>NW_027181771.1:33961435-35161435 GCF_029961685.1 Aristolochia californica
TGAGCTGTTTTGGTTTATTGTGCAAATACTGCTTGGCATCTTACTTTCTTTAGGTCTAGGATCGAACCAAATATGTTCTATGTTTTCTTTTTCTATCCTTGATCACTGAGCCCCTTTTGAAATAAGGGTTTCTTGGAGAAGTTGAATTGAATGTGTTTAGTGGAACTCATTTATATTAATCTGTGTTTAGTGGTGAATAATTACTGATGGACAAGCACAAAGATTAAACTACAAAACATGATTAACTTTTGGTCTTATCTTATGCCACTTACCTCCTTCCGGAACTCTTTTTTCTCTTTTTTTTTTTTTTCCAAATCACATATTTTTCAATCTGGATTCAGCCGAGGCATTTTCCTGTTATTAATAATCATTCATTGGTCTTTCTGATCCAAATGGTCTATCTGTTTGGCTGTAGCTTGATTTGATAAAAGCACCTGTTGTAATCAGATGGGTATTTGCTTATCCCATGCAGGTGCAGAAGTAGCTATTCTCTGCATGACAAAATCTGGGGAGATTGTCAATTATCAGGCGTTCACGAACTCAAAGGGCATGTACTCAGTAGCTGAGACTATGCCAGAGAGTAACAGGTGGGATGGATGTTTGGCAAGGCCAATCAGCAGTTTTCATGAACACTGCACTCGACTTGGTGGCTCCAATTCAGGAATCAAGTTCAGTTATAATCATCCATCAGGATTTTCTCATACTCTTAGGCCATTCTTATACAAGCCTATCAATTCTCCTTTATACTGTGTTTGACAATGTGCTCCATGTACAAATTTATAGGATGAAAAGTGTGGATAACGCTGCTTGGAAATTTTTATTAGTAAAAAATATACAGAAATTGAAGTGCTGAGCATCTACCTTCTGTGCTATCTTTTGTTGTCTATCTTCTGTGCAATCCTTTTGTGTCTAAAAAGCAGACAGAAGACATGAGGTTATGTTCTGGGTTTTGCCTGGGTTTTTCAGGTGCTGCACCAACCCACCAACATAACAAGAAAAATATGAAATCAAGGTTGTTAACCACAATTCGGTTTTACAACAGCAGACTGGGCAATCGCTTAGCACCAACCAGATGTAAGTCCCCACCTTATCTTTATAGTGTTGTTGCTGGCAGGGTCTACACTACACCCAATCTTCTGTAACTTGCCGCACAGTTCCTGGTTAAGAAAATAGTTTCAGAATACTATGACTTGCCACTTGAGGCGGATCTCCATCTGATTGAATTGACTCTCTTTCCTGCATGTTGCACTCCATAGGCTACTGAAGATGCCACCGTTGAAGAGGCTACCAGCCAGCTGTATATTTTTAGTGAGAAAAGAAACTAACTATTAAGAAGATTTTAGGCTAAAGTGCAAAGGAGCAACAGCACAAAATTTGTCATCTGCTCCCATAGTAGGTTTGAATTTGTATCTCAATGAACCTAAAGTCATCAGAAGAAACTAGTTTAAGCCAGCATACCTCAGGTAGTTAATGTATGACTGTGTTTCTTCTGTGCCTAATTCTGGTTGAAGAAGAGCCAAACCAACTAATATTAACTGGAATAGTGTATTAACCTGCAATTTGAAGAAGATCACTGATCATAAGAAGGTAAGACCTAAGAAGGTACATCTGTTCCAGCTGATGCTATGATGTTCAGTAATGGCTGTCCAGTGAATCATGTCCAAGTCCAAAGGAAGGGAAAACAAAGAACTATCAAACCTAAATCAATGAAAGCTGACACAGAGCAAGAGTTACAGTGTTACACAAACAAGTACATAATTGATCAACCATCTCTACAAGTCCTTGCCAACTAACCTGTCATGACATTTAAACTACAAATGTTTTAGTTGTTATTCAGAATTTTAATGTTCAGTCTTTCTAACAACTCTCCTCAAACAATCAAAAGTTCTATAAGAAACCAAAGGCACTAATAGTTCGTGCAGAAAACAATGCACAACAAGAACACAGCATGGAAACCCAAGCAAATATTTCCGAGACTCTGCCAAGAAGATACTAAAATGACTGCAGGTGTAAAATAATAAGTGACATCAAGTTTATCCAGACTAGGAGAAGAAAAGTATACCTTACTGATAAAGAGGGGTTCCACCTTCACAGGTTGAGTTGTATCCAGGTCAACAAAATCAGACCAACTCTTCCACTAAAATGAAATGCACAAGTACAGTTAGAATAGCAAGTTCCTGTCAACATACTAATACAGATCAGCGATTCTTTGAGAAAAATTAGCCTCACCTCCCAGCCTAAACTAGCTGCTCTTTGATAGCAAGCCGCACCAACAAGAGCAACATCTCTTAGCACGATAAGAGCAACAAGCCCAGCTTCACAACCACAATTTAAAAAAAAAAAAAAAAGTTCAGAAGGTCTTTTCGATCAAGTATTCAGCTGCAAACAAAAACTCAAAAGAGTACTCACGGTGCAATAGGTCCTTTTCTACCATCGCTAGAACAACGAAGCCAATTAGAACCTTTACACCAGGAATACATAAATTCAGCAATGAGGTAGAAGAGCAAACCAGTGCTTGATCCAAATAAAGTTCCTTTTTAATCATTCAAGGTTTTTTTCTCTTTTGTGAAGAATTAATTCAAATAACTTCATTACCAAAATCTATGCTTGAACATAAGATGTTTTTACCTTATCGGCAATGGGATCAAGGTATGATCCTACAACTGAATCGATTCCCATCTTCCTTGCAACATAACCATCTAGCTACAAAAATAAGAAGAAAACAAATTATCCAGAAATGCAAACCATGTGGTAGTGTGGGCAAAACCTATACCCACCCAGTCCGTGGCGCCAGAGATGGCCAACCCTACAAATGCTGGAAGATACAATTCATTCACGATCATCCTGCATCGAGAAAGTAGTTACTAATTAAGAGAAATCTAACTTCCCACTAAACAAGAGTACGTTTTTTTTCCTCTCAGTCGGTGTGTCCATGAAGGTGGGTGGTCTGCGTGGTTGTTTCAGAATTGCGCACTGTATAATGCTAATGCCAAATTGACAATTTAAAATAAAAAATCGATATTATAAACATGGTGCCGCCTCAATGGAGAAGACAACTTTTCAGGATATGAAAGAAGATGCAAAGGCTTTCATGATTCACTATCGTAGCGGCCTAATTCCCAAACTTTAGAAATTGATTTTAGGCATTTCCAAAAATTACTTGAGAAGCTGTGAAAATGCCAAAAAACAGCAAATGCTTCAATTTGCTGAATAGCCACCCTTCCGAAAAGAGAAAAGGTTGAAGGAAGCAGAGTGACCTACCATCCTAGAAAAGGACCAGAAACCAATCGACTAATTGAAATCAAGTTCGGCCAGTTCCAAATGCTCTCTCCGACGACTCTAACTTCCGCACACGTAACAGGTCGCGCACCATTCGAATCCTTCCTCTCAGCAACATTCTCCGCATTCGGGTCTGATCCAAATTCTAACCTCAAAGGAAAATTTCCCTTTCGAAACAAACCCAATGACTCCGGTTTCCTGAAAACGAACTCCCCGCGCCAATACAAAGGCGTTGCGAATTGCAAGAGCTTGTAAGCGGGAGAAGACAAGAAAAGAGGCCCGGATTCAGGAACCCACTTGGTTGAAGGAGAGAATATCCTCGAACGAGATGAATTGAGACGAAGATCTGTAGCAAAAGGAATCTGCAGACAGTGAGAAGCGAACGGAATTGCAGCTGAGTGTAACCGAACAACCAGATCCCTCGGATCAGCGTTTCTGCTGTTCTTCACGATACTCCTAAGAGAACTAAAAACCGCCATTAAAGGCAAAACGAAGAAGAAACAGAAAAAAAGAAACTTGGTATGGAAGCAGTCAGGGTTTTAACAGGATTTTGGGGGTCTGTAAAATTCTCGTTCCTACCCGCGGCTAAGGGTGGCTTTCTAACCGAGCCGGCTCGGTTCGATTCGGTTTACCCGAATCTCGAGCCAAGTTCGAGATCCGTTATCAGCTCGTTTAAATTAACGAGCCGAGCTCGACCGAATTGAGTTCGGATCGAAAGCTCGCGAGCCGTCACGTTAATTTAACGAGTCAGCGCGGGATTCGGGCGAGTCGGGATCGGAGCAAGAGCGAGAGCGAAGGGGGAAAAATTCTTCTTCCCCTTGTCACCGCGGAGCCCCTTCTGCCGTTGCTGTGGCTGCCTCTCTTGTTGTCGATAGCTGCCTTGCCGGCCGCCTTTTGCCTTTCTGTCGCCACTAATTCTGTAGCAGCCACTTGATTTCTTTTGCCTCGTCTGTTGTCGCTTTTGTTTCCGTCATCGCCATCTCCGTCGCAGCCGTTATCCCCGACGAAAGTTCCTCGTCGACGGAAAACCAGTTAAGGGGAGATCCCCCCCCTCCCCGCGTGAAGATGATTAAAAAAACAGAAATGAAAAAAATTGAAATTAAAAATACATTTTAGTATAAATAAGTTTCTAATTGAAAATTCTTATTAAAAAATCATATAATTTTTCAAGTAAGATTTTCCTGCCAAGATGAGCTAGATAACCGTATAGAAATTTTTTTAATAAGTATTTGACAGTTAATACTGTAATACTTTTAGCATGAGACAATTTTCATAGCAATTTTGTGTTTGACATTTTATTCGATTAAAAATTTATCGATAAATATAGTAATATATTAGATTAATTATTAATTTTTATTTATCTCACTAGAAGAGGTAATAATAGGTCCATTTAACTTTCCTAAAAAAAATTTAAAATATTTCTTGTAATTTTCTAATAAGTCACTAATAGTAATAGAATTTTATTTAAAGATTTTTTTGGAAATATGTATCATATAAATTTTCAACTAGGGGCACTAAGGAGGCTATAGTAAATTTATGGCCAAATTCAAAAATTACAAAATAAGCTAGACAACATTTGGAGTAAAAAAATTAATATTGGTGTGTTCTAATCTATTATTGAAATTCAATCTTGAACTTCCTCTATCATTTTTTTTAATTTTATATATAATTTTATTTGACTTATATTTTATATATAATTTATTTGACATATATTTTATACAGAGTATTAAATGTAGGTTAAACTCGAACTCGGTTAAAATTATTAAATTCGAGTTCGATTACAATTTTAGGTTCGAGGCTAGGGTTAGTCGAGCTCAAATTCAAAATATTTAAATCAAGTTCGGCTTGAACAATGTTCAGACTTATCTAGATTTGATGCCACCCTTATGCCTAATTTTAAGTAGTGGTCATTCTTAAATTTATGTAAAATGTATTTATAATTTTATATACAATTTATTTGATATGTATTTTTTAAAAAGTTTTAAATGTATGTTGGAGTGCAAACTCGAGACTTGTATTTTAAAAAAAATTTAAATGAATGTTGAAGCTCGAGTTCGGCTCGAACTCGGTTAAAATTATGAGGCTCGAGTTTTATAATAATTTTAGGCTCGGCTTGAGCTTGAGTTTGAAATATTTAAATCAAACTCGGCTCAAACATAGGTAGGTTCGGGCTCGGCTTGATGCCACCCCTACCTGTGGCCACATCAAAGCAAATTTACGGCTTGGCTCGTCTAGAGCTCAAAATATTTAAATTAAGTTCGGCTCAAATACAAGCAGTTAAAACCGTTCATGGTTAAGATCCGAAACACGCCAGGTGTAATTTCCCGGGTTGTCAGTGTTGTCCACGTAAGCGGGAAACTTACGCGAATCCGTTTTCCAGGAAAGAGGGTAAAAAAATTTAAATAAAGGAGGGAGCCTCGGTACAAAAATCTCCCGACTTTTGCAGCGCGCATCTGCTTCATCCATTGTTTGTTATCTCTGGCACAAAGACACGTCTCCTTGATTGGAAAACCTTCTTCGGTCAAGAATTCGGTTTCCGAGTCTGCTTTTTCGTTTTCTTCTGCTGTCAATGCGAGGACATTCTTCGTGAAGCGTCGTCTTTGGGTTTGACGTTGCAGAGACGTTCACCGGAGGAAGAAGAAGGTAATGATTGGAATGTCTTCAGAAGTCCAAAAGCGTCTTCTCTTCTTTGTGCTGTAGAGACGAGTGACGATTGCTATCAAAGACGTTTACGATTAGTCGTATACAGTGAGAGGTGATTCAGAGTTTTCAGCACGAGTTCAAGACGCTTTAATGCTCAGAATTTCAGGTCAACGTGAAAATGCAAATGGAAGATCAATTCACAGCAACCTATGCTTTATCATTGTCAGGGAGGGGAAGAGAAGAGGAACAATGGTGAATTTAAATTACTCACCTTTCCTTCAGAAATCAAAATTTCCAACTTTCAACTACAATAAAACAATTACCTGCAAAAGTTCTAGCCATTTCTTTTATTTTGGCGATTTTCATCCTGTCCACAGGACAAGCATTTTTAGAATTCAAAACAACTCAAACTAATAGAATCACCAGTGCAAGGTTCTGATTCCTTGTGTCAGGAGAGTGAACTTCCCTTCTGCTTGGCTGGCATTTGTTGACTAAAGCTGGCAATAAGATTAACTTGCAAGTATCTTCCTCAATTTCTCATGGAGCTCTCACATGTTCTCTACAAGCCTTGGCTTTGCCTTGGGGAGTAGGGATAATCATCAACTGCTGCTGCAACTCCATTGGTTCTTGAATTTAAATTGCTAGCTCCTTCTCTGCAACTCGAAGTGTCGGATGGAATGCTGATGCACTATGGTAGAGAAGGAGCCTTCTACAGCATGTAATGGTGATTCTGCTGCATCAAAGCAATTCAGTCAGATCTGATTACATGCGGTTCAAAGCACCAACCAATACATCATTGGCGACCAGGCCGTTCAAATTATTAGGGAAATGCCGTGGCCAGACAGAGATCAGCCTTTTACAGGCATTCAGAAACATATAGTAGCAAAATTGCCACTTTGAAAATAAGAAACAAAAAATTCAGCAGTAAAAGAATACTTCATCTAGTTAACATTTTGATTAAAACAGCCAAAGAGAAGTAGCACTGGAACTTCCCCATTGAATTCTGAACCATGTCCTAGTGTGTGCAATTAAATGCAATTAAACATCATACATCTCTCACAAATAATGTACAATATGAAGCTTGAATTAAGGACAGTTTCTTGTGTTAACAATATAAATGCAAAAATATTAAAAGCAAGGACAAGAGGTATCATCCAGAATATACAATATATTTTTATATAGTGAGTGCTCACCTTGTGAATATTATTCTGCCATCTCCGCTGCAAGAACTTTAGCTCCATGATTGATCACTTGTTGGCAGAATCCATCTCCCATTGTGGCAAATCAAAATAACTTTAGGAACACTAAGATTTCAAAGAAAGTTGCCCAACAGCCAATGGATACACAAGGAAGTCAAACACTTAATCATGGCAGAAAAAAGATGGAAAGCACCAGGCCAAATTTTAAGTGTAGGGTAAAATGTTCTTGGAGAGAGAAGGCTATCTCATTATTGAGGGGGCGAGAGAGAGAAGAGGCAGCTTGGAGCAGATGGAAGTTTGCACAGGTATTATACCAAATTCTTTTGCGTATCTCGGTATAGAGCTTGGAGCCCAGGAAGCCTAAAAAATGTGGTATTTCACATCATTACCTTGTAAGGAAATTACAGAAAAACTGTTAGCAAGTTATACAGGGTTGTCTTCCTCTGGGTAAGGACTAGTATTTGGACCATAGCCACACTCATGCAGCTGCCTGATCAATGCATTCAGCTTGGCATAGATTTGATCAGATTCAGGGTGGGATCGATCCCCAGTGACAAATGCATGTACACCTCTGTTCAGCTCTACCCAACTACATCCTGGTGCCTTTCTCACATTTTGGTGTACCATGGCCTGCCTAATCTGTATAACATCTTCATGTTGCCCAAGAGTACCATAAAAATTCGAAAGCAGCACATAGGACCCACAGTGCTCTGGGTCAATCTTGAAGAGGACCTTGGCAGCCAGCACAGCCAAGACTGCATCACTATAAATCCAACAAGCAGCTAATAATGCTCTCCAAACTACAGGACTGGGTTTTGTTGGCACAGTGATTGCCAATCTGAATGCCTCATCAAGTAGTCCAGCCCGTCCCAGCATGTCAACTCCACATGCATAATGCTCCACTGTGGGAACCACCCCATAATCCTGTTCCATGCAATATAAGAGCTTTTTTCCCTCATCTACAAGGCCTGCATGGCTGCAAGCTGATAACAACCCGACAAAAGTAACCTCATCTGGATTCAATTGCGTCTTGCACATGCAAGCAAATAGTTCTAATGCCTCGTTTCCATATCCATGCAAACCATATCCCTTGATCATGATATTCCAAGATGCTGAGTCAGTCTCTTCCATTCTATCAAAAACTAATCTAGCATCCCTCAGACTTCCACATTTTACATACATGTCCATGATCGCATTCTCACCATAAACATCGCCATTCCCTACTCCTCTCAATCCATTAACAATCATGTACCCATGAATCTCCCTACCGTGCACCAATGCTGCCAAATGTGAACAAGCAGGCAGGGCTGCAGAGATTGTGAAAGGATCAGGCAGAATTCCAGCACAACGCATCCTGTCAAAGAGCCTAAGTGTTCCATCATGATCACCTGATTGTTCATGTACTGAAATAATTGAATTCCAGGAAAAGATGTCCCTGGCATCCATTGTTTCAAAGATCTTTCTTGAATCATCAATCATGTTGCATTTACCATACATGTCAATTAATGCATTTGAGACCACCACATCTGATCTGTATCCTGCCTTCTCGATAAACCCATGAACCTTTTGTCCATTCATCAATTCCTTAGTTGTTGCAAAAACAGATAAGACCCCACTAACAGTAAATTTACTTGGAATTAGTCCTTCTACCATCATTTCCTGGAATAGCTCCAGTGCCTTATTGAATTCACCTAACTGTGCATAGCCATTAACCATTGAATTCCATAACACCACATCTCGATCAAGCAGTTCATCAAACAGTCTTCTTGCTGCATCTGTTATATTGAACTTCAAATAAAAATTGATCAAGGAACTAGCAACAAAAAGATTAGATTCCGAAACAAATTTGATTGACTCGGCATGAATTTTTTTTCCTTCATGCAAATCTGAGAAGTCAGAACATGCCCTGAACACACAAGGATATGTAAATTCATCCGGGGAGACACTCTCTTGCCGCATTTCATGAAATAGTTGAATGGCATCCCTTGCCAAACCATTAGTGACTAACCCAGAAATGATTGCATTCCAGATGAAGACATTAAAATTAACAGCCTCATAAAAAACGGACAAAGCATAGTCCAGGTGGTTGCACTTTGAATACATGTTAATCAGGCTCGTTATGGAATATGGGTATTTCAGGAATCCATTAACAACCAAATAAGTATGAATCTGCTTTCCTTTGAAAATATTTTTCTGCAGAGCACAGACCTGTAAGGAAGAGATCAAACCACTGAGCTCACCCAGAGAGAACAGATGTTCGGCTTTGTGACGGAATCCAGCTCTTAAAGTTTCCAAAGTATAGAAAAGATTGCAGCAGAAGTTAAATGTCTTTTTGGTCAGTTTAGGTGAACTCAGCACTTTTAGGTACATTAGATGCGTTGAATTTTTTATTTACCAGCTGGTTCTCTGTCAAGGCAATGTTCCAGAGGACAGACAAAACCTTTTTCTTTCCTGCAGAGAAACTAGGAAAAGAGAAGAACAGTTTAAGTCAACATGCATGGGGAGGAAAATTAATTTTTTTTCAAAAATTAAAGAAAGAGTTACCTGGAGTATGAGAGCAAGCTTCCAAAAGTGACACTTTGCTTTACCGTCAAGGTAAACCCCTTCCTATAAGTCCTAACAAAACACGTGATGTTAAGAACTCATTCTATATAGAATTAAATCACTATGTTCTGTAACCACGATTCAATGCTAGTTATAGATGATCCCATCTTAGTTTCCGATCTTTTTTGAAAATGAAACATCCCATCAGATACCAAACACTTTTAAAGTTTTAATATCAATCCATGTGAAAAAAGGATGAAATTTCAAACATACCCACCTCAAGACATTTAGCAAGGAAGTCCAGAATGGTTGAGATGGAAATAGAAAAAAGTATATTAAAGAACTAAGATACGAAATTAAATTTACTGAAACAAAAAAAATTGAGAGATAACAACCATCCCTATCCGTAAAGCTACAAAAGAATCGAAGTATTTCCTTGTATTCTCCTGGTTGTGTGTTGCTGTCAAACGACCTTCTTGGTTCTAGGCAACTTATAAATTTCTCGTTCTGTTTTAACCACTTAATTAAAGCAAACAAAAATATTCAACAAGTTCAAGCAAATCTTCAACAAAGTTAACAGCAGTAAAGTAAATGAGAGTAAAACAACCACTCTCTCTGCTTTTTTTTTTGGGGAGAAGAGGTGCATTTCATTGAAAGCCTGAAGGCAAACAGGAAAAAAGAACTAAGAGGATGGAGAAATGAGAAGGGACAACTCGGTTTCAAACTTATCAGATACAAAATTTCAAAACTTTAAATTCAATGAAAGAACAAACGTCATTTAACCTTAGGAAAGCAAAGACTTTTCAAACCGAAAATTAAAAGAGGAACACGAAATCAGAAAGGGTTGAAAAAGAGGAAAAAGGGGAATGACACAGTTTCTGACTTACCTATTTCCTCCTATCCTTCTTCTTCCTCTGCTATCTTCTTCATTCCGTCGCACGCCCTCTCTCCTTTCTCTCTCTCTTTCTTCCTTTTTTTCGCTGGAAATCGAATGAACCATCCCCAGCCTTCCCCCCTTCTTTCTTTACTGCTTCTTCTCTTTTCCCCTCTTCGTTTTTTTTTTTTTAAACCCTTCCTCCGGATTTGCCACAATGCCCCCTCTATAAAAAAGAGTCTTCGCCTTCTATAAAAACTCATACATAACCTCGTAGTCTCATCTGAAAGAACATACCGTGTACCAATTTTCAGCCAAAAGTTTCTGCCAGTTACAAGAATTCGTATAATCCAGTCCCAAGCACCCTCTGATGCTCCATAAAACTCAGAAAACTTGTATAAACGAATGAAAGAAGAAAGGACCAAACAAGCAGAGAACTTACAAGTAGTTCAATCCAAATGCTCGCAAGCATCGACTTTAACTAACAATGTTTGGTGGATTTAGGTGAGAACGGAGGTAATAATAGATTGGGACAGAACTGAGAGGTAGACAGATTATGCTGAGATTTATCGTCATGGTGGAGAAGGCGGGAGTTGCAGGCGCCAGAGAGAGACGCCTCGGACGTTCGGAGAGGGAAGCGACGAGACGCGAGAGCCTTATAACAATTTTCTCTCCTTTTTCCCACAAAAGTAGAAAACAAATTTCCTACTCTTTCTCCACGTTTTCTCCCCTTTCTCTCAATCCAAATAGCTCTTCGACATATATGGATGATGTGATACGAAAGAGCTTTAAAAAGTGAAACATGTGACAATGGTATTTAAGCCGTTGGATCAGCGCATGAGATAGATCAATGATCAGTATTTCACATTCCTTTAACTTAACACGGAGAGCGAGGCTAGATAGAGATAGAGATAGAGATGGCAATGTGGGAGGGGGGGGGGGGGTGTGGGGGTGGTGTATAGTCCACAATGAATTGGAATGAATTCTCCCCACATTAACTAGCTCATCAAATAATAGCGTTAGTGTAGAAAGAATTGAATTGAAGTAAGATTACACCATTTCATTCACTCAAGAAAAAACAAGGGAAATTTTATTCATACCTATTTTGCGAATCAACTACTTTCCTCACGCGTTGCTTCTTCTCCTCCCCCGAAAGGAAAAATTTATCTCGTCATCTCTCGTTTTCGCTCTCAGTTTTCTCTTGTTATCGCTTGATTTTTTTCGCCCCATCTTCTTCTTCTCTTCTACGCATCTCCTCTCTGTTTCTGTCTCAACCTCTCTCTTCCTTCTTCCTCTCTCGTCTCACTCTCTCTTTTCCCTCTCGGTCTCCCTTTCCCTTCTCGTTCTCTCTCTTCTCTTTCCTCCCCCCCCCCCCCCCCCCATTTCTTTCAATTTAACTTATTCCGGTTTTGATATCCTTCGATTTTCGACATTTAGGCGTTGACTTCTTCGATTGGGCTTAGATTTCCCCATTCGGCGGTGGTTTTCCCTAAATTTCATAAGGTAACCCAAAACCCTAATTTTTTTTCAACTAATTTAGTGTTGTATTTTATTTAATTTTAATTTTTGTGCGTAATTTATCTTGATTGTGGCCTAATTGTGGGATTTAGGGTTGGGGTTTATGGGATTTAGGGTTCAATTTCGTCTCGATAGGGTTTAATTTCGGGATTAGAGTTGGGGTTTGGGACTTTTAGGGTTTAGTCTTTAGGTCTAGAATTAGGGTTTATGTTTTTTTTTTTAAATAGGATTCGCGATTTTTGGGGTGATAGTGTTTTAAGTGCTTAGGGTTTAGTGTTTGGGGCTTTTAGGGGTTTTAAGGTCTAGGGTTTATGGTTTGGGGCTTTTAGGGGTGTTAAGGTCTAGGGTTTAGGGTTTGGGGCTTTTAGGGGTTTTAAGGTCTAGGGTTTAGGGTTTTAGGGTTTGGGACTTTGGGGGCTTATTTTAATTTGTTAGGGTTCTCGGTTAGGGGTTAGGATTTAGGGGGTTTTGTCCAGTTTAAACAAGGCTGAATCGCCTACACGGGCGTCCATTATCCAACAAAACCCAACCCCCATCAATGACGATGTACGGTTTGTAGTGATTGTGAAGTCTTATAGGGCTCTACCAGGGGTGTTCAGTGAATTTAGGGCTTGATGAGTTTGTTTTTGCATTGTTCTAGTCATCTGCAATGAAATTAGTTCGATTAATTTTGTAATATTTTAAAATGTTGTTGAATATGTTTGAAGTGTTGTGGAATGTTCTTGCCATGTGGTGAGGAGATTTTGGTGTTATAAATATCCACCACATGGTATTTTGTTATTTGTTGCTTGTGTTTCTGTGTGTCCCTAGTTACTACGATGGGTAATGGTTGTCTGATAAAAAAAATTTCATGAGGACCATTTCGGATTTAGATTATAAATGGCTAGAAGAAGACAACAAACTCCTCGATCATATGACATTTGGACCTTCGATGATGATAACAAAATGCTCAATCTTTTGGTTGAGCAAGTCAATATGGGGAACAGGATGCCCAATGGGGTTTGGAAGCATAAAGTGTATTTGGACTGTGTCAATAGGTTCAATGAAGACGCAACTAATAAAAAACTGTGGAGCAGCTCAGAATCGAATAAGATCATGGAAGAAAACTTACCAAGCGAGTAACGAGTTGTCTTAACACTAGTGGGTTCGGTTGGGATGCAACCACACATCAAGTTACTGCATGTCATTCTGTATGGCAAGACTATATCAAGGCCAGTAAATGATTTTGTAAGTTTTTTCGTATTACTAGAACTCTATTCCAAGTCGTCTAAATGATGTTTTATTCTTGTCGGAGCATAAAGAAGCTGAAAAGTATAGACAACAAGGTTGTCCCCTTTATGACAAATTGGCTTTGGTAGTGGTAAACTCAATAGCCGTGGGACAGTAAGTCAAAAAGATGAAGACATGTACAATGATGTCCAGCATGAGGAAGAAAATTCACGTTTGGACATGCTAGAAGATGTCGATTTAGCTAGAGATACTCCTTTGCCATTCTTTACATAGAATGAGTCGGCACCTGATGAGTCTCGAAGTGCTAACCCGTCAACTTCAAGTCGTCGTAGAAAGAGAACGAAAAGTCCACCAATGATAGTTTCATGTTCCTTGATACAATGAACTCAATTGCCGCGGTATTGCATGAAGCTATAAAACCTAAAACCGTCAGAGATAATTGGTATGAAACCCTCATGGAAATCCCGGACCTGCCAGATGAGTTGATGTTTCGCACTCCTCTATTGTTAGATACGCAAATGAAGAAGGACATATTTACGAAGCTGCCAGTAGAACGACGACTCAATTTGCTTAAATATTGTGCTAGTGAAATGTAGTAAATAGTTTCAAGTAGGATATAGGTGTGATTGAAAATGGGGTATGTTTTTGTGTTAGGAAGAAACAAGAATTATTTTTGTAGTCATCATTGTGGTTGTGGTGATTGTATATGCAGGTTTCCATGGAAGACAAAAACAGGATTGTAAGTATGATAGCATTCACATGTCTTATGTACATGATGGGAAGATATTATCTCAGCCATAGGTATAAACGTGCACTACGTCCTCGTGAGATTGGTGGTCCGATTTATTTAGAAAAGGCATTAGCGAAATCACCTGTTAAATTTTGAAAAGTTTACAGGATGAATCAAATTGTGTTTAAAAAAATGGCAGAGATACTTTATAGTAAAGGATTTTTATCACCCACAAAGACCATCTCAGTGGAAGAACAACTTTTTTCTCCTAACCGTTGGTCAACAACAATCGTATAGTGTCACTGTAGAGATATTTGATAGATCAAACTGGACTATTAGTCGGTATTTCAATAAGGTGTTGAATGTTATTATCAAACTTCGACCTAATTACATCAAACGGCCTTCAGAACGGACTCACTCGAAGATTTTAAACAATCCAATATTTTATCCGTATTTTCAGGTAACATCACTTGGCATCTAATGAATAATTTTAGATTAATATTTAGAGTTACTTGTATTAATTGAAATAATATAATTAAGATTGTATTGGGGCTATTGATGGAACTCATATCAAAACAAATATCCCACTTGAAGAACAACAAAGGTTCTGAAACAAAAAGGGTTATCTCTCACAAAATGTGATGGCAACATGTATATTTGACATGCAATTCACTTATGTACTTGTTGGATGGGAGGGATCAATAGCTGATTCCCATGTACAGAAGGACGCATTGACTCGTCGAAACCCTATCTTTGTACTTGAAGGTAAATAATATATTTTTATGTAGTAATTTTGTTCTATTTTATCTTCAATTATCTTAGGTGGAAAATATTTTGTAATGTAGGTAAATATTATCTAGTCGATGCTGGTTATGCAAATATGCCAAAATTTTTGGCTCCATATCGAGGAACTCGTTATCATCTACAAGAATTTGGAGACAACCTTCCTAGAAATGATAAAGAGTTATTCAACCGAAGACACTCATCTTTGAGGAATACTATTGAAAGAAATTTTGGTGCTTTAAAAGCTCGATTCTAAATGTTGAAAGGCGCTCCTCCTTTTTCTTATAAGATCCAGATGAAAATTGTAATAGCTTGTTGCATATTACACAATTATATATGTAAAGAGGGTTACAACGATATGTTTGAATTGGAAGATGATGATTCTGATGATGAGCTTGGTGGAGGAAGTGATGAGGTCCGATTAGCAGGTGTAAATGAGGATAGAGATGATAGCGATGATCTTGGGGATGAAGGCAACCTATCAACAACCATGCGGAGGCACCGTGATTTACAGTCCACTAGAACCGCACAATTTCAAGATGCCATAACGACTAGCATGTGGAGTGATTATTAATGGTTGTACTTTATTGCTTTTGAACATGTATGTCATTGTTCGTATGTATTAAACTAGTAAGTTAGATGATTTTAAACACACAAACTCGTTGTTATATTCCAAGGCATAAACATTTGCTTTTATGCTGTAAATTGAGGACTATGAGGATTAACTCGACTCATTTTGAAGCATGTTTTTTTTAAGTTTTAATTATATATATATGTTATTAAAAAAATTTAAACTATTCATTTTTATTTCATAAAAATAGATTATTAGTTACATAAAAAATTCATAGTATGTTATTAATAAAATATTTTTTATTCAGTTCAATTAAATAATTTATTCTTTAATTATATTCACTTTTGTTATTTTATACTTTTTTCACGTGTTTAAAATTTATTCTAGTCACACGTAATTAATATATTAATTTATAATCACCTATAATCATTAATTATTTTAATTATCCAATTTCTATAATTAATTAAACAAATGGTTTTACTTTTTGTGTTAATATCTTATTAATTAATAATATGTAAAAATATATATTATGTTATTGATAAATTAATATATATATTTATTTATTATGTATTTTTTTAATTTTGTATTAAAATAGTGATTTTTAATGTTAAACTATATCTTGTGTAATTAAAAAATAATTTATTTATTAATTATTTGCACTTATGTTATTTTTAAATTTTTTATTTATTTTAAATAATTTTTTCTAGTCACTCGTAATTAGTATATTAATTTATAATAAATTGTAATCATTAATTGGTTTAATTATACAAATGTTATAATTAATTAAACTAGTAGGTTTATTTATTATATTCTCTTATGTTATTTTTAAAATTTTTTTATAATTTATTCTAGTCACACGTAATTATGTTTTTAATTTATAATAAACTATAATCATTAAATAATATAATATATATTTTCATTAATTAGGATATTAATATATTCTAATAGTACACATTAAATCACTTATAAGTGTAGTAATCATGTTTATTTTGGTTAATCATATTTAAGTATATTATAAAAGGTTACTCGTTCTCTTCTTTATATCATACTTTTCATTTGGGGGCACTAACACTGGAATCTGTTTACCCCCACTTGAACTCGTCTAACACCCAAACATGAGTTGAAGTTGAATTAATTAATTTCAGTTCAATTCATTCTTCACTTCAATTCAAGTTCATTATTGACTAATTTGTCCCATGACACCTTGTGTAATGAGTGAGTCAAATAATTAAGTTAGTTCAGCGAGTTCACCAGTTGACCAGGCCAATATTGTCGAATCAACCTGAGTTTTGACTCTTATCCAACTAATTAGAGAGAAAACTGAGTCGAACTGCCTGGTCCTGCTAGGACCGAGACCGAGTCTCTTAGCACAAGCCTCACGTGACTGGGGACGGACGCCGCCGGGGAAACCCACCTCGCCTTTCCATCAACTACCAAGTACGAAGATTTATTTCTTAATAAAAGCGTGAAGACACACACCGCCGAGGACGCTCGAAAAGTAAAAAACCCTAAAACAGTGGTTTCTTCTTGACCTTTTTTCTGATTGGCTAATCGAAAAACCCTAAAATAGAACGACGTGCCCTGGCCCACCTCCCCGCGACGAAGACAGCTGTATCACCGCCAGCGTGGGCCCATCTATAATCGCCAGCACTACGACGAGAGGACTCGACTCGCGCGAATACCTACCCACTGCCCTTCCGGTGCGTGTACATTTTGACACGCAATCGGAGTGTCAGAAAGGGGGGCAGGTTAGAGCCATTTACTAGAGCGTACGGCGATCTGAAAGTGTCGGAAAGTCGAAAGAGGATAGCGGGAATATCTGCTGAGGGTGACGTTCTACATAAGACAGATGCATCCAATCTCAGTTTTCTCGGATTTGAAGAGGGCGCCACACTGGATCCTCTTTTCAATTTCCGTTTCCGTCTTCTAAGAAGACTTTTGTTGCTCCGTTTTTTCCGAAATTTGGTGGCGATTTTGTAGGAGAAAGTGCGGCGAGCACGGGTAATGTCGATCGATGGAATGTAATCTTTCTATCTGATGTTAAGGGATTCGTTTCTTGATTGCCTTTTTTAAATAAAAAAATTTCCCGTTCGTTGCGATGATAACGAGGCTGGTTTTGTGCAGTAGGTTCTTGTACGCTTCTTCTGTTTCTTTTTTTTTATTCACCCGATCTGTCCAGTTTCAGAGTACAGAGAGCGGAGTACTGACCTCTAAAATGAATCTTGAGGATGATTTTGCGGAGTTCTTTGGTTTCAGAATCTTGCTAGTGCTTTGTGCTTCACGCTCCTCTGTGAGTGATCCTTTTTTAAGGGATTATTGATTCACTTAATCTGGTCACTTGGTGTGTTCTCTTGATGGGTGGTGGATATAAGTAACAGTGGTAATGCTTACTCATTTCAATTTGAATAGCGAAAAGTGTTATTGGAGCTGCCCATAGCTGCAAGTTAGCTCTTTTAAGCTTTCAGTGGGTTGTTTTGGATCTGGTGCTAATCACGGGAGTAAGATTTCGGTACTAGTGCCTCTACTTTTCACCTTGTAGGTGTGCTACGATTTGGGGAATAAACTGCTTTCTTTGATCTTTGAGAGACGGCACTATTTTTTTTCGTCTTCTAATCGTACTCTAGAAAAAGTAATCTTTGGTTTGGGTTTTGAGTTGTCTTCTGTCGGCAGATGGACTCTTGGACGGTTTTTTTTTTAGAATGTTCTAGTTTTATTTTATTTATGTTCTTATATTTATGCAATGATAATCTCGAAGTTTGGGCTTATTTGTTGAGTGATTTGACGTCGAGCTCGTTTTTGAGATCTTATTTCTTTTTTATATTCCCCGATGCCTGAGAAGCTTTTCAGTTCTAGGTTCAGACTCAGCTGAGGACTTCCTTGTCGTACGTTTGTGAACAGCGCGGTTGACCTGCCGGCCACTGGACTGTCGAACCATTTGCTGAGTACATTTGCTGAGTAAGGCATCCGTCGATGCTTGGCCGACCAACACAGTGGTTATATACTCCATACTTTTGTTTTCTGTTTTTCCTGCTGGCAAGTTTTCTCAAATGTCTAGAGTGTTTTTGATTCTTTGGTTTTTTTTCCCTTTACTCTGTTGTTCTTGACCAATTTTGAACTCCAAGATTCTGCTATGGACCTGAACTAGATTTTCCTAACAAATTGTTTAAATCTTCCGTCTTCCTATTCTGCTTTGTGCTTTATATTTTGCATCTACTGTTTCTATTCCCTCAAATCCTCTGTTTACTATTAGCTTTTGTTTGCTGCGGTAAGCTTGATGTCATCATCTTCTCTCTTGCATCATACTGATTAACAAGAAAGCTTTCTATGAACATTATCTTCTCGTTGTCAAATTTTTTGTTCTCCCTCAATCTGTTTATGGTTGTTGATACCATTTTATGTATTCCGCTCTGGGTTTTTAGTCTGTTGGATTTTACAGTTTCAAATCTATTTGACTTCCTCATTTCATGGCTTCTTGCAATAGAAGGGAATTTAAAACTTCATGTTTACAGAGTACGCTCATATCATGATCGGCCCTAAATTTCGATTCTCTCTCACCAATCATCCGGTCTATGCTTTCCAATTTTATATCCGCTGCTAACAGAATGCAATCTAAGAACTTGCTGATTTGTTTGCTATTAAAAAAAAAAAGTTGCTGACTATGGAGGCTTTCCTTTATTTTTTAGTAAAGTTCGTATATTTACTCTTCAAAATTCGAAAAATAATTATTGAGTTCTGCTTATCAGAGTATTCTTCTAAAAGTTGGTTATCTTTTTCATAAAACAATACCAGCAAAAATGTCACATGATATCATTGTATATCTATTCCTGGTTTCTGACAATTACCATTGTTCTGTATCCAAACAAAATGATTACAGTATTTTTTATTTTATTCGATCAGTAATGGGGGAATGAAAAGAAATGAAAGAAAAGAAGAGGAAAGTTTCATTTGTACGTGGTCTGACCAGTTAATGTTCACTGCAAAACAGACTTTCACATACTTTCGCTGGAGCGGGCAAACGACCATCAGGTTGGAACTTTTTTTATCAAGAGCAAATTTCTGGTCTTGTTACAAACAAAATTGAAGCTGTCTACCAACTTTTGCCTGGAGGAGTGACATGGCTGAGACTCTGGAATCCATCAAATGTGGTGGAGGCTCGATAAAAGTGGGAAGCACTGGGACAATTGGATCTTTGATGACAAGGGAGCTAGAATCACTGAAAAATGCACCGAGTACACCAACTCCTCCCAGAAGAAAACAACAAGCAACTCCTGTTTCAGTTCCTTGTGGTGGTTCTGCAGCAAAAATCTCACGATCCAGAAGGAATTATCCTCATGAAGCCAGCAGCAGCAATGGTAGCAGTAGTAGCAATTTCAACCACAATACTAACACTGAAAGAAACCCTGTTACCACTCAGAAGACTAAATCCAACCTCCGTAAGAGTGTCCACAGCATTCCTATGCTCAGCTCTGATGGTATCACAACGCCTACAAAAAGAACTCCTACTAGAGAAAAGAGTGAGAGAAAAATTCCTAACCTTGTTGAAGTCGTGGATCTCAAGTGTGGCCACACAGACAAAGCATGGTCAAGCCCGATAACCAATCGGCTCAAGAAGCTTGGTTTCTCCAAGCTCTCTGAGACCATCTCCTAACCCTCCAACATCTTCAAATCCGTTCTGAGGTTCCTGTAGCTACACCCTGGGATTCGATCCATTCCATTGTCTATGATGTCCACAATAGAACAGATGCTTGGCAGGAAACTGCCACTTCCCCTCTTCTTCTTCCTTTTGGGGGCTGCAGTTGAGAATCCAAATCCGGTTCCAGAATCGATGCTACTAGCAACCATAGCTGGAGTCTGGGACGGGTGACACTGATTTAGATCCAGTGTTTTCAAGTACTCCATCTCCTGCAAAACAAGAGATCCAATTGTACCTCGCGTGCCAATCTCTACTGGAGCAGAAGCTTTAGCTGCCATCTTCAGCACAAAGTGGGTAAGTATGTTTCAGATTTGCTGGTGGAAAACCTGTGGTAATTGGTCGTTCTGTTTGTGGGATTGCTCTGTTACTAGAGGGATTCATATATTCATGGTCCGTAATGTGGACAGTCTTAGTTTTTTTTCTCTAGATTGGAAAGTGGAGGATGATGATATGGGAGTTGCGTAGCATGTAACATTGCAACCAAAGCATTAGTAGGTAAACAGTCCCTTTTATTGTTTTAACATCTTCGGCTGCTTTTCCTTTTCTATCAACCATTTGGTGGAGCTACTGGCGTAGTCCTTTTAGGTATGGTGTGGTGGGCAAGTTTGCTTTGGAACGTATCTTTTGGCTGCCCTAATCTGGTGGGGGGGGGATAACAATCCCATGGTTACGAATGTTGTGGTTTTCATCTTTTGAGTTGGTGGCCGCGTATAAGATAGTGATCCAATAACTTTGCAGTGAAGTGTTGAGTGTTGCGTGCTCAATAATGGCATTCATCTGCCATGGATCTCTTGGATGCTTCTCTGCTGGGTTCTAGCCATTCTGGACTGACAACCCGTGGCTGCTTATTGAGGTGTGTGGCCCAGTGCAGACAAAGAAATGAACGAAGCCTTTGGCGTCGGAGAAACAAATGTACATGATTGAAAGGCTTCTACAGTTTTACTGGTATTAAAAGCAGCAAAAGACGCTTACCGATCTACCATTTTCACAGGTTTCTTAATAGGGCATTTAGCCCTGTTCCCTTGTCCAAAATGGTTCACTTTGGCGATGTTCAAATGGAACAGGCGTTGATATTAATGGCAGATATGGACTTGAGTGCGAAGGGCAACCGACAATACGATATTTCTTGAATACAGTATTTCTAAAAACGATAAACATTTAATACCGGCCGATCTGTTAAATTGTGACATGTCTCCGCGTGGAACTGTCTTTATTGACCACGCCTCACAAATAAAAATCCACCGACCTCACCCCAACTTGCACGAAGAAGGCGTCAAAGGCCCTACAAACGGCGCTGGACTTCTTTTTCAAAGCTAAACAATAAAGATCACTTCCATCTTTGCAGGACGGCTCTTTTGTCCGCTTCGTTAATTGCTCACGGTGCTACAATGTCGTGGTCAATTTGCTCGACTACCTGTGCCTTTTTCGTTGCAGGTAAGCTTTCCATTTATGGTCCACAATTTTCCCTTGGATTCTTAATTGCCGTACTCATCGACCAGAAGATTTCTTCCTCGCATAGATTGGCTTGACATGTTGCAACTTCAGGTGGAGAAAACAAAAAGCTAAAGAATCATCATTTTATTGATAACCAAGAAATAGTTACCACAGTTACACCTCAAATCTCAACACCCAAATCTTACAACACAAAACAAGACGACGCCCTCCCCACATAGGAGCTGAGGCTATCTACTCTGTACACAGCCCCGCTTGCGAGTACTTTTTTGTTAGCACGATTGAGATGATAGATAGCCCTTTTGCCAACACCCCCATCCGAAATCATCATAAGATTTACCAAACAGATGGTGGAAAGGAATCAGGTCCCTTGACTCCACAATTGATTTCGTTCAAACTTGAAACAACATCACGCCGCAAGGATTATGATCACTATAAGCAAAACCACCCCAAATATTGCTAAGAGCATGCATGCCTGCACCATGACACCCAAAGTAAACCTGGTCAGCATGACCATCTAACCTCAAAACCAGATTGAAATAGACCCTGCTATCAACTCACCAAGGATGAATTTGACTTTTGCATTTTGGATGCTTTTCCAAGTTGAGATTTTGCCTGTGCAGTTGCTGCAGCAGAATTTTCAATATTGGAGTCGATGTCGTCTGCAAGATCAAACAGCAACTTCCATCAAAATCAATTAGGTAGAATACAATTAAAATCTTTGTCGGGCATATAGCCAATAACATACATACCTATCATCACCCCTTGCTCATGAACCAACACTGCAAGATCTTTAAAAATTTCATTCACCTCACCAATTTGTTGCTGGATTTCCTGAATTCCTTGTTCTCTCTCTTCAATGATGGCCTCATTAAAAACAATTTCATTATCCAGAAACAAAACCTCTTGCCTGCAAAGCAATTATTGAGGCACAAAATAAGAAGAGACAACAAAAGAGTCAAGTAGTTGAAGATTTGCTTTTGGAAAAAAAAATGTAAGAAAAGATTATTCATTTTAAACTAAAATGTTACAGCCCACTGCCCCACTGACTAGAAACATAATAAAATATATGGTTGTCATCATGTTTTGCAATCGAATCCCTCCACAAAATAACCTATATAGCCCTCTTTCTCGCTGTAAACCCGAATTAAAAAAAAAAAAGGAAGCTTCTAGAGAACTATTTCAAAGAAAATCCCTCTGAAGAACGATAAACAAGTTTCTTGAGCTATTATTCCTTTATTTGTTATGTTTGCAGAAATAAATTCTGAACCAGTGGCACTCAAGAGGCAAACATTCTAAAACAAAGTGTGAGTATAAAGCATATAAAAAGAAGTACTAATAAGGTCACACTAGATTTTTGACACAGAAGTGTGTAAACAAGATCCATTCTCAGAACTGACATATATATCTTAAGCAAACTGATATTAATAGAATTTAAAACTGAAAGCAAAACAGACCTTCTAGATTCCACAAGAAGAGCACGTTCCTCTGAACTCTTATCTGAACGGATATCCAACTCATCTACAGTGTAGCTGCATAAAGTAAAACACATTGTAGTAAACATAGAGAGAAGTTAGCAATTTACAATATGGACGAATTTCAGTATACATAAAAGGTAGACAACTTTTACACAACTAGAGTTATAGACTACAGTAAAAGCAATCCTTTTAATGGATTAGCAGTGCATGCAGAAGACCATTTACAATTTACAGGTACCACAGCCAGAAAAGAAAGAGATCCAGAAGCAAAAACCAGACATGAAGCAAGAAAGCAAATTAAAAAGGGAACTGAAGTACTCAATATGACAGCTACCTCGATGGAAGGACTGCTTGAGGAACAAAAGGTGCATATGCTGTTTCTCTTTCAGCAGCAAGCCGCTGAGCCTTTTGAAACTCTTTTAATATGGCCTGAAAATCCTTCGCAAGTTTGGCATCTGCTATCTTTTTGCTTGCCTGCAGAGAAGAAAAGGAAACTTTGCTTCAGTAAAAGTAGAGGAAAGAAATTTTCTGAAATAGTGAAAGCAAATTGCATCAATTAATTTTGATTACACATGCAAACGAAATTCCTTTCCTCTGGTGAGACTTGAGCCCAAGACCACCTACGCCACTCCGGCACAATGAGACCATTAAGCCAAAGGCCAAATCCATGCAAATTGTATTATTTTGATGCATCCAAGAGGGTATGAAGCAGATCAGTGTGTCTAGAAATTGTCCAATCCAGTCTAGGTGCAGAACAGTACTAAGGGTCCTTGATTCTAAAAATTACTGATATTTTCACATTTTTTATACTTCTATAGACTTGAGAAAATAGGCTTTATGACACTCATGCACAAGGTAGTAAAATAATTCTCCATAATTCTCCTTCACTTCTTATAAATCATGAAAAGTTGTGATCGGCATCCACAACCTCGTGAAGAATTATAAATCACCCCTAGATTGCATTGGCGACCCACTCATCATGTTTTGCATGCTAAAGCACATGACATGATTAAAGGCATCATGAAATAAGACATTGCAGAATTTTAGTCTATATATGACTAGGGTACAAGCTGTCAATAGAAGGTAGAAGCCACCTCTAGATAAAAAAATAAGATAAAGGAAAAGGAGGACTTCTTCCAGATCAAATACCAGGTTAAAACAGACAAAACATTTAGGAAACTGTTAGTTATACTTACACTAACTTCAGCATGCTGATCTGTTTCACTTGCTAGTTTTAGTTTCGCAGAAGTATCCTTCACCAACTGCCCAATGTGAAGCCTTGTCTTGTGCCTGAGACCAAATGGAATTACTTGATCAAACCAACAGACGACAAGCAGAAGTACAAAACACATACTTAAACCTTAACAAAGAAACGGAACATTCATCTGAAATCAGACAAATTTTCATAAAACATGTCAAAAGGACAGAATCCTTTTTTCTATGGGAAATAAATGATTGATGGGATTTAGATAAAGCCACCTCACATGTTTTGTATCCGAACAACAAATGGATGAAACTCAAACAAGAAATTCATACAATATGCTATTTAAGACTTATCACAGCAATATGAAGGGCATCATGTAATCCATGGGTCCTAAGATCTATTTAATTTTCTTTACATGTAACCATGAGTCTAATCTAGCCCAATAAACTCAAAGGCAGAAGAAGATGGTAAGACTAGATAAAAAACTTCGCAACACTTTAAAACAACCTTCCAACAGCAAAGTAAAAGAGACAAATATACAGGTTTTAAGAATCACAAACATGATGAGAATAGATTTATGACTGCTACCTAGCAGATAAAACTCTATCCAAAAAATCCAAATTCAACTGAAATTAACTATTTCAGCAAAAGAATATAGATGAGCCAGAGGGAGCTCTCAACCCCCTTACAAAACGTGAAATAGTTATACCATTTCCAAATCCCACAACATGGCCTAGATAGAAGTCTCACTCTAAAGTATAATCATAGCACTCTGGAGTAGTCATGTCACAGTACAAATACTTTTGACTCGTAAATAAATATGTCAATAAGTTAACTCTTAAAAATAAATTTGTCATTCAAAAGAACCTGCAGAAGAATGTTCGTCAGTTAAGTCCTACGTCAAAGAAGAAGTACTCCTCTGTTCTTCCTCTTATGTAACACAAGGAAACATGTATTTGCAGCCATTTGAAACCAACTTTTCATTTACTTCAACACTTGAAGAGATCTATTTCGACGTAGTAATGGTGTTGTATATTCCACGGGACAGGACCACTTTCAAATCCATTATATAGAAGAGGACGACTCACACTGAACCAAACATGGGGAATTTCCATAAACTGCTAGTCGCGAACATACAACCATCAGATGGTTATCCATATATAATAAATTAACATTGATAATGTCTGTCCACAACGGCTAGGCATACACAAAGTTGCAGAATAAGATTAAACTCTAATACTAATCAGCATTTCCCTCGAGCTTCAGCGCAGACAAGAACAGAAGGAACAAATAACAGAAAAAATGACCAAATCATCAAAGCAATAACCTTTTTAGTTTTTTGCTACAACCCTGACAATTAACGATTTCCTCCAGGTGAGACTCAATCGATCACTGAGCCAAAATTAATTTTCCAAGACCACCAAATTAAACCAATCGAAACCGATCACATATACACACGCAGAACGGAATTAAAAAAGGGGATCGATCCTCACAGCTTCTCACGCAGCTCGGGCGTATCCTTGGGCGTCCCAAGGGTATTCACAAGGCGTTGAAAGGTTGAGACGGCCGTGTTAATCCGAAAAACCCCCGACGCCACAGCCTGAGTCGGATCCTGCTTGCCGTTGACGAGGTCCCGCCGGATGGGTACCGCTCGTCCCGACTCCAAATCTTGAAAACTCATCTCCGCGCACGGGAATTACAAACTAGAATTTTCAAATCCCAGAAAATTACAAAAATTTGAACAAAAAAGGGGTTTCTGAAAACCCTAGAAAACCCCGCAGGCGAAGACGAGAAAAAAAGATCTGGTGACAAATTCGGGGTGTGCGATTCGAATTTAGTATCGAAAGCGCGCAAACTAGGGCGAGATTTCCGGAGAAGGGCCTGAATTTGGGTATTTAGAGGGTCGGAGTGAAGGAAGAGTTTTTCGATGTACAAGGAATAGAACGAGGAGTAATCCAAGAAGGAATGAAATTACGAAAGGAGAGAATAAAAGAATTTGAAGGGGCCTTTCGATAATAAAATTAATTTTTGTTTTTTCACTGTGGCGCCGTAAGAAGGCAGAAGCTTCGTGCGGGTCCCAGCTGTCTGGCACTCTTCGCCGGCACGGGCGCGAGCAGCTTGAAAGCGACACGTCACTTGCTTTGACGCTATCAGCGTCGCCTCCTCAGATCCTACAGTAGGCATTTCGCGACCCCCTCACGTGAAAAAAACAGATTCACTTGGTGAAAACAACTGCGTAAGTAAAACAGAGAGGTGGAGATGCAGGGGATCGAACCCTGTACCTCTCGCATGCAAAGCGAGCGCTCTACCATTTGAGCTACATCCCCACATTATGACAAGATAAAATGTAACTTAATCTGGATATCTAATTGGTTAGCTATTACTTTAGTTTGTTAAGAACCGTCAGATCAGTATCTAGACTGATTTAACACCGTCAATATCCAAAGATACGACTCCGAGTGGACCAATTGATTTGGCGGAGTTGGAAAACACATAGCCCTCGAACTGCCCTTTTCTCTCTCTGGTGTCTTTATTCAGATTCGCGGACGATTAAGATAAGTGGCGAACAGAAACGGAAGCACAATTCATAGTTCACTCTCTCTCTCTCTCTCGCTATTTCTTGTTTCACTGACAGAAATCAATGGCATCAATTCCGTATATTTTTCATATGGTTGTGTCATCATCTTCTTTGAGCAGTTTTCGATCTTCTTTTTTGGGGAAAAAACAGACTCTGGGCTGGTTCAGAGCTCGCAGAATTGGACAAAAAGTCGTGCCTGATTCTGGCTTCAGAGCCTAGTCCTGGTTCCGCTTCGGGAAGAAACGGCGTAGATGCTGAAGGTGCCGGTATCTATGGTAGCCAAAATCGAGACAACTTTGATCGTGATGATGTTGAACAAGTTAGTAACAGACACTCATTTTTGTTCCCTATTTCTTGCTGTTGAGGGTTCATACAATAAGATGAAAACTCTTCTAAGGTTAAACATTCACCCAATCGATATCTTGCTAATTATTGGAGATAAAACTCCGAACTTGGCTCTAACGACACAGCGGCAGCCAAGGGAACCAGAGTGCCCAGTCAAAACAGATAACGCAACTGATATCTTGGCAAATAAGATTGTGGAATAAACACAACGGAAGCCAAGGGAAGATCAGTACCCAGTCAAAATAGAGAACGCAACTGATATCTCGGTAGTGAAGATTGCGGAACAAAAAATGCCTAGTCAAAATAGCGAACCCAACTGATATTTTTGAATAGCTTATGCATAGGAGGAAGTTACAGAGATTCTGTGTATAATAATCATATGTTGTATACACTGTAAAATGACGAAGCGGAGATTCTTAAAACTCATCAACTCTCAGTTAAATTTTCCTTCTTCTCTGGCTCTGACATCTCTTTTCATTTACATCTCTGAAGTTTTGCAAATTGTACGATCCTCTTCCTGCAACGTTTGCACGCCCCTATCAATTCTCTCATCCAATTAAATCTTACATGGTATCAGAGCCCAATACGACTCACGTCTAAACTACCGACCCTCTTCAAGATGTTTGCCTCCCCAAATTCCTCCGCTTCAAATGTTGTCGCCACCAATCTTCCCACTTTCAACCCCTCTTCCTCCATCAAACTCACCAAACTCACACGTCTTAATTACCCAATGTGGAAAGCCACCATATTACCCTACCTCAAAGGCCAAAAAGTCTATGGATACATCTATAACTCCGTTCGGCAACCTGAAAAAACCATCACTACCGCTGAAGGTTCTATAATCTCCATATTTGGGAAACCCAAGATAACCTTTTTCTTAACTGTATCAATTCTTCTCTGTCTGATGAAGTTCTTGCCCAAGTTGCTCACTACAACTCCTCCACTGAAGTTTACATGGTTCTAAGCTCTGCTTTTGCATTCTAGTCCCATGCTAAAGCGGTACATGTTCGCTCTCAACTCTCTACCCTCCGGCAAGGTAATCAAACTGCAACTGATTACTTCATGAAAATTAAACGACTTACGGACGATTTGGGGTCAAGTTTTGAAGTGTGACAAAATTATCCCATATTTGCTTATTGGGCTCGGTCCCGAATATGACTCTCTTGTTTCCATGGTTTATCACCAAGATAATCCTCTCACATTAGAAAAATTTTATTCAATGTTTCTAACATGAAGCTCGCATAGAGCATAATAATCAACTTCTCTCATTGCCCATGCCTTCGGCTCATGTTGCCACCCGCCAACAAAAAATTTTAGGACGGGTTTGTGGCACATTCTCAACTCCTCGAGGCAGGGGGCGTACTTCGTTCTCCGATAACCGCTAAAAGCATACTGATGATGGCTGCCTCCGAGGCTAATAAACCCACGGTTGAGGAGCTAATTAGAGTTGGGGCAAACTATGATGTGAAAGACGCAGATGGAAGAACTGCCCTTGATAGAGTTGTCGGTGAAGAGATTAAGGAATTCATCTTAGGCTTCTCAGTCTAGAAATCATGAATTCAAGGCGCTTTGTAACATGTTTCTTATTCAACAACATTGGTCGTTAGATACCTGTTGAGAGAAACTATTCGGCATTACTCTGTACATACCGATTCTGCTATTGTTTTGAGCCGATTACTAGAATCAGTAACGAGATAATATTTATATTCATGTTCTTTTTCATTCTGTCTTAGGCATCTGGAGTTGATTTCCTCGGCTGCAAGCCTTGAGGCATATTTAGTTTCCAGGTTTTTGGGATTATTCTGTGCTTAAAATCTACTTTCATGACATTTTTGGAGCTTGATGATTGTCAATTGTTACAAATGTCAAGATGATCACGCTCTCACTTATAAGTGTAGTAACTGTTGAGTGTTGTGGAGTCTAGTCCACATAGCTCGCGTAGACGGATCATTGTCAGAGAGGTGGGCCCAAGGGACGTGGAGGACCACTCTTTCTTTGAGTTAGCATGTGGGGCGTCAGTGGGAGCTTACCAATCTCCCTCTGGATTTCTGCATCGGCGTCATTGGGAGTTGAAGTAAGAGAAATCGAGAGCTCGGGAATCTCGACGCCGGGAGAAAAATAGAGGAGCTCTGGACTCTCGGCACCGGGAGAAAAACAGAGTATATCGGAACTGAAATACAGAAAGGGGCTCGACGAGCATCACCGGTGTAGGAAGAGAGGAGGCTTCTCACCGTCATGAGAAGCGACGCCGCTATCGGAAGAGGCGACGCTTGGACCCGGAAGCGAGAAGGCTTGAGCGACGCCAGCGTTGTTGCTGGTAGAGGGAGGCTCAGGACTCAGCATTACTGCTCGGCGTTGTTGCCGACAGAAGGAGCTCATGACTCAGCGCCATTGTCAGAAGAGAAGCTCTCTAGACTTGGAAGAGTGAGAGCTCGGACACGGCGTCGGAATCGGAAGAGAAGCTCTCTGGACTCGGCAAAGAGAAGCACTCGAGACTCGAAAAAGTGAGAGCTCGGACTCGGCAAAGAGAAACTCTCTGGACTCGGAAGAGTGAGAGCTCAGACTCGGCGCTATTGCCGGAAGAGGTCAGGTCGGGACTCGGCGGTGCTGTTGGTAGATGCAGTAGGGACGAGTTCTAATGTTGCTGGTAGAGGCAGCAGGGAAGAGTTCTAGGTGCTATTGGTAGAGGCAGGAGGGTGACGTTCTGGTGCTGCTGGTAGAGGCAACATGGAGGAGTTTCAGTGCTGCTGGTAGAGGTAGCAGGGAGCCGTTTCTAGTGCTGCTAGTAGAGGTAACAAGGAGAGGTGTTCCGGTGTTGCTGGTAGAGGCAGTAGGGAGTCGTTGTTGTGAGAGACAGTGGGACGATGTTGTTGCTGTAACTGAGAAACTTCTCTATTGTATTGTGATTCCTCAAGAAGAAATAAAATCCTCTGTAGCTCTCGTGGACGTAGGCAATTTGCCAAACCACATAAAATTGTGTTGTGCGTGATTACCTTGTCTTATTGTCATCGATTTTGTCTAACAACTGGTATCAGAGCTAAGGTTCGGGTATGAGGAAAAATGTTGGTTGGAGAGAGATGAGAAGATTCTGTAAAAGGCCACCGTGCAGTGCAGAGATGCGAGTGACAGGAAGAGTGGGTCCAGGGCACCCACTCCTATTATTTTGAAGTTAGATCCAGAGACGTCCAATCCTGTAGTTGCAATTTGCAGAGTTATGAAGAAACCTTACAAGATGAAAATTCTAGCAAGTGAGAGCTGGCCACAAATGGTGTTACCCTTGAGAAATTGAAGTTGTGCGCAAGTTCAATTAGTTTTCTAGCATGAAGACAAGGGTAGTGAGTTGTAAAGGTGGATGATATTATGTTTGAGGAACAGGGCAATATAGTGGGTGTACCAGTCTCCAAGTGGGAGAATTGTTGTGTTGTGGTGTCTAATCTACACAACTTGTGTAAACGGACCATTGTCAGATAAGTGGGCCCAAGGGACCCGGAGGACCACTCTTTCTTTGAGTTAGAGTGTGTTGTACTCAAGGAAAATATCCAGCTTCCCTCCCGTAAATATTTTCCCTCTTTGGAACTTACAGTTAGCAAGCGGCAAAACAGGGTAAGTCTCGAGACTTACCAATCTCCCTCTGGATTTCTACATCGGCGTCAGTGGGAGCTGAAGTAAGAGAAATCGAGAGTTTGGGACTCTCGGCGCCGGGAGAAAAACAGAGGAGCTCGGGACTCTCGATGTTGGGAGAAAAATAAAGTATCTCGGGACTGAGATACAGAAAGGGGCTCGACGAGCATCGTCGGTGCCAAAAGAGAGGAGGCTTCTCACCGTCATGAGAAGCGACATTGTTGTCGAAAGAGGCGACGCTCGAACCCGAAAGCGAGAAGGCTCGAGCGACGCTGGTGTTGTTGCCGATAGAGGGAGGCTTGGGACTCGGCACCGTGAGCATTGCCGCTCGGCGCTGTTGCCGGTAGAAGGAGGCTTGGACTCGGTGTCGTTGCCAGAAGAGAAGCCTCACTCTTGACTCGGAAGAGTGAGAGCTCCGACACGGCGTCATTGCCGTAAGAGAAACTTTCTGGACTTGAAGAATGAGAGCTCGGACTCGGCAATGAGAAACTCTCTGGACTCGGCAAAGAGAAGCTCTATGGACTTGGAAGAGTGAGAGCTCGGACTCAGCGCTGTTGCCGGAAGAGGTCCGGTCGGGACTCAGTGTTGTGCTGGTAGAGGCAGCAGGGAGGAGTTCCAGGTGCTGCACCTTTTCGGGTCGTATTGGCTAGTTGTCTTACATGGTATTAGAGCCTTCGCTATTAAGGAATTTTCCTTTTAGCGCACTGGTTTCTTAAAGTTGTTGCTGTAACTGAGAAGCCTCTCTATTGTATTGTAATTCCTCAAGAAGAAATAAAATCCTCTGCAGCTCCCGTGGACATAGACAATTTGCCAAACCACGTAAAATTGTGTCATTCGTCATTACCTTGTCTTGTTGTCATCGATTTTGCTTAACAGTAACCATGTTTATTATATTTAAGTATATTATAAAAAAGTTACTCGTTCTCTTGTTTATATCATATTTTTTATTTGGGGGTACTAACACTGGAATCTGTTTTCCAGTGCACTTGAACTCATCTACACTAACACCCAAGGATGAGTTGAAGTTGAATCAATTCATTTAAGATGAATTGAATTATTCACTTCATTTCAAATTCATTGTGGACTAAACCCCCCTTACTCAGAGTTGTTAAGTTTTTCTTTCTCTGCTGCTTCTTCCCTTATCTGTCCAGAACTAGAAGGGTCCAGAGAAACCCATCGGATCTAGGATTTTAATCGATTGTCCAATTTTTTTTATCAGTCTTTTATTAACCAAAACATATATGGAACAAAAAATATTATTTGTAAATGTAATGGGGTAATTTGACTCTTTTACCTGTTTATCCTTTTTTAACAAAATCAAATCCGATAATACATTTTATACCCGATTTCCGATTTTATATAAATAAATATATTATTATAATTTTTATATAATTATGTGAGAAAGTCCTTATTATATATGCTATTATTTGATTTTTATCGCGTTAAGACATTATAAACATGTCATCATTTTTTAATTTTTTTAAATATTCTATATTATTATTATTTAATTATCCATTTACTCGACCAGGAAACAAATATAATTAAAAAATAAAAAATAAATGGACAAAATAGATATAATATTCCAGAATAATCATATTCAGTTTGTCATCCGGATTGGCAACTCGATCCGAAAACTTGTGGTTATGTTTCGGGTCAAATTACCGGGTTAGGTAAAACTGGATCGGCCGGTGATGGGTGCGACCGTGCGAGGCTCGCCATCGAGAACAATTGGGTCCATTCATCAGTGAAGTCAGTGGATAATTCTCTCAGAGCTGAACTTTCACCGGGCAAGGTGAGGAGTCAGAGCTATGGCGTCGCTCACTTCTTCTCCACATTCATGGTAAGCCATTTCAAATGCCCTTTATCACTTTTAGGATTGTCTTCCGAGAAACCATTTTTTGATTCCTCACTGGTTGGAATTTCTGGTGGGAAAAGGAACCGCAGACTACGAAGTAAGAACCAGAGAATCATAGGAGTTCTTTAGTAAGAATCTGCTTTTGAAGCAACGCCTTGGGAGTTTACTCTTTGCATTTTCGTGGTCTAACGAGAAATGTCTAGGAATTCGACATCTATGACGCTACTAGTAGAACCTTAGCTGGACGGATAGGGTGAAAAGTATTTGCTTGTGTTTTCGGTCACTTCAATCCTTATTTCTTTCTTAAGATCATAAACGTTTCGACTGAATTCCTACTTATTGTTTTCACTTGCGAAGGAAATTGTGATTATCTGTAGTGGGTGGTCTGGATCGACAGCCATATCCTGTAAGCATTTTTTACCGAATAAAGTGGAATGCAGAGGTTGCTTTTATCGAAATATACCTAGAAAGTACACTTGCAAATCCTTTTGTCGGTGTTCTTATTCATTTTTATGTTTTAGAAATTTGCATTCATCCCAGCGCTTGCGCATGTTTTGGATGTTTTAGTGAATCCTGAAACTATGTAACTGGTCACTCATCTACTTCGTTTTTGCTTTCTCGTTCTGTTCACTCCTAATGCTTTATTCAGTCGATTAAAGGAGCTGCCCAAATTGAATTTTTCATGAATTTGTAATCATGTCTTTAATTACTTTAAAGTTCAATATGAGAACTGATTTTTTTATTTCACTAATTAATAAATTTTTACATGAAAACCTTAAAACTGTACTGTTTTCTGATCTTCCAGCCAATTAAAGACTGTCTTTCTGGGAGAAAGAGGCAGGATTTGTGCTAATAGTGCTCCTGCCACTCGGATTAATTTTATTAGAAGAGTTATTGAGTGCAAGGAATCTAGGATCGGGAAGCATCCAATTGAAGTGCCATCAAATGTTACCATTAACCTGGCAGGGCAGGATTTGCAAGTGAAGGGCCCTCTTGGTGAGCTTTCAAGGACATATCCACGTGAGGTGAAGCTTGTGAGGTTGGAGTCAGGACAACTTAAGGTATCCAAGGCGATGGATACTAGAAGAGCCAACCAAATGCATGGACTGTTCAGGTGAACTATTCATCTTCCCTTTTTTCAAATGCCCATATGGAGAAACTGGTGCATTGTCTGGTGGAGAGTTTGTTTTCATTATTACAGTTACACACAAATTATGTGGTGGAGAGTCTTTGTTTTCATTCTGCATCCTTATAGTAATAGATGAATGCAGTTTGTCTATACAGGTAGGCCTCGAGTGTGTTGTGAATATATTTATTCGGACCTCCTTGCAGATGATATTTGGTCTCATTTTCTTTTCAGGAAACTAGGTTGGATCTTTATAATTTAGAGACTTCAGATATATGAAAACTACAAACATTTGTTGGTGATTGAAAGCAAAATGGAAGGGGAAAAATTCAAGACTTTGAAATACTAGTGTAAAAATGTGAGTTTAGCATCTCCTGTGGGTATGTCCGTCAATTCTTACCAGTGTTATTTCTACGGATTGCACTCGGTCTTCAAGAATAGGCAATCTAGCTGGAACATGTGCATTCTGCATTGTCTTCATCCAGGGAGATAATTTAGTGTATTTTGGCTGACTGTCACCTTTCCATCTTCTTCAGACAATGAATTCCATTTAGGTTGTCTTGCATAAATCTTTACAATATGGGCAATTTATCTGGTACACAACTTTTGTAGCAGTATTTTTTTAGGAAATTTTGTTAGTAGTATTAGATGTTAGACAAAGTTTGGGTGGGTGTACCACAATGAATACTGACCATTTTCAGAAAAATGGCTTCACCAACAATGAAAAAGGCACAATAATTAGGATAACTGGTTGATTTCTGGTTTTCTTCTCAGTTTTCTTTGCATCTCAGACTCTCTGTTTTCCCTTGCAACTGTAAAGTTTGATTTATGTTGCTGTCTTGACAGGTTCAGAAGATTTTCATCACTGATATCCCATCATTTGATAGCTAAGAGATGATTTTGTATCATTTTACTCTTTTGTTGCAGGACTCTTACTGACAATATGGTGGTGGGTGTGTCAAAAGGTTTTGAAAAGAGACTCCAATTGATTGGAGTTGGGTATCGTGCCATGCTGGAGGGCAGAGATTTAGTACTGAACCTTGGCTTCTCACACCCAGTTAGGATGGCAATCCCGGATGGGTTACAGGTGAAGGTGGAAGATAATACAAGAATTGCTGTTAGCGGTTATGATAAGTGTGCCATTGGTGAATTCGCAGCTGCTGTGAGGAAGTGGAGACCGCCTGAACCATATAAAGGGAAAGGAGTCAAATATGCGGACGAGGTTGTTAGAAGGAAGGAGGGAAAAGCAGGGAAGAAGAAGTAGTAGTGGCTTATCTCGATTTGCCCTTTTTCTCTTCCTTGATCTTTCTGCACTGTATGCATTTTTCTTCTGTTTCAATTGCTTCATGTGTTGAAGTTGGATTTCGTTGTAGGCTCATCAGGCTAATTCCTGATTCAAATGCACTAAAATGGCTTTCAGTATGCTTCACATGGAGTGTGAAAGAGATGTGTTATTGTTAGAACATTTTGGGTGCATACTGCAAACTGAAAATTTTAACTAATTTTATGCTATTCTGACTATCAGAATGTGTTTGTGTCAATGAGAAATCATAGGAACAAAAGATGAACCAAAATTTTCTTATGTGCCCAATGAAAAATTTTCACTTTGTTTTTTTGTAATTTATAAAAATTTTGTTTATGTTTCTAGGATCACTGTTGTCAGAATTGGATTGGAACTGACAGTTTCAATCGGAACTGGAGTCCTATATTACCATCCTGATCAAGCCTTTATCAAGCAGAAGCATGAGATTGTCACTGAAGATAAACTGGATTCTCAAATCATGATTTTTATATCATCAATGACCCACATCATAGCAGAGTATAAATTGCTCAAACCTTTAAAAAAAATGACACATGATATCATACAATAACATCAATATATAACTAGGTTTGATTAGAACCTGCCATCTTTCTGATTTGATGAAATAGTATTTTAGTATAATAAACAATATGATTAGTTTTTCTGTTGATGATACAAAAGCCAAAAATCAATTAAGAGGATTGTATAGAAAATATCAATAAAATAATTTAAGAAATTCTTCATTTTGTTTATGTACCGTCCGTTGAAGATTGAAGAATACTTTTTAAGTCTTGTTAGTGCACAAGGAATATTGATGATGAAAGTAATTTCCCTAGTAAAAGTGGCAAAAAACTTGTTACCATAGGTCTTGTTAGTGCACTAGAAATGTTAAATAGGAAAGTCTAATAAATTCACTTTCGCTTGTTTTTATAAAAATTAAGTAAAAGTGAAATTCCTCGCTTCCCTTAACGAAATCACTTTCCTTCTGTAGTTTGTGTCTTTTCTCCATGCTCTTTTTCCCTGCACTTTCTATTGTACTTTTCATTACATATATTAACACAAAAAAATATTTTTACTTAATTCGCTCCTTAAATAGGTCACCGTTAATTCACTTTTCACTTCCTGGGTGATTTCAAAGCGAACTTTAAGCCCTCCTTAATTTCACTCTTCATACAAAATGAAATGTATTACTATTTATATGACGAGTTCTTGAGCAAGTTTTAAAAAGGAATTGGGGCGAGGATAGGGATACGAAGAAAAAATGGAAGAAGATAAGAACAATGGTGCCTCCTCACAACCAAAGATCGAACTCAATGCTCACTTCAATGGCTCCAGGAGAAATGCCTACTTCTTAGACTTGATCATTGTGAGACAATTGAAGCTGCAATGGAACAATAAGTAAGAGGATCACAATCATCAAAGTGTCTACTCAATTAGTTTGTAAAAAGATGTTTCATGACTTGGTTCACAACTTAGGACATATAGTTCTAATTTACTTGGGTAGTGAATAGGTTCTATTGGCACTCGAAATGAAGAATATGTGAAAGGAAGTTCCAGCTATGTTGGATTTTCTCCCATCCAAGGGTGTGTTTGTGAGAATAGGAAGTAATAGAAAAAAAACTAATGGGATTTAGTATTGAGTCGGTCAAATTAGGTTAGTTGCAACTCAGTGAATTTAGTTTTCAAGAAAAACCATAGAAAACTGATAAGACTATTTTTGTGTTGTAGAATATATCACAAATCCATTGTCGTCTAGTCCGGTTAGGATACCTGGCTTTCACCCAGGCGACCCGGGTTCAAATCCCGGCAATGGAAATGGCTTTTTTTTTTCCAATTGACCTTTTAATTTTTTATTTTTCCGTCTTTTGACAGTTAAACGAGATCACTGGTAACCCATTCAGCTTTATTAAAGTATCCATGGAATCTAACTCCAAATTACGAATCTTCTTTACGTCAATCGGAAAAGAGCATCGCCCCTTTATTAGTAGGTTTCCACTTTTGATTCCCGTCTAAAAGCACTCTTTCCCAGCCGACACGACAAGAATAGATTACTCAACCAATACCAGGAACTGATCTAATTTGTTGATATCTTTTGAGCATCAGTCTTCTTAATTACAAACATTTACAGTCCATTAAGACCTTGCTTGATAGTGATTTGACGGGCTACAGGCATTCCACCTGTTACGGATATTCTGTGTTGAATTTTGCATATCGATCGGCTTTCAAGAAAGCTCTCGAATGCAAAAAGTCTCTGTCTTCGTCGTTTTCTGCATCACATTCTGATCCTTTTGCTCTATGATTTCTAACCTCCAGATTTTTCTCAATCTATCGAGTCTTCCCTTTCAATCTCAGGCTCGTGTAAAGTGTGGTGATATGGGTTTCAGAATTGCCAGACACCTTCATTTATTATTATTTTTTAGCTCCAAGTGTATGTTTACGGCAGAACCCGTGATTCCTTTCATTAGTGAATTCTGAATTTGAATTCAAACTTGGGTGGTAGTCGATTATTGAGACTGATGGAAAATAAGAATTTCCATGTAAAAATTCAAGTTGTGGACGTCGCCTGCAGCCGAGCTTGGTACTGTACAAGATTCCTGAAAATGGGATGTGAGGACAAAATTCATGGTTGTTGTGGGATGTAATTGTGGTAGTAACAGCTCGGTCTGTTTCCAGATTTTGTAAAAGCAGTAATACCTACGTTTATCCGCCCAGAACTGTTGACGGCGACGACGGGGTGCTCAGGTGATGATGCTTCTTAATTGTAAGGTGACCCGTTACGGAGACATCTGAGAATCCTGCTCACACTTTTGAGCACGTCGTCTTCGTCGAGCAGTATTATTTTAATGCTCACTTGACTCATCTTTCTTGCCTTTTAATCTTTTCAACGAGCATCACTTTTCCAAAGTTTCTGATTTTTTCTTGATCAAATTTATAATATCTAAGATCTATGAACTTAATCTACTTCTTTTGTACGTAGAAAACGAGCAAAGCATGTTTTACATCTGAAATGGAAAGCCGCCCAGGAAAAAAAAAGGGAGAAAGGGGTTCGTTTGACGGTTTTTTCAATCAACCAATCAGAATCTTGGCGTACTGTTGTCGGCTCTAATTGTGGTGGCGGGGGTAAGGTTGTTTGCTAGCCGAGAAAAGATGTATTCCGTTCGGATTCGTCTCCAATTTGTAGAAATGTTTCTGTTACTTTACGTGAATGTGGAAATACCAGCGTTTACTCTTCTCACTGTAATGGGTATGCTTTCTGTCAGACAATTGCTCTCTCATTTGGAATTGAAACGAAGTCTCAAATCTTTGAAATAGAACTGGATTCTGGCTATCCGGCTTGTCCCTGGGAAAGTTTCGAGTTTCCCTTGATATCCGACCTGGTGAGTGGTGTATTTTACATTGCTGGCAACCGTTGAAAGTGCTCCGGGAAGAAGATGCTAACTACTACAACAAAGTGTTTTTCTCTTGTCCCGAAAGCAGCCGCAGAAAGCCCAATCTGAAACAGGTACATGCCGAAATGGGAATGTAACCGTGTAAAGTCTCTTCTTTCTGCGAAGGATCTGATGAGACCCATGATTATATTGCTTTCCTCTCTGTTTTTTAAGTAAGCAGTTCCAGAATTATGGATGAAAGTTAAGCTACGTGCCGTTTGCGTTACTGTAAATGAAAATTCACTTGAACTGGGAATCTATTTTTTCTTTTGTTAGAAAAAAATCAGGCATTAGCTTGATTGCGAAATCAAGGCGGCTCAAGCTGATAACATCTCATCTTTTGCGGTTATTATTCGACTTTTTCACTTCAATTTTTCTTCATTCTTCGTTATGCTTTCTTGGAGGTAACTGGTCTCTAATGTGGTCGTGAAAATCCATGTTCATTTGAGATATTCTTGATCATGAATTTGTCGCAGGTAGACCTCACAAGCTCCTTCGCGTTGCTGGTGGTCAGAAGACCTAAACGTTCTTAAATATCTATCAGATTCTACTTCGGGCGAGAAACGGAAGTCTTCTGGCGAGGATGACTTCTATTAATCCACCTGAAAGTAGTCTTTGATAACGAAGAAAAGTTCTGGTTTCTTCTGTGTCAGGCTTTATGGCCATTGTCGTGTTTCTATCACTCTTAGTATTGATTCTGGGAAACATCAGTTCCATCCATGGGCAAAGGCCCCCAGTTGTGAACATAGGCGCACTATTTACCTATGATTCAGTCATTGGCAGAGCAGCCATGGTCGCCATGCAAGCTGCTGTTGAGGATATCAATGCCGATTCTAGTGTTCTTGGTGGGACGAAGCTGAACTTGATCATGGAGAATACAAACTGTAATGTGTTTATAGGATCCATTGGAGGTAATTATCTCTTTTGTTGCTTCATATTCTGTTTAGTCTTCTTCTTTTGGGACATGGTTTGAAACTTTTTGCTTTACCACGTTATTAAAATATTACACGTATTTGAGCAATGACAAGAGATCAGTGAACTCAATGAAATAAATTCAGGTTGTGGATGAGAAATTGTAGCTTCTTTTGAAACAACTTGCCAACTCTTTATCTCTTTATCACATTTTTTCACCTGTCTCCTGCTGGTACTGTCATCTTTCTCATGAAAACTTGTCGAACAGATCCTTTTTTTTTTCATAATCAATGCTTGGAGCTCGAGCCCCTTGGTTTTTTATCTAGTCAAATGTACTCAGTGAAGAAATTAGGATTTTGCTGCTGCAATTATTTTTTTTATTCCTTTTGGTTATTTGTGTGTCTGCTATGACAATCACTCAAGATTTGAGTTGGTGTTATATATTTAGTTTCTGAAAACATCCTCAGTATTTGTTACACTCCATTAGTCATATGCGTTTGAAGTCACAAGTCTCAGATTGTGGTTGTATGTAACTGACGCTTCAAGTTTCAACTGCTTTTTGAGTCCTCAGATACCAGAAAGCGTTTTATCTCATTTCATGTGTCTGCCCCCACTACCGGTCTGAGCTTAGATTTTGGAACTTCCTCAGACCAACCTTTTACTTCTTGCCTGTATTTGTCTTCTCTCTTGACTATGATTTCAGGTGGTAAAAAATTCTTATCATCTATGCTTTTCATGAACGTCCATAAATCCTAGGACATAAAAATCTTCCTCTCAAGTTGAGCACATCAAATTCCATCAACGAAGAGGATTTAGGGCACCTATGGACTCTGTGTTTAAAAATTGCCCCTTATAAAATTCTAATTGTCAGTGTACCCATTGGAAAATCGTTATTGTCTAGTTTTTCTTAGTGTGAATTGGAACAACTAATCCATTATTAATTTTGACTTTGTTTCCTGTTGAACAGTTAATTAAAAAGTATTGAATGTCTTCAACATTGTGCATATAGATATATACTTGTGTATTATCAGTTCAAAGAGAATTGCATAAAAAATCATTACAAAGAGGAGCATGTGTCTAATAAATCTTAAATCTGTTTGCAGCTTTTCGGGTACTGGAGAAAGAAGCAGTTGCCATAATTGGTCCACAATCATCTGCAATTGCTCATATGATATCTTTCATATCTACTGGGCTACAAGTACCACTTGTATCATTTGCAGCCACAGATCCCACTCTCTCAGCTCTCCAGTTCCCTTTTTTCTTTCGTACAACCATAAGTGATTCCTACCAAATGACAGCCATGGCAGACTTAATTAATTACTATGGATGGAAAGAAATAATAGCCTTTTATGTGGATGATGATTATGGTAGAGGCGGGATTTCCTTCCTTCATGATGAGCTTGCCAAGAAAATGTCAAGAATTTCTTATAAGCTTGTCATACCAGTTGGAGCTACTCATGATGATATAACAAAATTGCTGCTTCAAAGCAACGTCATCGGTCCCCGGGTTTATGTGGTTCATGTTAATCCTGATACAGGACTAAGGATTTTTGATATTGCTCGACAACTTAATATGATGACAGATGATTATGTGTGGTTGGCAACAGATTGGCTCTCTGCTGCTTTAGATTCACTTGGATCTATCAATCATACTGTAACTAATTCTCTTGAAGGTGTTGTTGGATTACGTCAAAATAGCCTGGAATCAGATCAGAAGAAGGCTTTTGTTTCCAGGTGGTGGAAGTTATGTGAAAAGTGGAATGTCACTTCTGGACTAAACTCATATGGTTTCTCTGCTTATGATACAGTTTGGATAGTTGCTCGTGCCTTAAGTGAGTACCTAAAAGAGAACAGGACTATATCATTTTCATCCAAGAAAGAGCTACATGTTATGTCAGGGGCAATGCTGCAGATGGACAAACTCAAGACCTTTGACGGTGGATCCATATTGTGTAAGAAATTAATGGAGATAAATTTCAATGGTTTGATGGGTCATCTTCAATTTGATTCTTATAGGAACCTTGCCAATGGTACATACGAAGTTATTAACATTAGGGGTACTAAGATTCAGAGGATTGGCTATTGGTCTAATTATTCTCATCTTTCCATTAAAATGCCTGACTCTTTAAATGGTAAACTGCCGATAAATCTGAGTGAAGACCAGAAGCTTGAGAGTGTCATATGGCCTAGTGGGAAGGCAGAGATTCCACGTGGTTGGGTTATTGCAAATGCAAAAAGGCCATTGAGGATTGGAGTGCCAAAAAGGGCGAGTTATGTTGAATTTGTGACAGAAATAAATGATACCCATGTTATGAGAGGATATTGTATTGATCTGTTTCAGGCTGCTTTGAAGTATATTCCATATGATGTTCCTCATGAATTTGTGCCTTTTGGGAATGGCAGGGAAAATCCAAATTATGATGAATTGGTGAAGAAGGTATCAGATAATGTAAGTATTATGGTCTTCATTCTTGTGATATGCTCTGTTTCCAGTCAATATACTTAGATGAAGTGTTTGTCAGACATTTGGTGCAGCAGTTGGGGACATTGCAATTGTGAGAAATCGGACAAAACTTGTGGATTTTACACAGCCATATATTTCTACCGGCCTAGTCATTGTTGCTCCAATCAAAATCTCAACATCAAATGCTTGGGTTTTCCTGAGACCATTTACAGTGGAAATGTGGTGTGCAACAGGAGCATCCTTCCTTCTGATTGGAGGGGTTATTTGGCTTCTTGAGCATCGGGTTAATGATGATTTCCGGGGCCCACCAAGGCAACAATTGATTAATACGGTTCTGTAAGCTTTCTTATCTGTTCATGGGAAATGAACTCTTTTGTTTTTGTTAATCTAATAAGTGTTTCGTTTTTAAATATTTCATTATGGGTGGATTTCTGCTAAAGAGGACTCTGTGACCTTATAGTAGTGACTGTTTAATATAAATATTCCCACAATTGTACCTTAAAACTGACATTTGACTGAAGTTTGCTTCTGTTTTGAGCATAATTATCAGTCAGTCAGGAAATGATGTTTTTATTGGATCTAATTATCTTCAATTTCTCTTCATATTCCAGAAATTTTTAGCATTTATGATGTTTATTTATTTCCTGTTGCAGGTTTAGTTTCTCGACACTATTTAAGACCCAGCGTAAGAACTACTGATACCTCTTATGTTTTCATGATTCCTTCCATATTTGTGTTTAGTAGAATGACTTTGGGAAATGCATGCAGCATGCTCTTGTGTATACATTTTTTTGAAGAGAATGTTCTTGTCCATATACTTGATACAGATTTGAGATCCAGAATTGGGATTCTCTTGCGAGTCCCTACTAGCTTAGTGTCATAAAAGATCTAAGGCTTTTCCACTACAGGAAAGAAAGACCTGTGAAATAACACTTTTCCTGTAGTGGTTGTTGTCTTTGTTCTGGTGCATGATTCTTGTCCTCCAAGGAGGTCTTTGTATATTGGTAATAGGATACTTTCTGTCATTTACTCAATCTTAGCTAACATGGACCATCATACGGAAAGCAACATTGATAAGGAAATAAACCTTATTTATCTTTATAATTCTACCAATTGGTTGATGTCTCAATAGTTATTGTTCTACCAACATTTTTTTGAATAACATGTCTGGATCGCAGAAGAAAGTACCATGAGCTCACTAGGGAAAATGGTGATGATGGTGTGGCTCTTTCTTTTGATGGTGATCACATCAAGCTATACAGCTAGCTTGACCTCGATTCTCACTGTCCAACAACTTTCTTCACCCATTACTGGTATTGATAGTTTGATATCAAGCAATGGGCGGATCGGATTTCAAGTGGGGTCATTTGCTTTGAGTTATTTGAGAGACAGTCTCAACATTCGAGAATCAAGGTTGGTTAGCCTCAAGAATCCTCAAGAATATGAAAGAGCACTAAGGCTTGGATCGGCCAATGGTGGTGTGGCAGCAATTATAGATGAGCTTCCATATGTTGAACTGTTCTTGTCAAAGATGAAGCGAAGTGATATCAGTATCATTGGGCAGATGTTCACTAAGAGTGGATGGGGCTTTGTAAGTACCCTAGCCCCCTTATTGTTTTTTTCAGTATCTTGAATTAAACATGCCAGTTTAAGTAACTTGCCTATACACATTGGTAATAGTCGAACTGCTTATGATATATTTCTGTCACAACAAGTTTTTCTTTGACAATGATATAGTAAGTTCACATTTCATATACTCATTATGCCCTTAATTGTTTCATTTATCTTCTTTCCAAATACATGTTAGGCTTTTCAACGCGATTCTCCCCTAGCTGTTGACATGTCTGTTGCGATTCTGAAACTTTCTGAGAATGGGGAGCTTCAAAAGATTCATGACCGGTGGCTTTGTAAGGGAACTTGTGCCACACAGAGGGGATACAGTTCAGAGGCTAACCAGCTTCATTTAGAATCTTTTGCTGGACTGTTCATTTTCTGTGGTTTGGCGATATGTACTTCTCTTTTGGTGTTTCTACAAAGAGCAATTCGCCAATATGTCCGATACAAGAGGGAGCAACGGGAACTAGGTTCATCATTGCAGATGTCATCCAATACCAATTGTTCCAAGGCCTTCATCAGCTTTTTTGACTTCATAGATGAAAAAGAAGAAGCCATAAAAAGAATGTTCAGGAATCAAGAGGACTCTCAGCCTCAGGTGTAACCAGTAGTTTTCCTCTTCTTGTATTTATGTATAGAAAGTTGCTTTGTAAATCCAATGAAAGCTATTCTACTTTTGAGGTAGTGTTGCTTAAAAATCATGCTTACACAAAACAGGAAATTTGAAATTCAAGGGACTCTTCTACATTTGCAAAAATGGGTTGTGATTATCAGCCTTTAAAACAATTGTATAATTTGAGCACAGGGGATGTCTTTCCTCCATTGGAAGCCAAAATCCTTCTTAGGGTGGTTTGCTCCATGTCTTGAGGTTGATTCCCAACAACTCCATGAAATGGTCAACATGCCTTCCATTCATGTGGTGCTAGTTCTTAGCAAGCATGGATATGCGGGTTGCTTTAGTTGCTTAGTTGCCTTGTGTTTTGGGTGAGTCAACTTGGATTTTAGGGGTGGTGTTTCTTTCCCTATCTGGACCCAAGACAGCTTGAGGCAATTTTGGGTCTCGACATATCATATCAGGTTTTAAGATTCCAAACATTATGCTTGACTCTGAGATGTTTTAAGATTCTATACTGGTATCTTATTCCATTGAAAAATTTATGATCATAATGTTTGATTCCATTGGAAGTACAAGATTAGGTCTTGCCCTTACGCAAATACTTGCACGTAGGGGTGATACCTAGCCAAACCGGCTCACAAATCGTTCGAGCTCAGCTCAAACTTATAATAAGACTTTTTAAATACAATAAGCCAAACTCGAGATTTTCCAAATTTGACTTGTTAGCATGTAAGTTGACTCGTTAGCTTAGAATTTTTTTACGAAAAATACCATTTACTCTAATTGCTCTTATCAGTTTCCTCTTTAGTTGATTGATAATTACTCTCATTTACCTCAAACCTCAAAGCGGATCAATCATTTAACCCTTTTGGGTCCTTCAACATCTAATATTGTTGTTTGTCAATGGAATAAATACTATTGGAGGTATTTGCCTTTTCTTTTAGGTCTATAAAATCTGGTTAATATAAATTAGCATACTCCATTGCAAAATCTTTGAACTCGAACTCAAATTCGGTTAAAATATTTGGATTTGTGTTAGATTCCAATTTTAAGCTTGATGTTAAACTCAAGTTCAAAACATTCAGATCAAACCAAACTCGAACATATACAAGTTCGAGATTAGCTCGGCCTGTATTGCCACCCCTCCTTGCCAAAATAGCTACCTAGATCACCCCCTTGCCAATATGGAAATCCCTCTTTGTGCAAAAAACGAGAAAGGGCAACCCTCCCCCTCCCTCCTCTCCTTTTTTGTTTGGAGAAGGGTAATAAGAAAGGAAGAGGGGGAACCCCCTCCTATACCCTTTCACATCCACAAGAAAGAAGAAAAAGAGTTGACACACCAAAGTGGTCAGTCGTCTGTTTGCTTTTGCCCTCGCGTCTCGATTCCATTCACATGTGTTGCGTCCCATTAAACCGTAACAAACGACATCTTTGTCCCCCTCCACATTCGTTGCTTGTCTTCGCGTATAATATTTCAATAGTGTCCCCATAAAGGTTATATTTAAAGGCAGCCTCCCCGAACTTCATGTATATTTCTAATAACACCCTCTTTGAAAGCAGCAAAGGATGACTCTAAAAGAAAATTTAAATATTTTATAATTGGTGTTTTTAAATAATAGACTCAAAGCTTATAAATTAGAGAAAGGTAATAAAATTCTGCAAATTTTGGTCGAAAGAGGATGATTATATAAATTATATTTTATTTAAACCGTAATTAAAATATACTATACAAAGCGTTGACGCTTAGTCTCGGGGGGAGAATACGACAAAATCTAATGATCTGAGGATGGATTTATAAAAAAGCACCAAACTAGGGAGGTAACTCGAAAAGTCTCCGCGCGTATTGAATGCGATCCCATGGCGGGCTAGAAAACGTTAAGAATGCAGAGGAGAACGACCAGACTGGTGCGTGATGACCGGCGACTGGAGTCTCCTTCACGGTCCGTTAATATTTCTGGAATTTTATTTCTTCACAAAAATTGGCATTCCTCAATTTCCTTCTCGCTGAAGCCATCAAAGCCAAACTGAACAGCGTATTGCAGCTTTTTTTTTCTTTTTTTATGAAGAATCGATTCTCTGTTAACCAGACTGAACTGAAAGATAAACCAAACAAAAGCTCAACCGTATCTTTTTAACCACGTGCCGCACAAGGTCGACGCAACGTTCGCTCAGCAAATTCCGTCTCCCATTCTTTCCTGCTCTCATTTAACTAGCTATCTCGTACAGCTTTCTGGATCCGTTGTGTATGGTGGAGCGCTGATGGTCTACAGAAGGAACTAGAATCTTTTGCTCTTCTGCTACTGTTACACCCACAGTTATCTTATTGACGCTTCAAGGAAAGCTAAAGAGTAAGGGAGAAGGTCTGCGGTCGTCTGTCTCGAAATGGGAAAAAGGTAAGTACGTCCGATTCTTTGCTTATTTCGCGAGAGGTTAGCAGATTCTTCGTCTTTTGATTCGGGGGTAATTGGGGTTTTTCCTTTTCCGAGTCTATATTTTGCTGAAGTAGTGTGTGCTTGAGTAACTAAGATACTACGCACCACTTTTATGTGTTATCTAATGCTGTTCGTTTCTAGTTCCTTGGTTTTTCAGCCTTCAAAATGGTTTTTTTTATTCTGTTTGTGTCGATAGATGTGTGAGTGGAAGTTCTTTTAAGCACCTCGCGCGGTTCCTTTCGTTCACTATTGCATCGTCGCCTCTGGGTTTTTCGTCCTGCGGCCTCACGTTGGTATTAGGTGGTACTGAGAATCTTGATCCTGTGTCTTCCTAATCTTTTAGTGATCATGGAGTTTTGACATGATTGGCATCTGAGCTGTTCAATTACTGTGTCTACCAGTTTTTCGTTGTATTTTACTCAGTTAACGAATTTTTAAACCCAGGAACCGATTGTCGCTGTGTTCTCTCTTTGCTGGTTGCTGCTTGTTTTCATGTTTGTCATTAAGCCGAATATATTAACATATAACCAATATTCTTCTTTCTCTCTCTTCCTTGGACATAATAATCTTCTGTATTGACACTGTTATTTACTGCTTTCCCTTTCCTTAAGGTGAGTTCTTTACTTATTTCCTAATAGCTGTTTCTTCAATCGTTGATCCTTAATATAATAATATAAGTATTTGTTGATATATCTCTCTTGGATATCTGAAAATATAAAAGGTGTGAGGTGTCATCTTTGCGTCAAAAGGGTTTTTTCTCTTGCTGTACGAGATACGTTCATGTATTTATTTAGTATGAACATGATTGCATTTATCTCATTTTAATTAACTAGAGTGCATTTTTTTTTTACTTGACTAGATGGACATTCTGCAATTTTGCTTTTTCTTCAACATTTATTTGTGGTTCAGGTTCAAACATACGACTGATTGTCCCCTCTGATAGCACTGAAAAGCAGAAGGTGATTGATATGGCTTTATTTTCCTGCTTTACTTATTGTTTTTCATGTGAGGCTTTCTGCTTTGGAGGTGTTTATGGAGTTTCTATTTGATATCATTTCTTATACATAAGTCCCCTGCTAGAGTTCTGGCCTTTTGGAAATTCCCTGACTAGCTGTTCTTGGTTTTTGAACTGAGGTGTTAGTTTTTATGCATTCGGATCTTGCTGTTCTTCTGCTTATTGAGAGGAGTTGCTCAACTTGGTATCGGGAAATTGCTGTCGATATCTACGCCTTCTCAGGGTTCAAAGTTGGTATTGGAACTGTGATGCAGTAGGTGTGTGCCACCTTTACTAAATGAGGCTGAGTTTGGTATTGGTGTTGTGTTGCTTTCTTCCACTGGGAGTTTCGAGTCAGCATCAAAATACTAGTCATCAGTCCAGACCAGGCGTGGTTACTGTAGGAGTTCTGTTCACTTTGGAATCGGTGATTGGTAGAGCAGCAAAAATAGCAATTCAACTTGCAGTGGAGGATGTCAATGCAGATTCTAGTGTGCTTAATGGGACAAGATTTGATGTTGTTCTAGGAGACACAAACTGCAGCGGTTTTGTAGGAACGGTTGAAGGTATGAGAAGTAGTGATGATTTATGTTTTTTTTAATTTTTTAACTTTATCTTCCACTCTGTCTGTCCAAGTATATGGCAGAAGTAATAAGATTGTAAGCCCCAAAGGCAAGAAAAAAAAATGTGGTTTAGATAATGAGACATCTTGGCTTTCTTTTGTTGGCAGAAGCATTAGTCTGGCTTCAATTAAAATGGTTTAATTTCGGATATTAACCTATAATAGGTGCAGTTGTCTTGGCTCAAGTCTGTGCTACAGTGAATTGTCTATAAATGCTATTCAACTGCTCTAAGCATTTTTGTTCATTCTGCAAACATAGTCTTGTTTACAGAGCTTTAGGTTCATTCTGATGCAGTTATTCAGTTCCAGCTGCCAAAATGTTAAATGTGGTTGGATTCTTGAAAATTCAAACCCCGTTAACCTGGAAATGGTTTTCTCTGTCAATCTTTGCTGAAGTCTCTTTATTTCATTCGCAGAATTTTGACAAAGGCCCTCCTTGTGTAGCTTTGCAGCTGATAGAGAAAGAAGTGGTTGCTGTAATTGGACCCCAGTCATCTGGTATAGCTCATGTGATCTCTCATGTTGTCAATGAACTTCGGATCCCACTTGTGTCATTTGCAGCAACTGATCCTACTCTTTCTGCCTTGCAATACCCCTTTTTTGTCCGGGCAATCCAAAGCGACTATTTTCAGATGCAAGCAGTTGCTGATTTTGTTGACTATAATGGGTGGAAAGAGGTAATTGCCATTTTCGTTGATGATGATTATGGCAGAAGTGGGATTTCTGTCTTGAGTGATGCCCTTGCCAAGAAACGAGCAAAGATATCATATAAACTTGCATTGCCAGTGTCTGCAACTATGAGTACAATAAATGATTTATTGGTGGCAGTCAATCTGATGGAACCTCGGGTGTATGTTGTTCATGTAAATCCAGACTCCGGTCTTAATGTTTTTTCTGCTGCAAAGTCTCTTGGGATGATGGGAAAAGAGTATGCTTGGATTGCTACTGATTGGCTCACCTCGCTCTTAGATTCAATTGACCCTGCACCAGCTGAAACTATGAATTCTGTTCAGGGAGTCGTTTCTTTTCGACATCACACTCCTGATACAGATAAAAAACAACAACTTATTTCTAGGTGGAGTGATTTAGCAAGAAAGAAGAATGTCAACTCAGGCTTTAATGCCTATGGACTCTATGCTTATGATTCTGTCTGGTTAGTTGCTCTTGCCATCAATAATTTCTTAAATGAAGGTGGAATAATCTCTTTTTCAGATGATCCACGGTTACATGACACAAATGGCAGTATCCTTCACTTAGCTGCACTTCGTGATTTTGTGGGAGGCCAAACTTTACTTGGGAAGTTGTTGGTAACAAACTTTACTGGCCTGACAGGAGAAGTTCGGTTTAATTCAGAAAAGAACTTGATTAATCCGGCATATGATGTAATTAACATTGTTGGAACTGGATCCCGAAGGGTTGGCTTTTGGTCTAATTACTCAGGTCTCTCAGTCACTGCTCCAGAGATATTATATAAAAAATCAGACAGGAATTCAAGCAGTAATTCAAAGCTTAATAGTGTGATTTGGCCAGGTGATACTGCAACAAAACCACGAGGTTGGGTGTTCCCTAATAATGGGAAGCCTTTGAGAATTGGAGTGCCTAACCGAGTCAGTTATAAGGGTTTTGTTGCTAAAGCACCAGGACCAGAGGCAGCAAAGGGATTTTGTATTGATGTGTTTGATGCCGCAGTGAAGTTGCTGCCTTACGCTGTTCCACATCAATTTATCTTATTTGGAAATGGCATTTATAATCCTGAGTATAATGAACTTGTAAAAATGGTTGCAGACAATGTGAGTGGATCTTCTCTATTGGCAGCTTCTTTGTTTATTGCGATTTTTATCTTTTTAAGTATTCTGATAATTTGTTTTCTACTTCAGAAATATGATGCTGTTGTTGGTGACATAACCATTGTTACTAACAGAACAAGAATAGTGGATTTCACACAGCCTTACATTGAATCAGGCCTTGTTGTAGTTGCTCCTGTGAAACAGATAAACTCAAGTGCTTGGGCTTTTCTAAAGCCATTCACAGTAGAGATGTGGTTGGTCACGGGTTCTTTCTTTCTCTTTGTTGGAGCAGTTGTCTGGATTCTTGAGCACAGAGTAAACAAGGAATTTCGTGGACCCCCAAGGCAACAGCTTGTCACTGTATTCTGGTTAGTATATGCTTGAGCATTTCTTGATTAGGAACAAATGAGATCCTAACCATTAAGTATGTCTTTATGCTGAGGAAGTAGTTGGCATAACTGTGCCTTTTGTCTCTTCATATTGATTCCTTTTCCATTGTTTCTAATGAGAAGTTTTATTTATATTACTCATATATCACATTTATTGGAAGGATCACTAGTAATATCTAAATACCTACAGCCAAGATACCTAAATGAAGCTTTCGAAGAAGAGCTTCAATTGGATTTGAACTGAACATTCGTGCAAATTCACAGATGCAAAGAATGACTTTTCTCTATAAAATCGTGTAAATGTAATTAGATACTTTTTTGGCACAATTTTAGTTGTCATTGATATTTTATAAAGTAAATCTTTTAGAGGACCACAAAATTTTTGAATTCTACTAAACCTTTTGTTGTATTTTGTAGTTGCTTGTAAATTGTATCTCAAATTCATTCTGGCTTGTTTTTGGCTGCTTTAATATAAAAAGAAATAGGACTTAGGAAGTTGACTTGTGTGATTTCTTTCAACTACCATGAATCTGGATGGAATCTGGAAGGTAATGGAATTTATATGTGGAAAAGCATAGATAAATCTCAGAGTGTTTGACTGTGCGAACTTCCTGAATATATGACTATATTTGTATCAGTGTCTTCTAAACAGGGAAACCCGATCTATGTTTTCTATTGGTAATGATTGACATTTACAGACAAAAGAAGGAGACAAGAGAGTACAAGGTTTTCTTCACGAAATATGTTCTCATAAATGGACCAAAAGATTTAATACAACGTCGAAAATCCCATTATGACAACTAAATTTTGGAGCATATATTCCTCCATGTCAACCTGTTGCTTTGTTTTGGGACTAAGACAAATGTTTTTACGCTTGATAAAGCTGCATGTCCATCTGGATTAAGCTCTATTTTCTCAGATATTTCAAGAACAGGATGGAATCTGAACTTGATCCCTGTACACTCGTTTTTTCAGAGCTTGTATTGGCAGTAGTGTACTGCTTTGAGAAGCTTGCTGATCGATAAAGAGTGCTGGGACTTTTAATTCACTTCCATCAGCCTGCCCATTAGTACACTGGAACATCATGGAACATCATGGCTAATAACTCCCTATGGTCCCTCATCATACTTCCCTATCCGAGGTCCTGTCCTGGGAACATCTAAAATGACATTTTTTTATATTGATCTGATCAGGCCTGGCAGCCGCAAATCTGTTCACATTGGACAAATTCGTTACCATTGGCTTGAACTAGCCAAGAGATTCTCTTCCATCTAGAAGCAGTAACTTTTCTGAAGCCATATTTGAAATTGTTGAACTTAAACTCGGTTCTGTTTACTAGCGAGTTTACTGGTTGTTGATGTGAAAAATATGGCTAGTCTGCTTTCTCCTCATATCCTTTGGTAGTTAAACTCCCAACCATTGAATCTTTTCTCTTGGAGCCATCATAGGCCAATGATATTAAACTACTAAGTAACTCTAAAGATATCTACTGTTGCATGCTTATAAACTTGCAGTGAAATAGGTAGTGAACCATGGGCAATTCCACGTGAGGAATTCAAGGCCACAGTAGTCATGTCATGTAGTTTTAGCATATTATTTAATAAGAGGTAGCTTATTGTATATTTGTTTAATTTCTTTTCTTTAAGCTAATCATCAGTTGGTAACCTTGGAAGTTCTTTCAGTTGTCATATCAGGCTCTGTGGCATCAAACCTATGTCAGGAAAAGTGGTTAAGTATGAAAACGTTATAACTATTTTCTTCTTCTAGTAATATATGATCATGACAAGTAGCTCACAGTCGGAATTTGGGCAGTTATATGAATTGGAGGGTGCTTCGGGTTAAATGCTGTTTCAAAACATCTGCCTATGTTCACTAAATGAGTCTGAGTCTTGTCTAAGAAATCTAAGAAACCATGCACTATATAACTCTTCTTTATAACTCAGTGCTCAAATTTCAAAGAAACTGATAGTAATTTATTTGAGAACCTAGTACTTTCCAATTGTATATGCTTATTTTTTATCTGCTTTGGTTAAAACTTGAAAATTTCTAAACATATTTTTTATTCAATTATCTGCAATGATCACATTTAAGCCATTGTAACTGGATCTTCTTGAAACTATTGTGCAGGTTCAGTTTCTCAACCATGTTTTTCGCACACAGTAAGTATGCTCATACTAGCTGCATTATGTGTTATTTCCTTTTTTTCCCTTACCCTGGCAGGTCAATAATTTTTTACTTTATGTAATACAAGTTTGTTCCTCAAAATTTGACTTCTAATCTATCTAGTTGATCTGTAAATAGGAGAAAACACCACAAGCACCCTTGGACGATTGGTTCTGATCATCTGGCTTTTTGTGGTATTGATCATCAACTCAAGCTACACAGCCAGTTTGACATCAATTCTCACTGTCCAGCAGCTTTCTTCTCGTATCGAAGGCATTGATAGTTTAATCTCAAGTAATGAACCAATTGGGATTCAAACTGGGTCATTTGCTAAGAACTATCTCATTCATGAGCTGAACATTGCTGAGTCCAGGATTAAATTCATAGAGCACCCTGAAGAGTACGCTGAGGTCCTTCAACTTGGGCCCAAAAGGGGTGGAGTGGCTGCTATTGTGGATGAACTTCCGTATGTTGAACTCTTTTTGACTGCTAGCAAATGCAAGTTCAAGATCGTTGGTCAGGAGTTCACAAAAAGTGGATGGGGATTTGTAAGTATTCGTCTGATTTAGTGTCTGAAAAGCGCATGCAACTCTTTGGTCTAAAGATTATTTATTTCCTATGCTCAAACCATAATCTTGTACTGCTATTGACATTGTCAGTTTTTGCTTCTCCACCACTCGATTTTGCTAGATTCTTGATATGTTTATCTGTTTAAACACAACCTTTTAAATGGTAGGAGTATTTGTCTACTTGTAGTGTGTACTTTGTTGGATGAAGATGAGTAAAGTGTTCATTATAATTTTTCATAGCCTTTTCCCTCTTTAGTAACCATTTAACTGCTCTTGGTCGTGTTATTTCTAATTTTTCATTTCAAAACAAACTAATGATGGGACTTCTATTCAAAGACTTGCTTCTTTGCACCATGAGGATCACATTCTTGAATGGCTAAATCTATCAGTGGCGTTTACTCCTCTCCAGTTGTTCTGCACGCAAGTCAAGGGCATTCCCTATTACCATATTGATAAAACACGTATAGGAAACAGTGTTTCACTTGCGTTTTGTTCCATCTGGGTTTGAAACATTTCTGACCACTTACCATTAGTATGTAACTTTTATTTGCAGGCCTTCCAGAGGGACTCTCCTCTTGCAGTGGACATGTCAACTGCCATCCTCACGCTCTCTGAAAACGGTGAACTTCAAAGAATCCACGATAAATGGTTATCTCAGGATGGTTGTTCTTCTGCCCAAGTGGATCAAGTTGACACTAACCGGCTGAAACTCGAGAGTTTCTGGGGCCTCTTCCTCATATGTGGGACTGCATGTTTTATAGCACTCATAGTGTTTTTTGCAAGAGTTATTTGTCAATTCAGCAAGTACAGTCCTCACGACATTGAGCAAGATGGTGCCATCCAGAGCAGCAACCGCTCAAGATCAACCAGCCTGAAAAAAATAATTGAGTTTGTTGATAGGAAAGAATCTGAAGTGAAGAGCATGGGCAGGAGCAAATCAGATGGTAAGAGGATAACTAGTCAAGCCTCAGAAGGAGAGCCAAGCCCATCATCTGGTTAGGAAAGCTTTCATGAAAGTTCAGAAAGGAGTCCAGAGAAGAAAAAAAAAAAAAGTGAAAACGTCTTGGGAGTGGAGGCATTTCCTGAGTACCCATGATTTTATTAATATTAACCGATTAAAGAAATTATCACTTAGAATTGCTTGCTGTGTAAACTAGTAGATGTAATACTCATATAATGAATAGGAGTTTTAACCTCCTTAGGAGAACAGATCTTTCAGCAGAGAGCCTTTTTATTGTAAAGTTCTTCAGAGCTGAATATTGTACGAATGGTAAATTTTTCTTAATAAGAATGACTTCATTTGCACTTGCATTAACCAAATAAAAGGGAAAAAAAGGGACCAACCATGGTGGAGACCATTTGAACCAAAAAACTGAGTCACACAGCCTTCCCCAGACGCGTCTTACAGAAGTTAAATTTCCTGGCGTGGATCCAACCAACCCAACAACTACTAGTAACCTGTATTGAATGTCCAGTACACAATTTGCACGGCAGCGCAGGTATCACTTATGGCCATTCAGCTTCGCTTTAAAGACTCATAAATCCGTTGTCAGAGTTCAGAAATAAAAAAAATTATTTATAGCAGTTCAATGTGCTTGATGATGGAGACTAGCAGTTCCGTGATCTACATGATGGAGACTATGTCTTGATGTCCAAATCTAATCTCTATAGAACAGACCCAATTCATAATCTTGATAGTAATTCAAATGTCTACCATAATGAATGGTTTATCTTATCACAGGCAACAAGCAATTTTTCTAAGTGTGTAATCTCTCTCAAAAGAGAAACAGTCCCTTGTATTCTGAGAGAGACATGGAGAGTTAAGGAATCAAAACTTCTAAAAATGGAGGAAGCAACCGAAACTAAGAAATGTTCCAGGAAGGGCTGAGAAAGAGGAGGTGGAGCAGGGTGTGCAAGAGGCCGTATTATATCTCTCCGGTCACCTGGGAACGGTGACTGCTCTGAGAGAATTCTTCATCACGACGGTGAAGGCAAAGGTCTCAGTGGGATCCGGCGGAGCTCCCGGGACGGGAAGCCATTTGAATGCCTGAACCATTCGGGCGAGTAGCATGTATATGTGCAGCATGCCCAGAGACCATGCCGGGCAAATACGCCGTCCGGCTCCAAAGGGCATCATCCTCACGGCCTTCGTGCCCGTCACATCGACCTCTTTCCCTTCGCCTTCCAAGAATCTCTCCGGGCGGAACTCGGCTGGGTCTGGCCACACGTTGGGGTCCTCCGTCACCCACGCTGTGTAGAACTCTACGTTGGTGTCGGCGGGGATGTTGTAGCCTCCCAGCTCCGTGTCCTTGGTGGCTGCGTGCGAGAGCACGAAGTGACTCGGAGGGTGGCGCCGGAAAGTCTCCTTCACCAGTGCGTGGAGATAAGTCATCCCTTCCACATCTTTTTCTGTTATCTTCCCGTCCTTCCCGACGTGGCTGACGATCTCTTGGTAAAACTTCTCTTGCATGTTTTGGTTGAGGACCAAGTGCAACAGAACCCACTCGGCAGCGGTGGCGCTGGTGTCGGTCCCGGCGTTCATCACTTCCGAGCATAAGGTAACGAGCTCCTCCTCGCCCAGGAGGCCCCGTCCCGCGGGTTTCAGCTCGAACAGGGAGTCGATGTATGCGGCTCCGATCGGGCTCACCATCCCGTCGCTCCCGTCGCTCACTCCCCCACTCTCCACGAACGCCCTTCTGCTTCTCACGAGGGGGACGAGGCAGGACATCTGCCTCTTCCTCAGCTCCTTCGCCTCGCGTAGCTGCCGCCGGAAGAGAGGCAAGAGCACCGGCATGAAGTCCGGTAGCTTTGGAGTCGTCATCATCATCACGTCCTTGAGGATTGCCTCAATCTCCTTAATTCTCTCTTCGGAGATCTTGGCGCCGAAGCAAAGGCACACAAGAATACTGCAAATAGTGAGCCTGCAGTTGCTCATCACCTCGACTGATCCATGCTCCTGGCACTCTTCACGTAGCCTGTTCAAGTGGTTGGCCATCGCCCATTCTCGTATCCAGCTGCACTGCCTGATCCTCACCGGATTTATAAGCTCGGTGACGAAGTTTCTCCGCAGAGTTCTCCAGAGGGGACCATACTCGGCGGAGTTGATGGTGCACTTGCCGACGCTGAACAAGAGACGGATGGGGGAGTCCGGCGGGCGGCTGGCGAAGATGGGGCCCTTCTGGACGAGGGCTTCGTGGATGAGCTCCGAACTGGTGATGACTATCAAAGTGCGCTGCCCCATCTGCATGGTGAAAATCGGTCCATACTTGGGTCGTAAGTCTCTCACCACGTACATGAAGGGGCGACGTTGGAGGATGACCTGGATGAGGTTGCCGAAGATGGGCCACCCCGGCGGCCCCGGCGGAAGGTTCTTCTTCCCGCCGCCGGTAGTGGACCAGTAGCGCCACCAGAGGGCGGCGAAGACGAGACTCAAGACGAGAATGCCCAAGTCGGAGAGCTGCATGCCTAAGCGAGAAGGGAAGGTCGGTCACTGACACTGTCGACTGCGGAAAGGGTGACAGGGGAGCTGTATATAGGAGCGATAGAAAGAAAACAAATGAATGCTGTTCACCGCCCACCTGCCAATGGCATGATTTCAATGCACCTCATTACGATGCGGTAATTAATGAAGCAGTCGGCTACAGGGTGTCACGAAGATTGATTTAAACAATTTCCAATTCCCAGATGTGTTTAAAGAAGAAAGGATTCCAGACCTGCTTCCTTCTCTAACCGGAAACACTCCCTCTTTTATAATCTGAGACTCCCTCCCTAAACCGGCTATCTATAACCCGTGTTAATTCATCAAATCCAGAATACCCAGATTGATTGTCTCTACGTTTACGAAGTTTAGATTTAACTTGCATAAAAATATAAAATACCAGATTACTGAGTTCGGAAAATTTTTTGGCCTAAAATTCCCTTTTTAAATAAAAGGGTACGAGAAAGATTAACATCTGAAAGAGACATAGGGTAGCCAGCTCAATGCAGTATTTTAAAGTACAGTTACAGAGACGACAAGATGATGCGGCTCTGTGGAGCAGAAACGCAAACTGCTTCTTGAATCCTCGTCCGAACTTTGAGCCCGAGGATTTGTCTCCTCTCAGTACGGCCATGGAAGTCAGAAGCAAGATCAGCCCGTGCAGTCCCTTTCCTCCTGAATTACAAAATCTGTAGGAGGGAGAGGAGGCCCCTCCCATGCCCTCTTTTATCTTTAATTATAGAGAGTAAAAGGGCGGAAATGGGGGATGTGTCGAATTTAGATTTCCTAAACCTGTCCCATGGAGATATAAAACGAGGTGAGGATAGGTTGGGTTTTCAGGAACAGGGAAGAGATAAGTCAAGTTTAAGTTTGATTTACAGGGATGTGGTGGACACGGGATTGAGTCGGAGTTAAGTTTAAGGTTTGGGGGTTTTTTTAAGTTTTTTTAGAGTTGGAGTTCAAGGTCGGGTTCAGATTTTGGTAAATCTGATTCAGACCTTCCCTGTGTGCACCCCTGCCTCCCTAAGCTTTCTTTTAACTGGTTAAGGAGAACAATAAGAGGAGTAGATGATAAGTAGGATAGAAACCACGTTGCGATTGTTGAGTTACTGAAGATAAGATCTTTCCCATGCAAATGACTCGAAAGATGATAATGGCAGCAAAGAAAGCCGCTGTGCCTTAACGTATACGCTGAATCCATTTCCACAAGTCTCGTGGAAATCATAAGTTTCGTCTCGAAGATGAAAATGGCAGTCGAATCAAGCTCTCCCTCTATCCTTTTCTTATAATAATTTCACTTTTGAGTAGCCTCGACTTGTCTCCCGTTTGCTCAAGCAAAACATGCCACTTATTCCTTCAACATCACTGCAAGCAGGGTCGATTTTGCAGACCTTTGTGCTAAGATTGAGATGAACGGACTTTCTGGATGGCAAACTCGTTGCTGTTTATCCAGGGCTCGTTCATGCTTCCATCACTGAGCTGGAAACGATGATAACATCACATCATTCACCAGCTTAATCCAATGGCAAATGGCCAGAGACAATCGTTCTAGACAACCTTAAAAAGGGTCCCCGTCGTCCATCGCTCTGTGAACCCCACGCGTCTTGACCCAGAAGCGACTCTTTTTTAACACAGTCAGTTTCATCCAACCATTTATTAATGCATCTTCACCAACCTTTACTTTCTTCTTCACTACGGCTCCTCATTTTTAGAAACGTGTGCCCACGGATTACAGAATCAAGCAGCGTGAATTACACAAAAACAAGTGTCCTGATTCTTGCACAGACAATTGGGCTCTGCTTTTCTTCTTCTTTCCTCTTCATCATCATCAAATGTAGTTTTGCTTTTGGAATCCGACCTGATCCATTATTAAATTCGTCAAAAGACACAGCCACCCGGGTCAGGATAGTAAGCATTGGTCGGCCTTTTGTTACAGACATGTATTCTCCGCAAGAGAATCCATGGATAAAATTTAATAAACTGAGAGGGACGGTGAGAGGTGTCAATCCGACGGTGTGACGTGACGCTGCTTTACCTTTATTTCCACACTCTTCCGCTGCAATTCCCCATCCTCTCTGTCCCCGCGATTTGGTCTGCTTTCAACCCAGAAAAAGCTTCCTTCGTTTCCGTTTCTCTTCTGGGTTCATCTCGGGAGATTTTCTTCTGACCCCTCTTCGCTGCTTCTCTCGTCTCTTTCCTGCTACCCAGATAAATCCAAGGCCTAGAATCAATCAGAATTCACTGTAAAAATCGTCTTAACAGAGACGAAGCAGTTGCCATGATTGATTTAAATCCAGGGCTGTGAATCCTTGATCCTATTTGGACGATCATAGCAATGGGAGCACAATTTTGAGCATAAGAACATCTCGGCAGAAAGTCATTTCCTGTAAACGGGCTAATCCTCTAGAAGGAATGACGGAAGTGCCCCGCTGAACATGAAACTGAGAAGCCGGCAACATGGGGTCAACCTCTGTAGCTACGGTCTTTGGATTCAAAGGAGACGTCGTTGAGCAACAACAAAGAAAAAAACAAAGAAAGGCAGAAGAGGAGAAGACTTAACAGTTGACACGGAAGAAAGCGAAGAAAGTTGGTTGGAGGAGGAAGAAGAAGAAAAATTCGAGGACGCAGAGAGGCATCTCTGCGTTTTCATGGCTCAAAGGAGTCTTGAGGACGCCAAAAGATGACTCACATCTGCCGAAAGGTCGTTGACGTGAACGTGACGGGGCTCGTCGGCCGTGTGGCTATCTTCCGGCGAATCTTTCGGTTCCTCTGGGAGAGGATTCTCCTCTGCTCCTCCGGGAAGCCCCATCAATATCGTCGGCTTCCGCCGGTGAAATCTTCCCTGCCGGAGCAGACAGCAGCGGTTCCAGATAAAGGTGAGGAGGCGCCGGGGGTGCCTGAGTCGACTCGCCTGGATGTCGACCTCGACGGGGATTCAGATATGGTGGTCCTGAAGATTAGCCTTCTGGGTGATTGTCAGATTGGAAAAACCAGTTTCATGGTAAGAGTAATTCGGCAGTTCCTCTCTTTCTCTGGGTTCCATTTCTTTTCCCCCGTCTGACTATTTCTCGGTTCTTTACTGCAAGACTAAATATGTAGGCAACGACGAAAAACAAAATTACTTGCAAATGGCGGGATTAACTTTGATGGATAAAGTGTTTCCTGTTAGAGGAACCAAAATTGCTTTTAACATCTGGGATGTGGGAGGTGAGCTTTTCATTTCTGGGTTTGGTTTTTGACAAATATACGTATCCGAACTCGATTCTTTTGTCGGTGGTGTAATTGATCGAAATGCTTTCGTGTTCAGGTGATCAAAGTTTTCATGTTCCAATTGCCTGTAAAGATGCTGCTGCAATTTTGATTATGTTCGATCTTACAAGTAGATGCACTTTAAACAGGTTCATTTCTTTGATGAAGCAATAATCAGTTCCTTTCTTAATGCACTTTACAGCTCCGTTTGAGATTCAGAACATGTAATGATGAAGTAGCTTCAGAAATAATTGCATATTAAGTATTAACCTTCTTGAACTCTGTTACAGTTGTGTAGAATGGTATCGGCAAGCAAGAAAGTGGAATCAGGTAACTTGATCGTCTTCTGAACTCGTTTACAAGTTTGCACATATCATTGAAACACATTCTGATTTGTTTTCATGAAATCTTTTCCAGACTGCAATTCCAGTTTTGATCGGAACTAAATTTGATGATTTCGTTCAACTTCCTGTGCATCTACAGTGGGCGATTATGACCCAGGTAAGTTTGAATTCCAATCTGGGTTTTTGATGCACAGAAGGAGAAAGAAAAAAAAAAAAAACCAATTAAGAGTAATTCGCTCTGACTTTAATCAATGCTGCAGACGTCTAAATCCTAGAACTAAAACATCTTTTTGCGTTACTGTTCAAAGTTAAATCAATGATCAGTAAAAACATGAAAATGGGTGCAAACACAGTGAAACCACACCTTGTAAGCTTTTCCAAAAGCAGCCGCTTTGGAATCATTTTCAAGATAAAGAAGTTAAGACGAACTTTTCTTCATGCCCATGAAAAATTCAAAATCAATTACCCAGAAAAGCTACGAGCCTCCCTCTCAGAACTCTGGTTTCCACGACTGAACTTTTTTTCCGGTAATGGTCAATTTCTTCTCTGGTTTGCTACGACTATGTGCGTACTGAATGGAAAGTGGAAACATGAACTGTTTTCTTCTGCTTTCGTTGTCTCACACAGGCAAGGGTGTATGCGCGCGCCATGAACGCTGCCCTCTTCTTCTCCAGTGCGACCCACAACATTAATGTGAACAAGATCTTCAAGTTCATCACTGCCGAGCTCTTTAACTTGCCATTGACTGTTCAGAGGAATCTCACGATTGGTGAACCCATAATCGATTACTGATGATTTTTTTTTTTGCGGGATCAGGAGTTTTGCTCAGAGAAGTAGGAATCTGGGTACTTTTTGTTTTGTATTTTGATAAGAGAAACTCTTGTACTCGTCTCTTTGACAGGATAAATCTCATGTATCGAAAAGATAAAATATAGTGATAGATACAAAGATAATGATAAAAATAAATATAATTAGTGATTGAATTAGTGATAGATTTAAATTGTAGAGTTCTAATCACCTACAATCTCTCTGTGTAGTTCTATAAATAGTTTACACCTGATCAATAATAATCACGATAATATTATTCATCATTCCTATATTCAATATGGTATCAGTTTCATCATTCCTATATTCAATATGGTATCAGAGCTTCCGTAGTTGCAGCCTATTGCCGTCGCCCATATTTTTTCTTCCTTTTCTTCGTGCACTTTCCCTGTCGTCACGGCTTCGCCCAACATCCCAGTCGTCGTTACCTCGTGCACAACTCCTTCGTTCTAGGTTTTCTCCTAAGGTTTAGTTTCGGTTGCCGATCATGTTGCTCCCCGGCCGTCGCTCAGCCTTGCTCTATGTCTCAGCCGACCTATTTTTCCCTCCTCCCCCTGAAGCCACCATTGTCGCCGTTGTTCGCCCTGACGGCCACAGTGCCGACCGCCCAAAGTTCTCCGCCCGCACCGAACCCCTTGTCTCTCCAACTCATCTCTCCTGACGTTGTCGCCACCTTTGTCTTCGTCGCGATTTTGTCTCGCCAACACCACTGTTCTGTCTCGCTACCGCTCGACACCGCCGTTCACCCCGACGGCCACAATGCCGACCGCCCCCAGCTTGCCGGTGCCGCCCAGAGTTCCCCCTCCCCGCCCACGTCGAACCCCTCGTCTCTCCAAGTCATCTCTCCCGACCCCCGGAAATCACTCTCCTGTCGCCCGACGTCCTCGTCGCCCCGCTACCACTTGATGTCGTAGGGGGGGGATTATTTCCCGCCCGTGCGCATCGTGCAAACTCGCACGTGGGATATTTTTTATTAAAAAAAAAACTCCAGTGCCGCTACTCTTCCATCGAACGATGCAATTCCGTCCGCACCAGCCGCCTCCAGTGCCGCTGTTGTGCCACCTGACGATGAAATTCCGTCCGCACTAGCCGCCTCCTGTGTCGCTGCTCTTCCATCGGACGCTGCAATTCTGTCCGCACTAACCGCCTCCTGTGCCGCTGCTCTTCCATTGGACGTTGCAATTTCGTCTGCACCAGCTGCCTCCAGTGTTGCTGCTCTGCCACCTGACGATGAAATTTCTTCTGCACCAGCCGCCTCCAGTGCAATTGCTCTTCCACCAGATGATGTAATTCCATCCGCCCCAGTCGCCTCCAGCGCCGCTGCTCTGCCACCTGACGATGAAATTCCGTCTGCACTAGTCGCCTCAAGTATCACTGTTATCTCCAAATCACTTCCAAGAACATTCTTTTTGAAGATCAAGATTGGACTCTCCTTTCGGAGCTCATCTTGCAGGGGCATGATAGAGATAGAGATAACCATAGTGATAAATATAAAAATAATGATAAAGATAAATATAACTAGTGATTGAATTAGAGATAAACTTAAATTGTAGAGTCCTAATCACCTACAATCTCTCTGTGTAATTCTATAAATAGTTTACACCTGATCAATAATAATCACGACAATATTATTCATCTTTCCTATATTATATAAGGCACCCATTTCATCTCCCTTTCTCTTCTTTAATCATCAAAATTTAAATTTTAGCTCAATAAATTTGTTTCTTCTTGTTCAACATTTGTTTCCCATCCCATGTGATTAATATTTATTCATATTTTTATTTTAATCAATTTTTACTTGATAAAATAGAGATGAAACGTTATTGTAAATATAATAAAATAATACTATTATCGTAAATAATTTATTTTTAAAATAAAATTTAGATATTACCAAAATTGGGTCCAGCCTCCTTCCCCTCATTATTTTAACATCTTTTTTATCTCCTTATACTTTGCTATAAATTTGCTCATCAAATCACTTGCAAGAAAAAAAAGGTTAAATTAGTAAATAGACTTCCGGGATAATGATTTAATCACTAAAATTAGAACTATGATCACTGGTATAGATCATCGACATTGTTTAACGATCAACCTGATGACTAATTAACCAATGGTCAAAATCAAAACTCTCCCACCTCAAACTTTAAGTTACTCTAAAGCCTTGCCAAATTTCTCCAATAAAAGTAGCAATAAACAATCATCTGCATGACTATTTTACCATCACCTTTGGAGTTGTATGAAGTCAAATTTTCTCGCCAAACACTAATAAGAGACTAGTGTAAAAATGAAGCTAGTCAATAAAGGGAATTTTAATACATCTGTCAGATTAAGCAAAGTTGTAATCAAATTTGTGTATAGTGTTTAAATTTAAATTAAATCGAAGATAAGACCTTACATCACTTAAAATCTTATGACTTTTTGTTGTTGTTGTTGTTGTTGTACTTATTGCCCCGCCTCTTGGATTAGAATCTAAGATGTATTGATTCAAACATGTCTTGTAACATTTGTCTATACAAAATCGCGTACTCCTACGTACCCTTATACTAAAATAATAATTTATACTACTCATTGGGTTAACCCCGCGACTCAGCCAAGTTGAGAGAGGAGTCGTCAATGCATACCCTATATTTTCCCACGAGTCCCCTCAAATCGATCCGAGTCACCCGGAGTCCAAAGTACTGACCGACCCAACCCTTCTATTTAGGCAAAATGGCCAAAATTCAAAAGGGTCCGACCCAAGCCAGGTCCGAGTTTGGGTCGCACTGATCATATTTAAAGTTTTAACACTCAATGAGAATCTAGGAAGTATCGGCCGATACATTTTTCAACTGGTCGGTGTCACAGCCGAAGCCACAAAACTAAGAGGGCGTGACTTGCGGCTTCAGAGTCAGTCGCTTAACGGCTCCCAGAAATGGTTGCCTCTGCTATCATCTCCTTTGTCATGGCCAACTCTCTGGTGGCTTCTCTAGGTTCCCTGAAGTACAGGAGTACTGCGAGTCCAATCGTTGTCGTCCGCGCATATGCGACCCTCGCGGCCCTGAAGAGGACCAACCAGAGCAGAGTTCGTTCTTCGTGTTCAAATAGACCAATTGTCTGTCGAACCTCGAGTTCGAAACTCATTTCAGTTGTCACTGACCGATTTTCGAATGGGTAATTATCAGTTAGTTTCTGTTTTTTAGCTCGTGCATTCTGAAATTTTGTAATGGAAAAATCTCTTTTTTTCGTTCTTTTTCTGGAGCAACCGACCGTAATTTAGTTTTCTGGAAAAGGCATCGCTAATTGTTAGCCGTAAGTCTTCTGGAAGCAGAGCGTGAGAAGAAGAAAGTGTTACTTATGGTTTATATAGGCGAAAGCCTTACAAGTTTCACAAATGAATTTAAGCTACTGCTTAATCCTATGCAAACTACACTTTGTTAAATTAGAAACCTAAACTAGGCAAGTCTCCTGTCCACCTATAACTCCGTTGCCCAAGAAGTCCTATTCGCCCACTAACTCTACTGCTCTTGGACGTCTCTGCTCTTGGGCATAAGCTTAGTTTAACTAGGATTCTAACAGCCTCTCTTAAACTAAGCTTGCCATAGGTAAAATGTTTATCTAAACTGAGAAACCTACTTAACTCATGGCTCCATTAGCTTCCCTTGAGCTAAGCCTCCTAATTAGATTGAACAAGCATCTCCTAATTAGCTTGAGACTCAACTGGATCTTCTAATTAGACAGAGATGCACATCTCCTAATTAGGCTGAGACATAGCTCTTCTAAATTAATTTTGGCATTCTACTTAGTTTATGACTCTACCGGTCTCCTTTAAGCAAAGCATGGCATACAACCTTTTTGGCAAGGCTTGCTCGAAGTCGTCCCTTCGTCACAGAATTAGACGAATTCTGCATGTTGTTTGGATGCTCCACCCTTCTATCTCAGACAATAGGACTTGTAGTAGGCATACTGCTTGCACTTAAAGCACTAGATGTGGAATTTGTCCTTTTCTTGTCTTTCATCCATTTGTGCTCTTGGTTGGGCATTTGATTGTCTGCCCTTTTTCTTGTATTAGACGACTTGTTTTTGTTGGCTCTGCAATACCTGTTCTATTTTCGATTCTATCTTCTTCAAGAAATTACTCATGCTGTTGTAGAGAACCCACTAGCTTGTTGTTGAATTTATGGAAAAGTGAAATACTTCATTGACGTCAATAACTTGTTGTAATCAGAGTAGATGAACCTCTATTTATAATAGAGGAAGGTAGTAGAGTCCAATTACAATAAAACTACCCTTGTCCCAATTACACCCAAACTCTAACTCTTAAAGATAAGTCCTAACATAATTAAATAACTCAATATTGATAAAAGATAAACATAATTAAAACTAAAACTTTTCTTGGTCGTGACCCTAAGGTAAATATACTTTTGTGACTCCTTCTTGATCTTCCAACTGATGTGATAAGGATGTCAGCTCATGGTAATCATGGTGGGTCCTACTTCTTATGGGCTTGGGCCCATCTTGTGGGGCCTTCCTTGGTTGTGTAGGCTTGAGCTTATCTTTCAACACTTGTCAACTGAGAGCTGAGACAGATTCCTTGACTTTGAGATGGCAGTCGCTCTTCGTCGTCGGCTCCTTGCCCTTAGGATGATCTGCACCTGGTATCTCTTCCCATTTTTAATGTTAGAAGATGAGGTTTTGCATTGCCATGAGTCGACGATCTTGCCCAGGCCTCAAATCTGGGGAGTCTGCAACTGTAGTGATTGCCTTGTTGAAATCCTCTTTTCATGCTACTGCTATCTGGTCAATGGGATGAAATATCCTATTGACTGGATGTCGTTTTCAACCCTTTTCTCCACTATTGGGTAGTTCAAATTGACTAGACCTGCTGGTACCTACCTGGGACCTGAAAAAGGAAAAGGCTTTTCTGTTTAGACTAGACTACAATGTGCCAAGTTTTCCATTGTTACTTTGTTTTCTTACTTGCCTTGAGATTTGACAGGTCTTTAATTTAGATTTTTTTTTTTTTTGTGTGTGTGTTCAATTATGTGATTTTTACCTTTCTTTATTCCAGGATGGTGCACTCTGCTAATCATTTGACCTGACATTTTTGCAGCTATCCTGATTACACTCGCTTACTCCCATGCCCATCACAAAGTGGACCACCCAGGATTGAACACTTAGTAGTCTCAGAAGGAGGACCCGTTCTTGATTATATTTGTAAATCTTTAGGTCTTCCTCGTTTGTGAGTTTATGTTTAGTAATATCTTTATCCTTCATTTCCTTTGGTACCTGGAGGCTAGAATAGAGTGGAATGACACCAGGTATTTATCTGTACAGGTTTGTAGCTGACCTTATCCATTTTGGTGCCGTTTATTATGCATTGGTTTGCCCTGAGCCTCCTCCTACTGCGACTTCTGAGCAAGTTCGCATATTTAAAGAAGTAACAGCTCCATCTGTTCTCAAAGATAGAGCTTCTATTAAAGGGAAAACTGTGAGAGAAGCACAAAAGACCTTCAGGATAACTCATCCTGATGAATTTGTTGAACCAGGGACATACTTACGTGTACATGTACATCCAAAACGTTTCCCAAGGTATCTGGTCAACACTTGAAACTCTTATGGTGAATTGGAATTCTACTCTTGTGTACCCAACCCCGTGTCTTAGGGGGATTATGTGGTCATGGTCCATTCATCTCACACTTTGATTTGCTCGTCTTCCAGTAATTACTTGTAATGAGCACTTAGGATGTTTCTGCATTGAAATGTCCGAGTGGAATGACACTTAGGATAATAGACCGTTAACCGCAGAGAAAGCTTTTTGCTAAATCTCATGCATTAGGTCTGGATTGCTTTATCATTGCAACCACTTATTTCTTCTCGTTGTCTGAGTATGATCTTCCATATTGAAGGCTCAGGCACTGTGACACTTTAAACAGTGTTTTCAGTTGGCAGAAAATAACATGCTATTTTGGGGTATTTATCTCTCTTTTGCTTTCAATTAGGTGCTATGAAATTGATTGGAAATCACGAATTATAGCTGTGACAGAAACTTATGTGGTTCTTGATAAACCTTCTGGGACGTCTGTAAGTGTTTGTGTCCAAGTGTTTTCTTTATTCTCAGATCAACTTGCTATTAACATATGTTATATGTTCACATAATTTTGATATATGTTAAATTCTTGTGTTTGCAATCTGCATTTCACTTCTCACAGAAAGAGTCAGTCAAGTTACCAATTTTCTATTGAATGTGGGGTTTGTTCAGGTCGGAGGGACAACAGATAACATTGAAGAGAGTTGTGTAACTTTTGCTACCCGTGCTTTGGGACTGACAACTCCTTTGAAGACGACTCACCAGATAGATAATTGCACCGAAGGCTGGTATGTTAGATTTTGTTGTCGATTGGAGATGGATATGATCTACAACTGATGGCTTTAAGCAATTTGTTTGCAGTGTTGTATTTGCAAGGACAAAGGAATACTGCTCCGTCTTTCATGGGAAAATTAGGGTAAGCATTATTTAGGTCATTCTTTTACTTCTTCAAAGGCAAAAAATCTAAAATAGTATTTTGTCATGATTTGTAGTTAGAATTATACCATGTTACCCGGAGGAACCATATTTCATAAAGAAAAACAAACTGGACCCTATATATATCTTTGGTTGTGATGGCACCTCTGTGGTGAAGCTCATAATGCAGTTCCAAGAGAGTGCTCAGGTAATCCAAGCTTTCCCTTCAAAGGAACACCAGTAATGGTTAAAAATGAAAGAATGATGTTGCATGCTATATTCAAAAGGCTTTTTACAATATGGGCTGCCATTATTGGGTCACCCTGATCAGTTGTTAAAGAAGCATCTTAATTCCCATTTCTCAAAGACTGTCATTTGCCATTGTAGTGCATTATTTTTCCCTGATCAGGTGTTAATAAGAATGTTGATTTCCATGTTTTAGAGACATACTTTTGCCATTGCAGTGCATTTCTCTAAGTTAACATTGGGTTATTCAGGCTTCTAATTTTGAATCTTCAATCACCAGGAAAAACAGGTAAAAAAACTTTACCTTGCTCTAGCTGCTGCTCCTGTGCCTGTTGGCATAATCTCTCATTACATGCGTCCGGTGAACTTTGCTCCTAGACTAGTTTCAAAAGGTGAAGTTACAAAAACAGTTGGCACATTCATAACATGTAAATCATTTAATTAATGCAGCAAGGGTTGAATTTGTAAAATTCAAGTTTGAAACTTTTTTCTAGCAGATTTTGTGAAAGGTTGGCATCTGTGTCAACTTGAGGTGTTAGAGTGCAAGGAGGTTCCTTGGCCAAGTACTGCTATTGAAGAAAGCTACTGCATTGAAGATTGTGGCTGGCCCAATAAGGATGTGGCTTATGAATGTAAAATCAACCTTTTGACAGGTCGAACTCACCAGGTACATGTGAATTGTATCCTCTTCATGCGCCCTTCTGTTTACTTTTTAATATTATCCTATCATCCGTTTCTGTCACTTTTTTAATTCATGGGGTCAATGGAGCAGCTGATGATTGTAGAAAATTTCTTTGTTTTCTTCAGGTTGTTATCTTCTTATTTGTTTTCTTTCTTTTATATTTTTAGATGTACGATGACAATTGATTCTTTTAGTTGGATATGCTTATGTATTCTTCCATTCGATTGAGTTTCTGTTTTTGCCATTGAACGAATGCCTGAGATTTCCTAGACTTCCTTTGGTTTACATAACCAAGAAACCTCTCATTGATGCAGATTCGCGCACAATTTGCTGCCATTGGTGCACCTATTGTAGGTGATTCAATTTACATGCCTGCATCAATGGCTGAAAGGGTGGAACCCTCAGTGAACCCCTTTGGGGAATTCTCAGAAGAGTATAAGAGTGATGATCAAAGAGCAAGGGTCGTTGAAGAGTGGATACTCAAACATGGGAAAGAACCAAATGTAGCCATTGGTCTCCAAGCATGTCAGATCTCATGGGATGATGGCAAATGTCTCTACGAAGCTGGAGGGCCATGGTGGAAAAGGTGACGATGATACGAAACTATTTGAAGCTCAGTTACTGTTTTGTTGACTACTTACTGCCATGAACCGGGGAGGTATTGTTCTATCATCTAAAATTTTGAGGAGAGAAACCCTTTTGACCAGGATGAAAGGAAATTAGGGAGAAGCATAGATTTCCAAGAGTGAAAACCAGCTGGTCTTGGAGGCAATGTACTGTTGGTATCAATGGTGTAGCCAACTATAATATTTATCAGAAGTTGTATTCAGTCACTGTCAAACACCTTTAATTCTTTGATTATTTCTGAACTTTTGATTTGGAAGAAATCTCCCATTAGGAGCTTCTCTGACCATGAGAGCAAATTTAGAGAGATCCAAAGCATAGGTTTTATTATTATTATTTTATATATTTCATTAATTAAGTAATCTTAATTATTATTTTAAATAATTTATTAATTTATTACACTTACAAATACAAAATCTTAGTTTATTAATAAAAAATTTAATTACAACTATCTTATAAGAGTTAATAGAATAATTTTATATAATAGATTATTTTTTATATAAATTAATGATGGTTAATATTATATTTAATTATTAGCTTAAGAATGAGAATTTAAACATAGTAAAAATAATAATTTGATATTATAAAAGTAAGTATTTATTTACTTATTTTATTTTATATATTTAATTAATTAAATTATCTTAATTCAAAATTTTAATTATTTATTAATTTATTACACTTACAAATACAAAAAAAACTCAATTTCACAGTAAAAGTAATTAAATTTCAATGAAAAATGATTAGTATTATGGACAATTAATGTAAGCCCATTTGTCTATTATAAAAAAAACCCATTATTAAAAAACACGAAAAAAATCTCTTTCAATCTCCTGGAAACCAGATCGGAGCTCATGGCTGCATCTTCTCCATCGTCTCTGCTACTCGCCTGCAGGGTCGTCGATACGATTCTCCTCTTCTTCTTCCTCGTCATCGCTGTAGCTGCTCCGCTCATCGACGGTCAGACATGTCTCCCCTCTCATTTATTCCCGAAACTCCTCGTCGACCTGAAATCGTGGTACGGCCACGAGTACGGTGACTATTTGACAATGGAGAAGCCCTATTTCTTCGTGGGAATCGTATGGTTGGAGCTGCTCTTCCAGTGGCCCCTCGCCATCGCTAATATCTACGGTATTGTCACCGGCCGGCAGTGGTATCAAACCACCTGTTTGATGTACGGCATATCCACCTGCAGCGGAATGGTAAATTAAATTGAAGCAAGCCTTTTTTCCTTCACTTTTCTTTCTTTTCCAGAGTTTCTTCTGATTGAGTACTGGTATATTGTTTCTTATTTATCTCATTTGATTTACAGGTTGCTATTATGGGAGAGTTGATAGGGTCCGGCAGAGCATCTCAGAAGCTATTGGCGATGTATTTACCCTTCTTGGCGGTGTCAGTTGTAGCCACTCTCCGTGGCCTGATTCCTTATTCTTCGATCCATGGCAAATCAGAAGCAACGAAGAAATGGGTTTGAGTTTGAAGGCCCTTGTTTTACCGACCGTATGTGATGTAATATCCGTTTGATTTAAGATCGTTCTTGCGTGTACGAATTGATTTACTGTTCTAGGATTAGTTCAGAATTAAATCCTTAACCCTGGATCACGTTAATCTCGATTTACCTACTCTCGGAGGGTGGCAGTAGCCCGAACCCGCCTATGTTCAGTCCATCCTGATTTAAATATTTTGAATTTGAATTAAGCCGAGTTTAGCAACTTAAGCGTAATAATCAATCCGAGTTTTAGTTTTAACATTTATTTAAAATTTATATAATAATTGATATTAATATTAAATAAAAAATAAAAAAAGTGTTATTATATATAAACCAAAGGTACAGGAACAAATTTGCCTGCCGATGGACGGCCTGGCACTATTTGACCGTAGGGCGGAGAGGTGTGGGCCCATTTGATTTTTCTATTTTTGGTAAAGTGCATCCTTTTTCGCCTACAAAACGTTGATTTCTCGACAACAGCATCCACCGAGTCTCCAACTGACGGGTCCGTGGGCTGCCTGCAAGTACGAACTCTCGAACGCTCCCATGGCTCTCTCCAGCTGCGGAAGCTCTTCTTCTTGCCTCCCGAAATCCTCTGTATCCTCCTTCGGTTCTCTATTGCAGCTACCCTGTCGCTTGAAGAACGTACTCGCTTGCCCCGTTGTTCGAAAACCGTGTTCAATATCTTGCACCATGATAAGGGATTCGCCTGTTCGTGCGGATGAAGTGAAAAGTGATGATACGGCTCTAGAGAGACCGGATTCCTTCGGTAGGTTTGGAAAATTTGGGGGAAAGTATGTTCCGGAGACCCTTATGTATGCTCTCACTGAGCTTGAAGCGGCATTTCGGTCACTGGCTGCGGATGAGGAATTTCAGGTTTGCTATTCCATTTACGGTTTTTTTTTTTTTTTTTATTTAGGAGCTCTCCATATTTTTTACGGGATTGGTTGGTATCGATGTTATGTTTGTTCTAGAAATTTTTTTTGTGACTAGCGAGTCAACTTCTTGAGGAATCTAATAAGTTGTGTGTGCGGCTTTTTGGTTGTTAGATTTGTAATTTATTTTACTGCATTTTTTTTCACAAACGATTGGCGCGATTTTTACCGTCACTATACTTATTTCATGTGTGAATGGCCTCATTTTTTATGGGATTTTGATGAACATCTAATATTTCATGGCAATTATTTATGAATTAAATTTCTTTTCCTGCGTAGAAAGAACTGGACGGCATTTTGAAAGACTATGTTGGCCGAGAATCACCACTTTACTATGCTGAAAGACTTACTGACCATTATAGAAGATCCAATGGTGAGGGCCCTCAAATATATTTGAAAAGGGAAGATCTTAACCACACTGGAGCACACAAAATCAATAATGCGGTTGCACAGGCATTGCTTGCCAAGCGCTTGGGGAAGAAACGGATCATTGCTGAGACTGGGGCTGGTCAACATGGAGTTGCAACTGCTACAGTTTGTGCTAGGTTTGGGCTGGACTGCATCATTTATATGGGTGCTCAGGATATGGAGAGGCAGGCCCTTAATGTTTTCAGAATGCGCCTTCTTGGTGCAGAGGTTTGTCTGTTCATATTTTTGTGGAATTTCTTATCTTTATTGTGGATTTTTATCCGTTGGTTTCCATGCAACTCCAATTCATTTATAGTGGGGGAAATTTGTAGCAAATGGATCCCATGATCTTTCTCTAGGTCTACCCCCCATGGTTTTTCCCTATAAATATAAGATTGTCTATTATTGTTCAAGTTTGAAATGCCTAAATACTGTTAATGTACTGTACATCAACAGATATAAATCGAGCACTGGGGTTGTTCAGTTTAACTTTTTTTGTTAGATGAGGAAGCCAGAAGAACCATTCAGCTGTACTACTTGATGAGTGTCAATAAAATTATTCAGTGGTTTCATGTACTTTTTTATTTTATTTTATTTTTTCCAATCTTGTGCTAAATCCTAGTATTATGTAGGTGAGACCTGTTCATTCTGGGACAGCGACACTAAAGGATGCCACATCTGAGGCTATACGGGACTGGGTTACCAATGTTGAAACAACCCATTATATATTAGGATCAGTCGCCGGTCCCCATCCGTATCCTATGATGGTGAGAGACTTTCATGCAGTGATTGGCAAAGAAACTCGAAGACAGGCAATAGAGAAATGGGGCGGAAAGCCAGATGTTCTAGTTGCTTGTGTTGGCGGAGGTTCAAATGCAATGGGACTCTTTCATGAATTTGTACAGGATATAGATGTGAGGTTGATTGGAGTGGAGGCTGCAGGGTTTGGGATTGATAGTGGTAAGCATGCTGCTACTTTGACTAAAGGGGAGGTTGGGGTTCTTCATGGAGCCATGAGCTATTTACTGCAAGATGAAGATGGACAAATAGTCGAGCCTCATTCTATTAGTGCAGGGTAACCATTTGCCAACTATGCTGCTGTCTTAAATCATGTAGTCTTCAATGTTTATGCCACTAACCTACAATTATGTTCTTCTCTTGAGCTTGATGTAGCTTGGATTACCCTGGAGTGGGGCCAGAGCACAGCTTTTTGAAGGACATAGGACGAGCCGAATACCACAGTGTCACAGATGAAGAAGCCTTGGAAGGTAGTATATGCAGTACTGCCATTTCTTGTCCGGCAATGCTTGATGTTTAATTTTATTTTTACAAAATACAATGACGACATTTTTTTTCAAATGATTTTGGTTTCTCTTTGTCTTAGTCGATTTTTAGGGCCTTGAAACTTGTCGGATAGACATTAGCCTTAGAAATTAGGCACCCCTAGAATAAACCCAGAATTGGAAAAGGGTCACCCTTGAACAACTAAAATGAGTGATCAGTGAAATAATAAAACATCCTTTTTAGGGCAGGAATAGTAATGGAATGACATAAGGAGCTATATCGTTTGTCAAGCTTTTTGAGTAATTGCTGTGTTATTTCATCCTAGCGACTGACTGAATTCGTTTCTTTTTCAGCATTCAAGCAACTATCTAGACTGGAGGGTATAATCCCTGCATTGGAAACTTCTCATGCTTTAGCTTACTTGGAGAAGTTGTGCCCAACTTTGCCTGACGGTACCAAGGTTGTGCTGAACTGCAGTGGGAGAGGAGATAAAGATGTCCAAACAGCTATAAAATATTTAAAGGTCTGATCCGTGGGGAGCAGTGGTTTCTTGAACTTTTGTTTAGGTCTGGGCTAAAAAACCTTCAGCTTTGTTATCGTTAGTGCCAAATACTGGGAATCAAATAAAATTCTAGAAGAAGCTTTCGTTTGCTTCTTTTTGTTTTTTTTTAATTATTTCATTGTCATTTTAGAAAGCTTCTTCTCACTGCAAGGTTCCAACTCCTGGTACTGGGTAACATACCGGATACCCTAAAATTTGGAAATTGGGTTTCAGATCGGCGAGATCTTATTGTTGAGGGATGGGAAGGACGCTCTGTCCTCCCCCCTTTTCCCTTCACAATAAGAGGGGGTAAGGCCTCTTCCTTGTTTTTCCGTCTGAATGAGAGAAAGGCCAGAGGTTCCTTACCCATTTCCTGTTTTTTCAGTCGCAACGAGAGAAGGCTAGAGGTCCCTTCCCCATTTCTTCCAAGCCACTCTCTGGCTCTTTTCCACTATTTCGTGTACTCGTGTCCAAACAGTAGGGTGTCTATAAACTATGAAGAGACGCAAAGAAAAGGCAAAAAACAATAAGAAAAGCACGTTGAATGATGATTAGATTAATAATATGATATGAACTAATAAATTATTCTATCACAATCACGTACAATTTTTCTAACAAGAAACAGTATGTCTAATAATTTATAGTTCTGGCATTGACTGAGCAATCTTCATGAAAATGGACTGATTCCTCTCCTGACACTGGACTGGAAATGTGTGGCAGCCATTTCAAGCCACTAGATTGAATAAATTCACTAGAAAACACTGGGTGGGTGCGAAGTTCAGAACCTAACTCCATCAGTCATCTCTTGGGAAATTGGTAAGGTCAGATTGGATAAACGACCACGTCTGTCACCCTTCTGAAAGCCCGTCTCCATCTCTTACCTAACTGTAAGGCCAAAATTGAGCAGATCACCGAAAGTGAGAGGCCATGCTTTATCATTCTTCTCAAAGGTTGAGTGACTGAATAAATACTCCATTTTGGACTTCTGAAACACGCCCCCATCTTCCTAACCTTAGTTCCTACGTCAGAGATAACATTCAGTGGCCACAAGAAATTTAGTGTGATTAATTATGCTTCTAAAAACCCATGTATTGGTTTTCTGATGGTGGTTAATCTGTTCTAAAGCAAAAGACTCTAGGATTATTATAGAGGATCGTCTGAAATAATTTGATCGTCATGGTTATAAGTGGCATATCTCTGCTGTGTGTGTTAATTTTTGTTGAATTTCTGTAATCATTCATGTCAAGTATTACACTAACACCATAAAGACAATGGCTTGATTAGTAATTAAATAGAATTTATCAATCCTAGTGACATCATTTATTAAAAAACAAAGTCAGAGCATATTCATGTAATTGAAGAGCCTTAGGGGGGTTAGTCAATAAAATGAAAATTTGATCTTCATCTTCGAAATGGGATGTCAACAAATTGAGAATTCCGCTGGCCATTTTAGTTGTTGAACCAATTTATTACTTCTTCTTCTTCTTCTATAACTAATATTTGAATAAAATATCTTCTCAGGTTGTACAAATTTTGTATGCATGCACCCCTCTTTCTTTTCTCTTTTCATTGTTGCTTTGTTTTTATACTTGTTTTGTACTGAAGAGCCCTAATGGGAATGAAGTTGTTTGTATTTGCCTTTTGAAAGGAACCTGTTTCCAAAAGTCACCAAGCCATTTTATTTGAACCAATTATTGCTTGTTCTTCTTTGTCTTCTTCTTCTTCTTCTTTTGCAGCATTATGCAACCTCTTCAGAATCACATACTGTAACAGATGCAACGAATGTCTATCAAGTTAGTGTTACTTACCATTACGCCAAAAGACCGGTCTGTTAGCGAAGGCGCAACATGCATATTAAAGACAAGTCATTCCAACATTCCCCCGCACGGGGAACACCCGTGTACAAATGCAAATGCACAATCCCACCTATACGGGGACGGCCAAAGACAAAGTCCCACCTATGCGGGGATGAAACAAAGACAAAGTCCCACCTATGCGGGGACGAAACAAACGGGGGGAGCGGGACTCGAACTCGAGACCACCTACTCTGATACCATGTTACTTACCATTGCGCCAAAAGACCGGTCTGTTAGCGAAGGCGCAACATGCATATTAAAGATAAGTCATTCCAACAGCTAGTATTGATGATACTAATCTGCCTGTTGCTGTAGGTAAGGGTGGCACCAAGCCAAACCAGTTCTCAAATCATTCGAGCTCGGTTTGAAAAAGTACTCGGGTCAATCCTGTTGAATTGAGAAACTTGAAATAAGACCTGTTAAGTATAACAAGTCAAACTCAAGATTTTCTAACTCATGAGCGGACTCGTTAGTATAATTTTTTTTTATGAAATTACTTTTTACTCTAATTGTTCTCGTTAGTTGTTAATGATTGCTCTTATTTACCTCAAACCTCAAAGACAATCTGTTATTCAACCCTTTTGAGTCCTTAATCATAAACTACAAGGAGCATATCTAAACATAATTAGCACAATAGGATTTAAACTTTTTTACCTAATTAGCACTTATTAAACGAACATATATACACATACAAGCTATTTCATACCCAATTACTTAGTAGTAATTTAGAAGGGTACCCCTATCCCAAATAAGAGATATAAAACGGGGGTGGGACTACCTACTACCATTACAACTTAAAGAAATAGTAGCTCACCCCCTTCCCATGCAAGGGCCTAATTAATGGTGCTGGTTCTGGCGCGTCATCACAGGAGACAGAAGAAAGTGATATTGCACCAAAGTGATACTGTGACGTGTTTTCATGCGACGTTAAGGAGCCCTATAAATACTTCTTCCTGATTTGCAGCAGTAGAGAATTAAGACGGTAAGCAGTTGCGATTAATTTTTAGCATCCAATCCAATCCAATGGCGAAAGCTACTCCCCAGGAAACTACCCTGAAAACTGAGCCACTGCGGCCTATCGCTCGGTTTCCGCCCTCTGCTTGGGGACACTTTTTCGTCGATTTTGTTCAAGACGAGTCGGTACTGGAGATTTTTCGTCTGTTGCGTTTATGTTTCTTCTTATATATTTTGTCTGTGATAATGCATGTTTGGTTATTAATTAACTACGGTTGGGACCTTGCAATCTGCATGCAGAAGCTGAATCAGTGGAGTCAAAGAGCTCTGGTGCTGAAAGAGAAGGTGAAGAAGATTTTGAGAGATGCCCGGGGGGCCCCTTTCGAAATTCACCTAATTGATGTTATCAAACGTGTTGGTTTGGATTATCAATTCGAGGCAGAAATAGAAGATGCACTGAACAGATTGTACAGTGCAGATGTTAACGACGTTAGCTGTGATGATGGTGATGATCTATATCATGAGGCTCTTCGATTTCGCGTACTGAGAGCGGGAGGATACAAGGCTTCTGCTGGTAATTTACATTCTGCTCGCTCCTTCCAGTTACAATATTTAAAAGACGTGGTTCCTGACAAGATATTAAATTCCCATTAAAGCCCCAACTGTTTTCACTGGTTTGATCATAGATGTATTCGAAAAATACAAGGACGAGGAAGGGAAATTCAAAGAGTGCCTAACCAAAGACGTGAAAAGCTTGCTGTGTCTATACGAAGCAGCATTCCTGGGAATACGAGGAGAAGACATCTTAGACGAGGCGATTGCTTTCACTACCGAGCATCTAAAGTCTTCCTTGACCAGTAATCTCGATCCGCTTCTTAAACAACAGGTCCAACAGGCTCTGGAAATACCGACCCACAAGAGATTGCCAAGGATAAACGCAAGAAAGTTCATCTCATTTTACGAAGAGAGCGAGGGCAAGACATCTGAAGACATTCGCACACTAATCGAATATGCTAAGTTGGATTTCAATCTTGTTCAGGCCGTTCACCAGAGAGAGATCAAGAATGTCTCAAAGTAATCACTAGGATTTTTTTTTTAATAAAAGAATCCATATTAGTTCACAAATAGAGTTGCACTCCTACCTGACTGGGTCCGTTTCAAATGTAATGTTTCAGGTGGTGGAAGGAGAAAGGATTAGCAGAGAAGCTACCTTACGCAAGAAACAGGGCGGTTGAGTGCTATGTTTGGAACATGAGTGTAACTCCAGAACCCCGCTTCTCTCGATCTAGAGAGTTTGCTGCCAAAACGTTAAGCATGGTGTCGTTGACGGATGACACTTACGATGCATATGGAATTTACGAAGAACTCGAACAGTATACGAATGCAATCCAGAGGTTACACATTCTTCTGATCATTTATATATGCGAAATACAAATCATTTCAAAGAGTAGTTCCTTTTTATTAGAACTCAGAAACTAATGGGATATAACGCTTAATTGCAGGTGGGACCTGGCGGCCATGGATGATCTGGCTGAGTACATGAAGCCTCTTTATCTGGAGTTAGTAACTTTGTTTAAAGAAACGGAAGAGAAGCTCGAACAGGAAGGATACTCCTATCAAATTGGCTACGTGAAAGAAGCCGTATGACAGTCTATAGCTTTAAATTACCCAGATTTTGCTTCATTCCGAGACAGGACTGCGTTGTTTTAATTTCTTTCCGGTGTCGCAGATACAAGAATTGTGCAGAGAAGGCTATTTCGCTGAAGCAAAGTGGTATCACGATCGCTACACTCCGGGAATAGAGGAGTATATACGCGTCGCGTTGAAGAGCTCTGGTTACGAAGCAGTGTTTGTCCTCACCATGGTTTTCATGGAAGAAGCTTCAGTAGAGGCATTCGAATGGTGGAAATCCAAACCAAGGATCATCGTGGCCATAACAGAGATCTGCCGGTTCTTAGATGATCTTGTTGCCCATAAGGTATAGGCAGCTACCTTTCTGCTTCCAAGACTCATATTTTCTGTTTCGGCAGTTCTCAGCCCATCGCACATATAATCTTAATAATAATACATTGGCTGCGATGAATTTTACTTTCAGTTCGAACAAGAGAGAGGGCACATCGTCTCCAGCGTCGAGTGTTTTATGGAAGAGAAGGGCATGACAGAGAAGGAAGTAATCAACCTGTTCAAGAACTTTTACAACCTTGCATGGAAGGACATCAACGAGACTTGCCTCCGGCCTACACCATTTCCCATGTACATTCTCGGCAAAGCTGTGAATCTGGGACGAATGATGGAAGCGTGGTACAAAAGCAACGGCAAAGACGGGTATACTTTCTCTGGAGATCGTACTAAAGAGATGATCACTGCCCTCCTCGTCGATCCTATCCCCATTTAACGGTTTTACCTTGCTTTTGTCAAACTATTTGAAGTGTGGATGACAATCCGTTTGATATAGTCTAAACTATCTAAATAAAGCGAAAGACATTGCATGGAGTTGAGCAGTTCAGGTGATAGCTTTTGGGATTTTGCCTACGAGTCTACTATAGTAAGTGGAAAAGTTAAAATAGAACTTGGTCTGGAGTAAAAATCAGAGGAAGCCAATCCCTTTTGTTGGATGGAATAACAAATTTCAACCCAAAAGGATTAAGAAGCTAACCCGGACTTAAAAGTGCCTTTCAAACTAAACTTATTAGGAGAATTCTGAAAGATCGAGCCACAATCCAGAACCCCTTCTCTATTTTGATCTTCCCCGAACTCATAGCCGACGCTCCTGCCATCACTCTCGTCGTCAACGTCAACCTTCGTCTCTTTTCCCCGAACGACCAGGCTTTGTCATCGTCTCCACCGCCGACCGTCATCGTTCTTTCACCAAAACAATTAGGCATTTTCACTCCGCCGTCGTTTTGATTTTGAAGCCACCAGAGGCTACTTTGAAGCTCCCACGATACAACAACTACCATAACCTCTCTTACCCAAGAAAAAAATAATCAGAAAAGACCATTATTATGTCAATGGGATGTGTATGTGAACAGCAATGCAACGGAAGCCTGCAGACCAGGCTTTCGTCCACCGGAACCAACGGATCACAGATTCGACATAGACGGATCACAACGCCAGAATTAGAACTTTTTAGTTTACAATTTTGTATATAAATATGTGATGTAATGGTTTGTAAAGATCGTGATGAATAAAGCTTTAATTTATACATGGTATCAGGAGTCCTTCTGGTCCTGTTTCCGGCGTCATTTTCTTCTTTCCTCTCCGACGAGTAACCCTCTTCCGCCGTCCCGCTGTTCATTGCCACCGTAGCAGAGTCCAGCCCAAGAATGGAAAACAAGAGTTCCCTCCCAGAGTTATCATCGCTCGATCTGCCGAAAAGTTTTTCTTCGGCAACCACCACCCTCGGCCAGAGAGCGCAAATCGCTCGGCGACCTCACGCGGTCAGAAACGAGCATCCCCCCACCACCGGTGCGAAAAGCGACGCCGACTGAAATCTGTCGGAGACGAGCTGCAACGTCTTGCTTTTGTCGCGCTGCCCAGAACCAGGTTCGCTTAGACCACTGTGGTTCGCACTGGACCCGACTCCGTCCAACAGGTAGGTAAAAAAAAAAAAAGGCCGCCGAATCCTTTTCTCAAATTATCCCCTTCCATACCTTCATCCATATGATTACCATTAAACTTTCTTCTACAACATATCTCTTGTGGAAAAACCAACTTCTTCCTCTTTTGGAGAGTAATAATCTTCTCCCCTATGTGGATGGAACCCTCACGCCACCACCTCAGTTTGCTACCACATATTCTACCATTCCTTCTACTGAATATTTGTAATGGATCAACACATTCTCAGCCTCCTCCTTTCCTCCCTCTCCGAGGAGGCAATGGCCAAAGCCGTTGGCCTTTCCAATGCACGTGAGGTCTGGCTCGCATTGGAAAATGCCTTCAGTCATCGGTCGTAGGCTCGGGAAATCCGACTCAAAGACAATCTTTAGCAGTTAAAGCACAGAAATCAATCCGTTGTCGCTTATACACGCACTTTCAAGAGTCTCTGCGATGGATCAGACTGGTCGATCCACCGCGGCTCTGGTCGTACCCATGGGCGAACAAATGGTTCTGGCTGCAATTATGCCAACCAAGGCCGACCTCATTCAACACAAGGCCACCGATCTCCTCCCTGTCAGATATGCCGTCTTGATGGTCACTAAGCTGATCGATGCAATCAACGTTATGCCCACAGTGAGACAAATGAATCTCCTGCTCATCTTGCCGAGGCGTTCACAGGATCATGTTCTCTCACTGGATCAACACCCTCCGACTGGTTCTTGGACACTGGGGCATCTACTCATATGTCCAATAACACATCCATCCTGGATCAGTCTGCTCCGTACACGGGTAAGGACTTTGTAATTGTGGGAAATGGTGCCTCCTTACCTATCTCCCTTACTGGTATTCTCTCTCATACCCCAAATATTCAGTTGTTAGATGTTTTAGTTGTTCCACATCTCACTAAAAATCTTCTCTCCAACAGTAAATTAACATATGATTTTCCTCTCACCGTTACCTTTACTAACAATTTTTTCACAATTCAAAATCGTCTCACAGGAATGGTGGTGGCAACCGGTAAGAGAGATGGAGGCTTATATGTGTTGGTGCGTGGCAACCCTGCCCTTCTTTCGGTCCTTAAAAATAAATTTTTACATGCTTCCTATGACTTATGGCATGCTTTCCTAGGACATGTAAATCATTCAGTTATTTCTTCTTTACATAAAATAGGACATCTTTATCTTACCTCTTTATTGCCTTCTCCATCCTTATGCAGTTCATGTCGACTTGCTAAAAATCATCGTATACCTTCTCCATGTCATGAACATAGGTCATCTAATGTATTAGACCTTATTCATTGTGACATATGGGGTCCTTCACCTGTCAAAACCCATTTAGGATATGCATATTATGTTATTTTCATTGATGACTTTTCCCGATTCACTTGGTTTTATCCTTTGAAATTCAAATCAGATTTTTGTAATATTTTTCCCCAATTTCAAAAACATGTGGAAAATCAATATTCGACACATATTAAAAATTTTAAAAGTAATGGTGGAGGAGAATTTACAAGTACTTCCTTCTAGACTCATCTTCGTACCTTTGGAATCCATCATCAAATTTCTTGCCCATATACACCTGCCCAAAATGGACGTGCAGAAAACATCGTCATGTGATTGAAACTGGTTTGACACTTCTTTTTCATTTTCATCCCTTTGGTTGTCGTGTATATCCTTGCTTACGTGATTATATAACTAACAAATTTTCACCTTGTAGTCTTCCATGCATTTTTGTAGGTTATAGTCCCTCTCATAAAGGGTTTCACTGCCTTGATCGTATCACCTCACGGCTCTACATCACCCGCCATACCCAATTTGATGAAACCAACTTTCCTTTCATAAAATCATCTCAAGCTCACCGCCCTTCCTCTCTCCATTTTTCCAACTTTCTAGAACCCAGTTTTATCCATACAGAAACTCCTCCTTCCTCCTCACACCATTCTCCGCACATTACTCAATTCGGATTAAACTCATGTTCAATTTGTACTGATTCGATCGATACATCCATGCAGACTACTGATTCTTTTGTAGGTCCCTCCTCGTCGCATTAAATGTCCAGTCCGACACCACCCGAGACACAAATCACTCCTACTCCATTGGGTTCTCATCCTATACTAACCCTAGGTAAAGTTGGCATTTTCAAACCTCGCCATCCGGCCAACCTCGGTATCGTGGGCTCCTCTGGACTTCTCTCTGCTCTCCTTGTCTCTATTGAGCCGAAATGATTCAAATTTGCCACTAAGAATCCAGCTAGGCTTGCTGCCATGGATGAAGAAGTTCGAGCTCAGAAAAATAAACGAACCTGGATTTTAGTCCCTCGACCTACAAACACAAATATTGTGGGTTCCAAATGGGTGTTTCGAACAAAATACCTGCCTGATGGATCCATTGAGCATCTCAAAGAACGCCTAGTTGCCAAGGGCTACACTCAAAACCCTGGTCTTGATTACACTGACACCTTTAACCCTATGGTAAAAGCTACTACTGTTTGGGCTGTGCTCTCTCTTGCTGTGACCAACAAATGACCTATTCACCAACTTGATGTCAAAAATGCATTCCTCAATGGTACTCTCACTAAAAATGTTTACATGGAATAGCTTCCTGGGTACATGGACCCTCGTTTTCTGCATCATGCATGCCAGTTAAAAAAAGCTCTCTACGGTCTCAAGCAAATTCCTCGTGCTTGGTTCCAGCGCTTCAGCTCTTTTGTCACTCCACTTGGATTCTCCTACAGTCGTGCTGACACTTCTCTATTTGTTTTTCATCAGCATTCAGACACTATATATATGCTCCTCTATGTTGACGACATAATTATTACTAGCAACAACTCAGCCCTTATCACCAGGTTCACTCATAAGCTTCATTCTGAGTTTGCAACTAAAGATTTGGGTTCACTCAGCTACTTTCTTGGTCTGGAAGCTTCGCCAACTACTGATGGCTTATTTATCGGTCAACTCAAATATGCACGGGATATTCTTACTCATGCTCAGCTACTTGATAGCAAGACGGTTCCTACGCCTATGGTCATTTCACAGCATCTGTTCGCAGATGGTTCACTTTTTTTGGATCCCACTCTCTACAGGTCTCTTGTTAGTGCCCTTCAATACTTGACCATCGCTCGCCCTAACATCGCTCATGCAGTCAACTCTGTTAGCCAATACTTGCGTGCTCCCACTGAAGATCATTCTTACTGTTAAACGTATTTTGCGCTATGTCAAAGGTACCATTCACTTTGGCCTTATTTTTTGTCCATCCGCTACTCCTACTGCTCTAGTCGCTAACTCTGATGCTGACTGGGCTAAGTGTCTTGATACTCATCGCTCCACCTCTGGTTACTCCATTTATCTTGGGGACAATTTGATTTCTTGGAGTGCTAAAAAGCAGCCAACGATTTCTCGTTCCAGTTGTGAATTTGAGTATCGTGCTCAAGCGCACACTGCAGCTGAAATTATTTGGCTTACGCATCTTCTTACCGATCTACATGTTCCACTTCCACAACCACTTCTACTCTTATGTGACAACAAAAGTGCAATCTTCCTCAGCTCGAATCCAGTATCTCACAAACGCACCAAACTATTAAAGTCCTAGGCAAGAGTACTTCCCAGGAGGTCACCCATCCTAGAATTACTCTTGCCCAAACTCGCTTAACTTCGGAGTTCTGAATCAGATACCTAGCCAATACAACCCGAAAAGACTAACCGTTTAAGGTGCGGAAAGCCAAGTACCTAACTCAGACCACAAACTCTAACAAGAGTGGATGAAACCACTCTGACACCCACCCCACCCATTTTGGAACCGCTTCTCACGGGATACAAACGCGGGCCGTGGCGTGCCTAGCTCTGATACTATATTAAAGTCCTAGGCAAGAGTACTTCCCAGGAGGTCACCCATCCTAGAATTACTCTTGCCCAAACTCGCTTAACTTCGAAGTTCTGAGTCAGATACCTAACCAATACAACCTGAAAAGACTAGCCATTTAAGGTGCAGAAAGCCAAGTACCTAACTCAGACTTCAAACTCTAACAAGAGTGGATGGAACCACTCTGACACCCACCCCGCCCATTCTGGAGCCGCTTCTCACGGGATACGAACGCGGGCCGTGGCGTGCCTAGCTCTTCTGATACCATGTCAAAGTCCTAGGCAAGAGTACTTCCTGGGAGGTCACCCATCCTAGAATTATTCTTGCCCAAACTCGCTTAACTTCGAAGTTCTGAGTCAGATACCTAACCAATACAACCTGAAAAGACTAGCCATTTAATGTGAAAGCCAAGTACCTAACTCAGACTTCAAACTCTAACAAGGTCACCCATCCTAGAATTACTCTTGCCCAAACTCACTTAACTTCGAAGTTCTGAGTCAGATATCTAACCAATACAACCTGAAAAGACTAGCCATTTAAGGTGCAGAAAGCCAAGTACCTAACTCAGACTTCAAACTCTAACAAGAGTGGATGGAACCACTCTGACACCCACCCCGCCCATTCTGGAGCCGCTTCTCACGGGATACGAACGCGGGCCGTGGCGTGCCTAGCTCTTCTGATACCATGTCAAAGTCCTAGGCAAGAGTACTTCCCAGGAGGTCACCCATCCTAGAATTACTCTTGCTCAAACTCGCTTAACTTCCGGAGTTTTGAGTCAGATACTTAGCCAATACAACCCGCAAAGACTAGCCGTTTAAGGTGTGAAAAGCCAAGTACCTAACTTAGACCACAAACTCTAACAAGAGTGGACGAAACCACTCTGACACAAACATGTTGAGTTAGATTATCATTTCCTTCGAGAACTTGTTGCTGCATACAAACTTCACACACAGTATGTGCCATCTCACCTACAAATTGCGGATATTTTCACCAAAAGTATTCCACGCCCTCTCTTTGAATTTTTTCGGTCCAAACTTCACGTCTGTTTCAATCCGACGCTCAGCTTGCAGGGGGGAGGTGAACAACAATGCAACGGAAGCCTGCATACTAGGCTTCCGTCCGCCGGAACCGACGGATCACAGATCCGACATAGACGAATCACAACGCCAGAATTAGAACTTTTTAGTTTAAATTTTTGTATATAAATATGTGATGTAATGGTTTGTAAAGATCGTGGTGAATAAAGCTTTAATCTTTAAAGTGTAGGCTGCAGGCCTCAATCAATATCATAACCATATTCAATAGTTGTTCAGGTGTAGGCCTGCAGGTGACAAATATCACTACAAAGTCCACTGTCCCATTCCCATTACCGGTTTCAGCGACAGAACCAAGAGCAATAACCACTATCCAGCGTGCTAATCTAGAGAGAAACAAATTCAATACAATAAAGAGCACGCCGAGGTATATCGTGTCATGCTTTTTCAATACAATAACAAAGATTTTTTCATAATAGATCGATCACGCGTGAAACTTATAAAAGTCAACAATTAAATTCAGTTTCAAGTGAAAAAAAAAGGAACAGTTACAGTGAGGATAAGAACTATTTCCAACATCAACTCTGGTTGTTGGGATATCTCTTCTCTGACCTCCAATACCTTTCTTTCTACCCTATTCTACCCACCCCATAATTACATTGAATAGCTATATCTCATTCCCATTGCATAAGAGCAAGGTGACACACGCCAAGTGGATGGACTTGTTTATTTGCTTCTTATTCTGACAAGTGTAACCAGTAGGGGGTGGCATCGCCGAGCTTGATTTAAATATTTCGAACTCAAGCTCGAGCTGAACCCAGTCTCGAGCCTAAAATTGTTATCGAGCTCGAGCCCAAAACATTTAACCGAGTTCGAGCCGAACTCGAGCTTCAACATTCATTTAAAATTTTTCAAAAAATATATATCAAATAAATTGTGTATAAAATTATGCAAAAAAAATTACATAAAATTGGGCATAACCTATATATATATAAAATACATGTATAAGATTAGGCATGACCTCTACTTAAAATTGGGTATAATCTATGTATATAATACCTGTATAAAATTTGGCATGATCTCTACTTAAAATTAGTATAATCTATATACATAATACATGCATAAACACTCAATAAAATTGTCTATACATTCCATAAACACTCCATGAAATTGTTTATACACTCCATATACTCCATAAAATAATCTAAACACTCCATACAATAATCAAACACCACAAAATTAAATGAAATATGACTATCAATTTACAATCACCCAAATAAAATCTATAAATCCATTATAAATTTACAAACTATAGTTGTTTCTCTTCATGCTAGAAAATAATATACGTCCCTGCATGAGCAAACTCTCCACCTATGACAAAAAAAAAAATTAGTTATTGTCAGCTAGTTACTTAATGTCGTTAAAAATATTAAAATTACTTCATTGTTAGGTGGCAGAGCAGCGGCATGGGAGGCGGCTAGTGCGGATGGAATTCCATTGTCAGGTGGAAGAGCAGTTGCATTGGAGGCGGCTGGTGCGGACGGAATTTCATTGTCAGGTGGCAGAGCAGCGGCACTGAAAACGGTTAGTGCGAACGGAATTACCTCGTCTGATGGAAGAGCAGCGACACTAGAGGCGGCTGAGGCAGACGGAATTGCATCGTCTGAAGGAAGGGTAGGGTAGCGACTGGGGCGGATGGAATCACATCATCCAGATAGGAAGAAGAGTTTTTTTTTTTTAATAAAAAAAATTTTGCACGTGCGAAACTCCCACGTGTGAAAGCCCATGTACAAGTTCGCACGTTGTGCACGTACGTGAGCAGGACGACGCGTCCAAGCGGGAAAATAATTTTTCCCATTGAACTTAGGTTGTCTCGGTACCACTGAGACGGGCGGCGAGGGGGGGGGGGGGGGGGTGGCTGCGCTGGCAAACGGGAGCGATCGGCGCTGTGGCCGGAGGGGCGAACGACGATAGGCAGTGTAAGTGTGGGTCCTTGGTCCCACTTAATCGGTTAACCTTTTCGGGTTGTATTGGTTAGGTGCTTACATGGTATCAAAGCAGGTTTGTCCCACGTCCCGCGTTCGAATCCCCGCGCATTTGCATGTTTGACGCGGGGACTTTGCATTTGGCGGGGTGGGTGTTAGTGTCTGTGGTCTGTGTTAAGACTTGACTTTTCGCACCTTAATCGACTAGTCATTTCGGGTTGTATTGGTTAGGTGCTTACATGATATTAGAGCAAGTTTCACCCGTCCTGCCTTCGAATCCCCGCGTGTTCGCATGTTTGGTGCGGGGACTTTGTATTTGCTTTTGTATTTGGAATTTGTCCTGGGTTTAACCCGGGGGTTTGGTTTGCGGGGGAGTGTTAGAATATGTTGGTGATCTGTGTTATGACCTGGTCTTCCGCACTTTAAAACGGGTAACCTATTGGGTGTGGATGGTTTGGTACTCTGTATTTGGCACGCCATCCCGTGTTCGAATCCTCGTGAGTTCGTTTGCATTTGGTTTAGTTCATTTGCAATTGGTGTAGCACGGGGACTTTGCATTTGGCGAGGTGGGTGTAAGTCGGGTCCTTGGTCCCACTTAATCGGTTAACCTGTTGGGTGCGGATAGTTTGGTACTCTGCATTTGGCACGCCATCCTGCGTTCGAATCCCCGTGAGTCATTATGCAACCTCTTCAGAATCAAATACCGTAACAGATGCAACGTCTGTCTATCAAGCTAGTATTGATGATACTAATCTGCCTATTGCTGCAGGTAAGGGTGGCACCAAGCCAAACCAGTTCGCAAATCGTTCGAGCTCGATTTGAAAAACAACTTTGGTCAATTCAGTTTTTACTTGAGAAACTTGAAATAAGACTCGTTAAGTATATCAAGTCAAACTCGAGATTTTCTAACTCGTGAACGGACTCGTTATTATAATTTTTTTTTATAAAAATACTTTTTAGTCTAATTGCTCTCGTTAGTTGGTAGATGATTGCTCTTATTTACCTCAAACCTCAAAGATGATCTGTTGTTCAGCCCTTTTGAATCCCACCACATTTAAGTTGTTGCTTGCCAATAGAATAAACACTATTGAAAAGAGGGGTTTACTCTTTCTATTAGGTCTATTAAGCTGGCTATTGTATCTTTGCATGCTCCATTGCAAAATCTTGGACTCCTCTTCTGTTATAACATGTAGTTCGATGGCATTAATATTAGTCTTGGACCCATTCATCTCCAGAGACCAATCACAACCTCTGTTTCACCTAATATGTAACAACAAGAGAAATCTCTGATAAAATTTCACCTATTCACTTCTTAGAAATCTCTGACCAGCACATATGCAATAACAAGAGAAAGTAATATCCTTAAACATGGCCTCAGTGATTGGCCCTTTGATTCAAGTTCCCGTAATGATGCCATATGAATCAGTGCAAATATTTTTCTGAGTTTGATAGTTGAGAGTCTATTTTATCTAGAAATGTATTCATCAAGAATTGAAAACCAATATAATTTTAAAAAAAGCAAATAGGTAAAGGAAACAGATTCATGCTTCATGTGACAACTTTTCTTGCTCAATGTTTTATTTTTATTTTTCATATCTTTTTCTTGTTCTTTTAGCTTCCGAAACTAATGGTGCTGGTTCTGGCGCGTCATCACAGGAGACAGAAGAAAGTGATATTGCACCAAGTGATACTGTGACGTGTTTTCATGCGACGTTAAGGAGCCCTATAAATAGTTCTTCCTGATTTTGCAGCAGTAGAGAATTAAGACGGTAAGCAGTTGCGATTAATTTTTAGCATCCAATCCAATCCGATGGCGAAAGCTACTCCCCAGGAAACTACCCTGAAAACTGAGCCACTGCGGCCTATCGCTCGGTTTCCGCCCTCTGCATGGGGACACTTTTTCGTTGACTTTGCTCAAGACGAGTCGGTACTGGAGATTTTCTCGTCTGTTGCGTTTATGTTTCTTCTTATTTATTTTGTCTGTGATAATGCATGTTTGGTTATTAATTAACTACGGTGGGGACCTTGCAATCTGCATGCAGAAGCTGAATCAGTGGAGTCAAAGAGCTCCGGTGCTGAAAGAGAAGGTGAAGAAGATTTTGAGAGACGCCCGGGGGGCCCCTTTCGAAATTCACCTAATTGATGTTATCAAACGTGTTGGTTTGGATTATCAATTCGAGGCAGAAATAGAAGATGCACTGAACAGATTGTACAGTGCAGATGTTAACGACGTTAGCTGTGATGATGGTGATGATCTATATCATGAGGCTCTTCGATTTCGCGTACTGAGAGCGGGAGGATACAAAGCTTCTGCTGGTAATTTACATTCTGCTCGCTCCTTCCAGTTACAATATTTAAAAGATATTAAGTTCCCATTAAAGCCCTAACTGTTTTCACTGGTTTGATCATAGATGTATTCGAAAAATACAAGGACGAGGAAGGGAAATTCAAAGAGTGCCTAACCAAAGACGTGAAAAGCTTGCTGTGTCTATACGAAGCAGCATTCCTGGGAATACGAGGAGAAGACATCTTAGACGAGGCGATTGCTTTCACTACCGAGCATCTAAAGTCTTCCTTGACCAGTAATCTCGATCCGCTTCTTAAACAACAGGTCCAACAGGCTCTGGAAATACCGACCCACAAGAGATTGCCAAGGATAAACGCAAGAAACTTCATCTCATTTTACGAAGAGAGCGAGGGCAAGACATCTGAAGACATTCGCACACTAATGGAATATGCTAAGTTGGATTTCAATCTTGTTCAGGCCGTTCACCAGAGAGAGATCAAGAATGTCTCAAAGTAATCACTAGGATTTTTTTTTTAACAAAAGAATTCATATTAGTTCATAAATAGAGTTGCACTCCTACCTGACTGGGTCTGTTTCAAATGTAATGTTTCAGGTGGTGGAAGGAGAAAGGATTAGCAGAGAAGCTACCTTACGCAAGAAACAGGGCGGTTGAGTGCTATGTTTGGAACATGAGTGTAACTCCAGAACCCCGCTTCTCTCGATCTAGAGAGTTTGCTGCCAAAACGTTAAGCATGTTGTCGTTGACGGATGACACTTACGATGCATATGGAATTTACGACGAACTCGAACAGTATACGAATGCAATCCAGAGGTTACACATTCTTCTGATCATTTATATATGCGAAATACAATTCATTTCAAAGTGTAGTTCCTTTTGATTAGAACTCAGAAACTAAAATCTGGGATTTTCATGGGATATAACGCTTAATTGCAGGTGGGACCTGGCGGCCATGAATGATCTGGCTGAGTACATGAAGCCTCTTTATCTGGAGTTAGTAACTTTGTTTAAAGAAACGGAAGAGAAGCTCGAACAGGAAGGATACTCCTATCAAATTGGCTACGTGAAAGAAGCCGTATGACAGTCTATAGCTTTAAATTACCCAGATTTTGCTTCATTCCGAGACAGGACTACGTTGTTTTAATTTCTTTCCGGTGTCGCAGATACAAGAATTGTGCAGAGAAGGCTATTTCGCTGAAGCAAAGTGGTATCACGATCGCTACACTCCGGGAATAGAGTAGTATATACGCGTCGCGTTGAAGAGCTCTGGTTACGAAGCAACGTTTGTCCTCACCATGGTTTTCATGGAAGAAGCTTCAGTAGAGGCATTCGAATGGTGGAAATCCAATCCAAGGATCATCGTGCCATAACAGAGATCAGCCGGTTCATAGATGATCTCGTTGCCCATAAGGTATAGGCAAGCTACCCTTCTGCTTCCAAGACTCATATTTTCTGTTTCGGCTGCTCTCAGCCGATCGCACATATAATCTTAATAATAATACATTGGCTATGAATTTTACTTTCAGTTCGAACAAGAGAGAGGGCACATCGTCTCCAGCGTCGAGTGTTTTATGGAAGAGAAGGGCATGGCAGAGAAGGAAGTAATCAACCTGTTCAAGAACTTTTACAGCCTTGCATGGAAGGACATCAACGAGGCTTGCCTCCGGCCAACACCATTTCCCATGTACATTCTCGGCAAAGCTGTGAATCTGGGACGAGTGATGGAAGCGTGGTACAAAAGCAACGGCAAAGACGAGTATACTTTCTCTGGAGATCGTACTAAAGAGATGATCACTGCCCTCCTCGTCGATCCTATCCCCATTTAACGATTTTACCTTGCTGTCGTCAAACTATTTGAGGTGTGGACGACAATCCGTTTGATATAGTCTAAACTATCTAAATAAATCGAAAGACATTGCATGGAGTTGAGCAGTTCAGGTGATGGCTTTTGGGATTTTGCCTACGAGTCTACTATAGAAAGTGGAAAAGTTAAAATAGAACTTGGTCTGGAGTAAAAATCAGAGGAAGCCAATCCCTTTTGTTGGATGGAATATCAAATTTCAACCCAAAAGGTTAAGGTGGGCTTAGGATTAAGAAGCTAACCTGGACTCAAAAATGGCTTTCAAACTATACTTATGTGGAGAATTCTGAAAGATCAAGCCAGAAAAATGGTAGCTAATGAGCTAACTTTAACCCTCGGCCAGAGAGTGCAATCGCTCGGCGACCTCACGCGGCCAGAAATGAGCATCCCCCCATCACCGGCGAGAAAAGCGACGCCGGCTGAAATCTGTCGGAGACGAGCTGCAACGTCTTGCTTTTGTCGCGCTGCCCAGAACTGGGTTCGCTTAGACCACTGTGGTTCGCACAGCAAATCGGGTTCGCACTGGACCCGGCTTGGTCCAACAGGTAAGGTAAAAAAAAAAAAATGGCCGCCGAATCCTTTTCTCAAATTCTCCCCTTCCATACCCTCATCCATATGATTACCATTAAACTTTCTTCCACAACATCTCTTGTGGAAAAACCAACTTCTTCCTCTTTTGGAGATGATAATCTTCTCCCCTATGTGGATGGAACCCTCATTCCACCACCTCAGTTTGCTACCACATATTCTACCATTCTTTCTACTGAATATTTGCAATGGAGAGCAATGGATCAACACATTCTCAACCTCCTCCTTTCCTCCCTCACCGAGGAGGCAATGGCCGAAGCCGTTGGCCTTTCCAATGCACGTGAGGTCTGGCTCGCATTGGAAAATGTCTTCAGGTCGAAGGCTCTGGAAATCCGACTCAAAGACTATCTTTAGTAGTTAAAGTGCAGAAATCAATCCGTTGTCGCTTATACACGCACTTTCAAGAGTCTCTGCGATCAGCTTCACGCAATCGGCAGACCAGTCGACAAATCCGACAAAGTCCACTGGTTTCTCTGTGGACTTGGCATCGAATTTTCCACCCTCTCCGTCACACAAATGGCCCTTATGCTTCTCCCTCGCTTCTCTGATCTCGTATCCCGAGTAGAGAGCTTTGAGCTCTTTCAAAAATCACTCGAAAGCTCTGTCTCTCCTGCTGCTGCTTTTACTACTGCGACCCGAGGATTAGACCTGTCGATTCGCCACGGCTCTGGTCGCACCCATGGATGAACAAATGGTTCTGGCCGCAATTATGCCAACCAAGGCCGACCTCATTCAACACAAGGCCACCGACCTCCTCCCTGTCAGATATGCCATCTTGATGGTCACTATGCTGATCGATGCAATCAACGTTATGCCCACAGTGAGACAAATGAATCTCCTGCTCATCTTGCTGAGGCGTTCACAGGATCATGTTCTCTCACTGGATCAACACCCTCCGACTGGTTCTTGGACACTGGGGCATCTGCTCATATGTTCAATAACACATCCATCCTGGATCAGTCTGCTCCGTACATGGGTAAGGACTCTGTTATTGTGGGAAATGGTGCCTCCTTACCTATCTCCCTTACTGGTATTCTCTCTCATACCCCAAATATTCAGTTGTTAGATGTTTTAGTTGTTCCACATCTCACTAAAAATCTTCTCCAACAGTAAATTAACATATGATTTTCCTCTCACCGTTACCTTTACTAACAATTTTTTCACAATCCAAAATCGTCTCACAGGAATGGTGGTGGCAACCGGTAAGAGAGATGGAGGCTTATATGTGTTGGTGCGTGGCAACCCTGCCCTTCTTTCGGTCCTTAAAAATAAATTTTTACATGCTTCCTATGACTTATGGCATGCTTTCCTAGGACATGTAAATCATTCTGTTATTTCTTCTTTACATAAAATAGGACATCTTTATCTTACCTCTTTATTGCCTTCTCCATCCTTATGCAGTTCATGTCGACTTGCAAAAAATCATCGTATACCTTCTCCGTGTCATGAACATAGGTCATCTAATGTATTAGACCTTATTCATTGTGACATATGGGGTCCTTCACCTGTCAAAACCCATTTAGGATATGCATATTATGTTATTTTCATTGATGACTTTTCCCGATTCACTTGGTTTTATCCTTTGAAATTCAAATCAGATTTTTGTAATATTTTTCCCCAATTTCAAAAACATGTGGAAAATCAATATTCGACACATATTAAAAATTTTAAAAGTAATGGTGGAGGAGAATTTACAAGTACTTCCTTCTAGACTCATCTTCGTACCTTTGGAATCCATCATCAAATTTCTTGCCCATATACACCTGCCCAAAATGGACGTGCAGAAAACATCGTCATGTGATTGAAACTGGTTTGACACTTCTTTTTCATTTTCATCCCTTTGGTTGTCGTGTATATCCTTGCTTACGTGATTATATAACTAACAAATTTTCACCTTGTAGTCTTCCATGCATTTTTGTAGGTTATAGTCCCTCTCATAAAGGGTTTCACTGCCTTGATCGTATCACCTCACGGCTCTACATCACCCGCCATACCCAATTTGATGAAACCAACTTTCCTTTCATAAAATCATCTCAAGCTCACCGCCCTTCCTCTCTCCATTTTTCCAACTTTCTAGAACCCAGTTTTATCCATACAGAAACTCCTCCTTCCTCCTCACACCATTCTCCGCACATTACTCAATTCGGATTAAACTCATGTTCAATTTGTACTGATTCGATCGATGCATCCATGCAGACTACTGATTCTTTTGTAGGTCCCTCCTCGTCGCATTAAATGTCCAGTCTGACACCACCCGAGACACAAATCACTCCTACTCCATTGGGTTCTCATCCTATACTAACCCTAGGTAAAGTTGGCATTTTCAAACCTCGCCATCCGGCCAACCTCGGTATCGTGGGCTCCTCTGGACTTCTCTCTGCTCTCCTTGTCTCTACTGAGCCGAAATGATTCAAATTTGCCACTAAGAATCCAGCTAGGCTTGCTGCCATGGATGAAGAAGTTCGAGCTCAGAAAAATAAACGAACCTGGATTTTAGTCCCTCGACCTACAAACACAAATATTGTGGGTTCCAAATGGGTGTTTCGAACAAAATACCTGCCTGATGGATCCATTGAGCGTCTCAAAGAACGCCTAGTTGCCAAGGGCTACACTCAAAACCCTGGTCTTGATTACACTGACACCTTTAACCCTATGGTAAAAGCTACTACTGCAAAGGTTGTGCTCTCTCTTGCTGTGACCAACAAATGGCCTATTCACCAACTTGATGTCAAAAATGCATTCCTCAATGGTACTCTCACTAAAAATGTTTACATGGAATAGCTTCCTGGGTACATGGACCCTCGTTTTCTGCATCATGCATGCCAGTTAAAAAAAGCTCTCTACGGTCTCAAGCAAATTCCTCGTGCCTGGTTCCAGCGCTTCAGCTCTTTTGTCACTCCACTTGGATTCTCCTGCAGTCGTGCTGACACTTCTCTATTTGTTTTTCATCAGCATTCAGACACTATATATACGCTCCTCTATGTTGACGACATAATTATTACTAGCAACAACTCAGCCCTTATCACCAGGTTCACTCATAAGCTTCATTATGAGTTTGCAACTAAAGATTTTGGTTCACTCAGCTACTTTCTTGGTCTGGAAGCTTCGCCAACTACTGATGGCTTATTTATCGGTCAACTCAAATATGCACGGGATATTCTTACTCATGCTCAGCTACTTGATAGCAAGCCGGTTCCTACGCCTATGGTCATTTCACAACATCTGTTCGCAGATGGTTCACTTTTTTCGGATCCCACTCTCTACAGGTCTCTTGTTAGTGCCCTTCAATACTTGACCATCGCTTGCCCTGACATCGCTCATGCAGTCAACTCTGTTAGCCAATACTTGCATGCTCCCACTGAAGATCATTCTTACTGTTAAACGTATTTTGCGCTATGTCAAAGGTACCATTCACTTTGGCCTTATTTTTTATCCATCCGCTACTCCTACCGCTCTAGTCGCTAACTCTGATGCTGACTGGGCTAAGTGTCTTGATACTCATCGCTCCACCTCTGGTTACTCCATTTATCTTGGGGACAATTTGATTTCTTGGAGTGCTAAAAAGCAGCCAACGATTTCTCGTTCCAGTTGTGAATTTGAGTATCGTGCTCTAGCGCACACTGCAGCTGAAATTATTTGGCTTACGCATCTTCTTACCGATCTACATGTTCCACTTCCACAACCACTTCTACTCTTATGTGACAACAAAAGTGCAATCTTCCTCAGCTCGAATCCAGTATCTCACAAACGCACCAAACTATTAAAGTCCTAGGCAAGAGTACTTCCCAGGAGGTCACCCATCCTAGAATTACTCTTGCCCAAACTCGCTTAACTTCGGAGTTCTGAATCAGATACCTAGCCAATACAACCCGAAACGACTAACCATTTAAGGTGCGGAAAGCCAAGTACCTAACTCAGACTTCAAACTCTAACAAGAGTGGATGGAACTACTCTGACACCCACCCCGCCCATTCTGGAGCTGCTTCTCACGGGATACGAACGCGGGCCGTGGCGTGCCTAGCTATTCTGATACCATGTCAAAGTCCTAGGCAAGAGTACTTCCCAGGAGGTCACCCATCCTAGAATTACTCTTGCTCAAACTCGCTTAACTTCGGAGTTTTGAGTCAGATACTTAGCCAATACAACCCGCAAAGACTAGCCGTTTAAAGTGTGAAAAGCCAAGTACCTAACTTAGACCACAAACTCTAACAAGAGTGGACGAAACCACTCTGACACAAACATGTTGAGTTAGATTATCATTTCCTTCGAGAACTTGTTGCTGCATACAAACTTCACACACAATATGTGCCATCTCACCTACAAATTGCGGATATTTTCACCAAAAGTATTCCACGCCCTCTCTTTGAATTTTTTCGGTCCAAACTTCACGTCTGTTTCAATCCGACGCTCAGCTTGCAGGGGGGGAGGTGAACAACAATGCAACGGAACTGACGGATCACAGATACGACATAGACGAATCACAACGCCAGAATTAGAACTTTTTAGTTTAAATTTTTGTATATAAATATGTGACGTAATGGTTTGTAAAGATCGTGGTGAATAAAGCTTTAATCTTTAAAGTGTAGGCTGCAGGCCTCAATCAATATCATAACCATATTCAATAGTTGTTCAGGTGTAGACCTGCAGGTGACAAATATCACTACAAAGTCCACTGTCCCATTCCCATTACCGGTTTCAGCGATAGAACCAAGAGCAATAACCACTATCCAGCGTGCTAATCTAGAGAGAAACAAATTCAATACAATAAAGAGCACGCCGAGGTATATCGTGTCATGCTTTTTCAATACAATAACAAAGATTTTTTCATAATAGATCGATCACGCGTGAAACTTATAAAAGTCAACAATTAAATTCAGTTTCAAGTGAAAAAAAAAGGAACAGTTACAGTGAGGATAAGAACTATTTCCAACATCAACTCTGGTTGTTGGGATATCTCTTCTCTGACCTCCAATACCTCTCTTTCTGCCCTATTCTACCCACCCCATAATTACATTGAATAGCTATATCTCATTCCCATTGCATAAGAGCAAGGCGACACAAGCCAAGTGGATGGACTTGTTTATTTGCTTCTTATTCTGACAAGTGTAACCAGTAGGGGGTGGCATCGCCGAGCTTGATTTAAATATTTCGAACTCAAGCTCGAGCTGAACCCAGTCTCGAGCCTAAAATTGTTATCGATCTCGAGCCCAAAACATTTAACCGAGTTCGAGCCGAACTCGAGCTTCAACATTCATTTAAAATTTTTCAAAAAATATATATCAAATAAATTGTGTATAAAATTATGCAAAAAAAATTACATAAAATTGGGCATAACCTATATATATATATAAAATACATGTATAAGATTGGGCATGACCTCTACTTAAAATTGGGTAGAATCTATGTATATAATACCTGTATAAAATTTGGCATGACCTCTACTTAAAATTAGTATAATCTATATACATAATACATGCATAAACACTCAATAAAATTGTCTTTACATTCCATAAACACTCCATAAAATTGTTTATACACTCCATATACTCCATAAAATAATCTAAACACTCCATACAATAATCAAACACCACAAAATTAAATAAAATATGACTATCAATTTACAATCACCCAAATAAAATCTATAAATCCATTATAAATTTACAAACTATAGTTGTTTCTCTTCATGCTAGAAAATAATATACGTCCCTGCATGAGCAAACTCTCCACCTATGACAAAAAAAAAATTAGTTATTGTCAGCTAGTTACTTAATGTCGTTAAAAATATTAAAATTACTTCATTGTTAGGTGGCAGAGCAGCGGCATGGGAGGCGGCTGGTGCGGATGGAATTCCATTGTTAGGTGGAAGAGCAGTTGCATTGGAGGCGGCTGGTGTGGACGGAATTTCATTGTCAGGTGGCAGAGCAGCGACACTGAAAACGGTTAGTGCGGATGGAATTACCTCGTCCGATGGAAGAGCAGCGACACTAGAGGCGGCTGAGGCAGACGGAATTGCATCGTCTGAAGGAAGGGTAGGGTAGCGACTGGGGCGGATGGAATCACATCGTCCAGATAGGAAGAAGAGTTTTTTTTTTTTTAATAAAAAAAATTCTGCACGTGCGAAACTCCCACGTGTGAAAGCCCATGTACAAGTTCGCACGTTGTGCATGTACGTGAGCAGGACGACGCGTCCAAGGGGGGAAATAATTTTTCCCATTAAACTTAGGTTGTCTCGGTGCCACTGAGACGGGCGGCGAGGGAGGGGGGGGGGGGGGGGCGGTGTGGCCGGAGGGGCAAACGGGAGCGATCGGCGCTGTGGCCGGAGGGGCGAACGACGACAGGCGGTGTAAGTGTGGGTCCTTGGTCCCACTTAATCGGTTAACCTTTTCGGGTTGTATTGGTTAGGTGCTTACATGGTATCAAAGCAGGTTTGTCCCACGTCCCGCGCATTCGCATGTTTGACGCGGGGACTTTGCATTTGGCGGGGTGGGTGTTAGTGTCTGTGGTCTGTGTTAAGACTTGACTTTTCGCACCTTAATCGACTAGTCATTTCGGGTTGTATTGGTTAGGTGCTTACATGATATTAGAGCAAGTTTCACCCGTCCTGCCTTCGAATCCCCGCGTGTTCGCATGTTTGGTACGGGGACTTTGTATTTGCTTTTGTATTTGGAATTTGTCCTGGGTTTAACCCGGGGGTTTGGTTTGCGGGGGAGTGTTAGAATATGTTAGTGATCTGTGTTATGACCTGGTCTTCCGCACTTTAAAACAGGTAACCTATTGGTTGTGGATGGTTTGGTACTCTGTATTTGGCACGCCATCCCGTGTTCGAATCCTCGTGAGTTCGTTTGCGTTTGGTTTAGTTCATTTGCAATTGGTGTAGCATGGGGACTTTGCATTTGGCGAGGTGGGTGTAAGTCGGGTCCTTGGTCCCACTTAATCGGTTAACCTGTTGGGTGCGGATAGTTTGGTACTCTGCATTTGGCACGCCATCCTGCGTTCGAATCCCCGTGAGTCATTATGCAACCTCTTCAGAATCAAATACCGTAACAGATGCAACGTCTGTCTATCAAGCTAGTATTGATGATACAAATCTGCCTATTGCTGCAGGTAAGGGTGGCACCAAGCCAAACCAGTTCGCAAATCGTTCGAGCTCGATTTGAAAAACAACTTTGGTCAATTCAGTTTTTACTTGAGAAACTTGAAATAAGACTCGTTAAGTATATCAAGTCAAACTCGAGATTTTCTAACTCGTGAACGGACTCGTTATTATAATTTTTTTTTATAAAAATACTTTTTAGTCTAATTGCTCTCGTTAGTTGGTAGATGATTGCTCTTATTTACCTCAAACCTCAAAGATGATCTGTTGTTCAGCCCTTTTGAATCCCACCACATTTAAGTTGTTGCTTGCCAATAGAATAAACACTATTGAAAAGAGGGGTTTACTCTTTCTATTAGGTCTATTAAGCTGGCTATTGTATCTTTGCATGCTCCATTGCAAAATCTTGGACTCCTCTTCTGTTATAACATGTAGTTCGATGGCATTAATATTAGTCTTGGACCCATTCATCTCCAGAGACCAATCACAACCTCTGTTTCACCTAATATGTAACAACAAGAGAAATCTCTGATAAAATTTCACCTATTCACTTCTTAGAAATCTCTGACCAGCACATATGCAATAACAAGAGAAAGTAATATCCTTAAACATGGCCTCAGTGATTGGCCCTTTGATTCAAGTTCCCGTAATGATGCCATATGAATCAGTGCAAATATTTTTCTGAGTTTGATAGTTGAGAGTCTATTTTATCTAGAAATGTATTCATCAAGAATTGAAAACCAATATAATTTTAAAAAAAGCAAATAGGTAAAGGAAACAGATTCATGCTTCATGTGACAACTTTTCTTGCTCAATGTTTTATTTTTATTTTTCATATCTTTTTCTTGTTCTTTTAGCTTCCGAAACTAATGGTGCTGGTTCTGGCGCGTCATCACAGGAGACAGAAGAAAGTGATATTGCACCAAGTGATACTGTGACGTGTTTTCATGCGACGTTAAGGAGCCCTATAAATAGTTCTTCCTGATTTTGCAGCAGTAGAGAATTAAGACGGTAAGCAGTTGCGATTAATTTTTAGCATCCAATCCAATCCGATGGCGAAAGCTACTCCCCAGGAAACTACCCTGAAAACTGAGCCACTGCGGCCTATCGCTCGGTTTCCGCCCTCTGCATGGGGACACTTTTTCGTTGACTTTGCTCAAGACGAGTCGGTACTGGAGATTTTCTCGTCTGTTGCGTTTATGTTTCTTCTTATTTATTTTGTCTGTGATAATGCATGTTTGGTTATTAATTAACTACGGTGGGGACCTTGCAATCTGCATGCAGAAGCTGAATCAGTGGAGTCAAAGAGCTCCGGTGCTGAAAGAGAAGGTGAAGAAGATTTTGAGAGACGCCCGGGGGGCCCCTTTCGAAATTCACCTAATTGATGTTATCAAACGTGTTGGTTTGGATTATCAATTCGAGGCAGAAATAGAAGATGCACTGAACAGATTGTACAGTGCAGATGTTAACGACGTTAGCTGTGATGATGGTGATGATCTATATCATGAGGCTCTTCGATTTCGCGTACTGAGAGCGGGAGGATACAAAGCTTCTGCTGGTAATTTACATTCTGCTCGCTCCTTCCAGTTACAATATTTAAAAGATATTAAGTTCCCATTAAAGCCCTAACTGTTTTCACTGGTTTGATCATAGATGTATTCGAAAAATACAAGGACGAGGAAGGGAAATTCAAAGAGTGCCTAACCAAAGACGTGAAAAGCTTGCTGTGTCTATACGAAGCAGCATTCCTGGGAATTCGAGGAGAAGACATCTTAGACGAGGCGATTGCTTTCACTACCGAGCATCTAAAGTCTTCCTTGACCAGTAATCTCGATCCGCTTCTTAAACAACAGGTCCAACAGGCTCTGGAAATACCGACCCACAAGAGATTGCCAAGGATAAACGCAAGAAACTTTATCTCATTTTACGAAGAGAGCGAGGGCAAGACATCTGAAGACATTCGCACACTAATCGAATATGCTAAGTTGGATTTCAATCTTGTTCAGGCCGTTCACCAGAGAGAGATCAAGAATGTCTCAAAGTAATCACTAGGATTTTTTTTTTAACAAAAGAATTCATATTAGTTCATAAATAGAGTTGCACTCCTACCTGACTGGGTCTGTTTCAAATGTAATGTTTCAGGTGGTGGAAGGAGAAAGGATTAGCAGAGAAGCTACCTTACGCAAGAAACAGGGCGGTTGAGTGCTATGTTTGGAACATGAGTGTAGCTCCAGAACCCCGCTTCTCTCGATCTAGAGAGTTTGCTGCCAAAACGTTTAACATGTTGTCGTTGACGGATGACACTTACGATGCATATGGAAATTACGAAGAACTCGAACAGTATACGAATGCAATCCAGAGGTTACACATTCTTCTGATCATTTATATATGCGAAATACAAATCATTTCAAAGAGTAGTTCCTTTTTATTAGAACTCAGAAACTAAAATCTGGGATTTTCATGGGATATAACGCTTAATTGCAGGTGGGACCTGGCGGCCATGAATGATCTGGCTGAGTACATGAAGCCCCTTTATCTGGAGTTAGTAACTTTGTTTAAAGAAACGGAAGAGAAGCTCGAACAGGAAGGATACTCCTATCAAATTGGCTACGTGAAAGAAGCCGTATGACAGTCTATGGCTTTAAATTACCCAGATTTTGCTTCATTCCGAGACAGGACTCGGTTGTTTTAATTTCTTTCCGGTGTCGCAGATACAAGACTTGTGCAGAGAAGGCTATTTCGCTGAAGCAAAGTGGTATCACGATCGCTACACTCCGGGAATAGAGGAGTACATACGCGTCGCGTTGAAGAGCTGTGCTTACGAAGCAGTGTTTGTCCTCACCATGGTTTTCATGGAAGAAGCTTCAGTAGAGGCATTCGAATGGTGGAAATCCAAACCAAGGATCATCGTGGCCATAACAGAGATCTGCCGGTTCATAGATGATCTCGTTGCCCATAAGGTATAGGCAAGCTACCTTTCTGCTTCCAAGACTCATATTTTCTGTTTCGGCTGCTCTCAGCCCATCGCACATATAATCTTACTAATAATACATTGGCTGCGATGAATTTTACTTTCAGTTCGAACAAGAGAGAGGGCACATCGTCTCCAGCGTCGAGTGTTTTATGGAAGAGAAGGGCATGACAGAGAAGGAAGTAAGCAACCTGTTCAAGAACTTTTACAATCTTGCATGGAAGGACATCAACGAGGCTTGCCTCCGGCCGACACCGTTTCCCATGAACATTCTCGGCAAAGCTGTGAATCTGGCACGAGTGGTAGAAGCGTGGTACACCAGCAACGGCAAAGACGAGTATACTTTCTCCGGAGATCGTACTAAAGAGATGATCACTGCCCTCCTCGTCGATCCTATCCCCATTTAACGGTTTTACCTTGCTATCGTCAAACTACTTGAAGTGTAGATGACAATCCGTTTGATATAGTCTAAACTATCTAAATAAAGCGAAAGACATTGCATGGAGTTGAGCAGTTCAGGTGATGGCTTTTGGGATTTTGCCTACGAGTCTACTATAGAAAGTGGAAAAGTTAAAATAGAACTTGGTCTGGAGTAAAAATCAGAGGAAGCCAATCCCTTTTGTTGGATGGAATAACAAATTTCAACCCAAAGGATTAAGGTGGGCTTAGGATTAAGAAGCTAACCTGGACTCAACAGTGCCTTTCAAACTATACTTATTTGGAGAATTCTGAAAGATCAAGCCAGAAAAATGGTAGCTAATGAGCAAATATTGATAAGGGATAAGCAGTATCCCTGTATAAGATAGATTCTTCAGCCTCTCCACAAATAACTCACTCTTAACCAAACTCTCCCAAACTGAACCACCCAAACGATGGCGCTTAATTCTGTCTCTCTTCTCAATTCTCTCTCTTTTCCTCTCCCTCTTCGCCGTCCATATTAGGAAAAAAAAATTTCTTCCCAGTCTCCAGCTCTCCCGAACGACCTGACCAGACTTTGTCATCGTCTCCACCGCCGTCAACCTTCGCCGCAGCGAGCGACCGTCATCGTTCTTTCACCAAAACAATTAGGCATTTTGACTCCGCCGTCGTTTTGCTTTTGAAGCCACCGGAGGCAACTTTGAAGCTCCCATAACCTCTTTTACCCAAGAAAACAAAATGAGAAAAGACCAGTATTACGTCAATGGGACGTGTAGACTGCAGACCTCAATCAATATAATAACCAATTCAATAGCTGTTCAGGTGCAGGCATGCCGGTGACGAATGTCACTGCAAAGTCCACTCTACCGTTCCCAGTACCATTCCCATCGCCGGTTTCAGCGACAGAACCGAGAGCAATAACCACTGTCCACGCGTGCTAATCTAGAGAGAAACAAATTCAATACAATAAAGAGCACTATCGTCTCACGCTTTTCAATACAATAACAAAGATTTTTTCATAATAGATCGATCAAGCGTGAAACTTATAAAAGTCAGACAATTAAATTCAGTTTCATGTGAAAAAAAAAAAAATAACAGTTACAGTGAGGAGACGAACCATTTCCAACATAAACCCCGGTTGTTGGGATATCTCTTCCCTGACCTCCAACGCTCCCACCCCTTAATTACATTGAATAGCTATATCTCGTTCCCATTGCACAACAGCCAGGCGACACTCGCCAAGTGGATGGACTTGTTTATTTGCTTCTTATTCTGACGAGTGTAACCAGTTCCAAAATTGTTATTCTTCTTGGGACATTTCGCTACGCCACCAAAAGGGTAGCGTGCCTCTTATGAAAGGAAAGGAAAAACAATTCAAAATGCGCCTCATCCTCTTACTCCTACTACTCATTCTACTAAATTCCTAAGCATCCCGAAATCTTGGCAAAGATCTAAACACATAAGTGATACTAATATATGCTATATCTACAACAAGCAATTGTCACCAAAGCTTAAAGCCTTCAACGATAGTAGATACCACCAACCACAGAACCAGCAGAACTGGGCGATACGGAATTGCCAGGGCTTCAATTACTAGATACACTCCATGGTTTATTGCACTCTCCTTACTGCTTGGCCTGTTAGACAAGACAACAGAAAATTTTTTAGCGTGAATGCTACTCTTACTTAATTTGTCAACTTTGTAGACATGTACAAAAGATGGGTGCAGAAGTCCATTGTTAGAGAAGAAATTACCTGAGAGTAGAGGAAGGTTCCAAGGATGGCAATAGCAGCTCCAAGAGCATTAACAGGTCGCACAGGGGTGTGGAAGATGATAATTGATGAAACAATGACAGAAATACGCTTCATGGTGTTTCCAATGCTAAAAGTCAACGGAGAGATTTCATCCAGGGACATGTATGAGACTTGATTGTAGAGGTGATAGAAGACACTCTGGGCAGCCAGCCACCTACCATGAAAAACCATTTGCATAACAAGTCACAACACACAACTAGACAGCATGAATTGACAAGATGAAAAGAAAACAAGCCATGGTGAGGGTGAGATCTAAAGTGAAATAAAGAGAAAAAAACAAACCAAATTACGATGTAAAGCTCAAACTGAGCCCAGTAGAACACAAATTCAATGGAACTTTCATTATTCTACAATTCAAGAATTACTCACCGAACACGCCCCCAATCAAGAGCAAAAATTCATTTTAACCTTCAATTTTAGTGCAGCAAAGATCCTAAAGAGATTGAAAGTAATTTACATGACAGAATATACTAGATTTAGTTCTCCTCAAAACCAAAGATGGATATATCTCATGAAATCCATTGTCGCAATAAGCATGAAAAATAATTTTTCCCATCAATTTGGGCCATTCTTCACATTGATATCAGCAAACGCCTGGCATGGCTGCAGCCAAATAGGCAGGCCGCAAGTAATTTCTAACCAGGAGGGTGCAGGAGTAGATTCCCATACCAGCAATGTGAAAGCAACGACGGAAAATAAAATTCATGCAAGAAAAGAAAAGAACAAAGAGGTTGATTTTTGTGGTTACCAGATGAAGTTGGGTCCAATTTCAGAAAGCGCTTTTTGCCAGCCAGCTGCCCACATCTGAGGGCCCTCAACTGCAACTGCAAAAGGTGTAAGAATCACGAGGGAAAGTATGGACAGACAAGCGTAGTAGTTCATTCCACCAACCGCCTTCCCCTTCATCCCTCTCTTCGAGAAAATGTTCCGGAACACAAATGCCAAATTTGAGATCATCGCTCCCATAAACCCTAACAACCAGACAAGAAAAACCTCACTTTCATCAAATTCAACAACCCACAAAGAGAAAAATATGATCACAACAGCACTCGCAGACATGCAGAAGAACTTCCCGGTATTACTCTTGGCAAACGCATCAAAGCAGACGTTCAAAATTCATCTTTCCAAAAGCAGATCGTATAATTCAGACTAGCTCTAATTGAATTAGAGGAGAACGAGCCCTTTAGAAGTAATTTCCCAAACAAAACATCCATCAACCAGTATAAGTAGAAAAATCGTATTTCTTCAACAAACAGGACTCCGCCCACTAAGGTAAAGCTTACCAATCACGTTGAAATTGAGCTCCGTAACTGCAGCAAGGGCACACCCTCCGATGATCGGCAAAAGGGAGAGATATACAGGGACCGGAAAAGTTTCCCCCAGCAAAAATCTTGAGACCAAAACACTAAACGCCGGCTCTCCGCTCTTGATAATATGAGTGAAAGAAACAGCAACTTTGGACATACTGACTGTGGCCGCAACATGGCCGATAGTATGCGCCACCGCTACCTACAGATGGAAATAGCAAATTAATTTCGATCACCGTAATCCAAAACAAAATAAAAACCCAAAAAGCCGAACAGACAAGAGAGAAGCAGAATACAGAATACTTACAGGTGCAAGGGCCTTCCAGAAGTCCAGATCGGTCTTAGGTGCTTCCGCGATTCGAGTGACCCAAGAGATAAGCATCATAAGCGATCCAGTAGCGAGGGAGAGTGTAGAGGTTAGCCAGGGGTAAGGAAAGGCGTTCAAAACCTTCTTGTTGTAGATATTGAAAACCACATTCAGAGCCCACCAGGTAGCAAAGTAGATTCCAATTTTTAACTTCTGTGCCGCCTCTGACCGCTCAGGAATGTGCACTGGCTCCGCGCGATCGGCTTCGTAAGCTTTGCACTGGAATTCCGGCTTCTGAGGTTCTCTGCTTTCATCAGATCCAAAAGAAAAATCTCTAACTTGAGACAGGTACAGAGGTTTTCGTACGGAGACACCGGATTTAGGTGCCTTAGACAAAAAGAGGGACGGAAGCGAGACGAATCGTGGTCTAAATTGTGGGGATTTAGGAAGGAAGAGACCAGAACTAGTGAAAGACACCAGGGACTGATTCGCTGTGGACGCCATTCCTTACTGGTTCGTCGACTAATGGAGACGATCAAACAAAGTAAAGTAATAACCCAATTTCACAGAACAAACCACCGTCAAAAACAGCAAAACAGAGTGACGATCCTCGGTTCTGTTTCTTAGACAAACAGAGCAACAACAAATAACTCGGAGAGAAAACAGAGTAAAAGATCGACCTCAACCAAGACGGCTCTTAAATCCGAAATTCCAAACGATGATACCAACAAAACCCGAAAAGCTTTTCACTTTTCCGGTCCCCACGACAAAACCCACACAAACCTACAAAAAAACCCGGCGATCTGCCTCCCGTTGGTTGTCTGACGGAAACCTCAAGAAACTGGTCGATCTTTACGAGCTCGATACCAAACTCCAGCGTCGAAAAACGACACCTCCGTGAACGAATTCGGATCAGACGAGCAATTAATAAAGAACCCTAAAAATTCCAGTTTTCTCGATGCACTCTACAGAGGGAGGCGAGAGAGAGAGAGAGAGAGAGAGGAAGCTGATACGCAATAAAAACCCGGAGAGGAGAAAGTCGCCAATATTATTTTATACAGCGTGGAGGCGGCAGAGAGATATGTTGACGAAATGACGATAATAACCCTGGTGGCTCGGACCCATGAAGCGAACCCACGGAGACTCTGCGCGTATATTGACTACTTTTGTCTTCTGCTTTCTACTATTTCGGGTTCGTACATCGTACTTTTGGAGTGAATTCACAAAAATGCCCGACGGCTGCCTATGATTGGAAGTTGGAAATTGACGCAGCTTCCGTGATGAACGAATGAATTAAGATCACGCTTCATCGAGGTGAACCCACATTAGTCGGTCTTACTTGGAGGGCTTTGGGTTTATGAAATCTTTGCTATTTTAAGTTTGGAGAAGATGCAGAAGGCTGGTTCGGTTGGCGGGTTAGACTCGACTTTTCTACGATGAACAAATCCCACCTTAAATTCGATCGACTAGCAAAGAAAAAGAAAAGAAAAAGTTGTTTCTGCATTCTGAATTTCTGATGATGACGATGGCCAGTTTCATGTCGACGATCATTATTGAAGCTTTTACTTAAAAAAGAGAGGAAGATACCCGTAGACGTGAGAAAGATATTCGCCCGTCTTCCCGTACTTTCCGTTCTGTGCTCTGAAACTCGATATTGAAATCTTCTCGTAATGTTTCCTCTTAATCCCAGTTCCTGAATTCGTTAGATACTACGGCGGCTCCCACCCACGTGTTCTTTAAACGCGTTGGGCCGTACCCTTCGTCCTCGTTTCAGAGGGGTAAATTATTTTCCGATTTGCTTTTCCTTTTCATCTCGTTTTAATATTCTGCATCCTCCTGAGGAATTTCACAGTGCAGCAGCCATGGTTGCTGACAAGTACAGTTGACGCTCCGCATAGACTCGACGGCGGTGCGTCGCCGTAGCGGGAGAGCAGAAACCGGTGGAGACTACAAGGAGCCAGCAGGCACGTCGATTCACGTGAGGAAACATGACAAGTCTCTAGATTCAGGCGCGGTGTCTCTGACGGCACAGTTCTTCATTCCGCCTACCACCAGGGTTATTTTTTAAAGGGAGGGGTCCAAAGACAGACGGAGAGGAAAGCCCCGAGACAAGATCGAGATCGTAACATAGGTGTTATTGTGCATCTATGATAGGGAGATTTGTTCCACCCAACATCTTAATGGATGAGTTGACAGCACTGCTAAGGAGAAAGCTCCTTGTGCGGTGAGCTTCACTCTCTATCTGGACATAAAGAATGGAGCTGGCGAAGAATAATCCTGCCATAGCAATCCTGCCATGATTTAAGATTTGGTCAATAGTTAAAATTTTCACTAAGATTTGGATTGATTATTGAGGCAAAAACCCGGTTAAAATGAAGTCAATTATATAAAGTATTATTAAAATTAAATTAAAAAAAATACTATCATATATCGCCTAAACAAAAGAGGTAACACATGGTGACATATAATTACAAGAGAGTTTCACCCAAGTAAATAAGGTTATCAGTAACACGTGGCATCTGAGAAAAACTCCAGAAAATAAAAAATTTATTTTAAAATGAATGATGAGGTGTCAAACAGAGCCCTGTTGGCTTCCAGAGTTTTGGGAATGGAAAAAGCACCGGAGAAATCTACTAAACTTTAGATCTCAGATAATACCAGAAATGCACCATGGCTCGATCTGAAGCCCACAACCGCTCTAATTTGTAAGAAGACAGACATATGAGTGAGGAAAGGTCCACGAATGTAGCGGGCAAGAGGCTACGATTCAACAAGCGTGACTCTTCACGGCGCCAAGCCCAGATTGCACTCGAAAATGGAAAGTCGAAAACCCTTCCATTTCGGACACGCAGAATCCACGCGCTTTCCTCACTCTGTTTTCTTTTTCTACCTCACTCATGGCGTTACCCTCTTCATCTGCTGCCCCACCTCTTCCCTAAACTCTCACTCCCCATGGACGACGACGACCGGAAGCCTAACCCTAGAAATCTAGGGTACTTCTCTGATCAGCGCGTCAAAACCACTTCGGCCGCACCTGATCTCGCCGCCCAAAAACCCACTCCTCCTATTCTCGACCGATTTCGAGCGATGTTGAGAGAGAGAGAGGAGGAGGTTGGACTTACTGACGGTGATATAGGGTCGAGCATTCCGGTTGAAGATGTTGTCCGCCTATACGAAGAGGTCTTATCGGAGTTGACGTTCAATTCGAAGCCGATCATTACAGAGCTTACGATTATTGCCGGAGAGCAGAGCCAATGTGCGGAAGGGATTGCTGAAGCGATTTGCGCTCGAATTCTCGAGGTTGGGTTTCGTTCGACATGTTGCCTGGCATTGGATATGGTCTGTTTGTTTTTTCAACACAGCTATCGTGGTTGGTGCCTCAAAAAGGAGATTTGATAGGCCTTGTGTCGTCGCTTCGCTCTTGTATCTGCGTTTTGAACGTTTTATTTTTTAGTGATTCAATTCTTCTGAATTCAGTGTTTTATGGGTTATCAAAGAGAGGTCTCTCTCTCTCTCTCTCTCTCTCTCTCTCTCTCTCTCTCTCTCTCTCTCTCTCTCCCACATTAAGTAAAATAACTAAAATTTTGACGTTAGAGAAGTTATTCGTTGGAGGAAGTTCCAAACAATACAGAAGGCCACCCGATGTTGTAGTGAATTGCCAGCAATACCTATTGTCGCACTGCCATAGGATAATAGACCATTTAAGTTGCATTTCTAATGCCAGGGAAAGAGTGCTTCTTCGTTGCTATGTGGAGTACACGGTAGGGAGTGTGTTTTAATTTTTTCTCGTTCCTTCAACTGGCCTTGCGTTCCATTCATGTCGGTCTACATACAGTATGAGGCTTCCTGGGTAAAAATGGTGGCATTACTTTCTATACTGAACTAGCAACGCTGTCATGATCCCTTTCAAAATAAAGAATCTTCAAAAAAGAAACAATGGGTTATGTAAGCCTCTACCGAGAGGACGTTCCAACGTCAAATGCCAATTTCTTCAACTCAAATCTTTCAATTACCGTTATGAAAAAAGACTCTTAAAGTGCTGCTGGAAGATAAGTCTGTTATCTTTTCATTGTATTGTATTCTTCAGCGGTGGGGATGACCAGATCAAATCTTACAGAATGTTCCATCGAGCCGGTGCATACAGAAGTGGCAGAACTTGATACTGTTCATCCTATCATGTACCATAACTTTGACCAACTTTTAAATATTTATGCAGTCAATTGATCCGATTGTCATTAAAATTCATTGATTAATGTGTAGGTAGCTCTTATTTACCTTGGTTTAGTGAATGTTCGTTCTAGGATGATATTCCTATTCTTTTTCTTTTTTGAACAGTTGGAAAGCTTTTACGTTGAATAAATAAAGAATTGCAGCTTGGTGTTACTCAGTGTTCCTTATCATTGGGCTACAGGGCCTATCTGCAGTGGCATAACTTCCAATTTATTACATTTTTCTTATATATAGTTTTTGGTGCTTACATTTGCAGGTGCCAGTAGAGCAAAAACTTCCTTCCCTATATCTTCTGGATAGTATCGTTAAAAACATTGGTGGTGACTATGTAAGGTATTTCGCTGCTCGTCTCCCTCAGGTGAGTCTATTGTTTTTGCTCTTTTCTTTTTTGTTATTGATGTTTAGAATGATCTTTCTGTTACTATCCTTTTCTGCATGTTATATTCTGGTAAAAGATGGGCGGTAGGGATTATGTTGTAACTTACACTGTAAATTAGGTTGTTTGTGTATTACCATCCTTCACATAGATAAACTATTTTAATGTTTGAGACTGCACGTACTACTTACAAACCTGAGCAGTGTGCGAACCTTTTGAGAAATGTTTTGATATGGTTCTATGAAATGCTGTTTTTTCATTTGGCAGGTGTTCTGTGAGGCATACAAGAAGGTTCATCCCCACTTACATCCTGCCATGCACCATCTTTTTGGGACTTGGTCAGCAGTATTCCCAAATTCAGTACTACGCAGACTTGAGAGAGAGATACAATTTTCTCCTCCTGTGACCCGTCAACCATCTAACATTACTTCTTTGGAACCTTCCAAACTGCCATCTCCCCGTCCAGGTCATGGTATTCATGTAAATCCAAAATATCTAGAGCAGCAGCAATTTGAACAAGAAACAGCGGTATATTTCTCTCTACTCCTCCATTTACAGATTTACATAGGCAAAAGCTCAGACTCACACGTATGAAAAAGTATTTGCTCTATTGTCTATTGATGGATGTATTGCATAATAAAGGTGCTGCAGGACCTGCAGATGAAAACTCCTTTATGTGTCTGTCAAGTGTGGATTGAGTCTTTGGCTCCATATTTGGAGGTTAATTAATGTGATGGTCATGGCTTTCAGGTATCATATGTTTGAGGTATCTGTTGGAAAAATAAAAGTGTGACATTGCTTGAATTGAAATTTATCTTGTGGATTCTCTTGTATCCTTATTTCCATGAAATAATTGACATCGTATCCTTATTTCCATCAAATAATTGACATTGCATCCTTATTTAATTGTGACTGATTTCCTATTCCTATATCAGCAAATGATGTTACCGGTTCGCTTGCCAAGCAAGGAGCTTCCCTTCAATCTCTTGTTGTTAGGGGAATGAACTTTTAAACTGCCTTTGTATTCTCTTGTTTGCTGTAATAAAATCTCATTTCACTAAAAAAAAAAAAAGTTACCTCGTGGATTGTTCTTTAGTTGAGCCGCAGATAGACAGGTGTTTTTTTATGTAGGAATATTTGTATCTATATATGTGTTGTAAATGTATATGTGTACAGTATGATTATCTTAATGTTATAAATTGCTATTTAAATGTTATAACTTCTATATATCTGTATGTTGTTGGACTGTTGTTTCCGCCTAAGAGGTCATTTTGGAGAAAATGACTCTTGAAATGCTCATGTGCCATACAATATGACACCTTGTCCTCTATTTGAGATGTCTATCTATTGGTAGCACAGTATATGTCCTCACCATTTTACCAATGGCTGACTTAGGAATGGTTATGCTGAAAGGCTTGGGTCTGAATCTATTGGAGGAATGAATAGGACTGATCTTATAAAATCCATCCTAGTCATCGTACTGTGAACCTTTATAACCGGTTAAAACTTATTAACAAGGTTTAACTATTAGGTCGGTATACATGACTTTACTAGCAGTTGTAAAATCAGTATTACATTGTTCTAAACATTGCACGGATAAATATGACTTCATCAATAGATGTAAAATCAGTCTGGCTTTTGTTAAGTGGTTTCTGTTATGTCATTAAAGATTTTTTTTTTTTTTTGAATGAACATAAAAAAATTGTTTGTACTAAAAAATCCAGTCTAGACCAGGTGAAGGTGGCTAGGTTTGGGCTTTTAGAATCTTTAGGTAAATTTGAACCATTAGAGCTTCTCGGTCTGTCAGGTGCCATATCCATTTATTAGCATCAGAGAGCTGATAAACTTCTTGAGAGGATATTGCTCTAAAAGGGATCATGGAGCAAACTCTTGAATGGATTGATGAGGGAATGTCAGGTGACTCTTCAGTTTCTAGTTGGAGGGCCCTTTTATGGAAATTTGATAAATGAACAAAACTTGTAGAGAAATTTTGCTTCTAATAAACCTTTTGTTAAGTTCTAATTAATCTCCAACTAGAGAAAGCTTGTTTCTAGTAATATGAAGAATTAAATTTGTTTTCAATTCCTATGCTAACTAAAGTTCATCAGAAGTTATTTGAAGTGTGTTTGTTACAAATAAGTTCCTTTCCATATTAATATTAGTTTTTTCAGGCCTTGAATAATGAGAGTTACCTTGAAGGAAAGAGATGTATATGAAGACAGGGAGTGACAGGGCTCCAAACATGTCAAGTTTCGCAGGAATAATGTCTTTGGATTTAATCTGCTTTTCGACTGTGCAAAATCACTTCCAGCATGAGGGAAGCCAAGAGGACTTTTCTGTAGATTCCAATTCCCTTGCATAAGTTCTTGCATCTGTCTGAAATGAGTACTTAATTTGAAGAGGCCCCAGAAGAGTGAGATGATATTCCGATTACGATCTACCTGAATTTTTCTTTGGGTGACAGGAATACAGCAGAAAACAGATATTAAAGGGAAGGATGGCGTATATAATTAAAAAAATGTTCTTTGTTATTTTGTTTGATATCTCCTCTAGTCATTTTTTATTTTTAGAGGATATCTGCAACTGACGTATCTTGAAGGCATCTGCTATCCTACAGGAGATTTACTCAAATGTCTAAACAGCAAAACCAGTAATCAATCTTGCTTTATAACTCTCATTTCATACAAAAAAGTCCATCATTGAATCTATCTATCTGTTTCTATCATGATGGCAGCGGTTACGTCATTATGTAAATGTATAAAGTTCTGCTAATGGCTGCATTGTAAAGGAATATAAATCCTAAGTGGGATTTTCCTTTTGGATGGGCTGTTGATAGATTATTTCATATTGATTTGGAGAAACTCATCACTGTCAATGAATAATCTGTTTTTGTTTGTGTTAGGTGTTGTTGCTAAAGTTAATATAAGCATCGTCAGTTGTTTGTTGTTGTGCAGGATGCTCAGCATGGGAAGGGACTTTCATCTAGTCTACAAGCATATGGGCGAAAACCAACTATAGGGTACAGTGAGGATGATTTCAAACATGCAGATATGCTACCTCTTCAAAAGGTTGGAAGTGGAAGAGTTGAGCCCCCTCAAATTCTGTCTGGGCATCCATCCACAGTTGTTGCTACTGAAAGTCCTCTCACGAAGTCCAAAGCTATGCTAATGAGGCTGTCCTCTCCTCCTAGTATTGAGCTGTCAATGCCTTCATCACCAGCAGCAGGTAGGCTTGTAAGGGATATGTCCCCAGCAAGTGCTGTTGACAGGATCTCTCCTGATTCTAGGCCTGGGTTAAGGAACGGAGAGAGGAATGGTTGGTGGGAAACATATTGGTCTGAGGATGGCACACAGCAAAGGGAATCTTCTAGTTCATATCAGATTAGTAATGGAAACAGTCAGCGACAACAAAGAGGTCTAATTGATTCTTATGGAAACTACAGAGCAAAGGGTATCTTGCCAGACAAAAGTCCAATGGTGGAACAGCTTGATGTAAATGCTATAAATAATAGTGCAGCCACAAGGAATTGGCAGAATGTTGAAGAAGAAGAATATGATTGGGAGGATATGAGTCCAACTTTAGCTGACCGTAGCCGTGGTAATGATCTTCCTGGTCCCATTCATGGTAGTTTAGGTGTGAATACTGGATCTGGAAGACCACATTCAGATCTGCAACCCCGAAGCAGAGATTGGTCCAGTCATGCTTACCTGCCTTTTGCTGATGATTCTTCTACTATATTTGATGATAGGGTTCCTCTCACTGGGGTATTGTTTTCCATCTATTTGGGTTTTGCCAGTTTAGCTTGATCACTATCTATCTATGGAAGTTTCCTTTCCTCTTTGATATTATTATTGTTTACCAGTAATGCTTTTTTTTGTAAAGATTTCTGTAAAAGATAGAGCTGTTTAACCTGCTATTTGGGAATATAACAGATGCTCTTCCATCCTTTCAGTCTGCTCGTGGACCACTCGGCAAGATGTCATCAACTGCAGGCTTGAAAAATGAGCTCCTATCTAAGTACGGGCGTTCTGGCTATCCTCAAGACTCTTGGAAGTTGCCTCACAGTTCTTCCCAACCTTCAGTTCCATATGTCCTTCCAAAATCTGGTACTAATGCTTCTATGCCTTTTCCAGCAGCTGATGGGGTAACTCTGACCACTCAAAAAGCACCTCTTTCAATTGAGAATCCACAGGATTTGGATTTAGCAATTGACAGAATTTTGAATGTCCGTAAAAGGAATGCTTCTTCAAATCTTGATTCCTTGCATTTGAAGGGTGGACCAGCACTGAAGAAGCATTTTACACAAGGGCCCCATTTGCCTCCCATTACATCCATGACAACCCCCCCTATGGCTGGTTCTCATCATTTGGCACCTTCAGTACCTAGTCCTTTGCACCAGAAGCATCATTTTGTGAACCAAGGTCTAAACAAGTCTTTGTTGGATTCTGTTGATAGGAATATGATACATTCAACAGAACAGATTCCTTGGTCTCATCGACAGGCAAGGCCGATTTCTTTAAGTCAACCAAATCAGGCTCAAGAATATCTTGTTCCAGACCATGCTCTGGTTTCCTCTCACATAGTGAAACAGAGTCTAAATCATTCTGCTACTATACTAGGTCAGGGTGCAATTCAGAAGATGATGGTACCGAATTTGTATTCTGGAATATCTTCATCAATGGCAGCCAATCGTATTCCTGAAACATCCTTGCAGTTGCATGGAGGTGCTGGACCTCCACTGCCTCTGGGACCACTTCCTTTGTTGTCTCAGTCAGGGCTTATGTCCGAAAATGCCGCATCTGTTGTGGCTAATCCTCCTGGAAATGCATTTTCAGGTCTGATTAGTTCACTAGTGGCTCAAGGTTTGATTTCATTGACAGCACCGGCATCACAGGTATCTTCAGTTATTAAAACGTCTACCAATGGTAGGTAGTCTAGTTCAATTCATGGTTGACTTGGGGTATACTCATATAGACAAGTGGAAGTTGAAGGAGGTAACCTGCATTTTTAAAAAAAAAAAAAAATTGAATGCTGAAACCCCTTACCTTTGTGAGACTTCAACTGTATTATATGAAGTGTCCACCTGGGTGCACATACCTTTATGGTGGCCTGCCTCAGAAAACCACCCATTGTCACTTCTAAAATCATCAGCTGTTGTTCATGTTTAAGAGTTTCTGTTGCAGTGGAGCATCTAATCTTTGGCCCATCCATGGATCCTCGAAATGTGTGCATCCAGGCTGACTGTAACAGATCCTATCATTTCTAGGTTCTCTTTTGAATGCATTCAATGATGCATACGACTTTGCAGTGATTGTTGCCCCTTTAATTTTTCCCTTGTATTAGTGCATTTTCTTTTAGGTGGTTTTGTGTCCTTTATGATATAAGAGGTCTCAGACCACTAATGTGACTTTTCAGGATTCTTTGGGTGTTGAGTTCAACGTGGAACTCCTTAAAGTTCGGCATGAGTCTGCTATAAATGCTCTTTATGCTGATCTTCCTCGACAGTGTACCACTTGTGGGATGCGTTTTAAATGCCAAGAAGAGCATAGCAGTCACATGGATTGGCATGTGACAAAAAATCGGATGTCTAAAAACCAAAAGCACAATCCTTCAAGAAAATGGTTTGTTAGTGCCAAAGAATGGCTCAGTGGTGCAGAAGCCTTAGGAACAGACATGGCCCCTGGTTTTCTGCGTACAGAAACTGTTGTTGAAAAAAGGGTTGATGAAGAAGTGGCTGTTCCTGCAGATGAGAACCAAAATGTTTGTGCCTTATGTGGGGAGCCTTTTGAGGATTTCTACAGCGATGAAACTGAGGAGTGGATGTATAAAGGGGCCATCTACATGAATGCACCAGATGGATCTGTAGAGGGCATAGACAGGGCTACACTAGGCCCTATTGTGCATGTTAAGTGTCGCTCAGAATCTACAGCTATTCCTTTGGAGGATTTTGTAAAAGATGAAGGGGTATGCATCCACTTCTTTATCACTTTTGATTTTGATGTGTATGTCTTTAAGAGTTTTTAGTGGTTCATGAATTGTCTACCTGTGCTACTTCTTGTTATTTCACTTAGTGGTTCGACCCATATTGCTTTCCTTTTCACTGTTTATAGAATGTAATTTTTCAGAGTCATGCTTTTTTGTCATCTTGCTTGCAATTGGTTGTCATGATTTAAAATATTGGCATATGCGAGCAGCTCTGTAGCTATATTGTCTGAACTGAGCTGTCCATCAACCTGGAAAGGTGGTCAGGTTTGATTCAACCGGTTCAACTGCAAAACTCTGGCGGTTGAACTGTATGATAGGCATGGAGAGGGGGGAAAGCGGGGACAGGGGAGGAGACCGCTTAGTTCAGTTTAGTTCCCTTGGTTTGGCGTTTGAAACTACTCTAACTGGTCAGTTTACTGGTTTTTCCTCTCTCCGATTCTTTCAGTTTCAGACCTGGGAGAGGTACATGGTCCGGTTGAACAAGGATTTCATCTGTTAGATTTGGCTGGGATTTCACAACTCTGCTCTATAGAGTTTCATTTATATGAAATTTTAGTTGGGAAAGAGTTTTATTGCCGATTTACTATAATGGTCCCCTGAAATATCCTTGGTGAAAAGGTAGGTGGTGGTTGAAATAAATGCCGACCTACTGATGAACTTGTTAAGCTTATAAAGATTTAGAACCTTTTCCCATGTCAAACCTTGTGCTGTTTTTTCTCTTTCTGTTATATAAAGTGATGATAAACTGAAGCCATGGAGTTGGTTGAATAATCTGATACGTGAATTCTTTTATGTTGAAGATTAAAAAAAAAACAGGTTACTGTTGCTTATGCTGTTTTTGCAAGAGCTAGGATAGTCAGCTACTTTGGGTGTCCTTCTGCCCTTTCAGTATTAATATTTCTCCGAGAGCATGAAAAACACACCAACTCTAGGCAAAAACTAAAATAGATGATTTTTGCATAGATGTTTGTGAAACAATATATGAGCACGAATTCTGATGGGTTGGATTGGGCCTTTGGCTCAATGGCCACATGAGAGGGGTTTCTGGTGATATCCTGGGTTCAAGTCTCACAGGAGGAAATGGGGGTGTAGCGTGCATGTGTCACCAACATTTTAAAAAAAATGTCCGATAAGAAATGAATTATTTTCTAAAAATTCAGTTCCTGCGTTTTTTTGTGAAAAAAGATGAATGTGAATCATACCAAACAAATCTAGTCAACCAAAACTAGGCTGCTTTTATTACATGTATCTCAAATTTTATCATTGTTGCAATAAATTCTTTAAAGTTCTCTTTTTGTTGTTGTAAATGCTGTGGCTGGCAAGGATCTGATTCAAATTTTCACATTTTCCCTGCAGGTGAGTTGACGAAGAAGGTAGTCAAAGAAAAAAATGCTTAATTAGATTTAGTGATTACTCAACCTTTCATGTCAAGTACTTTGAAGGTTCAATAGGGTTTTGGTGGCATGCAGTAACTTATTATCCCCTCTAATGGTAGGCAAGAGCATTCTAATCTTTGTACATGTAACACTTAGCAACTGTATCATGCATAATCAGAAGCTTAAAAGTCTTTTATCACTCTCACTTCTCTTAGTTATCTTCTATTTCTGCAACTATATGAAGGACCCCTGTGAAACATCCATTAATGAACGTTGGGAGGTAGGTCTAGCAAATCAAGGTGTCGAGGATCCTGGATTTATCTATATTCATCAAATTGACCTCTGAATTTTACTAAACCTGTTTCCTCTTAGTTTCCTTTTTGTCTGTTTTAGTGTTCAGCAGGTTGAACACATTTTAGCAGGCATTTCAGCATGTAAGGCTTGCTACATTGAGGAGATGGGCTGGATGAAGTGAAAACCTGAGATGAAGCCTGCATCCAATGCTTGCTTCATTGACGAGTTGGTCGGTCCATGAAGCGGCAGTGGAGTATATTTTCTCCATTTGAGTTTCAATTTTTTTTCTTTCTTTTACTTTCCTGCTTTGCTCTAATGGAATAATTGACCACTGAAATTCTTACTCCCAGAGCTGCTTTTCGTTGAGAGATTTGTTCTATTGACTTTGATCATGCGTATCAGACTTTGACTTGATTACCCATTTTTTGTGTCCGTCCGACTCTGTCATTTTGTCTACACATTTGAAAAACATTTTTAGACACGTCTTCTACAGGCTTCGTTTCTACATGTCGATTGTGAAATGTGAAAAAGAAACAGAGCTCACTCGCCGACTTTATTTTTTCTTCTACTTCCAAAAACAGTTTTCCTCTCTTCTTCTATTTCTTTCGTTTTTCTATTACCCAATTTTTTTAACATTAATAATACAAATAACCAATTTTTTAATTTATTCGTACAAATACCCATCTTTGACCGGTTAATTCCATATATTTACCGTCAAAAGGTAAGCATTGATCGATTATGTGGTGACATGTCATCATGAGCGAATAAATATTAAATTAAATATTTTAAGAATACATTTAAATATATAGATTTTTAAAAATATTAAATTAATTAAAAATGTTTTTTTAATTTTTTATTAAATATATTAACATATATACATGTCTTTAAAAATATTTAATTAATTTAAAATATTTTAAATACTTTTTAAGTTATGAAAATATTTTTTTAAATGTAAAAAATTAATTTTTAAAAAATTTTAAATATTTTTATTTATATGGTAATAAAAGATGTATCGACAAATTAGATTTTTAAACTCAAAATATTTTTTTCAATTAAAAAATATTTTATATCGATAATTAATTAATACGAATTTTATATCTTTTTATTATAAAAAAGGTCGAATATTTGTACCAACAAACAGGAATTTTAAACTAAATTATTTTTTACTAAATATTGTATGAAATTAAATAATACCTTAAAGTAACAATAATTATATTAAGGTATTAAGTAAAATAAAGTATTTTAGAAATAATTAATAATAAAAAATTATATATTTTTATTATATTAAATAAAAGGTAATGAAATGAAATGTGTAAGAATTTTTAAAATCAGAAATTAATATATATTTTTAAAAACTTAAGTGGCATTTGGATGATGTGTCATCCTACCAAATACACGAGATGTCTCAATCTGGCAAGCGGCTTATTTGGAACAGAAAGTCATCCAACTTGTCGAGCCTTTTGGCCATATTTGATTTGATTCGAGTGGAATGAGAAATAACAAAAAACAAAAAACAAAAACGTGAGAGAATTCTATCTAAAATTCCTCTTTCCTTTTAAAAATTTACAGGATTTTCTGAAATCTCACAAAAATTTCACCATCTGAAGGAAACAACGTAGATGACAAGCTCTTATATTAACTGGCTGTTTGATGATCTACCCATATGTCCATAAACTTTAAAAGAGAAAGCTCCGTTGCTGGTTTTCTAACTGAGGATAACCATGCATTTTCCTGCTGTTAGTTTATGATTCTAGATATTCATACTTTCTCTTCGGCATTTTGTTGAAAGGATTCGGCAGTTGGACAAAAATGATAGCGGCTGCAATCTTGATTTTTTGTTTTCATCATCGATTCAAGTTGTAATGCTGATAAATGGTGAATTCCGATGAGAGAGAGTAACGAGAAAATTCTGAAAGGGATTCTCAGAAGACTTTTCAAAGAACGTGTGAATCGACTGCATACATTGATACTGGCGCATTTCTTCTCAGATACATTGTGCAGGTTTTTCTGGTTTTCGTTGAAATTTCAATGGACGAGTGGAATCAGTAAAATGAAGAGATTCTTTTGCTGAAGTTTTCGTTCGTTGATTGATGAACTTTCCCTGAGAAGTTTAGTCGATCAATGAAATTGTCTTCTTCTTCCGAAGATGGACGTTGTCGAGTCGTTGTTGGCGAAGGAATAGGCTTCAGTAGCGCCACCATAAATTCAGCCACCTTCCCCAGCTAGAAAAACCAATCAAAGCCATGGCTTCTCTCTCAAACACCGTTGCTTCCAGCACCATTTCATCTATTTCGACCTTCTCTGAGCTGCCCTTGCGTCACCCAGGAAGACGCGTATGCCTTCCACCCACAAGATACAGACGTAGGGTTTCATGCAGTGGAGGAGACGAAAACAAGAGGAAGAGTGAGGCGGGAAGATTTGACCGGAGGAACGTTCTCATCGGTTTGGGAGGGCTTTATGGTGTCACCAACCTCGGCTTTGCACCCACAGCTGCCGGAGCTCCCATTAACCCACCTGATCTCTCCAAATGCGGACCTGCAGAACTCCCTGCCGGAGCAGACCCTACCAACTGCTGCCCTCCCAACCTTCGAAACATTGTTGACTTCAAGCTCCCGGACCAAGGGTCCCCTGTGCGCGTCCGCCGTGCAGCTCACCTTGTCGACGACGACTTCCTTGCCAAGTTCAAGAAGGGCATTGATCTCATGAAGGCCCTCCCGGCTGACGACCCGAGAAATTTCACTCAGCAGGCCAACGTCCACTGCGCCTACTGTGACGGTGCATATAATCAGATCGGTTTCCCGGACTTGGAGATCCAGGTCCACAACTCGTGGCTCTTCTTCCCCTGGCACCGCTGCTACCTCTACTTCTTCGAGAGAATCCTCGGAAAACTCATCGGCGACGAAAAATTCGCCTTGCCCTTTTGGAACTGGGACGCCCCCGCTGGGATGCAGTTGCCGGCCATTTACGCCGACAGGGCGTCCCCTCTCTACGACACACTCCGGGATGCCAAGCACCAGCCTCCGACAATGTTGGACCTCGACTACGACATGGTAGAACCCAACATGCCAAACGACGAACAAATAACGAGCAACTTGACGATCATGTACCGTCAAATGGTGTCCGGTGCCAAGACGCCACTACTCTTCTTCGGTGCACCTTATCGCGCCGGTGGGGAACCGGATCCCGGTGCTGGTTCATTGGAGAGCACGCCCCACGGACCAGTACACCTCTGGACCGGCGACCGCACGCAACCGAACAGGGAGAATATGGGAAACTTTTACTCGGCGGCGAGGGACCCGATCTTCTACGGTCACCATGCAAACGTGGACAGGATGTGGAGCATTTGGAAGAGCCTCGGGGGCAAGCGGAGGGACTACACAGATACAGACTGGTTAAATTCGGCTTTCCTCTTGTACGACGAGAACGCCCAGCTGGTCAGGGTTAAGGTTCGTGATTGCCTTGACAACAGCAAGCTTCGTTACACTTACCAAGACGTCGACATTCCATGGCTTAGAAATCGCCCTACTCCTCTCAGGCCCAAGGAAGCTAAAGCAGCAACGAAGAGAGCTTCCACGACGACAGGGGAAAAATTCCCGGTGGATTTGAACAAGGTGGTGAAGGTTGTGGTAGACCGGCAAAAGAAGTCACGAAGCAAGAAGGAGAAGGAGGAAGAAGAAGAAGTGCTGGTGATCGAGGGGATAGAGTTGGACAGAGACGTGGCGGTGAAATTCGATGTTTTCATAAACTTGGAGGATGAGACGACAAGGAAGCCAAGCGCGACTGAGTTCGCGGGAAGCTTTGTGAACGTTGCGCACAAGCACGGCAAGAAGTCGAAGAAGATAAAGACTTGCCTGCGATTGGGGATCACAGATTTGCTGGAGGATCTAGATGCCGATGGGGATGACGATGTGGTGGTCACCCTGGTTCCTCGACTGGGGAAAGACATTATCTCCATTGGTGGTGTCAAAATTGAATATCTCTCTTAAACTCTTAAATTGATATCACCCGATTCCGTCACGTTTAATAAAGAGAATTTTACCAAAATAACAGTTTTAAAAAACTTATTTATGAAAACAACGACGGTATCAACTTATTTAAAAAAATATCAAACTTTGACCGATCCATTGTACATATAGACAGTCAAAGACGACATGTAAGTTTGGACTGCTTACAAGTCGCCATGTCATCAGTGTAATGTGAGTAGATTAAAACATAAGCTGCCACTTTATTATCTCGACACATCAGTTGCCACGTAATCTGACACATCATTATATATTACCGTCTTTTTGTCCTGTCATCTAGGGCCATGTAAGCACAGCCACGTCAGCCCTCACTTATGTTTTTCGTTCTAATCTCTTCCTCGATCTTTCTCCTCGCCTCTCGTCTCGGCCTCAGCCGCTCCCCTGTTGCCGTTGATCGGCCTCGGCCTCGCCCTCACGCCCCCCTCTCAACCGCTCTCTCTTCGCCTCAACCCAGACTTCGTCTCAGCCTCATCTCTCATTCTTCTTCTCCGTTCCCCTCTGTTCATCCTCTCGCCGCCCCTTTCTCAAAACTGAAACTATCATTTAATCACTTTGTCGCCCCCTCTCTCAGAACCGAACCCTATAATTTCCTCTCAACGCCCCTTCTCTTAATACCCTATTATTTCACTCTCTCGCCGCCCCTTCTCTCAAAACCGAAGCCCTACTCACCCTCCAAACCCGAATTTGAATTTCAGAAGCCGATTTAGCAGGGTGATTTTTTAGGGCGTTTGTTAATTGAATCTAATTACTGTGTTTAATTATAATGTTGATTTGAATTTAGGTGTTTAATTACTGTATTTATTTTTTTGTGATTTACTGTTTAATTTCTGATTTTATGTTAATAAAATTTCTGTCAATTGCAGATAAATTAAAATTATTGTAAAGTTTAATTTTAGTTTATGGATTTTCTGAATAATTTGTTGTACTTTAGTTTATGGATTCCTATGCCATTGAATGTTGTATTTTCTGAAGTTGCTAGTTTAATTTTAGTTAATTTCGTTTAATTTTATGATTTATGAAGTTGCATTTTACTCTATTGAGATAAGATTTGAAGGATTTTTAGTTGCTAGTTGTTGTTAAATAAATTTGAAGTATCATGGAATGATCATTCCATAGGTGTTATAAATATCCACCACATGGGTTTTTTTGTTTTGTTTATGTTTTCTTATGTTTGCCCTAGTTACTAGGATGGGTACAAATTCTGATTAAGAGTAGGTTGGGTAATGGAAAGTGGGTTGAGTCCAGTTCAAACTAGGCTGAGTCGCCTGCACGGGCGTCCATTAGCCAACGAAACCCAACCCCATCACTGACGAGATATAGTTCGTAGTGACTGCGAAGTCATATGGGGCTCTACCAGGGGTGTTCGGTGAATTTGGACTTAGGTGTGTTTTTGCATTGTTAGGACTAATCATAAAAATTAAAACTTACATAATTTTTTGCATAAATAAACTCTTACTAATGTATGTAGTTTTTATAGATAATATGGCGTCAGTTGTTGGGTTTTTCTTTCGATACAATGAAAAAATTGAAGGAGAAGTCTGAATATTTTCATAGTTATGATGGAGGTCAATCACAAATGAAAAGGATTGCAGTTTCAACTAAGTTTCGCGAGTTCTTAGTAATGTTGTACAGATTCACGGGGTAGGATGGTGATATTCATCAAATATTTATTAAGGCCAAAATTCCATTTTCTGACGGGTAGTTAACGCCCCCCCCCCCCCCCCCCCCCCCCCCCCCCCCCCCCCTCTGATAAACGCTCCTTGAAATAGCAATCCAAGGTGAACATTTTCATTACTCGTGAAATTTAAGTATTACTATTGATAACTGTCTTTTATATTTTGGTATTCTATATGTATTAATCAATCATTTTAAAATTTTATATTTTGTAGTTGTTCTTAGTGGAAGTTGTGGTCAGTGCCCATTTGGTAAAACCCTTGTTTGAAGATGAGGGCACGTCAGTGGTTGAGTTTTCTGATGATTCACCATTCGTGTAAAGACTGGTAATAATTCTATCGTTTCCTTTGTATTTTTTGTTTCATTTTAATATATAGAGTACTTAGTTGAATGCATTAAGGTGTATTTTTCCTCGTTTCATGTAGGTTCAAGATTTGATCTCCCCATCTGGAAATAATCAATCAAAAGCTCGGATGGGTCCTCCGGATTTGTTTGTAGAACTTGTCCAACAAGTAAGAGTTTGGCAGAAGACCTTTTCGATATGATTCGTGACTAATTTGTTTCAGATTCCCATTTAGTTTCCTAATATTCTTTGGAAGTTGAAATAGTGAATGTGGAATCCTGATTTTTTTCATTGGTTAACTGATTTTTTTTATTCCATGTTAACAGAATACATTTGACAAAAAATTAAGATAGGGACATGATTATTGTTCAATTTCTTTGCTCTATTTTTAAAAAAAAAAACTTAAATGGCTTTGTCAACTTTTGAGATAATTCACTTTTAAACAGTTGCATCCAATGTCTTTTCAAATCAGGTCAAGCTGCTTCTTGAAATGCTTGTAAAGAAATGTGGTCTTAATGCTTGTAAGGTTTGCCTTGTTTTAGGAAATGTTGACTAGTGTTTTTTGAGCGTTAAAAATGAGAAAAAATCAAAGTGGATACCAGAAGGTAACTATCTTTGTATTTTCAGTTTCATGAATTTCAAAACCTCCACAACTTCGTTTGTTTGATAGGAAATATATGTATGTTTCCTTGAATTTGATCATTTTCAGTCATCATACACGAAAACTGTCTTGAGAAAATGGTTAAACATAAAAACCAAAGCCGATGAGTTTCATTGCGATAACACTGTAAAAGGTGAGTACTCTCTCTCCCTCTTTAACTTTTTTTAATGGAAGTCGCGCTAGTTTCATGGTCCCTCACTTTCATGCCTCAATGTGCTTTTCCTTTTTTAGAACAGAGAAGGAAGAGTTGTTCCAACCAAGACCAATACGTTTATCTAAATGAAGAAATTTCAGGCAAGGCCCTTTGTTATAATCAGACAAAAGAGTGGAATGAGAATTTTAATATTCTTTGACATTTTGATGTAAAATTATTTATTAATATACGACTTTCCATTGATCATATTTAGAGCTTTCAAATTAAGAAAAAAAGATTGAAAATTGTGTTCAGATTGGTAATGGGTGGATAAACTTGGAGACAAACCAGAATGGCTTTGTAGTGGAGTTATGCAATGATATCAGATGAGAGTCATAGGGAGATTTTAATTTTTCTCTTATTTATGAAACTACTTGGCAGAAGGATAATGATGAATGAGGTTTGTCCTCTATGTTGGGTTTGCTTTACAGTTTGAGTCTAGTTGGTTCGTTCTCTGAAGGTTGTTAAAAAAACTAGGTGTGCTATAACTTAGTTCAAGAAATGTAATTTCAGTCTTTCGAACCCATGTCAAATATGTTGGGACGCCATGATTCCCATTAACAATCTCTTTGATATCATTGTCCAACATTTACTTTCTTTTGTGCCTTGACCACAATTTAACATTTTTTGCTTCAATGCTTCCATCGAGGGCTTTAAACCTACAAATTTATCGATACATTTATTTTTTTAGTTAATAAATATTTTAAATTGATAATAAAAGGTGTTGTAAGATTTTTAATTCACTAATGAAATTTTTAATAATTTATTATTTTGTAAATAAGGTCATAAAAAGTATACAAATAATTTTTTTGTTTATTTTTTTTATTTTTAAATATTTTAAATCCATAGTAAATGGGTAAGAGTTAGATTTTTTCTATTTATAAATATTATAATTTTTTAAATAAGGTGATATAAAATATACAAATAAATTGTATTTTTAAACTCTAAAATAACTTTTTTGTATATTTTTTTAATTTATAAATATTTTAAATTGATAATATATGGGTAAGACTTAAGAGTAAGATTTTTTAAATCCATAATAAATGGGTAAGAGTTAGATTTTTTCTATTTATAAATATTTTAAATTTGTAAATATTATTATTTTGTAAATAAGGTGATAAAAAACATACAAATAAATTGTATTTTTAAACTCTAAAATAACTTTTTTGTATATTTTTTTAATTTATAAATATTTTAAATCAATAATATGTGGGTAAGACTTAAGAGTAAGATTTTTTCTATTTATAAATATTTTTAATTTATAAATATTTTAAATCTAATTATTTTACTTATTTTATTTTATTTTTTAAAATATAAAGTCATGAAAAGTGTAATGATAAATTTTTTTAATTAATAAATATTTTAATTGATATTAAATGGTGTAAAATAAGTAAGAGTTAAATTTTTAATAACTTATTATTTTAGATATAAGGTAAAAATAAGATATAGTATTAATGACGTAGCAACTCATAATCAGTCAAAACTTATGTGTCATCTTTGACTGTTCACATGTACAATGGACCGGTCAAAGTTCGGTATTTTTGCAAATAAATTGATGCCGTAGTTATTTTCATAAATAAGTTTTTTCAAACTGTTATTTTTGTAAAAAAAACCCTTTAATAAATAGTCAAAACTACCCAATTAGAGAATCAGATATTCAATAAAATTGACACCCCTACTAAAAATCAACTCAGGGAGGAGTACTCCGCCTGACCAAGTGAAAAGAATTGTGTTATAGATAGTTCATTAATAACTCTTTCAAATTTTGCTTTTATAAGGGCAATGGCTTGACCACTCTAAGCGGCAGGAACTAGTGATTTACCTCAGTTTAAAACATCAACAAGAAATCCACAACTCAAAGAGTTTAAAAGACGAAATAGGTTGGCATAGAGGGAATGAGAACGACCAAGAGAGATCCTAAGCTCATAACCTTATGATATAACTGAGATACCCATAAGATTGTCTGTTTGATTGCCCTTCAATTCAACTTCCGAACAAAATACCCATATAAATCATCACAAGGAATAAACAAAAAGAGGAAGTGCCACAGTATGACAAGGTCAAGCACATCAACTGAAAATTATCTCCCTCAATAACTTCCTACAAGATCCAGATGCTTGTTTAGAAGCATCTCTCCTAAGAATCATACAAGTAGCAGTAGGATGATACTCTCTGCAGAGGACTAACTTTTTAACCAAACATTAAGCCATGAAACAAATTGACGAAGTTAGAACAAAATATCAATAAGATGTGATAATGACTACCTCCATTAGATAGAAATGCAAGCCTAACCTTAAACCATCTAACAATCGTAGAAACTTCTTTCCAGTTATGACCAATGTCATGTGCTCTAGATGAAGATATTCGGGCCAAGTCAAGCAAAATAATACTTTGGAGTCTTTACATATAAGATCTCCAAAGACCAATTTTGGGTGTTTTCTTCCTACGATGTATTGAAGTTTCATCCTCTGTAGACATCTCATGTGAAAAAATATTGAGTGCATAAACCCTAATTCACCAATCCAGAGACAAAATATTAACTTCAATGTTCAAACTGACTCTCTTGATGCCTCTTCCCTGGCTCTTAGACTCATAAAGTGATATTAACTTAGATAACCATAAGTTCAACTCTATGGAATCCACTGCCTTCAATTCAAGAACAAATCATATTCACATTACAAAGCACAAGCAGAAAAAGGGAGTCCAACTGTATCAGAAGTTGAGGGCATCAGCTGAAAATTACACAATTCACCACCTCAATGAAATTCCTATGTCCATCCTATCCTAGAATCATCTCTCTTTTTCAAATATCCCAACAGCAACACATAGCTCGGAAGGACAGCCCTCCACCCAAGTACCATATCAAGTAAGAAATTATGAACTTAAACTGCAAAACATTATTCACCCTATTTTACATCCCTTACCTCATCAACAGCTCATGACTGCAGCTCAAAAATTAAACAGCAAAGTTTATGAGTATCTGCACCAAACGAAACCTGCAGGCATTCTCATTTGCATGTTCAACCCACAAGTAAAGCCACCGCAGAAGGACACCTGATTTTTAAATTCCAAGAAACTCGGATAAAGAAACAGCAAGGACGGCTCTTTCTTTACGTTTATTTGTTCAGGTTAAGCTTTGAATGCAGAAATTACCACATCATTTTCAGTAAAGCATCAACATTCACCATAAGCAAATGAAACAAAACTAAAAATAATTTTTGCTTTAGACCAAAAAGATAATATATCCATTTTAGCAATTTTTTAAAAAACTGTTAAAGGTACAAAACGAAATAAGAACGGCTTCTCATCCACATTTCAATTGCACTATCGGTATCCAGCAAAAAATTTACATTTATAAATCTAAGACGCTCTTAAATCCTCGTAATCCAATTTTAAAAAAAAAAAAAAAAACAGGAAATGACAATGCTCCAGCAGACTGCAAGAAACAAAACTATGGAAAAACGCAAACTAGGCGCTGAACCACTATGCAGTAAGCATTACCGCACCACCAGCCTCCTTAATCTTCTTCTCCGCGATCTTTGACACTAGCTTGGTCTTCACTACAAACGGCTTGCCCTGCGGCAGAACTCCTTTCCCCAGCAGCTTGAAGTACCCAAACTGCGTGATATCTATCAGGGGAACCTTCTCGGAATCCGCCTTGGCTTTCACGTCCTCGGGCAGGAGAGAGTAAAGGCGGTCGATGTTGACGATTGGACAATAGAATTTATTGCGCAGTTTATGGAAATAGCGCATACCCACTTTACCAAAATAACCGGGATGGTACTTGTCGAAGAGGATGCGGTGATGGTGCAAGCCTCCGGCGTTACCACGACCTCCGGGGTGCTTCCGGTGCTTTCCGACTCTACCATGTCCGGCGCTCACGTGGCCACGCTTCTTGCGGTTCTTCTTGAAGCGAGTCGTCATTGCTTTCTACTCCTGCTGCGGCGGATGCTGAGCCAGGAGATGAAGAAGGAGGCGAGGTCGCGTGCTTGGCCTAAGGCGTTTTTGTATCAAGAAAGTTAGGGTTTCGAAGAATGTATGAGCCTTGTGGGCTCCATCCATATTCTCATTCAAATGCCCGATATGTACGGGATGGGCTCAACGATAACAATGCTCACATATGGGCTCCAATTAAAAACGAATCGAATACTGCGGTGGTGACAACGGGGGTGGGGGTTCCGTTGTCTCTAAGGTGAGGATTTAAAAATTTATAATTTAATAACAAAATTTTAATTAAAAAATATTTATTAATAACTAAAATATTGAAATTAAAATAATTCAGACACTAAATATAATAATAAAATAAATAATAATTTATAAATAAAATAAAATTGATATAGTAAATAATGAATAAAAACAAACAATAACCACTAAATATTAAAATAATAATAAATTACTTTTATGTATAAAAATTGAAATTTTAAATCATGAAGCAAATTATAATTAAAGAAGGTGAGTCTGACTCAAATGAGGCACGCTCGCTCGCTATCTTCTTCCCCAACAACTTTTGTGCAGGAAGTAGAATAGATGAACGCCTCGTTCCTCCCCCTCCCCTTTTCTACTGAAATCCATACTGAAAAAGAAGGAAGGTGAGGAGGAAGATCAACTTGAGAGATATTCGATGAGAACGAGATTGAGAGCTACTTCCTCCTGTTTGAAGAGGTGTGGGAGAGAAAGAGAAAGAAAACCATATCAGTCTATCTGGAAGCTGCAGGTACTTCTGCTACTTATTCAGTAACTATGACGGAAGATTTCTGAAAGGTTTTCTGGTACTTAAATTCAGATGCTTTCATTGTTAGGCAGTTCTGAGTTCAGCTCAAGTTTCATTAGTGCATCGTTACCAGGCTTCTAGTTCTAACTTTCATCATTCCACTCTTATTTTTCACCACGGATTCGAAATAATTTTCCAAGTAGAGTCATGCTAGCTCGTCTTTCCGGGAAACAATCAAGAAAGCAATTTGCTGAGACTGAGGACTTTTTTTGCTGCTACGACTTTTCTTCGAATTTCTCAAAGTGCTTAGTGTCACCTTGAATGCATTAAACCCATGGGTCAGATCTGTTTAGTACATGTGTACTTGTTCTTCCATATAGTACATGTGTACTCGTTCTTCAATATAGTACATATGTACTTGCAATGGAAGATCTCACCCATCGCCTATAAGTTTTGTGATGATTCTAGGTACAGCGGCTGGCCGTTTATGATCGATTACTGCCGGCGGCTGGTGCTTAGCGTCCCGGCAGCAGGCTGGTTGATCCTTCTCTTCGACCCCCTCCAGGACGCCAAGCACACCCACCGGCAATAATCCATCTCTGCTTCTGTTCAAGGCGCCGGCGACCAGCTGCAAAATCAGGTTCACTGGTACAGTTCCGCATCTTTCCGAAAAAAATTCCAGGCTTAAAGTTTGTTTTCTTTCTAAAATTTGGACGGTTTGCGGCTATGGTTTATTCTCTTTAACTTATCATTTTTTTTTCATTTCTTTCATTAATCTCGCCGAATTGCAGAGTTGGTTCCCACAGGAGGATCTACAAGGAGGATATCCCTGTTTATGTGATTTGATTGTAAAACTGTTGATTCCTTTGCCGTCATGTTGTAATCGACATAACGAATAGAAGAGAGGGGATCTTGGATGTATACGAAGACGAGCCATCGAATCGAAGAGATTGTAATGTAATCATTTGCAGAATATCTAATTTATCTCGTTTTTTATTCCCTTTACAAAGTTGGTGATACAAAGATGATAGATATAAAGATAATAATCGAGATAGAGATAAAAGATAATTAGTGTTAAATTAGAGATAGACTCAGATTATAGAGTCTACGATATCTCCGTAGCCGTCACCCCACTGCCATCGCCGTTTGCTCTGTCGGCAACTCCCTCTCTTGGCCGACCTATTTTCCCCCTCCCCCGAGCCATTGTGGGCCGCCGACGATTCCGTCGTCCCTCAAAAGTTCCCGTTGTGGCTTCTTGCAGCTCTGAGACTAATCAAACGAAAATTCAGCTTCCTCCATTGAGGTCACTATCTTGTTCATGGAGAGCTTTACAGAGATGCTCACCAAATGCTTGTTACCAGTACGATGAAACTTGTCGGTCAAAAGTTCCCCTTGTGGCTTCTTGCAGATCTGAGACTAATCAAACGAAAATTCAGCTTCCTCCATTGAGGTCACTATCTTGTTCATGGAGAGCTTTACAGAGATGCTCACCAAATGCTTGTTACCAGTACGATGAAACTTGTCGGGCAAATGTTTTACGTGGAAGAGTCTTACAAGGGCTCACTAGACTCTGTATCTTTCCGTTCAACTCCAATGAAGTCTACTTCGTGCTAACAGCTTGTTACCCGCACCACCACACCTGGTCGGAAAATCAGATTTTTTAAAATATAAAATTAAATAATAATAATTTATTATACTTTTTTATAAAAAATATATATATAATTTAATGATTGTATTTAGAATTTGGTTAATGATTTGAAAAACAGCATCTAGTCAATCGCATTTGGAAATCCTGCATCCAAGAGAGAAGTTCGGAACAATTAGGGTAAGTTCGATTAATCTCGTACAAATTACGATAATCAAACGAGATTAATCCCTTTTTCTTAATTAATACAATTCGGGCTACTTAGGTTCCTTTTTTCTTAATTGTATTTGAATAAATTCGGACGAATTTGAGTTGAACTTCAGAGAGCGGAAAAGCTTCCGACTTCCTGAGTTACTCGACATGGAGAAACCGATCGAGAGAGACGTAGATTGGGACTTTCACCTGAGATCCCTATCCACGAACGCCAGAGACTCGAACAATCCCGCTGCAGATCCTTCTCTTCTAGAATCGGTACACTTTTTCTCTACTCTGTTTCAGTTGTCGCTTGTCCATTTTTTGTTTATTTGAATTCATTATTTTCGTCGATTCTCAGGTCAAGAAGCTTCATGTGATATGCAAGGCCGAGAATTCGGAGGATTTGATCGCTAGGATTTATCCGCAAATCAACAAGCTCTTTCAGCGAGCAGTAGCCTCATTGTCTCAGTCTCAGACCTCCAATGGACCTCTTTTGCTGGTAGGGTTGTATTTTGATCGTCAACATGCCACAAACATGGCTTCTTTTCTTTTGTTCTTTTAAACAAGGCTATTACTTTTCTTTTGTTACTGTTTTTGCGGATCAAATTTGCACAAAACTTTGTGTATTTACCTTAATAATTAGATTTATGTATGATTTAAGACTTTTTTTTTTTTTTTGGGGGGGGGGGGGGGGGCTTACATGATATCATGCCTGATATACTCTTTGTAGCTGGCTGCACCTGTCGTTTCTTCAGTGACGCCTTCTTATTTATTTTTTGTTCGGTATCTCATTTTCTTATTTTTTAATTAAAACACATATGGAGACGATAAAGACTATTGCATCCATTATATATAAGGAACCTGAGCTAGTGGATACTGTTATAATACTTTGATAAATACAAAATACTTGGTTACTACCAAAAATGGTGTAGGAGTGAAATTGTTGAAACTGGTGTCAAGGGTGTAGCTTTCTATCCCATTCCAATCCCATTCACTGGCATTAGACACCAAGACTCAACTTGGAGCCTTAGACTAAGTCCCAATTGATAATCAGTAATATTCGAGAGTTTTAATTAGCTTGTGTCTTACATATGCTTGGTTGCTCTCTTTCTCTCACTGTCATGGTTGGACAACTTCATCCGTAAGTGAGAAATTTTTATTTTCCTATAGGCAGTCTTGTGATGACATGGTTCCCTGCAAAGCAACAGTAGTCCCATACTAGGCCTGGAAAAATCTTATCCACGAACCACTGGTAGTTCTGTTACTAAACAACTAATCTATTCCTGGATCTTTGACTTTCACACAGTAACTTTTATTTAGTATATTGGCTAAAAAAAATGTTTATTTTTGATAATTCAGTTTTTTCGTTTATCATATATCAAAATTTCCATTTTTAATTACTATTTTCTGCAGTATGGTAACTCATGTTTGGGATTCTCTTCCAATCTGTCTGAGTGGCTACTTTCTATCCATTGCTGCCACATTGAACTGCATTTGTAGAACAAAGTCGGCTGAAACTGACCGTGTACTTTTCCACTTATTTTAAAAGAGAAGCAAAGTAAGATTTACTTGTTTATGCCACTAACCCTGCTTTTTACTTGTTCCATACAGGCTATTCTTCAGTTTTTTCTTGATTTCGGAGAATTTGTTCTCCATGATGCAGATCCTAATCTGCGGACATTTTTCCGCTCATGTTTGAGCCGGTAATGACTCCTTGTAGGTCATCCTGAAATGATTTTTTGTCTTAAGTATTCTTTACAGCCCAATATCATTCTAAATTTGCCTATTCAGTTCTTTGAAAGTGCGTTTAGCATGCATTTTTTCGTCTTCACACTTTGATGTAAACAGTTTTGTTGATAACTTCTTCTATTTTTTTTGCTGCAGTAAGATTGTTTTATGTGGTCATCATGTAGTATTTCATGCTCATATGAGATCCTTTTGTCTGGACGGTTGTTCCATAAAGTAAATTAATAAAAAAAAGTAAAGGAATTAATTTATTCTTCTAGATCTTGATTCATGGAAATGCTCCATCCAGAGTGCTGTTTATTATATTTTTCTTCAGTTCTTGCCTTTGGGACTTCTTACTTTCTAGTAGTAATGATTTGGAAACGTAGAGGTGGTCAACCATGTCTTTTTTTTCTTGAGAATGTCAACTGTGTCTTATTAGTGCATTTCCCTTTAGTGTGTACATTTCCGTTTATAAACTGATATAATGTGTATCTTTATGTTTATAGTACAACTTTCAGATATCTTTCTATTGTAATTCTCTGAAAAGAAACATTTTTGCGTTACGTGGGAGTCAGTTGTTGGATCTTTTACAGGGGTTGGAAATCCCACCAGTAGTATCGGGTTCAATAGCAAAGTGGTTGGATTTAGAACTTCTTTTAAGAATCAATCTGCTGGTTAAAAGTAAATTCATGTATGCATTATATGTAGTAGTGAAATGTTGTAGAATTTGTGGATGTAAAAAATACTTGTTAAGGAATAGTCCCACATGGATTAGTGAGTACAAAGATCTTGAGTTTATTAGTTGGGAAAGAGGTTTCCTAAGTTGACTAGTCATTTTGGGATAGCGCCTTGGACCCAATTTAACATAGTATCAGAGCAGGTACTCATATGTGGGCCTACACCTAAAAATTATCTACTTGTAGAGCCACAAAAAAAGAGCCTACACCTAAAACTATCCACTTGTAGAGCCACAAAAGAGGGCCTACACCTAAATTGCCTACTCCTAAATTATCACTTGTAGAGCCACAAAAGATGGTCTACACGTGAGGGGGAGTGTTAAGGAATAGTCCCACATGTATTAGTGAGTACAAAGATCGTGAGTTTATTAGTTGGGAAAGAGGTTTCCTAAGTTGACTAATCATTTTGGGATAGGGCCTTGGACCCAATTTAACAATACTGTTGTTAAAAGATGTAACTAAAATTCATATCCAAAAAGTAAAATATGAATCTTCTGAAAAATCATTAAATGCATCCACTTGCATTATTATTTCTCAATCACATCAATTTGAAAATACATGCAGATCCTGAAAGCACCCCCGAAGAGAATAAGCATATTTATTTATTGATTTTCCTTTTTGGAGCTGCAAATATGTTTGGCTTTTCTGTAATAATGGGTCCACTTGCATGGAGTTTTTTCTATTAAGTTTCTGTTATCTTGTATGGAAATACTTCTAGTTTTTTTATTTAGGTTCTTGTTGTCATTTGTTAGGTTCTGTTTTTTTGTTTTCTGGTATTAGTAGATCAATTAATGGCAACTGGTAGTTATGTGCAGTTGTTTAATATTAATTCTTATAGTCTGTGCTATGTTTTAAAATCTGTGACCTGTTGTCAGAGAGTTTGCAGATCCTGTTGTTGCAGAGGCAACTCTCAACTTTCTAAACCTGAACAGAGCAAAACTTTTGAGTTGTTTTCCAACATTACTTCCACAGGTAAAATTATAGTTTCCGGTATATGCTTCTGTTTTTTTTTTAAAAGGGATTTCCTTAATGGCCAAGGCCAAATGGCCAGCTACGAATGGGAGGGATCAAAACAATGAGAGATTGCTGATCTACAATCAGCTAATCCATTTCCACACCTTTTGTACATGGGACCCTTTACATAGAGTACTAGACAAGTTACAGATCTCAAAGAAATTCTGAAGATGGCGCCAAGGAGGGTTGGCTAATGACTGCTTTTGAGTCTCCTTCAACCTCCGATGTCTCAATGAAGTGTTGATGGTAATGGCACAACCCATGCTGGACTGCCGAGATTTCCGCTGAATTGGAATCAGAGTGTCCCAATGGACTGGAGAAGGATAGAACAACTATACTCTCAGTGGACTGGAGAAGGATAGAACAACTATACCATTAGAACTTCTGAACACACCTCTGACCTGTGCCAGACCAGGGTTGCCCCTTGAACAGCCATCAAAATCTAGTATATGCTTTCTTTGAAAGGAAGGTTTGAGCACCAACTCCTCATTGTGTGCTCAAACTCCTCTCCTTATTCAAAAGTGCTTGTCATCTGATTTTGCACTGCTCATGTCTTGTTTTGTTGTATTCCCCTTTTTTATTTATACTTTCAATAAAATCTTCACCTCTAGAAAAATTACTTTGAAGGAAAAACGAAGAAAGAAATAGCACAAAAGGAATACCTTTGTTGTCTCAAATTACAGTGTTTGACATTAGTTCTCTCCTTTATTTTTTTATTTTCTTGTTTCTATTGCAGTTCTTCCCCTTGCTGCTAAAACTAGTTGCATGGAATGGTGAGAAGTAAGTTAGTTATCATGCTTGCAGATAATGAAATTAGCTGTTTTTCAGTTATTACTGGAAGATTAAGTGGCCGATACTGATAGTTATGGGCTCACTTTGCAGACTGGAGAAACCATTTATGAAGGTTTTCCCTGGAATCATGTCTCCTGCATCATTTCTACCTCTATTCCCATCGCTTGTGGATTTACCAAGTGAGTTTTCTTAATTCTGTTATACATCCTTTTCTTTTCCACCTGACCACGATTTCATGGTTTGTAGGTCTGCCTGCTCTTTGTTGCTTAGGTAGCTTCCCTAGAAAGGGCTCTAAGAAACTTGAATACTCAATTGATTCAACCACTACTGCGTCTTCCTGAATTCTTTTCAAAGTATTGGCGAAGAAAAAAATAAACCCTTTGATCTGACCTTTCTGTCTCCATGCATCATTTTCTTTTCATACTAATTGTAGTAATTGAAAACCATTAGTCAGACATAACAAAACTTGTAAACCTCTGACACATTTACCATTTGTTTGTGTGCAAAATCAAAATAAGTAAGAAACCTAAATTTATTCAGTTCTGTTGCTTAAACGTGCTACTGACCTAGTCAAGAATATGTTGGATAAGTTCCCCTAGTGATCTGCTTGTTAGTGTGAAGCTATTGTGTCAGAGTTCCTTCCTTTGGTGATTGAAGGTAATTCTTCCATAGACATTAGTTGGATATCCATGAAAGCATCCCCTCTGTGATGTTTAAGGGATTCTTACAATGAAGTGGTTGGTCTCTGTTCCTCTTGAGGTTGCTTAGCCATCCCTTAGCTCCACTAATAGTATTCCAGACTCTTTAGCAAGGAGATGTCTTCCTTTCAAACCATAATTTCAGGAAATCCTCTTCCCCTTCTATTTTGAGGCTTGAGGTTTGTCCATCCTCTCTTTTTGTAATTCTTTATTTTAAAATAAAAGCCTGATAGTTTTCCAAAAAAGAAGAAGAAGAATGAGGTTATGAAGACAGTAAGAGAGACCGAGAAGATACATGACATAAGTAAATAAGTAGAAGAAAAAAGATTTGTGTGTTATTTTATTTTTTATTTTTTTGGGGAGGGGGAGGATGAGTAAAGTCCTTTGGAGCTGACCCATTTGTTTCTTAGCCTCTTTGCATGGGCAAAATTTTGCTGACTATGTTTCTTGTCGATGTCACCAGTAATTAAATGTTTACACTCAGTGAAGGTTGGAATTCTAGTTTTGCATTTGTTACTTGTGGAGTGCATACTGATTTAAATTTTTATCAGCTGATCCAATTGAGATAGAAGCAAATGAAATTGTTAGTATAAATTAGGAAATCCCAATTATAAGCTTTAGACTTATATTGCGATTTCATTTGCACCAGTTCTGGTGGTGGCTCTAGAAAAAGTGGAGCGAAGCTCTGGCTCCCTCATAGGAAGTGGCATTGCTTCAATCCAGAAGAGTACGGCCCCTGAGGTTATCTTGAAAACTTTATGACATAATTTTTAAAATTTGAAGGTAGTCAAACTTTTTGTTATGGTGTTTGCATTTTTCTGTTTCAGATGCTGCTTGCACTGATGGATGAGGCCTATACTGGTTCGGCAATAGAAGATAGAGAGGCAGACTCTGGATCTGATGATAACAGTAGTATTGATGTTGGCGACTCTTTGTTTCTTGACCTTCTTAAGGACGAGAATGATGGGCTACCTGTAGTTCTCTTGTCTTTACCCTCTTGAGCTTTTTAGATAAATTTCATCTTGCATTCATTCGAAGTTAGTTTTTCCCCAAAAAATTGAAGAAGAAAAATGAAAAATGTATGTAAGAAAGTTAAAAAAAAAAAAAAAAAAAAAAACTAAGATTACCTGGGACATACATGGCATTGGTTGAGTCCCTTGTCTGGAACTGATATGATTTGTGCCTCTGACAAACTTTCCAATTTTTAACTTCAGGAACGGCACTGGACATCTCCTGGAATGGCTGCTGCATTACAAGCTGCAGTTAATAGCTCTCGGTCTGAGAGGTTGAAACAAGCACTCCGTATGGCACCCCGACTGCTTGATTTGTATTTTTCAACAGCACTGCAGGATGTCAATGACTGTATGTCTTCGCCTCTTTAAGTTTTATTTGTATTTTTTGTGGTTTCCTATCACTTTTTAAATGATATCTTCTTCTGGTTGTTCCAGCATTAATTTGTGCTTTAATACCTTTGATTATGTCAAGAAATTCAACCATGTTTCCAGATAAGACTTTTTGTTACGAGGTGGGTGTTTTATGTAATATTGCATTTGAGTGTGAGATGCTGTCTTATTTTTTTCTTTTTTCTGAGCAGCTTTGAATTATTGAGAAATATGAGATGAGGCTGAGATCTCAAATTCTGTAATGAGCAACCTTATTGAGTACTGGACACCTAGTAAGTCAATTGAATTTACACATATTTGTAAACTCAATTGCCTGCTTAGTTCCCATTTGACACTTTCATAAATTCAATTGACTACTGGACACTCTACAGTTTATAAATAGCTATTGCTCCTTAACATTGTTACGAAGTTACTATTGGGGAAACTGAATAGTTAGTTATATATTGTGGGGAGTCTGATGGTTAACTGAATTTCATATTGTCGTTAGTTGAGTTTACTACTTAACATCTGGTAGTAAATTATTGACCACTGGGTGTCCGGTAGTTTTATGCTATCTCATACTGTGGCTCGTGAGATAGCAGCACCATAGATTGTCTTTGTTTTATTATTTATAATTCTTGATTTATTCAAGATTTTAGTCTGATGTCCTCACATGATGTGTAATGCTTTTTGTGAAATTCATTTTGTAGGTTAGAAGGAGGCTTTTGGAATTTATGCTTGCCTCATTTCAAAGATCACCCAATTTTGTTGCACTGCTTAAGGTGACTTGTCCATAATCTTCTTATCCATAAAAAAAGAGTTCCTTGGTTTGTTAATTTAATTATTGTGTTGTCATTTCATGTTATTAATCCAACTTATTTTGTCTTCATGAATGTGATAGAATTTGGACTTTGTTAAGAAATGAAAGATGCAGACTGGTTTCTTTATTGGTATAGATCTAGTCCATTTAAGACCTAGCAAATCACTGCCTCTGTGCCTCTTTCTGCCCATCATGACCTGGCCCATTTAGATTGGATAGTATGGCAGCTGCCATGGACTGCTAAATGTAAGTGAAAGATTAGAAAAAGGTGTGTATTAGGGACGGAACAATCAAATAGTTCTTGCCACCAGGGGACTCTTGAATTCAGCTGTTAATATTTTCTTTGAATTATTCTTGTTCAGAATGAATTGTTAATCAGACCATTTCTGTATTGTACAGCAATGTCATATTTAGTTGAAAAGGGCCATGGAGTTTTTTTTTTAATTTTTTAGAAAGGGCCCTGAAGAATTTTGACTTTGCTCTTATCCATTTTCTCTTCTTATGATGGTTGAATACTTGAATCTGAAAGTTTGGATCACATTGCCTACTTGCCTGTGCATGAAGAGATAAGAAATATTTACCATGACTTTAACAATATAAGCTAAACATTATTTTAAAGTAAATATAAGCTAAACTTTTGCCTGTTCAAAATCTCATAATATGGTTTCTGGGATTCAAATTTATAATATTGGTGAGATTAAAGTTTTTGTAACAATGAAACTTTACCAAGTTTAAATAAACTTTCATGTACATTATGTTATAGTTTCTAATTAAGTTAAATACTGCAGAAGCCTATAGTTGACAGACTTGGGGAAGCTTATGACAGCCCGGTAAAGGTAAGTAGAGTTCTTTATAGTCCTTTGTGTGGCTTTTGTGCTGTTGGCTAATGGGTTAATGGACTTGAATCCCCACAACTCTTTTTGAGATTATACTTGCTTCTGTGTTTTGGTTTCTCTATATATTAATAAAATCGTATTGATCCCTTTCTCAGAAAATGTTAAAATAGTTTCCTTTTTTCTGCAGACCGAATTAGCATTGCAGTTGTGTTGGGCTATTGGGGAGCATGGTGGTGGAGGCACATCCCACAAGGATGCAGCTCGAGAACTTTTTGAGAGCTTAGAGTTACTCTTATATGAGAATCTTTCTTCTAGGTTGGTGTCCAAGTGAATCATTCCAAAGTATTTTTCTATTTTTTGATGGATGTTTGATTCTATTGTTTCTATGCTCACTTCTTTGATATTGTCTAATTCCTACTTGTTTCACATGGTTTTCTTTTGGGAAGTCGCTTGGGTTTAAGCCAGGAGTCAGCTCTTAGTTCCGATACTGGAGCTTTTAGAAAATCATCACAGGCTCGCCTCCTCTGTTTTGTCATAACAGCTATTGCAAAACTTGCTACTTATCATCGTGAATTGCTGCCTCGGGCTCGTGTATCTCTGGCTAAGGTCCGTCATACTGGTGTCCTTATGATAGAGTTCTGTTCTTATTTGAACTTCTGTTTATTACAAGTAGGATTGATCTTGATTTGCTAGACAGGTTGCTCGATCTCGAAACTCTGATGCTAGGGTTTGGAGGCGTGCTCGGGACTACTTGGGATTGATGAATGAACCAGCCATTTGTTTATCTGTTTTGGGACCTTCAGGTGGTGAGCCCCTTGGTCCTGGGACAGTCAACTGGAAGGAAGGAGGTTCCAATATGATTGCTCACATTCCCTTTTACATCTTATGTGAACAAGAAGGTAAATGTATTTGTATCTGTCTACTGGATGTTTGGAACATCAGTTATCTTTTGGATACTTAACAAACTGGTTTTGGATTGAGAATCTAGTATAGAGATGTTAAGTAAATACTAATAGGGAACTAATTCTTTCTTTGCTAGAAAGTACCTTTGCTAGTTGTTAGTGAGAGTCTAAAGCACAAGGCCAAAATGATGCACTTCTAATTTTTGTTTTGTTGTCTTCATGATTTGTTGGCTTTTTGGGTGTAAAGCTATACTGGAGTTACAATCTCTTTATTCTTCTTCCTCCCTCATTTTTTATTCAAGCATTTATTATTAGCAGCATTAATTGACAATGTCTTCTTAAAGTTGTGCATATTGCTTAACACTTGTGCTGCGTATGCAGGTCCCCCGTTTCATGATTTTTCAATTTCGGATATTATCCCAGACAAATAACAAGCTTTGCTTGTTTTGAACGATTTCAGTCTGTTGCCTGTATCACATCTTTGGCTGGTTGTACAAGCAGCAGCAAGCGTGCCTTCTCCTCTTTTTCTGATGAGCAGGCTCATGGTTTGGTTTCTATCTTTTCCAACTGCGTAGTGTATCTGAAAATCAGAAAAGTTTAAAGGTTCGTTTACATTATAGATATACTATTCACCAAGAGAAATTTACGAGCGACTGATGCAATTCCTGTGTGAGTGTGAGTTAGTAACATCGTTTGGAAGTCAAAGAAAAGAAACATCTTTGCGAAGAGCACCTATTTTCTGATTACTTTCTGAGGTAGATGTTGCAGTCGAGTATCTCGTCTATAAGCCTCAAAGACTTTCTTGTAACTAGTGATTTTTTTAGTTTGCTGCATGAAGCTTAACTATTTGTTTTGAGATTAGAGATCTAATTACAATTGTTTTTTTTTTTTTGTTAAGGTCTTTATTTGTGACATGTTTGGATGGCCTTGATCTTGGCTCATGTTTAGACAGACAATCTCAGGGATTGTAAACACGGATTATTTTTTTTTTTCTTCCTTCGCCCTCTCTCTCTAACGCTACTGTTTTTCCTCTTCCTTCGCCCTCTCGCTCTAACGGTACTGCCACAGGAAAGGACTTTCACTGAAACAAGAAAAGTATTTAAGTAGTTCGTCGTGCAAGCCAACTGCTTCGCTGTATTGGGTAGGCAGGAATTTTGAATAGATCTGCGGAAGATGGTTTTTTCCTTGAATACACTACGTAAAGAAGATCATTTCATGGCTCAACGTAATCATAACAAACAAAACTTGCAGAATAATAGTAACAAGCTTTTCGAAGGATTTGCGAATTATAGAAATCTGGTTGATTTAGAAAAACAACCCTTTCATTGACACTGCATGATTGCGACGCTTCAACTTTAGATACTCCAGGAAACAATGCCAAATCTCTAATCTCTCTCGTTTTTCATAATCTCCACCATGGCCTTAAGCATCTGGACAAGTTTCAGATACCCAGTTCTGTTTAGACTTCAATTTCAGAGTTTCTTACGTGAGACGTCTCAGAAGCAACTACTCAGAAGTTTCCCTTTAAATGATCCATGTTTCTCTTTCTTCAAGAAAGCCAAAACTGTCAACCACGACGCCATACTAACCAAGAAAAAACCCTTAAAAAAGATCACATCGAATTAGAGAAGGAAGGCACATGAAATTTAATACAACCCCATGTCTTTTACTGGGCACAAACCAACTCCCACCCATCAAGGCATTAAAGCACACAACGAGAAGGAATTCACTAACAGCAGCAAACATATAACAGAATTAATTACTCTCTTTGTAAAGAAGGACAAAAAAAAAAAACTGATGGGGGTCACTGAACAGCTTCCGTTTCTAAGTCAGTTTTAAGGGAAAGTCAATACCCGAACCAATACCCTTGCATGGTGGTGAACGGCAGAGAGGACCCAGGGATGCTTGCTGGGTCGTTCCCCTCACTCAAACACCACACTGCAAGGAGCATCTGAGGTGCGTTCTTGACTTCCCACACTCGAAATTCAGGCCATATCCTCTTCAATCTCGACTGCAACAAAGAACATCAACGGAAAGGGTATTAGTACTTAATTACGGTACGAAAAATCTCCAGAGAAGGGAAGGAGAATGCAGCTGCAGTTCTAGTAGTTTGAACATGTCATATACCTGGTTCATGCGTTGTTGCATGAGACGGCAGCCTTGATCCTATCCACAGTGCAGGTGATGAGACTGTTTACAGTCGCAACAGAGCCAAGGGAGAGCTTCGCAGTCGGAACAGAATCCACCAGTATCTGAAACGCCACAGTTAAGAGAGAACCACCGGACCCGACCTCCCCGATATGTCCAGCATGCAGGGCCTGGTTGGGTCCGTCGGGAAGAATAGCGAACCCAGAAGGCAGAAGGGCAACATAATCCGGATCTCCACCGTTTATAACTACATTCATCGCAACTACGTCGACAGGAGCATAAATTACATAAGACCCAGTTGCGTCAGTGCAGCTCTCCTGTAGTATCAGCATGTTGCTCTGGTTTGAATTCGAGCTCTGCGATTAACAACAAACAGAGGAGAATAGATCAGGATTATGGGTGAAAATAAGATGGGTCTCCTGAGAGACACTGATAGATAATGGGGACTTACATTTACCCGTAATAAGGAGACACAGTTGCCGGGGTCTCTGCCATTGGCGATGTGAGTCATTTCTTGAACGCATCCTCCGTTTGAGAGGATATCCCACTGCAGTGAACATAAACATTGCAACAAAAGATGTATTAGTAAAATTTACTTCTCAGTTCTCCCTTTGATATTATTTAATTCATCTTTTTTCCAAATATTGGAACTTGATTTGCCCACCTTAAAAAAATGAAAACTTGAGGCCCTTAAGAAGGACAGTTTTTGCCATCACAGAAAGACAAACTAATACGAAAACTAATTTTATTAATCTTCAGTGTTTGGGAATAAGTTGAAAAGATACTGCTAAAGAACTTAAGCAGGCTACTGAATTAATTTGAAAGGCTATTTGATAAAAGCATAAATAAAATATATCGCAAAGCAAACATGCTCTTAAAGAGAAAAAATCTGAAAATGTAAAGATATGTTTACCTCATTGCGAGAATGTTCATTGCGAAGGAAATCGAAAACTCTCTTGGGTGGGACGGGTAGCCAGAAGGAAGTGGCAGCACTGAGAACAATACCAGGGGGCCTGCCAGGATCATCAACGCTCTTTCTGGTCATAACTCTCACTCCTTCAGCTCCACTTCCAGATAGTGTTGTCCATGTATGAGCTGTTGAAGCACTAACGCCTGCACAGAAGCTTATAACCATCCTCTCTGCCAGCTTCAGCATACTCTTCCTACCTTCTTGGTTGGTTATAACTGGGCAAATAGTCATATGATTGAGTCAATTGTTGAAATCGAGTTCAGTATCTATCATAAAATGACTTGCCAAGTTAAGGAAATATTTTCTGAAATTATAAGCATATGATCTTTCGATTCCTTAACCATTAAAAACTATTCTTAATACTTCCCCTAAATGTGAACCTTGTAATGGACAATTCTTATTAACAAATTGCTCTGAAACCATATTAAGATCAGGTCATTTTAAGTCTAGCTATCCAAGTTTAGTAGGCTATCTTTCCTGGAAACTAACTTGAACATAAATAAATTTGATGGCAGTTTAGAGGAAGGAAAGATGAGTCTTACTAGCCATTTCACCAGAAGAAATATGGCTAGCCATTGCACTAGCAAGCCTCTCACACTGTCGATCGAGAGTTGCAACCCATCTCTTTGCTCCAAAGGCAAGGCCTGAATTCACAAGCGGCTTGTAGATGTTGTGAACAGTCCTGTCATCTACTTCAACATGCTCAACCCAAGTCACCTGGCAATGGATGTCCAGGAACCAAGTCAGAATAATATCCAGGACAAAATGCAAGTAATTTTGAAGCTTCTTGTTCGATTGTGATGAATCAATTAATCTACCTTGGAGTAGCCATTGGGCATTTCTTGAATCAAACAGCCTGATGGCCTTCTGCGACATCTCATTAAAGGACTGGGGCGCAGGCTGTCAAGTGAAACATCTACTACAGCCCAGGTTCCATCTGAATGCTGCTTACAGTACCTTACGAAGTAACTCTCTCGGGTTGGAACCAATGGAGAAGGTACCTGGAATTCCGCCGTCATCTGGAAAAGCCATAAAAAGGGATTTAATTAGAGTGAATCAGATTGTTTATTGGTCCAAATTAACGTTATTGCAGAAACCAGCGTGTAGAGAACCAGTTACCACTTGCAGAGCTCCATTGTAGTTACCAGCTACTCCCGTCGACAGAACTTCCAGTGTTAGAGCTCTCGAGACGATTCCGGAGAAGATAGTTGACCATTGATTCTGGGAAAGTCAGGAAGAAGAGCAATGAATATTGAGAGATTTCATGCTTAAGAAATGCAAAATATATACTCATGATCTTACCACATCCATTAAGATCTCAACCAGGTTGATATGGTTCATAATGACAACGGCTGTCTCCCGAGAAGCTTCTGATTTGAGGCCGAAAGGTTTTGGACCAATGCCCCTGGGAAATGTACGAAAATATTCTTCTTCGCTCAAGATTTCAGTATTCTCGTCGAGGCCTGGAAGCCATAAAGGCTCCCCGAGCTGTGCCATTCGTATGACCTCTTCCATGGCAGCCACAGCCAGCTCAATCACCATTGGCTTCTCGACCTCGGACTGTCCACCGGAGACGGACCTGAGAAGCTCGCCGGCTCCGTACATTTCTCCTCCCATTCCCGGCTGAACTCCGAAGTTTCCTACTGCGAGGTCAAGGGATGAGCGAGAAGGAACGGTGGGGGGTACAAGAGGGTAAGGCACCATTGGCTTCCCAACGTACTTAGCTGCAATCCCTGAAATCCGGTCGATCTATAGAAGCCAGAGAGAAACAAAATGAAAATGTTCCCAAAATGTGAGAAAAAAAAATGAACCAGAGGTAGATTGATAGCTCTCCTCAACTACCTCTTCGCGTAGACGAGCATTTTCAATCCTCAGATGATGCTCGTCGAAGGACATCTCTCCGAGAGCCGTTGGGCCGCCGCAGTTAGGGCAAGAGGAATTGTTGAGGGCATCTTTGTACCGCATGTTTTCTGCTCTGAGTTTCTCGTTGTCGGCTCTGAGCGCTGTGTTCTCATGGCGTTCGTGTTGAGTCTGGCAAAGCCGAAAGAAACAAAGAGAAAAAACGCAGTTAGAAAGAGGAAGAAGAATGGTCCAGTCAGGACAGCAGAGCGGCAAATGAGAACATCTAATCCATGAATTTAGGACTAGATGGCGTGACAGTACAGTAGATATCTCGTAAACAGAAGAATTGTAAGGAAACAATTAATATCTTTTTTAATATCACAGAACGTGATGAGCGGCTAATATGAAGCCAACCACCATGGAGGAAGCCTTTTACCTTCATCTGAGTGCGCTTGTTTTGGAACCAGAACTTGACTTGCAGAGGCTCTAACCCTAACTCACGGCTCAACTCTTTCCGCTGCTTGTCGTCCGGGTGCGGACACTCTTTGAAGAAACTACACAAAAAGATTCAATCCAATTATTTGAAGATGGAAAGAAGAAGCTAAATCGATGGTTGACTGAAGTTTTCAATCTTACGATTCCATTTCCTGGATTTGGTGCTGGGTGTGCCTGTGGTAACGCTTCTTCCGGGGCCGCTGATTGGGATCTTGATCGTCTCCGGAGGCTCCTTCAATGTTTTCACTGCCGGATTTGCTCTCGAAATCTTCGTCTCTTATCTTCGCCATCTCACTTTCTGGCGTTTGGCTCGTCTCCAAGGGGTGGTTCTGACCGTCCAACATGTTTGGCTGGAACATTACCTACAGATCCTTAAGATTCCCAGGCTATAGATATTTCAATGTATCAACAGAAGGAAGATTGAGAAAAAAGAAGACGGAATGGGGAGAGGATGATGGTAAGAACGTAAATGAACAGAAGGAAATGATGAAACAAACATCGAAAAAAAGAATGTAAGATTAATTCTCTGATGACTCTCCCTCTTTTACTCTCCTCAGACTACCCAACCTATTCACTGTACGCATACAGACCGAAGACTACCCATTAATGGCTTCAAATTTTTCTCTTCGTCCTACATCAGGAAGAAAAAGAAAATCGAGGAAAGGTGCAGATTGCTTAGAAATATCTTCAGGGGAGCTGAAATTACGAGATCCACTTACAACAGATCAAATGATAAGCGATAAGACGGTTGTTAGTAAAAAAAAAAAAAAAAAACTCCTCTATTGGTTAAATGGATCTCTTGCTTTATATGTTCGTAGAGAGCTCAAGCTCTGGCTCCCATGGAGTTCTGTGTTCGATCGATAGCGATGGAGGTCAAAAGTGTTCGGTATCGAGTATAAATAAGGCAGCAATGACCTCTATCCTCCTCTGCACACGCACCACTTGCAGAGAAGACCTTAACGCTCTTCCCGAATTTCGAGAAGGATTTCCCTCCAAAAGGATTAATGGAGTCCACTTATACACAAAGCCCCAGTATTTAGCCTAAAAGAAAAGAAGAATCGCAAGAGCGCAGGAGCAGAAGCTTTCCAAAAATCTCAATAACTGAAAAATGGGAGAAAATTATCAGGGCCCTTGACTCGCTGACCTGACCAAGTGATAGCCCCGACAACCCAAATCCTGCTCCGACCTTCCCCATCATCGGCGGTGCGTGTCTTGCCGGAATCATCATTCCGGCTGGCATGCTTCGGTTGCCACGAGCCCGAAACCCTACCAGACGGATGGCCTCGCTCAAGTCTCACCCACTGCTTGAATCTCTTTCGCTCCCCTCTACTCTATTGTAGACAGATAAATTTGTCCTTTTTTTCTTATTGGAACAGTTTTGATTAGATTCTCTGATGCATTGACCACCGTAATGGAAGTTTTGCGCTGTAATGAACCGGCAGAGACGACTCAACGCCTTGTTTTCAAACGGGTCTGAGAGCTTCTCTGGCCCTCTTACGTGCCAAGCAACAAGAGAAGGAGCGAGAGCAGAATAAGCTGGCAAGGGTTGACGAAAAGATCAAGAGAAAAAGTCTCACAACAAACACAGAAGCAAAACCCACGAAGATCTCGGAATAATTTCTCTTTCTTCCTCTTTAAACCTGCAAAAGACGAGCATCAAAAGAAACGAAACTGCTTGTTAGCAGAAGTGAGGGGGAAAAAATGGTGGCTCGTCAAACCGCCACTCACCTTACCCTTCTAAAAGAAGCGATGATTTTTCTTTTCAATGCTACTTACTGATGTGAAAGCTTTGACAAAAATCGCAACAGACCCTTTAGGAGCTCTCGTCAGATCTGCTCTTCGAGCGTCGGAGTCGTCGGAAAACCTCCTTCCTTCTTTTCAAAAGAGATCTCTGTAGAGAGCTGAGAAGTGGGTACTGTTAGAGGGAGAAAAAGACGGAGAAAGCCACCGGAGAAAGGGAGTTGGGAGGAGGGAGAGAATAGGAAAAAGAGGTTTTGAGGAAGAAGAAAAGCAACAGGTGGAGAAGATGTGGCAGCGAGGAGTAATTGCAGAGCGTATTGAGAGGGTGCAATAGCATTTATTGAGAGGGAGAGGTGTTATTGCGAAGATGAGAGGAAGAAAGAAAGAAGGCATCTGATGTTTAATTTTCCTGAAGGAGTCGGGTGAAACGAATGACGGCTACCAAACTCCACAACTTCTCTTCCATTTTTACTACGTTATTAGAATACCACTAATCCTCCGATAATTCACTTTCTTATTTCCATTGGTGTACTCTCTACAGGTCGTCTTCCTCCTAGAGCGATCACAGTATTCTCAAATATCACATACACGATTAAGTTTTTTTTTTTTTTTTTCAATTCCATCTTTCTGGAGATGTAAATACAATTACGAATTACAACTGAGATTAAAATTATTGAAAGTCATGTTTCAAAGTAGATTCTTCTTCCGGGGGTTATACTAATCAAATCCGCAGCTCGAGTGAATCATGTTTTGATTCATAGGTACCACGAACTGATCAGTAAATATAACTTTAAATAGTTATTTCAGCACCAGAAAGAAATCTGCAATTTCAATCAATTCAACTAAAACCCAGTGGCAGAACCCCATGTTACCCAGCCAAGATTCAATCGGTCCACCTTATTTCAAAACCAGTGCAGCTACCCTTCTGTATCTGTTCCAAATCTAGAGACAAAACTTAAACATCTTCTTGCCGTTAATAAATTTTAAACAAAACCCAGAAGCATCAGTCAAACACAGTATACAATCACATACGTAGCGCAGTAAAAACACCAAAATGTGAGAGATAAGAGATTCTTCTTCCAGGCTAGGGTTTCTGGTGAGAGAGAAAGTGAGGGGGGCGTCTGGGGCTGTATTCAGTATCGAGATTGGAATGGAGCCGAAGCAGTGAGAGAGAGAGAGAGAGAGAGAGCTGTATCAGCGTCTCTGCAATTTCCCATTAAATGAGTCTGACCACACAGCGCCTGCATGGCTACTCCTCATTACTACGTTCATGGCTCCCTTGCATGTCCCAAAATTTCCTTCATTAATTACTTTCTCCGTTTAAGGCTCCCTCCATGGCCGTAAAATCTCCTCCCCAAAACGATGCAGGCAGCAGCCCCTCGTCTTCGTCGTCACCACTAGACGAAACGCTCGCCACTGGGTCCCACACGATAACCATTTTCTCTTTTGGACCTGCTTTCTCTGTATTAATGGCGGTCTTATCTTAAACCTTCCCTAATTTCATCAACAGAGGGCATCTTTGGAATTTCAACAAGGGTTGGTTGACCGAGTTGACTTTCTTCGCCCAAGTAATTTGGACCCGTTTATCCGGTTAACCGGACGGTCTTTTCTCCTTCTCTCTTTGCTTCTTCTAAGTGTCTTTTTATTGTTTATTCCATTGACACAAACATTATTGCTTATCCATCAAAGTGCCAAGCTATAATTCATGTAACCAATAAAATGATAATGAATCATATGAGTTGTAAAGATTATTTTAATGAAAATTTCACTATAATTTTATAGTAGCCGGTATGACTCTATTTATTGCATGGTCGCTACCGATTATACGACATTCATACTTAGTATATTTGTCTCTATTTTAAGTATATACTCAAAATAGGTATGCACTACCATGGTTGAGACTTCATATTGATCAACTAGTGATGCTAAAGATTCTTGACAGCTTATGTAATTAATTTTTACATTATTCCTTATGAAGAACGCGACAATTGGTAGTTTCATGAATGCACGATAGTTCAACCTCGACTTCAACATATATAGATGGATATGACACTAGAGTAGCTAACTAAAACTCCGGTATTGCTGATTTTTTATCCAACCATTTTAACTATGATTCCATCATCATTGGTTAGTATGTTTGATTCAAATTAGGTATGCACTTAAAAGTGAGTATATACACTTAAATTAGGTATGTACTATGGTGTGATAATGTTAGAGATTTAACTTCTCTCAACCAATCAAGCTAGAGTTTCTCAACAGCTCATGCATTTCATTGCCACATTATTCATCGTGTGAAATATGGCCATTGGCGATTCCATGAATGCATGCACGATAGTTCTAGGTCAGTCGATTGAAAGTTTGGCCTGTAGTGCAGCTGGTTATGACTCCAGTTTAATTAGCTATGGCTTTAGGGCCTCTAAATTGGGTCTATAGCATCTAAACCTAGTATATTTCAATCAAAGTAATCAAGTATAAACTTAAAAGTTGGTAAATGCACATAAAAAGTACAATTTTTATCCGATTACCCAATTTTTTGTCCATTACTTATTAAACGGGGTGGATATAGAGCAAAAATCTCACCCGTATATGTAATTGAGTAATTTACCCATTTACTATTTTATCGTTTATTAAATGGAATGGAAACGGGTAATACCTATTCCATACCCCTTTTCATGTTTATCGATTATGTAAGGGTATTACTATAGTTTCCTTATATACCTATGTAGAGGTACCTTTTATACAAAGTTTCAAGACAAATGATGGTATCACCCTTTGTTAGGGAAACCAGCTAACATGAAAGAGACACTACCCTAACACTTTTTTTGGGTATGTAAAACTAAGATCAAGAAGAAACGGGGAGGTAAGGCTTTCCCTCCCCCTCCATGATTGATTGGGAAGAAAGGAAAAAAGGATAAGAGCTTCCCACAGTCTCCATGTAGAAGGAAAGCTCCAACCCCCCTTCTCCATTCTCTTTAGAAAAACATTACTTAATGTATAATATTTCTTTGGAAAAGGAAATCCGTTCACGGAATTCAACTTCTCTTTTAATTCTAAGTCATTAAATAACTACATCAAGGAACTGAATAACTTGAATTGAGTTTATTGAACAGGATCGGGGATTATGTCAATGAACCATTCTATGATCAATTAAGTTGAACTAACTTATTGCTGTTGAGAAATTGGCACAAAGATGGCAAATAATAGAGCCAAAAATGAAAATGATTAATGCAACAGAGTCCAAAGACAAGATTATGGGGATGGTGGTGATGTTGGTCTTAATGAGAGATAGCTATTATATGAATCTATGAGGAAGAGTAGACGACTCTATTAAGTTTAGATGTACTTCTCTTGGCTGGCAATCTGGGGGTGGTCATGTTGTTACACATTATGTAACATCTGTGGTCCATATTATTGGACTTGTAATGAGACTATGTGCCTGCCCACATTAATGTCCAGCCTAATTGCAACTCATGTTGAGAAGCAGCTTTGTGAAGTCCAAATCGTCCTAGTTTGCTGAAATAAACAGGAGAATGCTCTGATTGATTGCTTGAAAAGAACTTATTTGATTTATATGAACGAGTCTAATTATGAAAGCAATCAAAACTTCTCGTTTTATACGCTCTAGATTTTTGTTTTTCCTCAATGAATCCTAACTCTTGTAGACATTTACCAAAAATGTTTGTCGCAGATGCTCACCTAGTAATCCTATCTACTTGGTGATCACAGCTATGCTTATCTACTCAATTTTGTTTTCTAATCTGAACAAGATAACTCCTTCAGACAGACGGACTGCCATTAGAATTATTAAAACAGTTCCAGTAATCAGAGATCCTCGACGGAGATGCACCCCGAAAATCACAAATAATTTTCTGATATTTCATGTTTACACGTTAAAAGCTGTTCATGATCCATGATTTCATCAAAAGATAAAGACAGGTCCCTCTTTCATGCTTCAGCTAAACGACATTAAATAATGATAGATAATAGTATGAAGAAGATATAAACGTTGTTCACATTGAATGAGCTCCATTCCTTTCTTCCCTTTGCATATTAAGGAGAAGAGCTTTACGGAAACAAAAACCAAAAAAAAAAAAAATCTCTTTCCAGGAAGAAATCCCATCCGAAAGAAGCAAACTGAAAGTGGGGTTTCTTTTTGTCACAGTAATTAGGGTTCTTCTCTTTCATCCCGAGAAAAGACTGATGGGAATGTGGGCACGTCGCTTCTCTTTTGGATTCTTGCACTGAACTAACGCCATTCCTTGTCTCAACACCCACATGTGATTTCTTTAATTCTGTAACTTTGCGGGGAAATAAATGAAAGCTCTCGTGATCATAGGCTCCTCTTTCCTCTTCATTCTACCATGATCATCAGCCTTAAAACTGAAATAAATATGAGTTATTGTCATCCAGTACTCTCGTGGGGTTTCAAATTTTCAGCACAGAAAAAACCACCTGGCTTATTCTTCTCTCTCCCAACATATTAACACCACTCTGGAATAATTTATGCTTCACAAATGAGAATTAAAAAAATATATAAGAATCTAAGACAAAACAGTCTAAAAGCCTCTGAGATTGCAGCTGCCGGAGGGTGCAATCACCATCCATCTCTCTCCGGTTGGTTGTTCTTTCAATAGGGTGGGCTCAGTTGAGCCATTCTCCTGTGAATTTCCATGAATGCTACAATGAAGAGTGAAGACAGGGCCTTGGGTTTGAGACTTCGAGAGCTTTGAACCAGTTTTTTTCCCCAGCAAAACCCTGAAAGAGACGAATGCATTCGCGCGTTCATAAGGAAATTATGGATTCTGACGTTTGACTCTCATCGGAAAGTGACGTGCTCAAGTCAAAGGCGGTGGAGAAAGTGCCTTTCCGGCTTTCCGGCTTTCCCTCTTGTTGGGGGAATCGTATGAATAAAGCGGTTCGGATTTGGTGGCTGTGAGTAATCTTTACAGAAACGTCCAAAAACGTTACAATCGAGAGTGGGCCCGAGGGAGGCCCACTGCGTGGCCACGTCAATGATTTATTGATGTCAAGGAAAGGGGTGGTTTTTGTCGTGTATGAGTCAAGTGGTGGGCCCGCTTTGTTCTCGGTGACGCGGGAGTGCAGAGCAGAGCCGCAGAAACCGCGTGATGGGCTCCAATATTTGATCGAAGAGTTTCGGTACTTCACTTCATCGCCCTTCTTCTTTGAGAGAAAAAACAAAAACAAAAACTTCAGCTAGGGTTTCGGCCAACATGATCGTGCCCAGTCCGGTTGAATTATCCAATCTCTTTTATCTTTTCTGATAAAACAAAACCAAATAACACTCAGTTGAGCTTGATTGTAGAGATTCAACAGATGGAAGAATGAACCAAAATAAACTATTTTGTATATCGATCGTTTTCATTACCACTTCATTATTACTGTTTCTGCTCCGACTGGTTATTACCTGATTCTATTCTACTTAGTAAATGATAATCCATAAACGAAAAAATTACCCGATTACTTGATCGAACAGGTGCCTTTGTTGTCATTGGTAGAAGGGGAGTAGAATGGAGATGGGAGCCCACTGCTCCTGCTTTTGTTTGTCCAGTTAAGGAAGAGGAGAGTGGAGGCTATTTATTTTCATTTTTATCATTTTGATCAAAATAAGAAACCAACGACATCAATAAAAAGTTGGCAAGTTCGGTTTTTCGCAGAGTCGCAGTGATCCACTTAAAAGCTTCCATGCAAGACTTCAAATCAATGAACGTCATCTGACACCATAGATTGATCTTCAGGGCTTCTTCAAGAAACGGCCAGTCGAGTTGAACAGGATATCACGGAGAAGGAACAGCCATGAGAGACATCTAGGATTCTGAAATCACGAGTTTGGGAGTAAGAAACTACGGGTACCAAAAATTGTTATAGCAGCGATGATAGAAGTACAAATGTAGAATTCAAACAGATCAATTAAACCGAAGAGATAAATGTCTTAACGTGTTTCAGCAGATGATGTGAAACTAGTTGCAGCCACATTGTTACAACTGACTGCACTGATGAAAATTCATTGATGATCCAGTTCCAGGTGGTATCTAAGTCACCGCTCTCCTTCTACTTTCATTTACTACTATCACTTGTGTCTTTTCACATTGTCAGCTACGTTCCTGAACTCAACTCAGATTCCAATCCACAAGTCTTACGTCTCTGGACGTCTTTTTTGGATAGTAAAGATTGCCTAATTACGATGTTTATTGTTCCATGTTAAAGAAGAGAGAGGAGCTTGTTCCCTTGTTCGTGTTGAGAAAAACGGTGCAAAACAGAGATGGATGTCCCACTCTTTGTTGGCTTGAGCTGTCGTCAGAGGAGGAAGTCTTTCATAAAATCAAAATCCTCCAGAAAATCAGAGCGGAAATACATCCAAGAAATTAGAGGAAATCCGATTATAATTTTTTGTATAAATAAGAATGTTGTAAATATATGAAAGATGAAATAAACGAAAAAGTAAGCTTTCTCCGGTGAAAGCTTACATAGTATCAAAGCAGGTAATCATATGTGGGTTTTTACCCAAATTATTCACATGTAGAACAACAAAAAAATATCATACACCAAGGGGGAGTGTTGAGGAATAGTCCTACATAGATTAGTGAGTACAAAAATCTTAAGTTTACTAGTTTGGAAAGAGGCTTCTTAAGTTAGATAGTCATTTTGGATTAAGTCTTGGGCCCAACTTCACACGCCTTTCGTTTGTAAAGACAGGCTACCTCTAGGGGTGGCATCAAGCCGAGCCAAGCCCGAACCTGCCTATGTTCAAGCCGAACTTGATGTAAATATTTTGAACTCGAGCTCTAGCCTAATAATTTTAACCAAGTTCGAGCCAAGCTCGAGCTTCAACATTCATTTAAAACTTTTCAAAAAATACATGTCAAATAAATTGTATATAAAATTATGCATACATTTTACATAAAATTGGGAATGACCTCTACTTAAAATTGGCCATAAGGGTGGCATCGAATCCAGCTGAGTCCGAACCTTGTTCAAGCCGAGCTTGATTTAAATATTTTGAACTCGAGCTCGAGCCGACCCTAGCCTCGAACCTAAAATTGTAATCGAACTCGAGCCTAATAATTTTACCCGAGTTCAAACTTAACTTACATTTAATACTCTATATAAAATATATGTCAAATAAATTGTATATAAAATTATGCATACATTTAAAAAAAAAAAAAGAATGATAGGCGAGGTTCAAGATTGAATTTCAATAGTAGATTAAAACGCACCAATATTAATCTTTTTTACTCCAAATGTTGTCTATCTTGTTTTGTAACTTTTGAATCTAGCCATAAATTTACTATGGCCTCCTTAGAGCCCCTAGTTGAAAATTTATATCATAGGAAAAACTAGAAATATTTTTCCTGTGATACATATTTCCAAAAAAACCTTTAAATAAAATCTTATTACTATTAGTGACTTATTAGAAATTTACAAGAAATATTTTAAAATTTTCTTAGAAAAGTTAAATGGACCTCTTATTGCCTCTTCTAGGAAAATAAATAAAAATTAATAATCAATCTAATATATTACTATACTTATCGATAAATTTTTAATCAAATAAAATGTCAAACAGAAAATTGCAATGAAAATTGCCTCATGCTAAAATTATTATAGTATTAACCGTCAAATACTTATTCAAAAATTTTCTATACGGTTTTCTAGCCCATCTTGGCAGGAAAATGTTACTTAGAAAATTATATGATTTTTTAATAAGAATTTTCAATTAGAAAAATATTTACAAAAAAATGAGACACTAATAGTCCCTAGAAACTTATTTCTACTCAAATGTATTTTCAATTTATTCAAGAGCCAAGAGGAAGGAGAGAGTTTAAGGAAAAAAAAAATCACTTTATGATCTTGCACGTGTGAAATCATCTTCGGGACGACGTGGAGAAAGGGGGTTACGGCTCCGGCGAGGACCTGTCGTCGGGGATGACGGCAGTGACAGAGGCAGCGACGGCGATGGAAGCGGCGGCAACGGAAACAGAGGTGAAGGCGAGGGGAGGCAGTGGCCACAGAGGCGGCCGATGAGCAGTTATCGACGACGAAAACAACAGACTGAAGGGGCTCGATGGTGATGAGGGGAGGAAAAAATTTCTCCTCTCGCTCTCGCTCCCACTCCCGACTCTGCTCGTTAACAAGCAGGCTAGCTAGCCGAACCTAGATTCGAGCGAACTTGGCTCGTTAATTTTAACGAACTGATCCCGGATCTCAAACTCGGCTCGAGATCCAATGATACCGAATCGAACTGAGCCGGCACCGAGCCGAACTCGAGCCGCTCGTGAGCCGGCTCGGTTCGAAACCACCCTTAGTAGAGGAGAAGGTGAGAGCCCCTTTCCATTTCATTGAAAGAAAGGGAGCCCAATTCTCTCACTTTTGTTTGTCACTAAAGGATGCTACATTACAATGTTACTTCTTCACATTAGAGGAGAGGGTGGGGACCCTATCTTGCTAGCATTGAATACTTTCCCATTTTCTTTTTGTGCCCTCTCTTCACCACCATGGGACACCTCCCTTGCAGACAAACATAAAGGGGCCTCCTCCCCTCTCTCCAAGTCTTTCTTTATCAAAGAAACTAAGAGGACAAGCTTGCTCTTTCCCCAACAATTTTTTTTATTTATGACATTTGAAAATGTCAATAGCTGACGGAAAGGTAGTAAAACTTTAGTTGATCGGATTCTCCTCTTGATAAACATGGTGATTGAATCAGTTTTTATAATTTTTGAGTGTCGGTCGCAACTTTGACTTGAGATACGTTTGAGCCAGACTTTTTGGAATCAACGGATTTACGGGGGGCTTATTTTAAGGACCATTTACGGAGTAGGAATTCCACAAGGAATTGAAGAAGTTGACTAGATTTCTCCTTTCTCATCCTGGCAGATCTACTTAAATGTTCTGTCCAAAGTTTCCGATCAATAGACGTCATCTGACACAGTAGATTGATCTTTAGGCTTCTTTAAGAGAGCCCGTCGAGTTGAATGAAGATGATGATAGAGGCGATGAAACGCCTTGAGAGGCATCTAAGGATTCACTGGTATTATCACTGTAGCAACAGCTCTTATAAGTACAAATGAAAATTCAAAGAGATCAATTAATACTGAAGAGACCAGTTGCAGCCACCATGTTACAAATGTCTGCACTGATAAAACCCATGACTAGCAAGTTTCAGGTTGGAGCTCTCCATCTACCTGATATTTAATTGAGTTGACATGTAAGAAGATTCATTTGCAAAGTGACATGGTCATAAGTACGAAAGTAACAAAATTTCTAAGAGATGTAAGATCCTATCTCCCATTTGGTCCCCTGATATGATTTACACAAACGACTTACTTTTTCTCTCACATATCTTCTTCCTTTCACCTTAATTAGCCACACATGCAAGGGGAGAATAACAAAGGATAGACCTTTTCTTCTTCTAACGAGAGCATAACACCTCATTTCACCCATTCCACTTGTCAACCCTGTGTCTTTTCTTTTTCTTGGGTGAAACTCTCTTACAACACTATATCTTACCTATGTGTCACCTAGTTTGCTTATGTAGCACTTAGAGGGCCTTCTTCTCTGGTTTAATGTTAGTAGTGGACTCATACAATCTGTTTCATATTAATCATTTGATTAAGCTATGATCTTAGTAATCAATACAAACTTTAATCAAAACCTTAATTTTTACAATTGAGTGGTTGTTTGATAAAACCTATTTGATTTGACCATCCAAAGCTTTTGACTTTGGCCATTAGTCAATTACTTATCAGGTTCCGTCAATCTTGGTCGTTGATCAATGTTGACAATTTTGACTGTTGATTAGAGTTTTCATATTTGATAATTAAATTTTTTATGTCTACCTAATGATTTTTCTCAACATTGATCTAAATGAAACTATTTCCAAAGGGGATTGCCCAAAATCAGATATGAGTTATGTAAAGACCATCATGGGCTCTCACATGTTACAACCTGATACAAGGGCAAAATATTTCTAAAAATTCTTAAAATTTTTTAAAATATAATTCACTTCATTAATTTATTTTAGATATGTAAAAATATTTTTTAAAATATTTTAAAATAAAATATATGATATGTACCTACCAGTGGCTTAGGGTCTATTTGGTTTAAGAGAAAACTTAAGAGTGTGGTTTATTTAGAAAGGAGAATTAGAAATAAATGGAAATTCCTATTTTATCATAAATAAATTATAATACAAAGAATACTTACTATATTTCATAATGGTGTAATCCATGCGTAATATTAATTAAGTATATGTAATTTAACTTGATATGTAGCATATACCATGAATTTATAATGTTAAATACATACTATAATAATAATAATAGTCTAACTATAAGAAATAATCAAATATAATATTAATCTAAAAATATAATTTATTCTAATATAGAACATAATATAATTCAAAATAAAATTCCATAAGTTATTAGCATTGATTTAATATTATATTGTGATACCTAATATTTTAATTTCTAGACAAAAATTATTCTAAAAAATGTAGTTAATATGGGTCAAGTTTTTGAGTTGGGATCAGTTTTCCAAAATCGGACCCAAGATGATCTCGAGTGTAACGCTTGATACTAGTGTTTTTAGAAGGGTTATGGGGTGGACACATGGGTTCGGTAACTAACCCATAACCCTCGACTTGAAAACTGATATGTAAGAGTGATACGAGGATTGATAACTATTTATATTATCCCAAAAATAATTTTAAATTTCATAAATAAGCTCTCCTCATTTTTTTCCTATTTGATGGAGGGGAAGGGAGGGCTCTACACCCTCTCCATCCCTTTCCTACAAGACTTTGGCTGGAAAGATGATAGAGCCCCTCTAGCTCTGTAATAAAGAGTGCGGGTTCCTCCCTCCTTGCTCAACGAAAGGGAGGGGAGTATGACCCCTTACAGGGGAAGATTGTAAAGTTTGGTGAAGAACAAACCGAGAGGAGAGGTGAATAGGTTTGTTAACTTTTGTTGCTAATTTTAACTTCTTTAGTTAATCCTTAAGTGTATTTATTTATCTTTTCAACTAATAAATGCAATGTCGATCATACAATTTATGTTTATGCACAATAATCAAAGTATAAGCAAAAACAATGAGATATCAAGTATACATGATTCTTAGGTGATTTAAAATCCTTCTACGGATTGCTAGTCCACCTTTCAAAATGTTTTGAGCACCTTGAGGCTTCACTAAGTTTGAGTTGGCCTATGACATTCACAAAAATATACCACTAAAGTCAAAAACAATATTGCTCACATAGAGACTTACATCACTCAATTGACTATAATAGCCAATTTACATTAGTTCACTCTCACTTAGATTACAATAGCTTACAAGGTCATTAACCTAGACCCACAAAAGGATTTCCCAGTAGCTCAACAGGGTATACTAGCAACTCACTAGGCATACCAGCCTAGACATAGGGGATTTTCAGCACTGCCTGACTACACTAGGTCTTATGGCTCCCACAACGGCAAATCCAATTTGCCAACCTCTATTTCTCAACCACAATAGGTTCTTTCAAATTCTTTGGGGGTAAAAAGGGTCTTCACCACTTAAGGCCTGACCCAAATTGCAAGAATTACTTATTTATAATGTAGCTCAATAAAATTTACTTTTTAATTGGCTAATTTAACAATATAATGTCAAACAAATCGGTGCACCAATGCTTAGTACTTACTATTATTAGTAACATAAATTAGTCATTAGAGGCTTGATTTTAAAGTTAAGACAGTTCATATAGTTCTCAATAACTTGATTTAAAAACATATGTAGCTCAAGATGATTTGATTTTCAAGTTTGGGAATACACACAAAACAAATCAATGTGATATTTGATTGCAAATTATAGCACACAAGTAATAATCTGAACTTAAACGAGTGATTTAAAAGGAATATTTTGGTGTACTCGACCAAGTATAATCAATCTATTTTAAAGTACGAACTCGTAAAATTTTGGATTTGAAATTTTATCCCCAAATTTCAGTGTTTTTCAAAAATCCATCTCAAATACCCCAAAAGATCAAATATATTAAGTATGTAATATATGATTTGAAAATAAAGAAAAATGCTAATACGAATTATAAGTGGTAGTCAATTTCACAACTACTCATAAACAATGGTTGAGTCAAATATGAATTTAAAAATATATGGCACACGTTCAACAAATCGGGTTCCAAGTATTCGATCAAGATTTAAAAGATTAACACTTAAATATTTAGCTCAATGAAGAAAAGTTCCAAATTTGACTTCACTTCAAGGCTTGGAGGAGGCTAAAACTTCCTAAAACAAGTGTGAGGGTTAGGGAGACATGGTTTTCACAGTGGATATATATATATATAGACAGATAGATAGATAGATAGATAGATAGAAAGAGAAAGAGAGAGAGAGAGAGAGAGAGAGAGAGAGAGTAAAAACATGATCTTCATGAATGGATAAGGTTGTTTTGGTATTTTTCAAAATAGGTGAAAATAAAATCCAAAAAATATGAAAAATAATCGATAAAATTCTATTTTTGATGATAAACATGTTGGTAGGTTACTTAAAATTTTTTTAGACATATAGCCCTTTGACATTCTGAAAAGTTAAATTTCTACATCAATGGTTTGATCATGTTTCAGGGATTCGAATCAATTCTTTCCAATAGTATGATTTTGTAGTTGAATCGACTCCCTAAACTTTTGTTTCCTATAGGATTCGAGTCCATTGTTCGTGCCAAAACTTTCTGTAACTAGGGTTTGTATCCTTTTTGTTGTTTTTCACCCAGATGGGGTCAAACCTACTCATGGGTTTGACTCCTATAGTGTGCATCTACGATGAAAGTTTGAATCTAATTTAATTTCAAACGTTTTGTGTAACTAGGGTTGGCATCATTTTTCTTTTCTCTACTTGCCCGGGGATTCACATTCTATCACTTGGGCTCCAATCCTCGTGGGTTTGAATCCTCCTACTGGATTCTACACCTTGAGTGGGTTCTACTCCTAGTAATGGGTTCTACTCCTTTTTTATTTTGTTGGAATCCTTCAATAGGGGTCAATTCCTTTTGCTTTTTTTCACTCTATACTCACTGCCTTTTTGTCCTTTAACGATAGGGTTTTGACTTCTATACATAGGTTTAACTCCTTTAGCATTGATGCTTCATTTGATTGTCTTCTTTTATCTGTTTTACCCATCTTGCTTTTTTGCATTCTCATACAGCTGCATGGACTTTTTTAACCCAAACGAGCACCACAAAAACCACTCCTGTTGGGAAACCAAGTTGCATGGGGCTCTCCTATGTGAACAGCGATGGGGGCCTATCCTGCTAGCGTCTGGCATGGCAGAGAAGAGAGCAAATTACCCTCAGCAGAAAATACAGGACGTGCAACTAGTTGCAGCATCTACGTTTACTGACTGCACTGATGAAATCCATTAGTTTTCAAATTTCAGGTGGTATCTCAGTAAACTCTCCAACTACTACATTTACTGGAGTAGTTACTAGTATGACTTGTCACATTGTCAGCCTAAGTCCGTGAACACGACTCAGATTACAACCTACAAGTCCTCACTACGTACCCAAGTTTCAGGAGGGGTGTCTCAACAGTCTCCATCTTGATTTACTGCTTCGAGTTGTCACATAGCCGAGTCCATGAACACAGCTCGTATACTGCGATAAGAACCATCGTTTTTAAGAGGTGCCATTTAAAGAAATTCTGAGCCATAAATAAGATAATGACATATAGGTTTTTCACATGCTAGGTATATTGTTGTGTTAGGGAATCCCCGAGTTTCAATAGTCAAGGGACATATAGGGAATTTCTGGTTTTCTTTATGAGGTTGGAGTGTGGAACACTCAACCTCATTAAACCTTACTCTTATTTCATATCTCCTTCCCTTGGATGATTTCTGAATCCCGTTGTGATTTTTTGACAGTGTGAGAGAAAAAGGGAAAAACGAGAGAAACAGAAACAGGTGCGGATTTTTCCGGTGAAGCTCTTTGAAGGATTGATTTTCAGAAAGAGAGAAATCTTCGTGCTTCGAGTGAGAAGCTCTTGTGCGACCGATACAGTGAGAAACCACTTCCTTTTTCGTCGAGACGTTGCTGCAAAAACAAAGCTTTCTGCTTGCCGTCGATGTGCTGCTCCGACACTGCGTGATTCCTTTCGTTGGGCGTCTCTATCCTCAGTGTAGAGTGAGAGAGACCAGAGAAGGAAGAAGGGCGTTGTATCCTAAGTGTAGAGGGAGTGAGCGAAGGAGAAGAAGAAGGAACGCCTCCGCAGAGGCGTAGTCTAGTTCGTTTTATTACTGACTATGTGTTGTTTGTTTCGTGTTGTTTCTGACCGGTGCTATTTGGACATTGACGAGTCTCAAGATCTTCATACAGGTTACATTGTTCATTTTACAAATCTGTATTTATTTATTTGCAGTGGTAGATTAATATATGAATTGTATGGATAGGAAATTGTAAACACTGAACTATATTCCCTATAAAGAATTATCATAAGCAACAGTGGACGTAGCCCTATTTGGGTGAACCACGTTAAATCTGTGTATTTAATTTTGCTCCCTAGGTATAATTTGATTTGTATAATCCTATCATGTTGGAGCTTCATAAGGCTTTTAAGTGAGAAAGTGTACAAATATATTGTTTGAGCTCTATTAAATGATTTGCTAAGTTTTAACTCGTTAAATAAAGGAACTCTTGCTTTAGAATGATTTTGGTGGGGTTTTTTTACCTATTTGAGGAATAGTTGATTTCACAAAATAAAAGTCCCAACTAGTTTACCATTGGAAGGTTGAGCACAAGGCTCCTCAAGGTGGTCATCATTACTTAAAATAGCACAAACCCAAGAAGTCATGGTCTGACTTAACCCCCACCCAAGAGCAAAAGATATTTTGAAGCTTGAGGCCCCTCTAGGGCTATATTTCAGCTTTGGATGTGTTCTTTTTACCATTTTAATCATCCTTGGACAACATTTTCATTAAGTCTTGGAAAAAATATACCTAAACTCAATTAAAATACATATAATTGGGAGCCCTTAAGCATCCTCTTGTCTAACTTCTTAACAACCACACTTGCTTTTTCTTCATTCCTAAAAGAATGAGTCAAAGTGAAACGAAAAAGAATGACACGTTTGATTTATGTGGTTTGGGAATTCTTTCTAGGCCACGGTAGTGAAACCATTAGAGAACAAACCCATCTTTAAGAAGTTGTATATTTCACTAGGGAGCATTCTTTTCATACCATTACACAATGATCAACCTGGTTTACCACATAAGTATACCTAATCAATATTTTCCTTGACGTACTCTCAGGTTTCATAGATGGGTCGTCCACCTGATTCTTACTAACATGCCTCCTCTAACTTATGTGGCTACAATACTCATGAGTTTGTTCTTAGATGCTAATTCCGTTCATGACCAAAGCCTTTGGTGAGCATATCCGTTGTTTGTTATTTAGTGGGAAAAAATTCTGACTTCACCTCTTTGTCATCAATTTTCTCCAACACTATAATAATCAATCTCTAAGTCTTTAGTCCTTATATAAAGGACTAGATTCATTGTTATTGACAAAACACTTTTGTTGTTACAATATAAATGAAAAAAAAAACTATTAAACCTAATAAGAGATGTGTTGCTTTTCTATCCACACCACTTCTGCTACTTGATTAGCCAAAGCCCTTTATTTATAGCAATAGTCTACTGCTTTTTGCTACACCATGAAATCAAATAATTTTCCAAATAAATACAATAACCTAAAATAAAACATTTTGTATCAAGGTGTTCAATTTTCAGTTTGTAGATATATATTGCATATATTGGCATACGTAATTCACTTTATATGTAAGATTTGGTTTTTTGAGCATCAAGTATTGAAATGTCCCTACTATGCTATGCTTTTGTACTTTTGCAAACTTTTCACCACCACCATTGTGAATTTTTTAATTTAAATCAGGTGTCAAAGTTGGTTTGCAATTGCTCATGCATGCTCTATTTGTGAGATCTTATGCAAGTTTTTACTATACAAATTTCACTTCTGTAACAGTTTTGTCAATCTAAATTTTTTAGAAAATATTTTATAGGGCACAAATCTTTCATCTTGAAATTGTCATCTAAGCCAACTTAATTTCAAATATCTGTTCAACGTCATTGTCAATAATTATCACCAAACTAGCACTATGTTTATATGTAAACAAAGAATGAACTTCATCTACATGCAATAAAATGATCAGTTATGCTACAAAGAGTGATTAAGAACATATGAACCTACCACATCATGAAAGCATTGGAAGCAAGTCCAGGAAGCTTATTTTAAGTTATAAATAGATCGTTTAAGTTTACATACATACCTTTGTGGGTCCTTTATCTCAAATCCATGTGGCTAGTCCAAGTACATTTTTTTTTTCAATTCACCTTGCTTGAAAAAACATTTTTTTACATCTAAAACAATTAATGTTTGTGAAAATAGCCAAGTCATTTACTATTTTTTAACAAAACTAAATTTATCATCATAACACAGCTCGTACAACTAGTTGTAACCTTTAACAACTATGTTAGCCTTACAATACTTCAAACACCTACTTAAAGTCCCCTACCTTCTTTGACTATGGCCTTAAATGTACATGTTTGATTATAAGACATTGCCTCAATTTCCTCAAACATAGTATCAACCTATCTCGTATCTCTGGATGCTTCACTGTAATGCAAAGATTCTTGAATCTAACTAATGTTCTTGAATATGATTGATATTACTCAATAATGTGCTTATGCTTTCATTCGGTTACACCATTTCCTTAAACTACAACATTCTAGGTTAAATAATCTTGGAAATCCTGAGAGACATGTTTGCATGTTTGCCTCCACCATTACCACTTAGGATGCAATTATGTTGCTAAGAAATTTCTTGATCCTAGGATGAGAAGTCAATAAAATGTGTAAAACTTCAAATTCATGTTTCATAAATACACCCATATGTACCTCAACAGGCAACAACAACAAGCTACATAGGAGTGGGTAATATATTAAGATGTTGTAGGGGCTAGGCCCCAAACATTTGTGAATGATTTCTAATGGTCAAGATGTGGAAGTGGTGCTCAGTAAATGTTGTGTTTGCTTATTCACAACAATGATAAATATTTAGAACCAAATCCTTAGGGAAAACTACTAAATATTTATCATATATATCATACATTAATTCAAAATCCCATTGTAATAGGCTTGAGCACAATTTTTTTTATAGATGGAAAAATATTTTTATTCATTTAAAAATAATTATCATGGGAAATAAATTAATAAAAGTAATTTTATATTTAGAAAAATATCTGACATGGACCTGAATTCTACTGAAGAAGAAGATAAAATTCCACTGATAAAATTCACTATAAAATAAAATAACAAAATAAAATAATATCATATTTTAAAAAGCAAGTATTTAAAAAGAGAACCATAAGTAATAAAAAATAAAAATACATATAAAAATAAAATATAATTACTTTAAAATACTTAAAAATAAAGGAGTAAACACGTTTTTTTGTTAAACCCACCAGGTGTAGAGACTTTATAATATTTAATACTTTGATAAAAAAATATATTTTAAATTGTTAAAAAATGATTTTGGAAATTTCTCTTCTCGAGAAAATTTCCTCAATTTTTTTTTTTTTTTGTTTTGAAAACTTTAACTTGTTTCAATGCTTTTTAGCATATATAAAGTTAATAATTCTAAAAAATTGATCTAAAACTAAATTTCTATATTTCTTATTAAGCTATATTTATGATATTATATATATTTTAATAATTTTTATGATCGGTTGATGAGAATGAGTGTGACTCTTTTTTTCTTTCAAGCAGGTGACATATAAAGTAATATAAACACATATGCAAATAAGATTAATATATTTTAATAATTACTTAAAATGAGAATTTCAAGCAGTTTAAATAAGTATCATCATGTGAACCTATTAATATAACAATGCATATATCCAATTAATAACATGAACCACTCAAATAAAAATAATCACAACGATGAAAAAGATCATTCAATTTGCAAATTAGATAATGGTAAATTATATGTACTTCTTCTAAAATGCTCAATATGTTCCTTATGTTCAAGGAACCAACATATTAAGATTTAATAATCAGAATTGGTATTTTCATAAATATTTAAAATTAATAAATATAAATAATAAATTAAATGAATATTGATATAATAAATACATATTATTTACAAAAAATCAAGTTAAGGATATGTTAAATAAGTGAACTGAAGAGGCAGAGAAAAAATGTTTATATATATATAAGATAATATTTAAAATGAACATGTAATTAAAATAATATAAATAATATATTCAACCTAACTTAAAATTTATAGTGTAGAAAATGTTACTATTTAAAACTAAAAATTATATACACCTTTATATAATAATATTTTTTAAAAAATAATTATTTAAAATAATTAAAATAATTTTTTTTTGAAATTTCCCTTTAGAAAAATTTCTCAAATTTTTTTTTTTTTGAAATCCTCCATTTGTTTCTTTGGCTTTTAGATTGCCTACTTAAAGGTAATAGTTTAATGACTTTCTGTTTCTCACAAAGTTATACTTTAATATAACATAAACTTTAGTACTTTTTAAGTATAATTTTAACTACAATAAGTTAAAAATAAAACTTGAAATTCACCTTAAAATAAATTAAGTTTGAAAATAAAATTGATTAAATAAATAATATTAAATACTAAAAGTAAGTCATTTGTGGCTAAAAAAGTAAATATTTTACATAGCTATATACATAAATAATTAATATATTTTTATTAAAATTTACGTTTTTGAAAATAATAAATTCGTACTAAGTTTAGATAATAATCAATAATTAGAATTTAATAAAAATATATTTAAATTTTTAATAAAATATGTATAGTATTGAAATTATCAAATAAAATTATTTGAATAATTTAATTTTTAATGAAGGTTTAAATTAATTTATTTATTTTTTAAATTTATACACTTTTATTTTATTTTTTTATAAATATAAATATATAAAAATAAAGTATTTTTTTAATTAATGATATCTTCAGCATAACACATTTCCATCGAAGAAGCTATATATTCTCGATAAAATTTATTTTGTTGACATTAAAAATTAGATTTTTAAAGTCAACATTTCTTTATGGAATTTGAATTCCACCAAAAAAAGTATTTTTATTTTTTGGTGCGAGAAATTGCATACCCTTTTTTTCCTTTCTATCTCCTTGTGCACAATTTACCATTTATTTTCTCTCTTTCTTCTCTGTTTCCTTCACTTTTAGTTTTCTTCTAGGCAAGGGAGATGGATTTTTTAAAAATATTTTATTGCCAAAAATTCTGCTAGCATTTTTTTTTAAATATTTTTACCAAAATATTTTACCAATAAGTATTTTGATAAAAAAATAAAAAAAAACTTAGTAGAAAAGTTTCCCATTAAACGTTTAAAAAATAAAAATATTATTGAAATAAATCACCAATAATTTTTACCTACTAAAATTTCAATCGATAAATATTTTTAACAAAATAAAAAAATATTTTTTGTCAAAAAAATTCAGTCAAAATTGTTTATTTTTACTTTGATGACAGACAGAACATTCTATCAAAAATTGTTTTCTTATTATTAACGGAATAATATGATTCTATCACCTCAAATCTAACACTAAACACTTTCTAAGCATGTTATTCTTGTCACCATTTCAACCACCATCTATGTTACTTTGAATCGATTTCATAGGTGACAATTATCCTTGAGTAGCCCAGAATGTATTGCTTAAGTCAAAGCAGTTATTGCTTGACTTGTACTAACTATGTACATAAACATTTATAATCCTCATAAAGTCCATCCATCAATTAAGTACATCTCCTTGCCATGATTTTCAACTGGTCCACCGACCATGGTGATGTCATTACAAAATTTTTGTACATACTTAGGAACCTTGCTTTTTGACTGTTTGTAACTATGTTTAGGCCGGAATTTAATGCCCCATAGTCCAGAACTAGGCCGGCATCCGTTCATGCCTTATCGGGTGTCTTCATGAGGCCGGGATGTGGCGAGACGAACTGGGTGTGCGAGGAAGCCCTATCAGAAGGGAAAGCAGGGATGGTGGAGGTAGCGAGGTCAGGAAGACATAATGTCGCCGGAGGTTGGAGTAGGACGTTTGGGGGTGGTTAAGCGACCGTCTTTTCGTCGCAGGCGCATGTGCACGCATGTGCTCCCCGATCTTTCTATTCCTCATTTTCTCGCCTCCGCCCCCACGTGCATCCCATCTCCAACAAACTCTCCGCCCCAACCCACCATGATTGAGTCTCCACCTCTACTTCCCTCCCCTCCTCGAAGACCAGGGTCTTCCCTCGATTTTCCTTCTCGCTGGGCCAAAACAGAATATGCACATATACTGTTTGTTTTAATTCCCCAACAAGGTTGATGGCTCCCACTTAAAAAAAAAAAAAAAAAACACTCTACCCATCAAGAAGTTGGTTACCACCATAATCTCTACAACCCACAACAGATTCTCATTCCGTCTACCCAGTATTTTGGTGAAGCAGACAGAACCCATCTTGGATTATTGCAGCTGAAGATGTCAAAAATGGCAGCTACTTGTGTCAATCATGGCAGTAGGACGCTGATGCAGTCTTGTCCTGATACTAAAAGGAAAGAGGTGTCACTAAAGGGACGAACAAGATGACAGAGAGGATGTTTAGATGGAGCAGGGCAGGGGTGGGTCATGAAGAGACATGGATGGACACCTCTTGGACCTTGGTCTGTGTGAGGAACATGGCCCTGTGCATGTTTAATGCTCTAGGTGTTTTGAGCTTAATTTACCTTTTCTTTTTTTTTCTTTTTCTTTCCTGGAACAAGATTGAATGAACTTAATTCATCTCTCTACCTTAAATCATCTGCCGTCCTAATTTCTCCAACTCAGGAATGAACTTTGTTGTCATTAATATAAGCAAAAAAGGCTTCATTTAATAATTGATTTTGAGAACCCCATATCGATGAAAGATTATGTTCTCAATTAAATACAGCAAAGACATGGGTAAGGGAAGCATTAGTTATTAATAGCTTCTCCAATCCTGAACCTGAAGTAGTAAAATAATAATAAGAATCTCATTCCAAGTCAAATCCAAAAGGAAGGTGGGGCGGGGGCACTGTTTTTTCAACGGATTAGCAGAAAGAAGCCACCGAGTGAGGTTGGTATCCAAAAGCAAGACTCCCCATTAATGTTGATATTTCACCTTCTAATGAGAGAGGAGGAGGTTTACTTTGAGACTGAGAACACATAATTATTGAATTATTGCAGTATAATTTGGATTCAATGTATAATCACCGCCTGATGGGCGGGCACATCGAGTGGAGTCTAATAAGGCGGGTCCCATCTTTGACATGTAACCGACTGGTGAAAGGCAAGCTTTTGGTCGTAATGCATGAACCAGGTTGCATTGGCTCCACCGAGTCCTTTCATGGCCGATAAAACAGAAGGAGAAAATTATACCTTTAAAAGGCAGAGTCAATGGCCGCTTAATGGGAACTTAACGGCCCCCTCTCTCTTGCTTTTCTTGTGGCACGTTTTCCTACTTTCGTCGTCAGCCTAGTCTCTTGTTGCAACTGCTGATTTTAACTTCCCAAACTCCCATGGGACCCATGCAGTTTTCTTTATGCTTTTTCTTTCCTGGCTTCTTCAACCTCTCTTGTTATAAAAGCTTTCAGGTCTTCTCAGAACCAGGCGAGGCAGTTTGCATATATACGGCTTCTCTTTTCGTTCAGGACTCGATGGAACCATCGAGAAATAGGGCTTCCCCCTCTTCCGTGGAGAGAAGAGCAGCTTGTTCTGAGGAAAGTGGGTGGACTATGTATTTTGAAGATTTCTTCCTTTCGGAACAGAACAATACAGAATCAAGCGGGTGTTCTTCTGGGTTCCACGGAAGCTCTTCTTTAGTCTCTGATGCTGCTTCTTGTGCTGCATGGGAAGTATCGAATCCTGAGAACGAGGCTCAGGGCCTGCAGAAGAGCTGCAAGAAGTTGACCTTCAAGAAGAAAAGAATTAGAGGTGGTCGGAACGATGAGGATTTGGAGGATACTGCTAGTTCTCCTGCTAATAGCCCCAAGGTTAGAGACAGAAGAAGAGAATGAATTCTTTTTTTTTTTTCATTTGCTTTCTCTTCCTTTTGAATCGAAACCCATAACTATATCTCCTTTTTCAGCTGCTTACTCAATTATATTTTGTTTAATTTTTCTCTTACCAGGTCAGTGATTTGAGACAGTTTGACATGAATCCGAGAAAGGGAGTCCATGTTTCAGAAACTTCCCAGGTATGGCTACATGTTAATTCTGCTTTGGATGTTTTAGTACGGTTTATGTTTTCGGTTTCTTTCTTATATTTTGATTGTAAAGAGTTCATTTTCTTCTGGGTACTAAGTATTTCTTTGGTACTGCCACGATTGCAGGATGAGATTGGCTATGGTAAACCTTCAGAGCTGCAGCTGGATGGGGGAAGCAATTTGGGTTTTGTTAAGGGAGGAAACGAATGTACAGAACTAAAGAAAAAGGGTCTTTGTCTGGTCCCTATATCAATGTTAGCAAATTATATCAGATAATCTCTTTTTGTCTATCTATAAATTAAATTCTTGTTAGCAAATCTCTCTCGTTTCTTGATTATCTGAAGCTTTGTGGTGACAGTAAGACTGAATTTACCATGTTAGAACGACCCAGAAAAAAAAATTCTCTTTTGATCTTGGATTGGAGACTTACCAACAGAAAAAATCAGAACCTTATCCAAATAATTTTCGTATACAGGAAGCAACAGAACGCGTGGGTTCATAAAATTTTGTTCTTCTTAACTTCTAACGACTTTTTCTTCTTCACAAAAAAATAATAAATTAACCTTGTTTTGTCAATGGCATTGAAGTCACATTTTCCACTGTTCCCTCCGTATGAAAGAAGACGAAAAACCATTCGTCTTCATATAGGTAAATACGCATCGTCCTCCGAAAACAGACTGAGTTTTAGTACACCTTCTGTGCTTTTCTTTCTGAAACAATTCAGAGCTGTTTTGGTTGTTTAAAGCTATGGCAGAATCAATACCAAAAGACGTAACCAGATGCTTCCTTCGTTGTTTAACTAATAAAAACTATTGCGTGGTTACACAAGCAAATGCTTTATCGGAAGGTTAGTTCAAATAGTGCTTTCATTTAGGTTGCTCGCATAGATACTGCATTCTTTTCAACAGAGACGAGCGGAAATAGTGTTTTTTTTTTCTTTTTCTTTTAGAAAAGTCTCGTGAATTCTTCCATTCTAGTTTTGATTCATAGGTTTCTAGAATCGCAAATTCGGCCGGTTGGTGAACAAAGAAACGGTGATCTTTACGTCAAGGTGACAGAAGTAAGAAACAGAAAGTAAATCCAAAAACGAAAGACCGAAGATTCCTTTAAAGCGAGTATACCAAATTCAGAACTGAGACCAAATTGTTGGGTGAAAGAAGAACGTCTCATTTGCTTGCTTTAGCACGTAATCAGACCTTAAGTTAATTGCGGAAAAAGACAGTAGGAGTTTCTAAAGAAATTGGGTGTCTTTCCAGAAATCCCACTTTTTAAAATGAAAAAGGAAACGACAATTCCATCATCCTCAGTCCCATCCGAACACTGAAATCTCAAACATTCTAATTCTTCTCCCTGGAAAAAAATCACCAGGTTTTCTATTACTACATAGGAAACATAAATCGATAAAACACAAAAAAAAAAATCGGTAAATTTTTTTTTTTCAGTAACAAATTGTTAAAAAGAAAAAAAAATTCTCCTTATAACTTTCGTGACTATCTTTCACCGGAAAATAGAAAAACCTGGTATTTGACATAGAAACATCCTCTTCATACCATGTTCACTCTTCTGAAAAGGTCTGCTTGTACAGTAATGGAGGAGCAGAACAAGAAAGGAGGTGTTTCAATATCGTTGAAGTGCTTTTCTTATAAGCAGAAAGATCTCTTATTGATTCGGAAAAGAATAACAGAGCAAGGAATTAGGGGCACTAAGCACGCAGAGACATTTAGTTATAAAGAAAAGAAATATATATGTGGACAAGACTAGACTTGGCATGAATGAGAAGATGAGAATCAAAGCTGATGCAAATAATAAATTCATCTGTCTGTGGCAGGCCTTTTAATTTAGAGCAGGGAAGGGAAGACCCCTCCATGTGCAGAAGCATTAAGTCAGGCTTGTACGAAATTGGGATGATTTAAAATTTGAAGACATTTGATGGGAATCCTTTCACTTCTCAGCTTGACTCGTCTCTCTCTCTCTCTCTCTCTTGTACCAAATTTCCTTGATAGAAGAATGATTCCTTATGTTAGGACATTGTCAACTTTTAATATATTAACTTATATGACTAGTGTTCCATATTTATACCATATCTAGAGGGTCTTTCTCTTGTTAAGAAAGCTATTAAAGAAGAAACCACTTGATCCAATGATGTCTAAAAAGAATCAGAACAGCTGAAGTGTCAATATGCAAGAAACTTACATGATTTATTATGTTAAACGATATCAAATCAAAGTGAGAGCCTTCGCTAATTAGTTTTTGGCTTCACTCTGAATCTAAAACCTGTCTGATGCAGAATGGAGGGAGCAGAAGTAGTTTTTTAGAAATGATATATGGGCAGGATTCAACAACATCTCTAAGGAAACAAATAAACAAGTGAAATGAAATCAAGGTTCCACTCCGATCAAATCATTGCCTAACTATCGAGTGATGTAAAGGCAAACAATGATTGCCACACGGTACATGAATACAAAGAAGAATGATTTTCAAACATATTCACGGGAACTCAACTCTTCAATCATCCATCCAAGATTCTCAGAGCTCCCAAATTATATGAAACCTACCCAAATCCATTTATCAACATCTAGAGCTCCTGTATAATCATATTCAGTATTACGGTTAACTACTATCTGCTTCTAATAATTACTCTGAAAGCCGTCTTGCTTTGAGCTTTCTCTTTCATGGTGTACTTCAGTTGGACTCGCTTCTTGTGCATTGGAGGCGTTCATACAAACACGAAGCTCTCTGGTCATCAATGGGGAGGGATTGACTCCAGTAAAAGCATTGAATGCCGCACATGACTGCTTTTACAGGGTTTACTTTGTCCTCATCCTGTGACAACGTAAGCAATCAGGAGTTGAAAACGGAGACGGTTGTCACAGAATGGGCTTCATCTACCCACTCAATAAAAAAAGATGAGACAGAAGTCGCAGATGACTGACAGGAGTTAAATCTGATTTTCAGACTTGAACAAGCCATCGAGCACGTGTGGTTCATATGGAGGAAGACGATACTGGATTATTATATTTATGCAGAAGCTCCCAAATGTACTACTACTCTTCACGTTGGGGCCAGTGTGATGCAAACCAGACAGGCCAACCACCGGATCTTACCATGGATGGACCATGACGTGATTTCTATACAAATGAGGACGGGAAAACACTGCTGTAACGATATGGCCATGGCCGGACCACCCAGAGACGGTACAGAGGAAGAGATTCCTTCCTGTTTTAGAATATTGCTGTTTTCATCATCTTCAACACATCAGAAAATTCCGGGGTGGATTGCAGGGTTAGGTAGTTGAAAGAGGTAAGCAGGTAAGGGTGAAGGAATAATGGGCAGAGACTTCTTTTGTTTTCTTTTTCTCTTTTGTGCGTTCATTGATTGGTTGAGAAAACGAGCGAAGTTAGGCAACGCTCAAATCACCAATCGTTTGGGTTTGGCTCTGAGTTGCGGTCGTCTTTACGATTGGGGTTTTTGTCTGTCCTTGTTTGGATTGTAGGCGTCGCACCGAAATACGCCATGCATGGTTGGGTGGGGACTGGATTTAGGTTTGGCCGCTAGTGAAGCGTGAACAACTCTTTGTGCCCGCTGTAAACGCAAGGTGATGTGATCGCGTTGGATCATCAACAATACTTGGGCCACAGATGTGAACGTTCAAAGCGATATACGGACTTTACAACACGTGCCGTCTTTGCCACTTCGTGCATGTGCAAGTGAAAGTGGCTCTCAAAGTCGGAGTGACATTCACTGGTTTAAGAAAGAACGACTGAAAGTGATGAACTAGCGAATTCACTCCATGCTCATCATTCCACTTGATGTTGATCGTAAATTAATTCAATTAGATTTTAATGGAAATACTTATATTATTTTATTAATAAAATATTTTATTTATTTATATATATTATTTTTATAACTTTTAATATTATATTAAATCACTAATTTAAGAACGATAATTAAGATATCATAAAAATAAAAATTTGTAAATATTTTTGTTTAAGTATTTTATTATTTATAATTAATTAAAATAATATTTTTATTTTACTTTATAATTATTCTATTAATTTAGACTAAACAAAAATCTTTCTGATTTATTAATAAAATGTCTTATTTAGTTATTTTTTATATTCATGACTTTTAATAAAATATTAAACATTATAAAGTAACCATGTTTATGTAGGTATGTTATTTTTTTGTATTTATTTAATTTAATATTTTATTTTAAAAAATAAATTATTTATATTATTTTGTAAATTAAAATTTTTAATAAAATTATCTAATAAATTTAAATCTATCAGATTATTTTATTAATAAACACATTCTCCGCTGTCCACTAAATGATCATTGTGCACACTACCTGGTTTCTATTAGAAAGTGTTTCACTTATCAGAGCGCGAAGCGGCCTGAGATTTTCTCCCCTCTGCCACTTGTATACCCATTTCTGCTCAGCTGACTTTATCGTTTCGTTATTACTCCCTGCAACGATGATTTCCTCAGCCAAGCTCAAATGCATCGACTTTTATAGGTCAGCTCTCTCCCTTTTTTGTTCTCTATTGCTATACGCAATTCCAGTTACTCCCAAGTGTTTGATTTTTTTTTTAATTATAGGAAAAAAAAAAAAACTGTTTGGTGTTTCTACTGTATCATTTGTTTCGTTTTATGTGTTGCTATACCACGACTGTTGAAGTGGAGTCGATGGTATTTGGAAGCCTCTGCTCGTAGAGCTCCCAATTTTCTGAGCAGAATTGGTGCATCTGGCTGTTTCCACGTTGAACTTCAGAAATTTCATCTGCTTCCATATCTGTGATTTGCATATGCTCTGTACTTGTTGTAACGACAATGTTTACGACGGTGAAACATTGCCTGTGCATCTGCTATTGCCTGTACTTATCAGCTCGTATAGCCTGTGCAATCAATTTTTTTGGAAAAAATTTCAGGTGGTTTCCATCATTGTTTTTTTGAAAAAGATGTATATATTAACAGAGAGAATTACAAAGAATCGAGGAGCAAATCCCTAACAACAAGAGAATGAAAGATTGCTCCCAACTTTGCTAACAAATCTGCTACTGAGTTAGCAGATCTCGAAATGTGAGACCAAATACAAGAAAATTGAGAGGCAATTTCAAGAATTTCCCAAAAAGAGTTCCAATGGCGCCACGGGGGGATGCATATTCGTACCAACTAATTACCACCTTTGAGTCCCCCTCAATGTGAAGGGGACCACTACAATTGTCTCTGAAAACGCGGAGCCCATTGAGAAGACCTTGGAGTTTAGCCGTCGTTGAATCAGCAATGCCTAACGGGCCAGCATACGAGAAACACTAATTGCAGGAGGGATCCGAGATAACTCCCCCAAAACCAACAATTCCGGGATTGCTGAGAGAAGAACCATCAAAATTTAACTTCAGGAAACCATGTTTTGGGGGGGGGGGGGGGGGGGGGGTCCATCCCTGCATGACTGGGATCTTGGTTTCAAACCGCATTTTTGCTATGTTGTGCCAATTATCACGAATAGAGGAACCAGCAAAGGAGGAGAAGGGCTTCTTGGCAAGGAGCCATGCTGCTATGTGGTTTCCATCATTGAGATGATTATTCTAAACGTAAGACTATCGCTCCAGTATGTTGACATCTATAGAAATATGCATCTTTTATCCATGTGAGTCTGTCATTCTTTGAGATGACATTCACACAAGTGTTCTGTGTGTGGAATAATACAAGCTTTAAGTGTAGTTAACATCAATACTTCAGGATCTGTTGCTAAAATGAGAAGCAGTATCTTGTGAAACAAATGTCGAGAGCCTGTCCAAAAACATAAATGAGTCTCATGGTGTTTTAAATAAAATTGAGGCAGGTCACATGAGTTTTTAATTTTCGAAGCATTTGCATTAGACAAGAACTTAGAATGGTTGGACATTTCGGTATTTACTTACAGTTGTTGGGGGTTAGTGGCTGGGGTGTCTGGAATTGGAATTCTTAAAATTTTACTACTTATCAAATAATTGTTCCGTGGTCGGTCTCCATGGAATTACCATAGCAATTGACAGTATTCCTACCCCCCATACATGTAGAATTTCTTTTGATTCTAGAGAAAGGAAACATTGTTGCAGCCACTAAAGTTCAAACTTACTGGTTTTGCTGTCCTCCTACAACTTTGAGGTGCAAATTTGAACTGTAAGGTGTGTTCTTTTTTCCAGACCTACATTACTTAGGTATTTGAGTACCTGTCAAATAGAAATTTTAGTGTTAGAGTGAGTGAAACTATTGTAGTATAGGAATTACTTTAGCATGTAGCAGTTTAAATGTGACATTCTTTTCATTCTTGCGAAATTTCATTTTTCGTCTGACAGATAGGAGATTGAATTCTGGGGAGAGAGAAGGTTTCTCTTCTCCTTCTTTTCCTTCCTTTTGTTTGTCTTTCTTTCTTTTGCTTTTATGTCTTTTTATTCTGGATTTTTTTTTCTGGAAAAGAATATACCAGAAATCCATGTCTTGAATTATAGAATTGAATAACATATATCCCAGTAATGCAATTCCAAACTCTTAAACTCCCACAAAAGTATGGGTGTTTCAGCATCCATTGTCTAAAAGTCTTCTCTGTCTCAAATAATCTTTAGAGGATTTAAATGCATTCTGGTTTCCGAACTTGACTTTGTGTAGGTTGAAGAGATGACCTTTGACCGGCCTGACATATTGTTATGCTAGTTGAGTGTGCAAACAATATACCTCAAGTTGTGAGAGTCAAACAAGCTTCCAATAAGATTGTAAAACACGATGACAACCAAGTAAGGCAATGTTGTTCTTAAGCCTTGGTGCAGTTATGACTTTGACTTCGGTGCTTAATACTTTTTGAAGGGATAATGTTGTTTTTATTTTTTAACATGCATGATACATCTCAAGAACAACAATGTCAGTGGAGTCTATATTACATGACTACTTTCCTCTTCTTATGTTTAAAATGCAGGAAAATACCAAGAGACCCCATTGGTCGGACTTAGTTGGTCCTGCTAATGTTGGACCATTTAAAACTTGAGGCATTCATTTTAATTCACCATGGGTGATATTATCATTTCGTTTGTTGAAATTGGGGTTTGGGGACTGAAGGGTGTGTAAGTGTTTATGCTATGCTTTAGGGGTATGAATGCAGCTAACCCGAACTTTAGGATTAATTTCAAATTATGCTGACTTTTAAAATATTTAAATTTAAGGGCCTATACTACTTTCCTATGTTGGGCTAGTAAAGGCTGCATCTAATTGATATGTCACTTGACTGTAGATGATTTTAAATATTGAGCTCTCCACTACTCATGCAACTTTTACTGAGTTCCCATTTAAGAAGTATCTCTTGAAGTCAGACCAGAATGGCATGTTTGGCATTAGCCGCCCTACAAAGTAGTGTTGTGAAAATGTTATTGCTTTGTTTGTTTCATAAATCATGCAAAAGCATGCTAAACAACAAGTCTGCTTCCAATTAGATGGTTCTAGGTGTTTCATTCCACTATAAGAAAAGATGATTTTATATATTTTTCCAACATTTTCTTCTTCTTCTTTATTTATTTGTTAGAAATGAAAGAGTTCGATTCACTGCAAGCAGCTTTCTCATGCTACCTTAAGTGATCCATCGAATTTTGTTCCTCTGATCTGCAGAACAGGTTGAATATAACAAAAACAGTGAGGAAATATTCAATAAATCCCAATTTAATTCCAACTGGTGCTGAGTTTAACCCAGGTCCTATTCCCAGAGTTGACAATTATGGAGATGAAGGTGAGGGAGAATTTGGTGAAGGATCCGTTCCCCTAACAGGAGCTAGTTTTGACAATTTTTCTCGTCAGTAAGTTTATGCACCCATATCCTTGTTTAATATATTTTAAGTTTGAATTTAATCTGATATTTATCTTTGTGATGCCTAACTGTTTGTAAGCATAGAGGGGGTAAATTTTGTAGTGGTGTTTATACTAGAATCTCTTCATTTCAACATCAATCATTGGGTTTCAGCTGTCAATTGATTTAACACAAATCATTAATCATTTGTTTTTTTTTTAACTTGTGAAAATTAGGTTGTTATCGGTGTTAGAAACATGTTATCAATTGCTTTCCTGGGTTGTAAATTGGAATGAAGTATCTAATTGTCGAACTGATAATTCTACTTCTGAAGTGGGCTTCTTTTGTTTCATTTGCTAGTAAAAACGAAGTGTCATTTATGGCCCACTGAACTTACATTTTATATAATATTTGTTGTTGGATAATTGCATTTTGATGTTGTGTTCCATTTCAGAGGTCTAATAGTCATGTGATTGCAGGTTTCCTGTTTTGGTGGTCAATTTTTACGCTCCATGGTGTCCTTGGAGTAACTGTTTGGTAGGATTTTCTACATTTTAAATTGTACATTTCTTTTTTCTAAATATTTTGCAATATAGCTTCACAAGTGTTTTAATTTTTTTTCAGGAACCTTCATGGGAGAAAGCATCTAAAGTAATTAGAAATCGGTATTCAAGAGGGATTCTTTCTTTTGTTGTTTTTCATTACGTTATTGTAAAGTTTACTTTGCTGAACTGCAATGGCTTCATCTGTGTATAATATATATAATCTGCTGGTTCATGCTTCTTCTTCATAGGTGTTGTACGGATAGTTGTCTGAATATTTCGTGTCTTTCAGATATGATCCTGAACTTGATAGACGAATTCTCAGGAGCAAGGTTGACTACACTCAATAAATTGATTTGTGCTGAAGGTATTTTCAGATATATTTGGTGAACAAATTTCTTTTCTAGGTGACAGATTACCTTAATCTATGAGCCTACTTAGAAGTTGTGTCCAGTTTTCAGCTTTTCAGTCAACTGATCTATCAGAATACTTGTTTTCTCTCTTGTTCGATTTTTTCTTGCATTACAGTTAGGTTCTACTATAGAAGCCCTAGTTTGGGTTTAAAAGTACTATCTTTTGTTCTGGATAGGATTTGTCTAAGTACCCAAATAATCTTAGGTAAAAATTGGTGGGATTATCAAGATAAAACACAACATATCATGATACAAAAAGGGAGAGAGAAACTGAGATCTCAACAGCAACAGATTTTTTATTTTCTTTTCTCTTAATGAAATTGTCGTCATTTTTGAAAAAAGAAAGAGATGTCGACACAAACTACGTACATCTACCTCCATATTATGTCTAGTGTGTGAAAGATAAATCAATTGAACTTGACCTCGACCTGGCCAATATATTTCTGTTTATATTTTCTATACTTTTATTCTCAACCTTGACCTCAGCCTGGAATGCTTTTCTTCTTATGTTTGGTCTTCAATACTGGTTCCCCTCATCCTTGAGCTCAATGCTGACACAACAGCCTCAACCCCATGGGCAAACACAGGTAAAAAATTTTGGATGCTGTCCTTTGCTTCAGTCATTTGGAACATATGGAAAAGAAGGAACTAAAGGACTTTTGAGGGCAATCAAAAATCTGAAGGACTTATGGAAGCTACTATATACCGTGTTTTTCTGGGCTAGCAAATATGATGAGACCTCCAACCTTCCTAGCTCTCCTCAGAAGGAACTGGGGGGGGGGGGGGGGGGGGGGGTGTTGTTGCTAACTTTTATTATCACACCATCCCCAATCTTGCAACTTGGGCCTTCCTTCTGAGGAGTGCTTGATGCTCAATTTTGATGGTAGTTCATAGTTAAAATCATCTTGGATACCCTGCACCATTTGACCAGTGTGAGACTACTGTATCAGGGTTGAGAGCCCTCCTTCAGGACTTCCGATTCTACACTAGAAGGTTCTTCAACTCCCTAGTTGTTGAGGGAGAGTTAGCTGTTGCTATTAGTTGAGGCAATGGTGGCAAGTATTCTCCCAGCCACTTCTTGATGCACTTTAATGACATAAAAGCCCTTTTTAAAAATCTGAACAGATCTTGGTTGCAGTCTTACGAGTAGCATAGCAGATACTCTAGCTAGGGAAGAAGTCACCTGGCAACACCTTGTTGTCAGCTCTTCACTTCCCATTTGAGCATTTTCAATGTTTTAATCCTGGGTGACTTTTGTAAATATTCTATTGTACTCTCTGTCCTTTGGGATCTTTCTTATGGATTCCTCTTTCACATTGTTAAAAAAAAAAATCTCCGAAAATGAAGTGTTGGTCAGATTAGGTCATGTGGAAGGGGTTTGTATTGAGGATTGTTCATGCTAGTGGGATCTTTAAGCCTCTCATCTAGTTTTAGAAGTAGGTTGAATTGCTTGTACATTCAGTAAATGAAGTTAAGCATGGGATTTGGGAACATATTTTGCAGGCATCATATCCAGGGTTATCCATCTATTTGTATTTTTCGCAAGGGAAGTGATGTTAGGTCAGTTGCACTACATGTTCTTCATTCTTATCCCATAGGAAATTCTTTATCTTGTTATTATAACATTTTCAGGCGGTTTATTAGATACAGATAGATTGTTATTGATGAAATGGTAGCTTCTCTTCCCTCACCACCTATAGTTGGTTTTCTTCATTTTTTCTTTTTTTTGCACATCATGCTTTTCTTTCTCCTCTACTTAAAAAAGTTCTTTTTTTTTTTTTGCCAAGAATTGTGTTTCGTACTTGTGTATTCCTGACACGGATAATCATGGGCACCATGAGCATGAATCTTATAATGGAGAAAGAGATACAGTTACTCTTGTCTTGGTATGCATCTACTTGGCTCATGGGACGAAATGTCTTTCTCTTCTCTCTCTCTATATATACATATATACATGTATATTATGCATGTGTATATATATATATATATATATACATATACATATTCTTCCCCTTCTTTTATCCATCTGATGTAGAATTTTGGCTACCAGTATCTTAGTTTAAAAGTACAATTATGATGACCACCATTGGCTTCCTCCAGATGTTGTCCCATATCATGCATCTAGCTTTTGGAAATCTGTTTGCAAGCTTAAATAATCCAACTTCTTCAGGATCTTGTAGTGGATTTTGTAAAAAAGTTTTGGCCATATAAGTTGCCCAGACAGAGGGCTTCCCGATTCTTTTTTTTTTTTAATCGCTAGAGTCCATCAAAATCTGGGCTACCATTGACAAACTTTGACCAATTTATTAGATGATATCATGGCTGCTTAGAAGAGCCACTCCAAAGAAATTTGCTTTTAAGGGATTCAATCTTTGCAGCCACTACTGCTGGACACAGATGTAAGGATTTTATGGCTAGGTTAGCATTTTATGGCTCGATTAGCCTGCAAGAGTTGATTTTATCAATGTGATATGCCCACCTAAAGAGAATAACTTACTTTTCCGTCCTGCTAATCGTCTTTCCATACTTTCTGTTACTGGATCCTGTTAGAGAAGGATTTGCCCAGTAGTGGAATTCCAAGATATAATGAAGGTCAGGATGAAGTTTACAACCAAGAACTTTTGCAATTTCCTTCACCTGAGACTCATGGAAGTTAATTCCCATGATACTGGTTTTATTCCAATTCGTCCTCTTACCAGAGATAATTTCAAAGACTGCAGGAAGTGCTTTCACATTTAGAGTGATATCAAGAATTCCATCATAGAAACTTATAATGTCATATGCAAACAGTTACAAAGGAGTTGTAAGAGAGAAAAAGTTGGAGGAATCAATTAGTCGACCTTTTTCAGGTGCCATAATAAAGATTCTAGTTTGTGCCCCTCCCTCCAGATTGAAAATAAGTGGCAACAAAAGTATCTACCCCTTTGCTTCCCCATTGATTATGACCAGAAAGGATGCTAATGAAGTGCAACTATGAATCCATTGATGCCATTGCATTCCCAAACCCATCTTGCGGCAGCACTTTGATTGGTGCTATTATCCATAATTTTTTTTCCAAATAAGAGGCCAACACCTAAGTAATTACCTCATAGGCACTAGATAAAGAGGCTAATAGGCCTAAATTTTATGAACAATTGTGTTCTACTAGTGAGTTGAATTTTGCTCTAGCAATCTCAAACTAGCAAAATTGGTCGACCAACTTGGTTTGATAGAGTCCATGCAGTTGGATTTGTGGGCTTCTACCTAGTTGTTTTGCATGTCCAATACATAGTATGTCACTTTCAACCTTGCTTATCAAATGTGTATTAACTGCTTTGGCTGGTAAAGATGGACATAACTAGTTTGTATTTTGCTAAATGGATTTTTTGGTGTATGTTTCTATTATTGGCTATTTGTGGACCCATGACTTTATTTTTGAGATGACATATATTTACTCGAGAGCTGTATGATCAAGCTATATATTTACATAAATTAATTTTTTTTCTTGTTATTATTAAGCAAGTTATTTATCATAAAAAATAAATTAATTTTTTTTATTAAAAAAATAAATTATTATAAAATATAAAATAAAAATTTTAAAAATAAAAATTTCATATCTAAGTGCTTGGACCTGTGGAAGGGTATTTTACCTAGTAAGTTTATTATATCAATCAAATTGATGGTAGAAGAAATAATTGGTTAAGATATTATTTTTAGGTTTCTTTTTGAAATACTTCTAGAATGATATTCTAATTAATTTATTAGGGATGATTTTTATTGGTGGATAAAGAAATCCCACCATTCTATGGTTGTAAATGTGCTTTGTCTCACGCCAGTAGTCTGAGGGTGAGAGAGGTGGTTGTATGAGAACAATCCCACATTGGTGTGGATTTATAATTTTCTTCTGTACTTGAGCTTCAAGAAACAACCTGGGTGTCTGAGAAACGCTATTTATTGTTCTTTTATGATCTCAAAATAGTACCTCCCTCTAGCACCTTTGGAGTTGACACATAAGAGAAACCTTTATTTTTAGAAAAAACCAAATAAGTCATAGAATAGATTGGCATGTTTTGCTAAACAAAGAATGTTAAAATAAGTATAATTTGATTTGACTTATGTTAAGTGGGAAAAAGTCCCACATTGAGAAGTGTTAAGAAAAATGATTGCATTATAAGGTTGCGTAATGGGCCTCCTAAGTTGGTAGTCATTTTCGGTTGGAATTGAGTTCAACCCACAAAACTATGATGACACATGTGGAGTTGAATACTAAAACATAATGATCTTATTCTGTAGAATTTATCCTGTTGTAAACATTATGGAGAGTAAAAGGAAAACATCCACTAAATAGTAGATGACATGGAGAACGACATAGTAAGCATAAAAGGAAAAATAAAAGAGTAAAATGATCAAAGACTGATCAATAAAAACTAAAAAATTAAGATCACACTGGAATAAGTGCTCTATTGTCCTTGTGGTTCGACGGATCAACTCACAGAAACTGTTTTGATACACTATTAACCTGAGTTTGGTTCCATCCTAAAATGACTAGCCACTTAGGAGGCCTATTATTCAACTTTATCACCCAATCATTTTTCTCAACACTTTTTAATGTAGGATTTTTTTTTTTCACTCGACACTCCTTCACGTCCAGGTTTACATATAATGGACCACACAAAACAAATAACTTGGAGAGCGCATATTGGGCCTTGATTCACACACACAACTTGTTTTGATACCACTATTGGGTTGAGTTTAGTTCCATCTCCAAATGACTAGTCATTTAGGAGGCTTAATGTTGAACCATATAGTTTAATCACTTTTTTCAACACTTCTCCAAAATGGGACATTTCCCTATTCAACAACTTAGAAATTGATTGTGAATATGTTGTTCACCTTGCCAATGTTTGATTTTCTACTTAGAGATCAGTTCATCTTCCTATAACCATTGGGTAATCTCTAATATGATTAGGAACTACTCTACATGATACAGATGCATAACATCTTTTAAGATAAAAAATTGTACTCTTTAGTTTTATCCACTTTTCAACCAAAAATCCTGTCCATGTTCCTGCTGATGGAAATTACAGAAAAAATCCTATTTCTGTTCAAGCCTCAGAAGCCTTCCCTTGAACTAGATCATAACGTCTCTAAAACTCTTTTTCAAATGACAACGGGGTTTGTTTACTGATACTGGTTTGATCTCTTTGATCGGTCATCAAACTTCCCAAAAGTTGCTGAGCATGTCAATTTTCTCTATCTCAGTCCAACTAACAAAAGCTCATCTGATCCATATGCATTTTCAGATTGAATATTATCTTTTCAAGTTATGAAGACTCAGGTTTTATCTAGGAGAACATTCCCAGAACAAAAGTTTATTGAGTATGATGAGTACACAGCGCATAGTAGTCTGGTGCAGAGCATAAACATTCCAGCCTTTTTAAGCTCTCTCCTATGCAGGTTTCTATCTTTCTTTTTCCAGAAGTCTGTTTCTTATTATTGTAATTATGGCCATTATAATTGGTGGTGGAGCTGCTTTTCAAAGTTAATCAGATGTGTTCTTTTCTGTCATCCTAATCTTCTATTTGCTCTTCTCTTTTCCTTTTACTGGAAACAGGTCCTAGTAGAGGAGAATACAAAATCCTTTTCTCACTTCATAGCAAACGTTTGTGCCATTATTTGTGGTGTTTTCACGGTATGCATATAATAGTACTATTGTACTTGCTTCTGAAAGCTTTTTTGGAACCTCTAAGAGATGATTTCGTGACTGGCTTTCCTGAAATAAATCTTTTTTGTCTTTCATAATATCAGGTAGCTGGAATATTGGACTCGATGTTTCATAACACAATCAGGCTGGTGAAAAAGGTAAGAGTTAGGGAAACATGATGTTTTTATGATAATCGGTGTTGCAATTAGTTTTCGCTCTACAGCTGATCCATGATGTTCGTATAGCTGGTTGGTTCTTGTTGCTAAACCAGCCAGGTTTGATGTAAATGTACACAAAATTACCTCATATAGGTACAGAAATTTAAAGTTATTGTCCAAATTCCTATCATTACATGTTTCAAGAAAGAAGAGAGAGAAATTCTGTTGAAAGATGAAGCGGGGGATTCAGTAGATGGAGGAGAAGTGTTAAGAAGTTCTTCCCCGCGCATACTTTCACATGTTGGCACTTTGTTTTTATTTATTTATTTCTTTTGCCATTAACAGTTGATGGTTTGGACATTTGAATGCAAGCAATTGAACAAATCAATTACTGAGCTTCTGTTTCGAGGGCTTCTATGGGAGGCATGTCTTGATCCGTTTCCTATGTATTATCAGATAGACTCAGGTACAGTAAGGTGAATGGGAGGAAATGAAAAATACAGAAAAACAGATACGCATGAATGGTGTAGGGTTTCATTCTAAAAAAAAGGCAGAAACATCAGAAAAATTTGATCAAACGAAATATTTTTGTTTTACTTTTACAATTTTCAATGATTTCTTTTTGGCACAAAGACAGCCCTAAAGTTAAATAGATTTATTTACTTATTTGAAAGAAGTTAAAGTAGTAAGTTTATTTTTCTGATAAGTGAGTGTTATAATGATGAAACAGAGCTGAATCATCTTTCTTCCCATACAGATCTCTAAAGGAGTAAATTACATGCTTTAATGTTCTTGAGTTGATTGAGCAAACTGGAAACAAAAAAACAGCACAAACACCAGTGAATTATTTCATTTATAATAACACAAACAAAATCGCCAACACTAAACATGAAACAATGAAAAGCTTATTTTTCATCTGCTACAAATTAATAACCAGGACCAAGCCACTCTTGAAGAGTTTATTGCTGCTGCAGTCGACCAAGATGAGAAAAAAGAAAAAAAAAATATTTGTCCCATGCAAATCTACAACTTCCCAGATCTCCCACATGTAAAAAACACACTCAATCAGTCTAGGCTCACACTCCTTCAATCCAACGAATGACCTCTTTACAAGGATAAGAGAATTGATGTTCCGAAGAGAGCTCCGACGGAGGCTGCAGAAATCATCGGCAATGAAGAAGCTCCATTTCCAGGGGGAGGGGAAGGTGGAGAAGGGGATGCTTCTCCTGTAGGCGCAGTCGCCGGAACCATCTCAGGAGGGGTTGATGGGTTCATCTCGGGAGGCGTCGAGGGGCTAATCTCAGGTGGACTTAGAACTGGAGCAGAGGCAGGTGGAGTGGCTTTTGTGTTGTTCGACGTAGAGGATCTGTTAACGTTGCCCCTCTCAGCCATGACTATCACCAGCATCTTCTCATTTTTCAGGCAGTTTCCATTGGTTCCACTGATGAAGTAGTGAGGACCTGATTGGTTGAAAGTGACCAAAGTGTTTCCGTCCTTGAAAGATGCAATTGGACCATCAACGACGCAGTTTTTGTACTTTTCCATGGTGACTTGAAGAACTGAGTCCTTGTTAGGTGGATATATAAACACTGCAACCACAACAGTCAGTAGAACAGGTTTTTAGATTCAGAATGATTAATGGTTCTTAGGAAAATGTTGTATGGATATTGAAATGAATATCTGGGTATCGTCTTACACAAGGAGTCTCCGAGTTGGAATCTGTTCATTTCTGCCCATTGAATGTATGGATTGAAATTGGGATTCGGAGGCAGAGTCCACCCATTGGCGCCCCCAACTCTGAACTCTGTTGCAGCAGCTACGTGCACCAACACGAAAAGAGCAAAGATCCCATATGCATGAGCTGGTTTCAAGTGATGGCTCTTTCTTAATGTGAGTTTAGCCATGGAAGAAAATAGTGGGAATTTTGTGGGAAAAAAGGACAAAAGACCTCTGCAAGCAAAGGGTTGACAGGAAGGTCCTCACCTTCTGGGTTTTTGTAGGCCTCGATCTCCACTTTACAAGCTGTGGCTTTGAAGATTTCAAATGGTCCTGCTTCTTATTCTTTGGATTTCTTAACTTCCAGTGCAAAGCATATGGGCAGTGTTTCTTTTTGGAAGCTGAGTCTATTTCTGTGTCTGCCTTCTGCTTTTGATGGGATTATTCTTTGCTTCAGATGTTATGAATATTCATAGCTTGTCTGTTGGGTTAGACTAACATTTATTTTTCTTGAAAAAACAAGGATTCTGACGAATCTGAGTATCGTTTATACATTTCACTTTCAGAATTCAACAAGTCTCTCACCCATAATTGAACTTAACAGCATCTGAGTATCTTTAACCAGCTTTTGAGATTGCTTTGATGCAAAGATACAGATTCTATCCTTTCTTTACTTTCAAGTTAGCAAGCAATTAAACTTGAATTTTTTTTTTCTCTCAAGTATCATGTAGTGCCTGCTCTTACACTGGATCCCTATGGCTGATGTCCACCTTGTCGGTCTTGTATTCTATGGGTAATGCAGTATACTCAAGTTGCAGGAAACAAATAAAATTATAATTTTGCATAGGAGATTTAGAGTTTTGATTTCATACTTATTGTTAAAGCAGGAAATTGAATGAGAGAGCGTTTCTCTCCAGTAGAATTAACTATAGATGATAAAAAAAAAAAAAAAAATCAAATTTTCACTTTGGTGTTGCATTTGGAATAGGGAGGACCCGCAAGGTAGACGGTGATATCACATGTGGTTCTAGCTTTAGCATGTTTCTTCAGGAACTTGAGCATGCTAGCCTGCCCATGGACGTCCGATTCCGAAGTGAAGTTGAAGTACCCTTCTCCAAGATCCGACCAGAAATCTTTGTTCAATATCATGGTCTCCGCTGAAATTTCTATTGTAGTGTTAATGTCCTCCGTCCCATGGGAAGTGATCACGCCAGCGTCAATGGGGCCTTCTCCTATCTGATTCCCACGATAGAAGATGAAAACTTTGCTCGCGTCGTACCTGAACCTTCCGTAGTTCTCGTTTTTTACTGTTACAGACACGAGTAACATCAGGTTCAGCTTAAGAAGGGGGAATGGTTCAAATTCTATTCTTTTCAGAAGAACTGGATGGGGTTGGATTTTTGGTTGTTTGGGCTTGAAGACTGTGAAGAGCAAGGTGATCAGAACTACAACAACGATGATGACGACGGCCGCCGTTACCGCGCAACAGATTTTTAGACCTCTGCGTGTTGCCATAGCTTTTGTATTGGTCTGTCGCGCTAGAGCTTGGAGAAATGACAGGAAAGAGGTTTGATGTTAATGAAGTGTAAGGCAATGCGAACTAGGCAACTCAATGTGTGGCGCGCTCGATGAAGTTTTGTTTCTGGTCTTGTGTGAGCATGGCTGTAGTAATATTATTGTTATCGAGGTTTTTGTTGTCGTCTACAGAGACGTAGATGATAGCTATGAATGGAGTGACCGTATTTCTGCAGGTTTCTGAATGTCTCTTCTGTTTAATTTAAAGAAGAGGAGGACTCGTTCATGGAGGTTATGGTGGTGAACGTTGTCGTGTACTGGTATTTGTTCACCGGTGCTGGATTGCTCATTGTCCGAAACTGGTTTTCTTACTGACTTAACCTCGTTGCTGTCGATCCGACGGTCTCTCCCTTTCTCTAACAAATCTATAAGCAATATTTTAACAAAAAATATTATTAAAAAGAAAATAGGAACGGCCACTTTAAATAATCCTTAACAACTCTGAGGGGGAGAGAAAAGAGAAAGATAACGAGAAACAGAAAAGAAAAGAGGTTTCTTTTTTCTTGTTTGCATGCCCATGAAAAATGAGATAGAAAATAGAAGAAAAAGATTAGAAAATGATTTTCTGCTGTTAGGCACAAAAAAACAAATATGGAGAGAAAAAAAAACAAGATGGAAAACCATTTTCTCTTTTAGTTAAAAAATTGTTTCGCAAATAATCAAATAATTTGAAAAGAAACAGACAGTGAGGAGAAAAATTTATCAGGGTGATTTGGGATTCATTCTCCTTTCTTCGTTTCCCTACTAATTGATAGAAGGAAAGAAGAATGATAGAATACCAAAATCAATTGTGGATAGTTTTTCTCTCCTTGTTGAATCTGTTTACATGATGAGGTATTTATACATTGCAGAGTGTATTCTAGACCCTTCTGGAATACATGGCAGAGAATACAGTATTCTAGACTTTTCTAGGAATACATTACCCATTGACACCTTCTGGATTCTTCTGGACGTGCTGTTGAGGTGTGGAAGTCTCTTTACTGCTGATACCCCCCGGCGAGCCCAGCAGGCCTGGCAGGACTGTGAGGCTCGATCTAAGTGTGCAAAACCTGGTGATGGATAGGGGCTTGGTGAAGACATCGGCGATCTGATCTTTACTGGAAAGGAAGGAAACTTGAAGAGTCTTGTTATGGACACGATCGCGAACAAAATGATAATCAATGTCGACATGTTTGGTTCGAGAATGCATCACAGGATTCACAGATAAGTAAGTGGCCCCCAGATTATCACAATAGAGAATGGGTGGCTGAGATAAGTAGATTCCCAATTCAAACAATAAGGATTGGACCCAAACTAGCTCACACGTAGCATGAGCCATGGCCTTGTATTCAGCCTCCGTGCTGGACCGAGCGATAGTAGTTTGTTTTTTTGAACTCCAGCAGATGAGATTTGTGCCATAGAATAAACAATAGCCACTGGTAGATTTTCAGTCATCGGGGCATCCTGCTCAGTCGGCATCAGAGAAGGCAGCCAGAACAGGGGCCGGAGAAGAAGTGAGAGTCAGACCATAATCCAGAGTCTGTTTCAAATACCGTAAGATCCGTTTCACAGATTGCCAATGAGAAAGACAAGGAGCATGCATAAATTGACAGACACGATTGACTGAGAAGGCTAAATCAGGTTGAGTGAAGAGAAGATATTGGAGGCTGCCCACCACACTCCTGTACAGAGAAGGATCTTCCATAGATGTAGAATCAAAAGCAGAAAGTTTAGTGGAGGGAGACATAGGAGTGCCAACAGGATTACAATTAGTCATATTGGTCTTGTGTAGTAAATCAAGGATATATTTTCGTTGGGACAAAAAAATCCCATTCGGAGTTCTGTGACACTCAATACCCAGGAAATAATGAAGATCACCAAGATCTTTGACGGGAAAATCAACATTGAGCAATTGAACAAGTTGAGTAATGGTAAAGCTATCGGAGCTAGTAAGGAGAATGTCATCAACATAAACTAAAAGATACAAGACAATAGACTGATGGCGGTAGATGAATAAAGAAGTGTCAGATTTGGAGATGACAAAGCCAAATTCAAGGAGTTTGCTGCTCAGACGGGCATACCACGCACGAGGGGCCTGTTTAAGGCCATGGAGAGCACGATTGAGCTTGCAGACATAAGTGGGAAATTGAGGGTGAACGAAGCCACTTGGCTGCGACATAAAGACCGTTTCATCCAACGTGCCATGAAGAAAAGCATTTTGAATATCTAATTGATGAACCGACCAACTGTTAGAGAGGGCAATGGAAAGAACTAACCTGATGGTTGTCGGTTTGACAACTGGACTGAAAGTCTCGGAATAGTCCAAACCCTCGAGCTGACTGTATCCCTTGGCAACAAGTCGCGCTTTCCGCCGATCGACCGAGCCATTTGAGAGGTATTTTGTTTTGAAGATCCAGCGGCAGCCCACAACATGCTGAGAGGGGGAGGGAGGAACTAAGGTCCAGGTATTGTTGGAGAGAAGGGCTTCGAATTCGAGTTGCATCGCACGACGCCATTCTGGGTATTTTGAGGCTTCAGTGACAGAGGAGGGTTCATCGGGAGTGACACGGGATGTGAGGAGGGCTTGAGGGGGTGGCCAGGCAACGGTACCGTCGGTCCGGATTTTGGGAAAATGGAGGTTGGATTTGGATCGGGTTTGCACGGGATGAGGACGGGAAATGGGGGAAGAGGAGATGAGGGCAATGGTAATAGTGGGGAAGAGGGTCTAGTGGGTGGGGTCAGAGGCGGAGGGGAAGGTGCAGTGGAACCAGAGGAGGAAGGAGGAGTAATTGGAGTGGGGATGGTAGTGGTAGAGGGTTGTAGAGGGAGAGACGAGGAGGGCAGAGGAGTAGTTAATGGAGAAGAGGGGAGGGATGGGGAGGATTGAAAGGGAAAAACAGTTTCATCAAACAGAACATCACGGGAGACATACATACGAGAGGTATGGATATGATAGCATAAGTAGCCATGATGATTAGGGCTGTAACCAAGAAAGACACAAGGAAGAGATCGATAATCCATTTTATGCCGATTATAAGGACGAAGATTAGGCCAACAGAAACAGCCAAAAGTTTTCAAGAAATTGTAATCGGGCTGACGGTTCCACAATTTTTCAAACGGAGATTTGTGGTCTAATACCAAAGTGGGTAAGCGATTAATTAGGTAGGCAGCAGTAAGGAAGGCATCAGACCAATATTTCTGAGGGGCGAAGGAATGGGCAAGAAGAGCAAGACCAGTTTCGACAATGTGTCGATGCTTCCTCTCAACAGAACCATTTTGAGAGTGGGCATAAGGACAAGCCAAGCGATGAGAAATTCCAAGAGACTGTAGCACAGTATGAAGGGAACGAAATTTGCCACCCCAATCAGATTGGAGGGCACGTATTTTGGTATGAAATGAATTTTTGACTTGAGACTTGAAGGATAAAAATACATTAACAACATCGGATTTACACTATAATGGAAAAATCCACGTAAACCGACTGTAATCATCAACAAAAGAGAGGTAGTATCGAAAACCACCCCTGGACACAGTGGGGGCAGGACCCCATACATCAGCAAACAAAAGTTGGAGAGGGGCAGTGGTCCAAGACGGAGAGGATGAATATGGTAGTTGATGAAGTTTAGCTTGACAGCAGGAAGAGCATAACCCAGGTTGTGGAGAGCGCTTGACTGGTAGAGAGAGCTTGGAGATGATGCAGTGGACTAATTGCATGGAGGGATGACCCAAACGAGTGTGCCACTGGAATGGAGAGACTCTGGACCCAGTATGAGCTTGATAGGAAGAGGTGGCGGGAGGGAAGACATACAGGCCTTGACTAGTAGGACCGCGCAGAAGTGTTTTCTTGGTACGGCAATCCTTCACAAAGAAACAAGATGAATGAAATTCAAAAAATACAAAATTATCTTCACAAAATTTTCTAACAGAAATTAAATTCTTAGAAATAGACGGAACATGATAAAGCTGAGGAAGGAGAAGATTGCCAGAAGTTGAAGGAAGAACAGAACAACCAACATGATGAATAGGGAGAGAATTACCGTCACCAACACGAACTTGATCATCGCCTTTATACTTAGTAGGATTGATGGATAAGTTGGAAAAATTATGAGTAAAGTGATGAGTCGCGGCCGAGTCAGGATACCAGTTAGGGTCACCAGGAGGACTAGGAGCAGGGGAGGGAGGAGCGTGAGAAAAAGGGGCAGAAATGAGATGGGCGGCTAAGGAAGGAGGTGGGGCCGCCTGGTAGGAATGATCAAACCGGTGGTATCATTGAAGGGCCATATGGCCGGGACGGTGACAAATTTGACAAGGAGGGGGATTTGGGGAAAAAGGGAAAGAAGGGGCTCGACCGCCGAAGCGACCACGCCCATGACTGCGGGTGCCCCCTCTGCCACGATACCCTTGCCTGTCGAAACCCCTGCCTCTGGTGCTGGGGTTCGACGGGAGAGAGGCAGTGGCGTTTGCCAAAAATTTGGGGGAGGCCGGGAGGAGGGTTTGGTGATGGAGGAGTCGGGATTCATGGTTGAGGAGGTGGCTGTAGATCTGGGAGGGTGAAAGAGGAGCTATACAGGTGGTGAGGGAGGTCACGACCGAATCGAAATCGGTTCCGAGACCAGCGAGCAGGTAGGCGATGAAATCCGAGGAGGAGAGGACCTTGCCTGCCGCTGCGAGCGTATCGCGAAGGATTTTAGCTTTTTGATAATAGTCGGTGATGGAATCCGACCCTTTTTTCAGGGTCGTGAGTTGGTATTGCAGCTGCATCACGCGAGCTTGGGATTTGGTGGCTAAAAGGCTTTCGAGGATGAGCCAGATTTCTCTAGAGGTCGAGGCTTCGACGACATGGGCGATGAGAGGCTCAGTGAGGGAAGAAATGAGGATGGACATGAGGGCTTGATCGTGTTGTTTCCAGATGGAATAGGGGGAAAGGTGATCGGTGGGGGTGTCGGCGAGAGGTTTGGGGGCAACGATGGAACCGTCGATGTAACCGAAAGCATTCTGACTGTGGAGGTAAGGCAGGAGTTGAGCCTTCCACAGCAGATAGTTTTCGTGATTGAGTTTGACAGTGAGGAAATGGGAGGGAGATGGGAGGGAGAATGTGGGGAGGTTTGAGGATTCAGCCATTGGTGAAGACGGACGTGAGTCCTTACACGGCTCTGGATACCATGATAGAAGGAAAGAAGAATGATAGAATACCAAAATCAATTGTGGATAGTTTTTCTCTCCTTGTTGAATCTGTTTACATGATGAGTTATTTATACATTGCAGAGTATATTATAGACCCTTCTGGAATACATGGCAGAGAATACAGTATTCTAGACTTTTCTAGGAATACATTACCCATTGACACCTTCTGGATTCTTCTGGACGTGTTGTTGAGGTGTGGAAGTCTCTTTACTGCTGATACTAATCAACACACAGAACACAAAAATCAGAGTAAATGGCACGGATTATTTAGTTGAGAAAATCACATCGTTTCTAAGCTTCACTTCCGCACCATGACGCTGTAGGAGAAGTCGGCAATGACGGAGGTTCTCAACGGAGTTCGCAACGAGGTTGATGGTGTTGACATGGCTGGTGAAGAGGTAGGTGACAACATGGATGGAGTACTCACAGATGGAAGTGAAGATGGCGGGGCCAGCAAGGTGCCAAAGTTTCTTGGATTCGACCCTGAACTTGTCAACAACATCTCTACGTTTCTTATAGGGTGAATGTTCCCTTCTGCCACAGTAGACGAGTGGAACCTTCTCAGAGCTTGACAGTTTCTGCAGTGGTCACCTTGTGCAGCCAAAGGGGTTTTTCCTTCTCCATTTTCTCTTTGATTGGCTCCTTCCAACTGAAAGACAACTGACAAAAAGTATATGAATGGTCAAAGGGTGAACTTGAGAAGGAACCAATGGATTATAAAAGAATGAATAGACAATCGAAGGGAGAAGGACAAATTAGTTCGTCTATTTGAACATAAGTGTTTTCTCAATAAACAAAAGTGAAAGAGAGAAGAAGAGGTGACATGATGGAGACTAATCATTTTTTCCTCTATGATGGGCTGCGAGGAGATGGGATATTACATGGTCCATGAATTTGTTATACCAAACATAAGTGTTTTCTAAAGATCAACTGCGTTATTCCGTTAATCAGTTTACGTCGTTAGTGGAGCGCAGATGATATTTCATCTGGATGCTGGGGATGAAACGGAATATCATCTCCACATTATAAAAAAATTCAAGTGGTTTCTGACCCTTTTTGTTATTCTTCCAAATGAAGGATGCACGGGGGTTCGAACCTGTGACCTTTTTTTTTTGTCCTCTCTCTCTTCTCGCACCCCCCTCTTTCATGCGTCCTCATTTTCATTTTTTCTTCCCTCTCTCCCGCACCCCAGACGTCTTTGCTCCCTCTCTTCTCTCGGACTCTCCTCTCCGGCCTCCGTCTCTGCTCCCTCTCATCTCCGGCCTCCGTCTCTCGGACTCGCCCTCTCTCTCGCACCCCCTCTCTTCTCTTAGACTCGGTCTCCGTTTTTCTTTCTCGCTTCTCCCTCTCTTCTCTTAGACTCGGTCTCCGTTTTTCTTTCTCGCTTCTCCCTCTCTTATATCCCTCTCGACCTCCCTTCTTCTCTCTCTTCTCCCTCTCTTCTCCCTTCTCTCTCTCACTATTCTCCTTTCTCCCAAAATACTTTTGATTTCGTTTGATTTCCCCTTTTCGATTTCAATTTCCCCATTTCAATTTTCTTTTGCATTTTCTCATTTTCTTCGATTTTCCTATTTCAATTTCGATTTCCCCATTTCGATTTTGATTTCGATTTCCCCATTTACTCTATTGTATTAGTGATTTAATAGTGGTAATTAAATTATTGTTAACTCAAGCACTTGGTTTAATTAACTCATTTTTATAATTAATAAAATCAATGGTTTTATATTTAATGGAAAAATATTTTTAATTAATAATATGTAAAAATATATAGTGTGTTAAAGTTAGTATTCGATAGATTTTTCCTGTTTAATCATGACTTTTTTATGTTAAAGAACACCATATATTATCAATAAATTAATAACTTAAATAATTATATTCGTTTTTTTGTTTACAAGTTACTAATTCTCTTATTTTCTATGTTTTCCTCATTTAGGGGCACTAACACTGGAAATTGTTTTCCAGTGGACATGAACTTGTCCACACTAACACCCATTTCGAAAGTTGAAGATCATGTAGATGCATGAGATGAAAATGAAGATGAAGATCAAATTTTCAGTTTGTTGACTAACCCCCACTAGATAAAGGGGCCTGATTTCAATGACCTCAAGTTAGGTGATTGGTGTGGTCCAAAAAAGTTGGTGGACCAAACTGGTACATGCAATCTCATGTTAAACGGCTGAAATAATCCGAAACGTAAAGCAAGTAACATGGTTTGACAAAATATATCAGTTAGTCAATCAAATCGATTGTATGTCACTTTAAAGAACTTTTAAGTAAATCAAATTTTATCAGGGTGATTTGGGATCTTGGAGGTGATTGGATTGGGGCCGGATTTGATGTTTCGAGTTTTTTGGGTTTGGGTTTGGGTTTCGAGACTAGGGATCGAGGTCATTTTCGGGTTTTGAGAAATCTAACCCATGCCAAGTAGACTCGAGCTTTGAACTTGTAATATTTTTATGTTCAGTAATTACTTTTTTAGGTTAGACTGAGGTATTTTATAATTAGAGCCTCTAAGTACTATTTAAGAATATTATTTTAGAATAACAATAATTAATATTATAAAAATTATAAATAAAATTTTATAGATAACATTGATCTTAATTGATAAATAAAATCTTATCGATAATATTTAAATAATTATAAATAGGCTTGTATACATTTTTAATTATTACAAAAATTTTAAAATTATTAAATTTATTTTCTTTTCCTTTTTCCTTCTACATCGAAACAAGAGAAACCACATTTCTCTTTTGTTTTCACTCTTATTTTCCATGGCATCCAAACAAGAGAAAATAAATATTCTTTTTTTTTTCTTCTTTTCTTTTCTCTTTCTTTTCTTATTCTCTTTCTTTTCCTTTTCTCTTTCTCTTTCTTTTCTTTTCTTTTCTAGGGGTTCCAAGGGTTTGTTTGGAACTCACATAAAAGAAAAGAAAATGGGAGAAAAAAGATATTTTTTTATTGTTTGGCTGAAAGAAAAAAAATAAGAGAGAAAATCACTTTCTTACTCACTTAATAAATTTTCTCTCACAAAATTATAGAATATGGGAAAAAAAAGAAATAGAAACTTGAGAGAAAATTTTAGTCATCAAAGTTTTAAAATATTATTAATTTTCTTTTCTTCTTCATTTTTCACGTTTATCCAAACAAGAGAAACTATATTTCTCTTCCATTTTTTCTCTCATTTTCCATGGCCATCCAAACAAGAAAAAATAAACTTTTTTTCTTTTCTTTTATTTCCTCTCTCTTTCTCTTCTCTTCCTTTACGTTTCTCTCCACTTTTTGTGTTCCAAACACAGCCAAAGTGAGAAAGTAATTTTTTTTCTTATTTTACTCTTTCAACTATACAACAGAAAAGACCTTTTCTCATATTTACTGCCTGATCATTGAGAGAAAAGAAATTTTTTCTCTTAGTTTTTCTTGTTTTTATTTTCAATATGTATCCAAACGAGAGAAACTATATTTCTCTTCCACTTTCTCTCTGAGTATTCCAAATAAGGTGGGCCTCCCTCTATTTAATGCCAAGTGCATAACTTTCCAAAAATTGCACAAAGCCCCTTACCGGGACGATATGGTTTTTAACAAAATATAATTTTGCGTTTTTCTTTAAATTTCATAAAATGCATACCCTATTTTGAAAATAAGTCAATCGCAAACCTGTTCTTCTAAAATCCCTAGTTTTATTACAGTTAAAGTGTTTAACGGAAAACGGAACTGACAGGTGAGAGGAGAGCGCTCCGTCTGGGATTCAGGTGGACAAGAGCGGGTCCAATTGTCTCGACGAATGACTTTGGAAAGTCCAGTCTTCGCGCTGTTCCGCGTCGAGGAGAGCTCGGTCGGAGACGTTGACGCGATGAGCTCAATAAAATAGAAAAAAAACTGGTTCAACGACCATTTCGTGTCGTGAGATTCGTAATGCCTCTTGCCTGCTTCCTCTCGCCATTTTTTACGGGAACCTCTCGCGTGTTCTAAATCGTTTCTTCCAACTCCGGAGCACGATCTGGATCCCTATCGGTCGGACTTGAACAATTCCGAAAGTTTATCCATCGCAAGGGATCCAGCTCCGTAGCCCTGCCTGTATTATCTGTGTTTCTTTTCTTCTTTGAGAGCGGAGCTGGATATTTCGAACATTAGTGCGGGTTTGGGAATGTGGAATACGGCGGGAGAGTCTACTGAGTCGTACTACGAGGTTCGGCCAGAGTGCGGCGACGTGCCCAAGACTCGATTCAAGATCAAGGTCTGGAGTGATTTGTGTTCTTCGTCGGTTCTATTTCGTGCATGACATGTATCGTTGTTATTGATTATGAACTGATTTTTGGTCCTGAGGATGATTTCGAAGTGTATATAGGATTTTTGTCGTGAAATCGTACTCACGTTCTGAATTATTTATACTACTGTTTCATTTGCACACAGTTGATGTGATGAATTTGTTTGTTGATTGCTATTCTTGGAGCTCGTAACTTTTGTGTTTTCTTCGCAATATTCTCTTCTTTATTTTTCGTTCATTGTTGATGGGCGACTGGTTCGATATCAGGTAATTGAATGTTTATTATACTTTCTGCTTTTATATTTGTCTGTATGTATGCGTTTCTTTTCTTGTCTATAACAGCGAAGTCCGTCGTATTGATAGAGTTCGTGCTTTTCTATAATCTCGAAATTCATTGTTGAATGTCACTGAACGGTTCTTTTTTAATTTCTATGATGGCGCGAAATTTTATTTTTTCTTTTCATATAAATTTTGTTTCTTCCTGAATAGTAATTATTCTTTCTCTGTTCATTGTACTTTCTGAGTTTCTGTTTCTTCCTTTGTTCGGCTTCTTTAATTTGCAGGACTCATCGATATGATTGTAGCAATCACATAAAGTAATTAGAGAAAGTATGACTTTTTTGAGTTATTCTTATTCTAAATTCGTAATTTCTTAGTGTTTAGGGATTTAGTTGTTTATTCTATTTTTTTGGATTTAGTTGTCTTTGTAGTCCAATAAATCCTGTGAGGCAAACTTTTTGAGTGTTATGCATATTAACCTTTCATAGGTTCTTTTGGAAGATCTAGTTTTCACATAGTTAACATTTGAACAAGTTATAACACTTGGCAACAATCATAAGTGCTATGTACAGAAAATATTAAAATAAAAAAAAATTAAGTGCTATGTACAACTTTAAAATATAAAAACAGACAGTCCATGAACTCCCTAAACATGAAACGAAAAAATTAATCTGCACAGATGTACAACAATATTTATATATCTTATCTTTCAGTTACTTGTTCTGTAGGTTATCACTATCAAACCAGTTTCTCTCTCATCTAGGCATCTTTTTTTTTTCCTTCCTATTTTCTTTTTTTTCGCCGTTTTCTTGTATTTGGCTTTCTACTTTGCTATGTTATAATTTTAATATGCTTCTACAGGCTGGTAAAACTCTTAGTGCCCGAAGGTGGCAATCTGCATTTACACCAGAAGGTTACTTGGATATAGCCAAGACACTTGGTCGAATTCAACGAGGGGTAAGCTTTTCCAAAACCATTAATTATGATGAGAAATCTCATATAAATTCTTTTCCAAAACCATTCTTTTCTCATAGAACAATTTTTTTTTTCTTGATTTCTGTCCGCTTCATTATGAGATTTACATCTTCGTAGCTTTTCTAAAACCATTAATTACAATGAAAAATTTCAATTGTTAGTTTTCATCCATATTCAAGTAAGGATTTACTGCCTTTTCTGTTAAACTCATATACTGCAACTATATCAGGGTATTCATCCTTCAATCAGAGGTGAGGTTTGGGAGTTTCTTCTTGGTTGTTGTGATCCTGAAAGCACATATGAGGAGCGTGACCAGTTGCGACAGCGCAGAAGGTAATAGTTTCTTAAGTCTTGTTGGTCAGCATTTTCATTTTTTCAAATTTCTTATGCTCTAAGGTGGGAACTGTACAAGCAGAGTGAAAAGGCTCTGTCACAACGGTAACAGTTCATGCTAGCTTCCTGGCTATTTTCTAATTCAAACCTTGTGAAGTGGTATTGAAGAAAAGAGATCACAGTTTACTTATTGGATGGACTGGGCTTAGAAAATTTTGAGGGGCTCGTGGTTAATATCAAAATAACTTGTTCTTGTGACTAATTTTCTAGTTTGCTTGTGAAATTAGAACTTTATATTAGTTTTTTTCATTCTTATAATGTTATTGCAGACAGCAATATGCTAAGTGGAAAGAAGAGTGTCAGGAGATGGACTCTCTTGTTGGCAGTGGCAGGATTATCACAGCGCCCATAATCACTGAAGATGGTGAACCCATTCAGGACCCTTTGGTCCTTCTGGAAGCAAATCCAGACAAAGGACTTGCTTCTACCATGCAGCAGAATGAGCAATCGGATGTTCCCAGTACCACTGAACATCAAGAAAAGGTTAAGGAGCCTGCACCTCGTATTCATGACAAGAAAATAATCCAGTGGAAGCTTGTCTTACATCAAATAGGTATTCCTCTTGAGTTGCTTATATTATTCTCACTATTCCTTTTCCCTTACGGTATATTCAATAATTATTTCTGTCCTGAAAAAGAATACAGTTCAAGTAGCATCGGTTTACTCACAATGCCTTGGGTTAAAGATCTTAGTTTTGGTTTTGACTTTTATGTATGGATTGATTATTTATGGTAGGTCTTGATGTGGTTCGCACTGATCGGACATTAGTGTTCTATGAGAAGCGAGAGAATTTGTCAAAGCTTTGGGATATACTTGCAGTGTATGCCTGGATCGATAAAGATGTTGGTTATTGCCAAGGTGTGTGGTCCAACATATGTAGGTCTTATTTTCAGAAAATCATTGTCATGGTCTTTCTCTTACTTGACAGTTTACAGTTTTGAGGTACTATAGTTGGTAGTTTTTCTTCTATTCCATTCTCTCCCTAATTCCTTTTTGCAGTTGTTTTCTCATGTATCAATCAAAGTAACTGCTTATGGGAAGGCTTTGAATGTAGTTCCAAATATTAGTCATTGTTGGCAATTGCCTATGCCGTATTCTTCTATTCAGCTGTTTCGAGTTGCAAAATTCTTTTTCTTCTTCTTTTTTTTTTCTTTATGTACTTGCTAAATTCGTCTAAATGCAACAATGTTGAACAGGAATGAGTGACCTTTGTTCTCCAATGATTATCCTCCTTGATGATGAAGGAGATGCCTTTTGGTGTTTTGAACGATTAATGCGCAGATTGGTATGTATTTTCTGCTCATAATTTTTTTCTTCATCTTAAGAAATCACTAGGTTATATTTTTCTTTATTGATTCACCATATCGTCATTTTGGTATACCTAGCCAAGCTTGTGTTCCGGTTAATATGTTTCTCAAACTTCATTGACATGGACCTTATCTAGTTTTCTTTTTGTAGTTACCATTGAGTTAGGGACACAGCTCTTATGCTTCAAATCCTTCTTTACTTTCACATAAATAATTGCTAAGAGAAAACTTAGTACTAACCATGCAAGTACTAACCAAGTAAAGGAAGGCTGTATCAGGTAGATAGCTGGCATAAACTTTGTCAAACATTACAAGAACTGAATCTGAACCCATTAGTACATGAGAATGGTAGGTTGTTTGTATGATGAATACACCAAGGGCCTGATGCGAGGCCTATTGGAGAGCCTCCTATGGATCAGCTGCATGTTATGGTGACAACTAAACCTCAAAATGAATCTAGAAAATGATTGAGCAGATAGAGAGTCATTTAGCAAAGTATAATGCAGTTAGCATGAGGTTCTCTTAATGGTGATTGCTGTAATATCAGAAGCCTTAATTAACCTCTCTTGATTCCCAGGTGGTCAAGAGTTCACACTCCAGAGCTTTAGTTATCCATTAAGTGAAGAAGGCAAGAAGCTAGATCACTGCCTTAAGATTTTCAGAATTTTATGATTCTAACTCCAAATTGTGTCAAGGTTGAAAATTTCATTTTGAGGCCCTACTATACCTTTTCTTTAAGCGACTTTTGACATTATCCTTGCATGTTCATAATCATAGTAACCCAGATAAAATAAGTTTCATCATATTCTGGGCTTAGATGATTTTTTATGTTGATCATTTTGTCTTCATATCTGCAAACTTGTACATTCAAAGTTAAATATTTTAAGGCTTTGGAGACAAGAATGCAATTTTAATAGTAACTTTTTTCTTTCCTGCCTAGAAATTTCTAGGAGATGTTAAGGATCATTTTCAGATTCTGTAATAATGTACAACTTCATCTTGATTATCTCTCTAAGTGCTTACTATCTCTCTGAAGAGCTAGCTTCTTTCTTCTTCTTCCAGAGAGTTAAAATTATCAGCTGACTATCTCTGTCTATTTCCTAATACATCACGTGGGTGATGTGGGTAGCAACTAGGTTTGCCTTACTACGAATATGATATGTATAGGAGGGCTGGTACAAATAGTTACATGCTCCTTATTAGTCATATTGGGCACGTATTGAATTTCTTTGTACCTGATTCAGTGGGACCAACCTTGGCTTATCTCCACTACAGTCCTTTCGAACACTTCTGCTCTCATATAAAAATTCACTTTCATCTTATGTCAGTTTTTTAGAATTGGTCATTTGGAGACATTCCTTCTCTTTCTTTTTGAATCCAAGTAGCTTGCTGAGTATTATCTTTTTTGAAAATAAGTTGCTTATTTATGTTATTTGAAAATTTAAAGCGAGGAAATTTCAGATGCACAGAGAGCTCTGTTGGGGTGGAGAGTCAACTCACTAGTCTAGCTTCAGTTACTCAAATTCTTGATCCCAAACTGCATCAACATCTTGGTATACACGACATATTCTTGCAATTCAAAACATATAGATCAATATTTCTATTTTACTTGTTTCTAATTGAATGTATGCATTTATGTTGGAGTACAGAAACTTTGGGAGGAGGTGATTATCTATTTGCATTTCGTATGCTTATGGTTTTATTCCGCCGAGAATTCTCATTTGGAGATTCCTTATACTTATGGGAGGTAAGCAATTTCTGAATCTGAGACTTAAACTGAAGGTATAATTATTTCGTCGAGTTTTATCTTTTTGTGATCTCTTGACATTACATCAAGAAATGACATGGTTTGACTCTCTGACGTAGATGATGTGGGCACTAGAATATGATCCAGAGCTCTTTTCTATTTATGAAGAGGCAGAAGCAGCCAGTGAAAAAAATGAAGGATATAAAGGAAAAGTGAAATCATCACGTCAATTTGGCAAGTATGAGAGGGAAAATATGAAGAATGGAAACAATCCAGAAGAAAGCCTTCCCATCTCAGTTTTTCTTGTTGCCAGTGTACTAAAGGCAATGAGTACAAAGCTACTGACTGAAGCTCGAGGATTAGATGATGTTGTTAAGGTATGACCTCTTCGTCTAACTCTTAAAATTGTAACTTCTATTGAAGAACACTTCCGTGAACTTGGATAGTTAATTCCTTTATTGGTAGGAGCGGACACAGCCAATTACGAACCCAATGTTTTTCACTATTTCTCGTTCCAGACTAGATTTAGATGCTTAAAAAAACAAAAAAAATGGTTTACGTCATCCAGCCGAAGCTTGTAGATGAATTCACCAGTACTCACATGTGGAATGCTAGGGTTTGATAAGTTGCTAGTGGTAATATGACACCAATCATTTTCTTGCTAACATAGGAGTTTTCATGATTCAGCCTGTTATTGACATTGAAGCCCTATCATAGTATATGGCTCTTGTTTTACTTGTTGAAACATGTATCTGATTGATCCTTATAGGTGTTTTTATGTACATATTGAGTCACTTAGTCCTTGCCTTTCTAATAGTCTACCTCTACAGATCTTAAATGACGTAAGTGGGAGTATTGATGCAAAAAAGGCTTGCACTGGCGCTATGAAACTTCACAAAAAGTATCTTAAAAAGGTGAGAAACACACACAAACTCTCTCTCTCTCTCTCTCTCTCTCTCTCACTCACTCTCTCTCTCTCTCTATCTCTCCCACTCTCTCTCTCTCTCTCTCTCTCTCTCTCTCTCTCTCACTCACTCTCTCTCTCTCTCTATCTCTCCCACTCTCTCTCTCTCTCTCTCCCACCCATCAAGAAATCTATTATTTCCGTCTCTTGGATTTCTTGCCCCCATATTTCCATCTCTGCTAAAACCAGTCTTCTATATATCTCTTTCATTTCCGTAAGATTCAAGCCAAAAAAAAGATGATTGGAGAAGCAGACTCAAACTGTAGGTGTCAACTGCAATAAGGGATCAAAGATGCCGGTTGAAGGCAAGTAAGAACTAGGAGGAATTGGTTACAGGCAAAACAAGCTCAGAGTTCTGTGCGGTTAGAAAGTTTGTTATTTGTGGAGAAATCTTCAAAACCTGAGAGATCTGCTTATTAGATCACTACTCAAAATGAAAAAGAACAGTTGGTTTCCACACAAGCTCTACTTGCATGGGCTCTTAGGATAACAATAGATTGATTTTAGTGGACCAAAAAAGTCAACCACTCAAGAGGAACATTTCTGTACTTGGTTTGCTTGATATAGCTGGATATAGTTACACGCATTTGCACCTTGAAAAAATCAACTTGCAGTTGGCCAAGATCAGCACACTCTGATACAGAAACTTATTTTGTGAAATAGAGCTGCACTTGAACACCAAATAATTGGTACTTCTCTCAAACCCAGATCAAGTTAGCCCAAAATTTAGTTGAATACCTCTGGAGAACCACCAAATAAGACCCCAAAATCTCGCCTAGAGAATATCTTATGCAAAACTGAAATCTTTTTATAATTTTGGCAAAGAGGACTTCAGAACTTTGCATCATTGTTTTCCCTTAAAAGAAAAATGTCATATTCCAGTGACCTTCGGCCTCATTTACTGATCACCCTGTTAAATAATAACCAAAAAGAAATAGGTACCTGAAAAAGTAGTAGCAATTTGACTATCCCAGAAACACAACCCTACTGTAACTGATAAAGAGGAGATGAGACTTAAGAGACACAGATGAGCTTTGTTTGAGAGAGAATTGAGAGAAACCCTTGACCTCTTCAAAGGCATAATGAGCTTCCTGATTCATTTTGACGCAATCATTGATTCATATTTGCAATTGCCCCCCTGATTCAGTTCTAGGCGCTCATTCTCACAATCGAGACTGTTTCTTGTGCAGGCCAAGAAAGTATAGCACTGAGTATGGCAGAAAGACTGCATTTAGTGGTGTTCAAAAATTTCCAGCCAATCAAGTGAGCAACGCAAGGGTATTCTTGTTGTAGAAAAGAAAGTCTACATGAGCTTCTTTTATCCCCGAGGGATTCCTCTATTTATATTCTTCTCACGGTGTATATTCACAAATTTGTAATATATTGTTATTGACATTTGTTGTGGTTTATAAAGCATGAATACAGAACGGTTGCTTAAACGTTCAGTGAGGCAGCTTCTTTCTTATTCAATAAACTTTCAGTGGCTTCAGTTTGCCATACTGTTTTTATCCATTGTTTGATTTGTAAAGCTTTTGTTGTTATAATTACTTGTAGCAATAAGGCAGGAGATAGCCCCTTGTCTATACTGTTTTTACTCATATTACGAATTGAAACGTTCTCTCTTCCCTTCAATGCATTCAGGACGATTCCCGGTGTTTCTCTGGCAGAGAGAATAGCTTTGAGTAAGCTCCATAGCTTGGCCCTCTCCAACTTGTCTTACTGGCAGATCAAACATAGGTTTACATATATAATCTTCGATATCACATTCCATATCCTAGGCCAATGATGCTTAACCTTTAACAGTGCCATCGTGTGCCTCTCACGCACTTCCAGAATAACTCGCCCCACTGGCTACTAGCGGTGGCTTCGAGCCGAGTTGGTTCGCGAGCCGGCTCGATTCGGCTCGGTATCGGCTCGGTTTGATTCGTCACTTTTCGAGTTCGAGCCGAGCTCGAACACCTAAATCGGCTCGTTTACCTTAACGAGCCGAGCTCGACCGAAGCTAGGTTCGGTTCGTTGGCTTGCGAGCCGGCTCGAAATGAGTCGAATCGACATGAATCGGTACGGGATCGCGAGGGAGCGGGGGAGCGGGAGCGGGAGCGAGAGCGAGGGGGGGGGGAAAAAATTTTCCTCCTCCCTCGTCACCGCCAACCCCTCCCATCGGTTGTTGTCGCCGCCTCTACCGCCGTCGTAGCTGTTCTCCGGCGTCTATACCGCCGTCGCAGCTGCTCGCCGGCCGCCTCTGTGTCCGTCCGTTCGATTTCTTCCTCTCCTCGCCGTCGCCTCTGTTTCCGTCGCCTCCGCTTCCGTCACCGCCGATTCCGTCGCCGCCGACTCCGTCGTGGCCGTCATCTCCGACTATAAATCCTCCCCGGCGCCGTAAGCCCCTTCCCTCGGGGTCGTCTCGGCGGAAAACCAGAACAGGGGAGAAATAATCTCCCCCTTCCTCGCGAGAAGATGATCTCGCACGTGCTATTTCGCATGTGAGAGATCATAAAATATAAAAAAAACTTTTTCCTCTGGAAAAAATTAAAAATAAATTTTATAGAAATAATTTTCTATAAACTATTAGTGTCTCATGTTTTTTTAAACACTTTTCTAATTGAAATTTTTTATTAAAAATCATATAATTTTCAAAGTAAGATTTTTTGTACCAAAATGGGGTAGAAAATTGTATAGAAAATTTTTGAATAAGTATTTAACAGTTGATGCTATAATACTTTTAGCATGAAATAATTTTCATTGCAATTTTGTGTTTGATATTTTATTTAATTAAAAATTTATCGATAAGTATAATAATATATTAGATTGATTATTAATTTTTATTTATTTCCCTAGAAGAGACAATAAAAGGTCCATTTAACTTTCCTAAGAAAATTTTAAAATATTTCCTATAATTTTCTAATAAGTCACTAATAGTAATAAGATTTTATTTAAAGGTTTTTTTGGGAATATGTATCATAGGAAAAATATTTTTAGTTTTTCCTAGAATATAAATTTTTATCTAGGGGCACTAAGGAGGCCATAATAAATTATGGCCAAATTCAAAAATTACAAAACAAGCTAGACAACAATTGGAGTAAAAAATATTAATATTGATGCATTTTAATCCATTATTGAAATTCAATCCTGAACCTCCCCTATCATTATATTTTTTAAAAATGTATGCATAATTTTATATATAATTTATTCAAAGCCACCCCTACGTGCAAGATCATAAACAAGGAAAAAAAAAACTCTTTGTCCCTTCCTCATGGCTCTTAAATAAATTGAAAAGATATTTTAGTAGAAATACGTTTCCAGATACTAGTTTTTTCAATAAATGTTGAAAAAACATTTTTAATAGAAATATAGGGACCATTAGTGCCTCGTATTTTTTCAAAATATTTTTCTAATTATAAATTCTTTTTAAAAAATCCTATAATTTTTCAAGTAAGATTTTCTTGCCAAGATGGTTTAGAAAACCATATAGAAAAATTTTGAATAAGTATTTGACAGTTGATGATATAATACTTTGAGCATGAGGCAATTTTCATAGTAATTTTGTGTTTGACATTTTATGTGATTAAAATTTTATCGATAAGTATAATAATATATTAGATTAATTATTAATTTTTATTTATTTCCTTAGAAAAGGCAATAAGAGGTCCATTTAATTTTCCTAAGAAAAATTTAAAATATTTCTTGTAATTTTCTAGTAAGTATGTAATAGTAATATGATTTTATTTAAAGAATTTATAGTTTTTATTTGGGTGATTGTAAATTGATAGTGATATTTTATTTAATTTTGTTGTGTTTGATTATTGTATAGAGTTTATTTATAATGTTATGCAGTGTATGGAGTGTTTAGATTATTTTATGGAGTGTATAAACAATTTCATGAAGTGTTTATGGAATGTATAAACAATTTTATGGAGTGTTTATGGAGTGTTTATGCAGGTATTATGTATATTGATTATGCCCAATTTTAAGTAAAGGTCATGCCGAATTTTATACAAGTATTATATATATAGATTATGCTCAATTTTAAGTAGAGGTTATGTCCAATCTTATACACATATTATATATATAAGTTATGCCCAATTTTATGTAGAGGTCATGCCCAATTTTATATAAAATGTATGCATAATTTTATATACATTTTATTCGATATATATTTTTTGAAAAGTTTGAAATGTATGTTGAGGCTCGAGCTCGGCTCGAAGCTCGGCTCGAACTCGTTGGGCTCGAGTTCGATAACAATTTTAGGCTCGAGACGAGGCTCGGCTCGAAGCTCGGCTCGAAATATTTAAATCAAGCTCGACTCGAACATAGGCAGGTTCGGGCTCGGCTCGGCTCGATGCCACCCCTACTGGCTACTATGCCTAGAGACATACACTCGGCCCCTTCAGCTCATTGGAGGCTTTCTAAGTTGTCGGAACCCCCAAGTGCTGCTACCTCAAGAAGCCAAATGTAGAGAATACAATATTTTGCCATGCTTTACATTCATGACTCAAGGTATTTATAGTTTATAAATGGATTGGATTGCAGGATAAGTGTTATCAGTACGATTATATAAGTGTTATTAGTAGGATTACATGATAAATGTTATCTTTGAAATTATGGATAATTGTTATTCGTTATCTCTATCATGCACCAGCAAGATGAAACTCCAAGAGGAGAGTCTAATCTTGATATTCAAGAAGAGGAAGTAGGTAGGGATGATGGGTATGGATTGGTCGGTGATGGAGGCGGTTGAGTGGGGTTTGGTGTTGGTGAGGGTAGTTGCGATGACTTGAATGGACCTTGCAAAGGGCACAAGGATCAAAGCAATGGTTGATGTGCCAATAGCAAGAAGTGAGGACACAAAGGAACACCAGTGAGAGAGTGTGTTAGACGAAGGATGATCGAGGTGAGATTGAAGTGTAGTGAATAAGAAGATAGACTCAACGAATTTAACATGACGTGACACATAAAGACGAGAGTTAGTGGGTTCAAGACATAAATAAACACTTTTGAGTGATAGAGTACCCAAGAAAGACATAAGGAGAGGATGGTGGAGTGACTTTGTAAGAGGAGTATGGTCAAAGCCATGGATAACAGAGACTATTAGGAATTAGATGCCCTAATTCAATGCTAACAAGAACAATAATAATTGCAAAAGAAGAATAATCAAGCACGAAATACACAAGATTTATACAGGTTCGCCTCAAGGTGAGACTATGTTCTGTCTTCCGCTACTGCAATAATCCACTATGATGATGAAGTAGTTTAGAAGAGAACTCGCACACACTCAAGTGTTTTTCTCTAACCTCTCTTAGCCACAATAGACGATCTTTTTGGATGATGACCCTAACAATAGTACCCCCAAATATAAAAAGAAAACTAGAGCAACGATAATACAAGTGTGAAATTTCCAAACTACCTTAATGAAACAACAATCAATATATCGTGGACCGACTTTGCGTAAGGCGTTAATTAGGCTCCACAATTTAATAGAGACAACCAAAGCTTCAGAGTTTAGAGTAGTTAGAAGGAGTGCCAAAAAGTTTTAGTATATGGTGAAAAAAAATTAAATGTGGGAGTAGGTAGACAGTTGATGAGATAGACAACAATGGAGATATCATATGATCAGTAAGATAGAGGTATAGAGGTATGAGAAAGAAGAGACAAACCTGTTTCGACAATATGACAATGTCGTCCTTTGGAATACCTATTGTGTTTAGGTGTTTGTGGAGGGGACGTGAGAAGAGAAATGCCATCGGTAGCCAGAAAGGAGGACATTGCCTTATACACCCCTTCCCCATTATTAGAATAGAGTGTTTTAATATGTTTATCGAAGATGTTTGCAATAAGAGATTTAAACCAAACATATGTGATTTTTGTTGAGAGGGTAAAACCAAATATACTTAATAAAGTGATCAAAAAACTAATATAATATTTGAAATCATTAATAGAGTAAATAGGAGAGGTCTCGAGAAAATAATGTCTAAAGGGGAAGAATAGACAATAGATGAATGAGAGAATGGTAATTTGTGACTTTTATTGTATTGACAACAATTGTAATTGAAAGTACAATTTAGAGGATATGATAAATCTAATTAACAAGTAGAAACAATGTGCCTTAGAATTGGAGAGGACAAATGACCTAAGCGATGATGTCATGCAGATGAAGTGGTCTTGACTTTATAAAAGTCTACTAACGGCAAAGACTAGGCTGAGGAAGATGACCACTCATACACACAATTTTTAGTTCGACCTTACAAAACCCGCTTGCGAGGATCCTTCACAAGAAAAGAAATACGTAAAAAATAAATGGAAATATGATTAAATTGACAAAACTGAGAGATAGAAATAAGATTCTTTTGCATGGTAGAAACACAAAGAATATTATTTAAGGAAAATGTGCAGGAGGGTGTAGAGAGAGATTTAGAATTGGTACGAGTAATAGGAAGACCCGTGCCATCACCAATCACAATGTTATCAGTGTCATCATAATGAGTATGAACATAGAGATTACTCAAATCGGATGTAACATGGTGGGATGCACCACTATCTAGGAGCCAAGTAGAATCAGTAGAAGATGTAGTGGTTGCAAGATATGATTGTAGTTTCCATTGTGCCAAAGAGTGTGATTGTAATTGAGTTGGGCGAGAAGCTGGCGGTGGTGACAATTATGGATACATTTGATGAAAGACAAGACACTATGGAACAGTGTGTCTTTATGCACGACACCACTGGCAATGTCCGAAATAGGTCCAGGGCCGAGGTTGACCATTAGCCATGAACACAAACTTGGATGACAAGAAAAGAATAAGTTCATGTTGACGAGTTGGAAGACCATCGAAGTAGAGTTGAGGATAGAGTGCTCCTTTCTTTTTCTCATGAGCAAGAGTCACACATCTATGAGAATTTTTCTTCCTGGCCTTCTCTTTAATAAAAAAATTCAGATTAAAACCGAAAGTTGACAACATGAAAAGGGAAGGTGAAGAGTGGAGAAAGGTACCAGGTATCGACGGTGGCAATGACAATGGCGAGGAAGGACGGCCCTCGGTGGCACGGTTCTGGTAACGACAGAGAGCAAAGAGAAGAGGCAAATGGTCTCCTGTCCAAGACAACTTTTCGTTTCTTCACCGATGACAAGCAAAATTCAACGGTTTCCGATGCCTCCCACTTCGAATTCGATGAAGCCGACTTGTGGTACTCTGGTGACACTCGCACTGGGTTCAAAAGGTCGATACCCAGTTCCCAAATTTTGATGAAATCAGTGAAGAAGAAGGACGACCCCTGGTGGCAAAACTCTGGTGATGACAAAGAGGAGGGAGACGAGGGTTAATACAGTTTGTCTGAGACGATAGAGAGGATTGACGATGGATGCGCGGCTCTAGCGACAGTAGAGAGGAGAGAGGCAAGCACTACTTGATGCTCGTGAAAGTTGTTTGGCGCAAAAGAGATGGTGGTGCCGTAGAAGAATGAATTGGATCAGTCAGAGGGAGAAGATAATGATGTTACCAACATCCCGTGCCTGCTCTGATACCATGGAGAGAATACAATATTTCACTATGCTTTATATTCATGAATCATAGGTATTTATAGGTTACAAATGGATAAGATTGGAGGATAAGTGTTATCGATAAGATTATATGATAAGTGTTATCTTTGAAATTACGGATAATTGTTATCTGTTATCTCTATCACCACATAGTTTGCACAACTTGTTCTATTGAGTATTGGGACAATGGCTGATTAACACAGCAGGGAATGGAAAGGGTAGATATCTTATAAAAATCATAGATATATAGATACAAGACACAAGAAGAAAGCCAGAAGAAACAGATTGGTGAAAACTTTTTCTTCTAATCTGACACTTTAACATACGTTACAAAGTTCATATCGAAATGAGAGCACCCTAACCGATTCCTACCGTAACCAAATTGTTTCTTTTTAGTATAAGACAAAAACAAAGAACCCAGCAGGTTTACATATCATTTGTCAACCTCTTATAAGTAATCTTTTCCCATCTCAAATTCTTTCTTCCCGAACTGGTCATCATGCTCCTTCTTCCTGCCCCTCTCCCTCACCATACATGTGTATTACGAATCTCCTCTTCTCGCTTGGCTCGTCTCTACCCATGAGCTCTGCTACATATAACCCCATATATAGAGAGTGAAATACACAGATTCCAAGACAATTTTCTAATTTGTAGCAATGAGCATATGGAGGGAGGAAAAACTGTAACAACATACCCAATAAATGAACTAATAAAAGTGCCATAAAGTTATGCCAAATGTTGCTAATATTGTGAAGAAAAGATTGACTTGAAACGATGGGTACGCGTCACTTTGAGGAATATGAAATGGCAATTCACACTCTTCGCCATTGAAGAACACTCTTGAAGGGAATCCGTCCCCCTTGGCTAGATTGATTCCAGGGGTCATCTTCTTTGAGAAAGAAATCACTGACTGTTGCTTACCGGGTACCGGAGGGTCCACCGTGGGGTCCGTCCCATTTCTCTCTGCAATCAGGTAGTTCAAACCCATCAAGCCTTGGAAGAAGATAGTGTTGTCGAGTGCCGGCATCCTGGTGCCATTGAACGAATAGACATTCTCGTAGCCGCGATAAGCTTTGGGCATTTGTATCGCCGTAAACCAGTCCTGGAAAACGTAGTCTCCCCAGTTGAAGATGGTGACCCTTGCTGTCCAGCCTTTACGGTAGTCTGAAAGGATGTGCCAGTTTAAGCTGACGCCACAATTGTCACCGCAGGGTAGACGGCGCGGGATATCGTGGTGCTTGATCTTGGCCCAAGCTTTGGCTTTGGCGGTCCTATTGTCGAAGGGAACAAGGAGAGCTTCCGGAGGAAGAAGCATGGCTGGTGCGTCTTGGTTGCAGGTGGACTCCTCGGGGCACCCACAGGCACAGGTGTTGCATGGGATCACCGAATCGTTGTAGTACGCGGAGAAGGAGACACAACACCGAGAATGCTTCTTCTTAGGCCTGGTTATGTTGCAAACGACCTGCCAACTCGCTACTGAGGTACTCGTGGAATCAAGCCCCGTTGGATCGGGAAACTCTGTTGGGGTCACTCGAATTGGAGGTGCGCATTTGTAGTCCGGATTGACCACGCCCTTGATCTTCCAATTTGCAGGAGGAGAAAGAGCCGTTCGGTTCATGTCCGGCGGGAGCTTGAACACCTGTAGTTCGAAGGCAGCCTTGGACTTGCTGGCATCCATGGTGGATGGCAAGAGACTACCGTTTCTGCAGCAGTTGGGTATGTTTCCGATCATATCGTCTTTGGCCCTGTCATGTGGAAGATCAGAGATGAAGGGCCTCCTTTCACAATTCTGGATAGGGGTGAAGTCGAAGCTTTGGTAGTATTCTCCTTGAGGACCGAAGATGCAGTCGGAGGCATCCTTTTTGTGCGTGTAAGCTCCTTTCATAGAGTATATGAACTCTCCTCTCTTCCATTCCCAGGTCAAGTTCCAGTTATCCAAACGTCCCAGAGGGTGGTTGTTCTCCATGGTGACCAGTGCGATATACTTGCCTTCAAATGCACTGGTCACATCGTAAGTGAGGACAAGATCACCATTTTGGCGAGGTGAGAACTTTATTGGTTTTTCTTTTTTAGGCTTGAATTTCGGATTTTTGGTACAGCAAACGTGCATATCTGTTTCTGTTGAAGAAGAAGAGCAAAGTTTCAGAAGATAAAGGTGAGAGAAATTATCTGAAAGCCAACCATGTATTTTTGACGGAATTTCAGAATTGGGTGATCTCTATATCTCAAATAAATATGCTGCAGGCATAGCAGAGCAGCTTTATTTGATTAATAAACCAATTTACAATGTTATATAAAGATATTATGAAACAAATAAATCGTTTATATGCAACTAAATGTCCTGCAACACGTTAATTAGCTCCTGTAACTTCATGTCATGCAAAACCATAACAGAACTACCTAATTAAGCTACCCGCCCAAGAATGAAAACTAGGAGGAAGAAGAAATGCTTACTATGCTTAACAGGAGCAGGACACTTGAAAGCATCATTAACGAGACGGATCGTTTTAGGCATGGGGACCCCCGGTGGCTTGAGTCCGAATTGCGTTCCGGACATAGGAATAACAGCCTGAATTTGATTAAAATCACCGGCCGTGTCGACGGAGTTCTTCAAATCCGTGTTAGGGTAACCCGACAGAGACGTCCCGTTCCCGACCTTGGCTGGTAGGTCATCTCCGCTGGTGAGCACGGCTCCGTCAGCTGACACCAGCACCTCGTGGTGCTGGAACCCGACAAAGACCTCCCATCCGAGGAGGTCCTTGTCCCCGGCATTGACAATTTGAAGAGTTGATTTGAATGCCCAAGCCTGAGCGGTAGCATTCTTTACATGGGGAAACTCTTTCTCCCGTGATTCAAAAGAATACATGATGAAGATGCCGTTGCAGTTATTGAGTGAAGGTGGCGGGGCTGACAAAAAATCTTCATCCTGGGCGTAAACAGCTGCGTTAAAAAGGACGAGGAGGAACGCAAGGCAAAGCCCCCTCCATGCCATTTTCTTTTTTGGTTTCAACCGTTGCTCTCTCCCTGTGTGTGTGTGTCTCTCTCTCTTGTTCCTTGCTTGGGTGTTTATGATAATTCTTCCAAAGCCCTGACTCAAGCAAGGAATGGAAATGGAGAGAGCGGGGTCGGGATGATATTTAGAGGTGTTAAAAACGGGGGACTTGGAGAGAGTAGCCAAAGTAAATGCATCGTATTTGCGTAATTCTCTCCATGACAGTGAGGGAGAGAAATGGAGGGTAGAAGAAGAGGTTTGGAGGCGGAGTGTAAGCGGCTGGCCAAGACTAAGTCAATGGAAATCTCCTCCTCTGAGTTAGCGACAGATTTGCCGGAGAAACGTCTGATTGTTAGTCTCTGTGGACGTCAATTCGTACAATTTTTGTGCTTTGGTTTTTGAACAACTCTAAATACTCGGAGAGTTTTTATTTTTCCTTTTTTTTCAAAGACACTATTGTTAGCAAGTCATGACAACAGAAGCCAGATCTTTTTTTCCAATGATTCAGTAGAGTCGTCTTTATGGCTAGATTCGGACAGGAGGGGAGGAGGAAGGGGCAGCAGGGGCACGGCTCCCCCTAATTTCTTGGAATGATTTAACTATTATTAGAGAAAAAATGTCTCCGCATCCCTCTACTTTCCAGACTTGTCTCTCCTAATTTCAGAACTTGCCCTCCTATTTTTTTTAGATAATAAAACAAAAAAAATTTCCTACTTTTAGTAAAAATCTTGTCGGAAATAAGCAAAAATAAATGTAAGCGTGGTTGCCTGAACTTCTCTGGGAATCAGAAGATCGTCTCAAGTTTGCCAAAGCGAAGGACTCTGCATCTGGGTTCTTGATAATGTTACTGATCCTGAAGGTTTGTCGCGGAAAATCTATAGTTTCTCCGTGATAAAATTAAATTTGAAGCTTGCTAAAACCATGAAATCTGCCCATCAAGAACAGTCCGTTTCCCGTGTATGTGCTTTCAATTATCATCTTCAAATCTTCCCGTTTCCAAACAAGCCGAGGACTTGTCTGCTATGACATCTCAGAGAAGACCATGTCCCAGGTGAAACCTCCTTATTTTCATGAAGACAGGATCATTGACAAGTTGCCATTCATGTACAAATCTCGAACCCATTTGATTGAAAAATGAAACTTAGAGACTACCAGGAAAGAGAAGTGGTGAAGGGAGTTCCAATCTGGCAATGAGAATAAACAAGAAAAATAGATAAAGACATGGTCTCGGTATAATTCTTAAACTTAAATAGAAAGAGCAATTCTCATAGTCAATATAAATACACTTAATTAAGAGTAAATATCAAAATAGTCATTATTATAAGAGTGAGATTAACTTTCATTAAGAACCAATTTATATAGTTAGTCTGGTTTTTTTTTTTTTTAAATGCCAGATCTCTATCCTGCAAAATTTCTGATTAACAAAAGAGAAATAGTGTTCTCCTCTGTCTTGCCCTTTAGAAAGGAGAGAGGTCAGATCACCCCTCTTCCCACAAGTTGTTCAAAGGAGGGCAGACCCTCCCCTGATGGAGAAAAAAAGGGTTGTCAATTGTCATGCTTGAGTTCTGCCATTGCTCATTCTGTTTATCTTTGTTATGGTATAAAGCTCAATAATTGAACGATTAATTGCTTGAGAGGACGATGATGTTTCGTTAGTAGATTCAAAGATCAAGATGGATCTGCAGTTTTCATCGTATACAATTCGGTTTCCCTCCACGAGACATGTACTGATGTGAGTAGTATACGAAGCCAATTTGAATCGCCTCTATTTGCACCAAGAACAGTTTCACATCTCAACATTAATTTAATTTACAGCGACGGGTTTCATCTTTCGTTCTGTTTTGTTACCATGTTTTCTTTTAGCAATATTAGCGTAGTTTCTACTTCATGGTCTGACGTCAAGCAGGTTCGACATCCCTTCTGCTTCATCTAATGCAAAAGACCCTTTCGATTTGGACGATCTGCGCGAAGATCTGGAGGACGAAGAGGGAGATGTGGCCTTCGTCTTCTTCCGCTTCGTTTTCTTCGGAACCCTTGGTAGTTCCGGCGGACAATCTGCGAACATCCTAGAAAGTGGCTCTACTCCTCCGGACTGCTGAAAATCTGCCAAATGCACGAAGAAGCTGTTACATGATTCGGATTTTAAAGTTGTTCAATGTTCGATCTCAATTGAACCCAGCAATTAAAGATCCCCGAATGGTTGGAAAAAGATTGAAGGGACCCACCATTTGGATCCATTATTTCTTGAAGGGTTAAAGAGATCCCAATGAATTGAATCTCAATTAGAAATCCTCTAATTCAATTATTGCAATGATTATTAAATCGTCAAGATCCTGGTTTAGAACTTGACATTGAACAATTCTTTCGGATTTCAGAAGGCGGTCGATCAAGGGAAAGATGCGCTGTAGTCACTGCCTACCTAACCATCAGCGTTTACGTGTCGATTCTTCACCCTCTCGGGTACCGCCATTTTACCTACCTTAAGCTCTGCTGTATCATACACCTAGTTTTCTAATCTGCTATCATTCACGGTGAAGGGACTCATTTTGAGAAAGAAAAGAAACAGACCTTGGGAAGACCATGAAGCTACTGCAACTGGGTTTGTGTCCTTCGATTGGCTAAAGCTGTTCAGCGAAGTTGATGAGAAATTCGATGAGGTCTTGAAGTCATTCATCTAAACGAGGAGAAAAACACGACAGAAAATCAGAACCTTGTCCAAGTCTCCAAGAACAAACAAGATACGTTTAACCCAAGAAGGAAAAGCTAAACTGATCACCCAAATTTGCGAAGAATCTTGAATGGAAGAAACGAAACGAGAAAAAAAGATTTCGGGAACTGAAACATGGCTTTTCTTACCCAACTTGGTGCATTTACAGAGGAGCCGTCCCACCCTACATGAGACACATGTTTCACATCCGTCGGGTAGCCAATCTCCAGTTCATGCTCCTTGTAAACTGCAAATGACCCATATTTCAAAAATCGATCTCTCTCAAACGAAACATTTTTGTATTAACGCGGCTAAACAGATTTCCGTCTCAAAAAATAAAAACATACCAAATATTTGAGATATGAATTTAATCCCCTTGATGATGCTTTTCATTTTGGTGGCCATCTGAGACCCAGTAATGGTTCCTTCACAGAGCAAGAAATAGATCAAGAGGAAGGGCGAATCTCAAACCAGAAAGAGTGCTTGATGATATCTTGGAGGTTTTTGAGATTCATTAGAAGTACCAATACCATAACATAAGAAGTAAAGCAAGTTGAACGTTCCCCTTCGATGATGAAGCAATAGAAGCTTACCTGAAACGGGTTTTGAGATTCAATAAGGAACTTCGCATCACCATACTCCATTCTCAGTCATCTTTACAAACAACTAATCCTTCGTCTGAAAGAGAAGAGTTTGAGAAATATCTTGAGAATAACCTGGCTCAGATTAGAAGGATTGCTATCTCTAGGAGTTGCAGAGAGACGGGCAGTTTCAGGTGAAGAAAAAACGAGAACAACAACGGAAACGAGCCAAATACTAAAGCTTCCAATTTGAAGGTTCGTGGTGTATTTAAAGGCGACAGTAAATGCTGGCAGTGATTAGAAATGAATATGAAGATGACCCAGAATGCTCTTAGCTTTGTCTCGAGAAAATAGAGATCTGAAAAGGTGGGCCAAGGGTAATAAACCTAAGAACAGAAGAATCTAATATCTATACTGTACTGTAATTAAAAAAACAGACGAAACAGGTACCAGGAGGCAGTAACAGAGACCTGTGAAACGGATTTGAACTGGGTGAAAACATAAAATAAATCGATTCAGCAGCCGTCAACGACTCGGACTCGAGAAATAACTTGGTTGCCAGAAGTTGTTGGAGGTTTCATTTTCAAGATTTCTGCCAGGGTTCTGTTCAGTAGGTCTCCTCTTTACTGAAAATAATACCACTATGACCTTTACATTTATCAGTCATTAAGTTTTTAGTTTATAAAGTCAGGATTTGGGGGATTATTCATCAAATCCAGATGGAGTAAACATATATTAATGTCAATGGATTGACATAATCTTAATTAGTTATGAACAAACCACTTGATTGAAGTCTACAGCAGAAACGAATATTTATTGCTTTATAAACATAATAACAAAGAGAGAAAACAAATAAATACAGCAAAAGTCAAGATCTGACATTAATTTGCCGATAAGTTGTGATTTTATACAATTTTTTCATGTCAACCAAATCTGGCTCCACAAGATCATACATGAAATGTCAAATTTATATCTTGTAATTATAATTATAAATGACAGCTTGCTTACCGGTTGAAGACTAACTGAGATTTCTAGACTCAGTTTGAGGAGGCAATTAAGAATATCCAGTCGCATCGATGAACGACTTTGATTACCTTCTAATCATACTAATCACACTAAAGAGGCAACTCAGAAAACCCAGGATGGTTGAAAACAACAGAAAGTTTCGCTGTTGGAATCGGATAAAGTAATCTGCAGCAGTTTATCTGAACATTACGGGCAGTTTCAACAAGCTATTACTGCATTTCTCTCTCCCAGACAACATGGCGAAGATCTTCATCTGCGTGGTAGAGTCTGTCCAATCAGAATTAAAGAATGGTCCGGTCGTTTGACGAAAGTCCCCAGAGAATCCATTTCCTGTAATCTTATTTCGCTTTCTTACCACAACAAAATCTCTCCCTGTCGTCTCTTTACATCTTTCTATTTGTTACTGTATCTTTGTGATTCTGATTAGTGTCTGGAACGTCACTGAATCTCCCATCTCCAATTCTTTATTCAGAGACGCATCTTTTGTTTATCATATGCGGGAGGAATCCGTCTGCTTCCGATGCAAATCCTATCAACATTTCGAATGTAGCCGAGGCCCTGAAAACGATTTTACAGTGCGTGAAACTGCAATCCATTAAGGGCGTCATGAAACTGAATTTGGTACCAAATATTTTATTTGTTGCAGTAATTGCATATGCATGCAACAGGTTCTTAAAAAAAGAAAAAAAAAAAAAGAGAGATCTGGATTGATAAGAGAATTGAAGAGAGATGGTCGGGGGCACGTTTGATGAGGTGTTGCCTGGTGAAGAGACATCGCCTTTGGCCAACCTGTTTTGTTATTTCTTGAAAATCTGGATTGATAAGAGAATTGATGACATGGTCAATTTAGATACTGGTGGGTAGGGGATCCGGTGACCGATCTGTGTGACCATGTTTAAGTGGGTCCTGACTGCTGAAACGTTGTTCCACCACATTGTCACTTTGTGGGTGTCTGACATATTAGAAAATTTTGAAATATTTAGAACATCTCATATATGACCATTTCTTTTATAATAAAATTCCTTCAGATGTATATCTTGCTTTCCGTTGAGGGAGCAAAGGAGATAGATGTTCAAATGACATGTATCCTTTTCTTAAATGACTCATAAGATGGTATTTGTTAAGTTTAATACGATATTTTATTTTACACAAATAATTACAATTGGATCACCTTTCTCTAAAGACATAAAAAACATGGAGAAAGTCATTTGCAAGAAGAGAGGTAATGGAGAAGAGGTTTAAAGAGGTGTCTAATACCAAGGGGGGAGGGGGATGGTCTTGTCTCATCTCTATTTGTTTGCACTAATAAAGTGAATATTCTATCTATTCAGGAAACAAGATGGGTTCACATGTGAAGACTATTGAGACCTATAGACTTGCCCTTAGTTTTGGTTTTATTTTAAACCTTGAAAGTACTTTTTATGTCCCATTGGTATTTTAGATGATGGGTTATTTAAACTTATTTTAAATTCTATCCTTGATTGTAGTCTTACAATTGTGTATGGTAATAATGTTGGCATTAAGCATTTGTTATAAATGTGAAATCCTCTATGTTGTGGGATAGGAGATTAAGTCATATCCATTGATAAAATTAAGAGATTGGTAAATGATGGAGTCCTTGAGGCTCTTGACTTTACCGATTTTGGTACTTATGTGGATTGCATTAAAGGAAAACAAACTAACAAGTACAAAAAAGTGGAGGACTTCTGATGTTTTAAAAAATGATACACGTTGATATTTCAAGTCCTTATGATGAATGTTTTAATGGTCAAAAATATTTCATTGCTTTCATTGAAGATTATAGACGAGATATGTATCTCTATTTTCTTTATGCTAAAAATGAAGTACTAAATGCTTTTAAGGTCTATAAATTAGAAGTAGAAAAAAAATTGGGCAAACAAATTAAGATCGTGAAGTTAGATAGAGGTGGTGAATATATGGTAGGTACACTAAAAAATGACAATTACCAATTCTATTTGCAAAGTTTCTTGAGGACCAATTGATGGGCACCATGGTAGATCCGATCTTGAAGATCCCTTACTAGTTCCAGATGGGCTGATCACAGGGTCCAGAGCCAAGAAGATCAAGGAAGCAATGCAAGGACTGGTGCAAGCTGCTTGGGCCGGATCTAAAAATTTATCGAACAAGATCGAAGGAGCGGGACCAGTGTTAATCCATTCCATACGAGCAACAGATAGAGTTTAATCTACTGATTTAGTGTAGACTCTTTATTTTTAAGTATAGGCATGTGGGCCTATTTTTCTGTATGTTCTAGGCTGCAGGCGTTGGGCCTATGTAGCTTTTTGGGCAGCCTATCACTTTTATTTTTGTTTTGTGCTTAAAACTATTTTTGACCCATGACCAGTTTCTAGCCTTTGGTGGGCCTTAGACTGGTTAGGGTTTCCCCTTTTTTTTGGTTGGGTGCGGGGGGGGGGGGGGGGGGGGGGGGGGGGGGGGGGAGGGGATTAGTTGCTCGGGCAGCATGTAAGAAACAAGAAATTAAGAATTGCTTTCACTATTCAGAGATTTCGATTTTTGATTTCTCTTGTGGCGCCTGCCCTTCAATACTTGGTTTTCGTGGTTGTCCTAGGTCTTATTTCCATTGAACTTGTGGGTTCGAAGGGATATCATCCCGAGGGTTCACATCACCAATGTTTTGTGGCACAATACACAATGTTATGCTCACCATCTCAAAATGGCGTGACTGAAAGGAGAAACTGAATATTAATGGGTATGGTGAGGAGTATGATTAGTAACTCCGATCTCCCATTGTCTTTGTTGAGTAAAGCTCTAAAAACTGTAGCATATGTACTTAATTGAGTTCCAACTATGGTAGTTCACAAAATGACGTTTGAGTTATGGAGGTTGGAAACCTAGTTTAAGGCATATACATGTTTGGGGTTACCCAACTAAAGTTAGAATCTATCATCAACATGAGACAAAATTAAACTCAAGAATAGTCAGTGGATATTTCATTGGTTATGCAGAATAGTTTAACGGATATAGATTTTACTATCCATCTTGTGTGACGAGAATTGTAGAATCTAAGAATGCAAGGTTTCTTGAGAATGATGAGATAAGTGGGAGTAGCCAACCTACAATTATGGTACCTTGCAGTGTATAAATATTTTCAGATATTTTCTGCTCCTTCATCACTGTTAAGACACCTTTACTCACTTTCTTTATTCCACTTGCAGACTTGTAACTATATCCATTACAATATAAAGTGCCCAATGAAATCGGATTCTTTCTTAAATCCGTTATATGCCTAACATCACACAACGTTCTAACCACACCATAAAATATTTTAATTTGTATACTCCCTATTCCAACAACTTTGCATGAAGCATCATTACCCATCAGAACAAAACCAGAGTTTACTAACCTGTAGGTGTGAAACCAATCTTTATTTGGTGTCATGTGATAAGAGTATACCGAATCCAGAATCCAAGAATCTCTGAGATGATCTGAATTGGATGAAACAGAAGGCATATCCCCATCACCACTCTTTGAGTCTTCTTCTTCCACTACATTCTCAGACTTTGATGGACTCTCTTTGTTCTCTGCATTCCCTTTCTTTTTCTCTAGACAATCCCGTTTTATGTTCCCATTTTTCCCATACTTAAAATACGTGATGTCCTTCCTCTTCCTGGATTTAGACCGAGATTTGTTGCTACTTAATCCACTCTGAGACTTGTTTTTTCCATGTTCCTGGTTACCCTTCACCACAAGTCCTTCACGTTGTGAAGTCTCATCACTGATTTTCTTCCTCTGATGGAAGCCTAATAGAGCACTTGTGATATCCTCCAATTTGAGAGTTTCTTTTCCCCACATCAGAGTCGTAACCAAATTTTTATACATAGGAGAATTTGATAGGGAATTCAGCAACATTAACGTTGTCTGTCTTCAAACTTCACATCAACCCGCCTCAAATCACTAATGAGTTGATTAAAAACGTTGATATACTGGTTCAGATCCGAGCCCTCTGACATCTTAAGACCATATAATTTCTGCTTAAGATAGACTTTGTTCATCAACAACTTGAAAATATACCGACTTTCCAGTTTCAACCAAACTTCTATTGGTGATTCCTCATCCATGACGTGATACATCACGTCATTAGCCAGACAAAGCTTAATAGTCCCCATAGTCTTCGCTTCCATTTCTTTCCAATCCATGTCATCCATTCCTACCGGTTGTTTTCAGTATAATGCCTTCAACATGCCCTACTGCATTAACAGGTCCTTTACCGTCCTCTGCCATAATCCAAAATTCTCAATTCCGTCGAATTTTGTCATGTCAAATTTTGCAGAAGAAACCCCTAACTTAAGTTTTTACCTACGAAAAATCCAGATTTCGAGCATGATGTGAAAAGCCTGGGTGTTTACGCATAAGAAGTCCTCGAGTATGCACAACGTGCACCTACAACTCACCAGCAAAAAGTACGACGATTTAGAAAACTCCCTTACACGTCAGGCGTCAAACGTCTAACTTCTCCTCGTGTCCCTTGCGACGCGAGTCCGTAATTTTTTTTGCCCTCTTCGGATGAAATCTCATCGGCGACCTTGCAATTTCCGTCGTCCCCGTTGTCTCCGGCGTCGTCCCTGGTTCCGTCGTCCACGGCAACGGTGGTGTGAGGTTATTGTCGTTGACCCTGCATCGTCGCTGAACTCCGGGACTGGATCTCCCTGCGTCGTCGTCGCCAAACTCAAGGATGGGAACTCCCTGTGTCGTCGTCGAACTTGTTCTTTCTGGAAGCTCTCATACCAGTTGTTGTACATAGAAGCAAAAGAACAAACGAAGAAGACCAGTTGTTGTACATAGAAGCAAAAGAAAAACGAAGAAGAAACAAGAATTTTTACTATGGTTCGGCAATGTGCTTACGTCGACAGTAGTGATAGCCAGCAAATACCCCTGTACAAAAATACCCCCAACCTCATGTTTGAGCAATATACTCAACATTTTTTGGGTTCCTTTTTTTCATGAATTTCAAGAGAGATCGAACTCGAGCTAGGAAAAGAGGACGCTAATCCAACGATGCCATGCCGGAATGGAAAAGAAGAATTGGAACTAGAAGACTGTTGCTTCATGCTTAAAACTTCCCTTTGTTATCGTCTTTAATTAGACAGAGCAACCTAATTAAGGAGAAAGGTGGGCAGGACAAGAGGGAGTGGTTGCTTCATAAAGTCACATTCATTGCTGATTAGGGCTGAAAGTGCTCATTCATCAATATGTTGGCTAGCAAGTTCTTATTGAGAAGATCTAACAAACAGAGTGTGGCATTTCTTAATTAGCCCTAATCAATGAATGTGGTACCACTTCCAATAATGGAAAATACTCATCTTATTTTATTAAATTTTAATATTTTAAATAATGAAATTTAATTAATATATTTAAATTAAATATTTTATTAATGGATTTTAAAGGAAATACTCATATTATTTTATTAATCAAATACCATATTTATTTATTTATTAAATTCATGTCTTTATATATTATATTAAATTACTAATTTAAGAGTGATAATTAAGATATCATAAAAGTAAGAATTTGATCATGTGTCTAGAGTAAATATTTTTGTTTAAGTATTCTATTTTTTAAATTAATTACATTATTAGTTTTATTTTTCTATCTAATTATTTTATTAATTTAGACTAAACAAAAATCTATCTTATTTTATTAATAAAATAGGGTTGAGCATTCACGTCTCTTCCTCTTGGCTCAAATTCATCCATACACCTCTATCCATAAAGCTCGAATTCCTCTTTCTCTCCTTCCTTTGAGAAATCTTGTGTTTATGTCTTCTCCATGGAAATCAACATTTTCAAAACACGAACCCTTGAAATGAATCTTATTAGATTCCAAGAGGAATTAACTCCCCTATCAACAAATGAATTACCAAACTCATCAAGAAATGTTGCCAGTTCCCAAAAGTCTAGTGTAGTATTCTTCACATGATCAATTATGATAAAAAAAAAACATTATCTAGTATGTGTATCATAAATACTCACCCGTTGGTTGGTTAAATGCGCGTCGAGAAGTAATGATATAAGACGAGAAGAGGATGCTTCAGAAAGACCAAGTGACATGGGAGATTTAGTTTGATTGATACTCTATCATGGGTTTCTTGGTTGATGGTGGTTTGTTTGTACATTTCTTTGCAGATGTGCAGCAAAGATCATATTTTTCCGGGAAACTATCCAAAACTAGTATCAAACTCTTGACAGTTACAAGTTAGACAGTTTATAATCATGTTGATGTAAGTTCTACTCCAAAGATATTTGGATTACATTCTTACAGAGATTGTTACTTGAGAAGGATCATATCTGAAGAATTTACATAGAACTTAGTAGGTTGTGATTGTGTTAGACTTCTGGAATTCACCTTCGACAGGATGGATTTTGATGACGATAACGGCTGTGATGATGATATGATACTACAGGGGTAGGATGTAAATGAGCTTTCCACATTCCAAGCTTCATTTTGCAAAAAAAACGAAGAAAAGCATATTTCAAATTCAAATTATAATTCCAACCACTATGCATGAGACTGCCACTGTTTAAGGATTTGACACTCGCTTGGCTCAATGTTAAGAGAAGGTTTCTGCTACAATCCTAAGCTCAAGATAATTTGATGAAATTTAGTTAAAAGAGTCCATCCACTTAAACCAATTTCACCACGTAGCATTAGATTTTATCCAAGCCAAAAGATGTACTTTCATGAGAAAAAAATCAATAAATATAACAAAAGAAAAAAATTAGATATGTACTTTCATTAGATATGTATTTGATTTTTTACTTTTAAAAAAAAATATTTAATTTTTTATTTAATGACATGTCAGCTTATGTGGCAGATGATGTGGTAAAATAATGACATGGCAGATGACATATCGATCTATGTTTACTGCACTGATTATGTGGTGACACATAAGCAGTCAAAGCTTATGTGTCGCTTTTGACTGCACACATAGGCATTTGACCGGTCAAAGTTGGATAATTTTAAAAATATTTTAATAACGTCAGTGTTTTTAAAATAATTTATTTTAAATAGGTATTTTAGGGAAATTCCCTTTAAAGTATACGAGACTCTGGAAAATCAGAGACAATAAAGTAGTGAAGGACCCACGAGATGTTACTGTAAATAAAGTGGTGAAGAACCTACGAGATGCTAAAAAAGACAGCCAGTGCAGGAAGTGTATCGTATGTTCAGACGGGTTCATTATCAGCTTTTAACTGAAAGTAGGAATTCTGTGATCATTCAACTCGATAGAATGAAAAGAGATTTCAAACTCCATCAATTCGGTGGAGGAAAAAGAAGATGCGAGTGGAGTTGAATTTTTAGTGAGATATTGAATGATGTTCGGAATCGAAAGCGAGAGATAATTGAGTAAATTACAGTTGCAAACTGATCGTAGTGTTAATTTAAGGGAAGTAACTAGCAAATAAGAATAAGAACAAGCAGAACGATAAAAAGTTGAAGCCTTTTCTTATTTCAGCTTATTTAGCTTCATTACCCACTGCTATCTTGTTTCTTAATACGAGCTAGTGACGCTAAGGATACTACCATTAACAAATGGATACAAGTTCAGAGCCCTTCCGTATAAGATACGCCAGTAGAAGGCAACCATTGATCTCCTTGAATCAACTCCTTCACTGTGAACTTTTTAGCTTCTTTGGGGTCTGTGATTACGTGATAACCCGGCCATGTCACCCTCTTACTGGTTCCCGCACCGGGTCCTCTGTTCGAGTACTCTCCATAGTAGAGAGTTTTCAGTGCAAAATCCCCACTCCATGGCGACCAGCCTGATGGGTCTATGTGATTGTCGATGAACGACTGCATGTAGACGGTTCTGGAAAATTCCTTCCATGGACGGCCGAGGTAGGACTTGATCTTACCCTTCACAGGGATTAGATCTGCACTGGGGATCACGTCGCAGTTTTGGATCGAGGTGCCGGTGTTCTGGTTGGGGTCAGTTCGACCTTGAGCAGTAATCATGTTCCCTTGGTTGTCCATGGGCTTCCGAGCGATGATCTTGCATTTCTGGAAAACTACGGCAGCATTGCCGAAGATAAAGTCAACCGTGCCGGTGATGGAGCAATTTCTGTAGAATTGGCGGAGGGAATGAGTGTAGAGCGTGTCTTGGTAGGCGTCAATTTTGCAACGGTTTATGACGGACATGTCTGCCCCTACTCGGAGAGCCACCGCCTGGTGCTTCTCCGGTCCGGCGGTGTTTTGGATCCATAGGTTCTGTGCCATGAATCCTTCCCCAACAGCAGCTGCATCCACAAAACAAGACTCCTTAATCGATCATAAGAGTATATTTTTGGCTCAATCAGATTGACAAGCAGACTGATCATCAGATTCTTACCAATGGTGGCCGAATTGAAGGTGGTGGATCCGTCAACAACATTGAGACTACCTGTAATAATCGTCGAGTCCATGCCATCGCCCACCAACATTATGTTCTTCTTCTTCTTCTGTATCTGCACCTGCTCTTTGTACGTTCCCTTCTTCACGTGGATCACATAACGAGTTTTGCTCTTATCAGGCGCCGTGTCGACTGCCTCCTGGATGGTCTTGTATTTACCACTTCCGTCCTTGGCCACCACAACATCGGCGTGGATGGCATCTGCAGAGGATTCGAGAAGCTTTCTATCTCTGCTCGTCACCCACAATGGGTACTCTCCGTTCAAGGGCTCAAGCAACTGATCTTCTGCATCCAGGGGTGAAAAGGAATTGACTATAGCCAGCGACGTGCTCGCCAAGACCATCAAGTTCTGAATTTGGGCCTTCATCATCGACTTGGCTGTCCCTTGAAGCCCATCCAGACATGTGTCGTAGTTGGTGAGAACAGCGCTAAGCCAAGAATGCGCGTCACTGTGGCTCCGTTTATTCAGCGACCTCAGAGCCATGGAAGAATCCTCCAAGAGATCGCGAGATAGATCCAACAATTGCAAGCAATCAGATAAGCCCGCTTGCTGTTTGATGAAGAAGTTATTGCTTGGAATAAGATAGAGACGACGGGCCACCTCAGTGGCAGTAATCACACCAGAGACAGACCTCTTGAGCAAGATCTGGAGAAGCTGAATCTGGCTCATGGGTAGGATTCCAGACACTACTTCTCTGGAGACGAGGATAAGGCATGAAGTGGGATTTTTAGCTTTGGCACATACAGCGAAGTGATTGCTGGAGGCGAGGTGGATGGCTACCAGTGATCCAAGGGATAGCAGAGATACTACAGAGAGAGTAAATAGAAGGGCCCTGTAAAGAGGAATCGACCTCTTTGGCTGGCCGAGGAGAGGCTGATCGAAGGATGCCATAATAGAACTGGAACTGGACAAGTCTGTTCCTAAAATAATTTTGAACGCCAAGAACTCGGTGTATTTAAAGGAAGACGCTAGCTTAGAGTAGTTTCTGTGCCCCTGAGATATTTTGTCTGTGATGATATAGACTACACGATGCTTCTTCTACTTTCCGAATTATTTGCAGTCAAGTTGGGGGACATTCAGAATAAAAAAACGTGAAGAATTGCAATTAATAAAAAAGTAGAGTGGTAGTTGGTTGAAGATGTAACGGCGCACTGATATTCATAGGATCACCGACGTATATTCCAACATGTGGGCATAAGTTTCAATCATTTAACCAACGGGTGAGTATTTATGATACACAAACTAGATATTTTGTTTGATCATAATTGATCATGTGAAGAGTACTACACTAGACTTTTGGGAAGTGGCAAAATTTCTTGATGAGTTTGGTAATTCAGTTGTTGCAAAGTACGTTTAACAGCAAGAAAATGATCTTCAGTGGGAGCATACAAATATTAGCTAACAGAGTTGACTGCATAGGCGATGTCAGGGCGAGTAATGGTCAAATATTGAAGGGCGCTAATGAGAGACTTGTAGAGATTGGGATCTGAAAATAGAGAACCATTTGGAGACATATGCTATGAAATGACCATAGGCGTAGGAACCGGTTTGCTATCAAGTAGCTGAGCGCGAGTAAGGATATCCCGTGCATATTTGAGCTGATCGATAAATAAACCATTAGTAATTGGAAAAGCTTCAAGACCAAGAAAGTAGTTGAGCGGACCGAAATCTTTACGTTCAAACTCAGAATGAAGCTCATGAGTGAACATGGTGATAAGAGTTGAGTTGTTGCCAGTAATAATTATGTTATCAACATAGAGGAGCAGATATATAGTGCATGAATGCTTATGAAAAACAAATAGAAAAGTGTCAGCACAACTGCAAAAGAATCCAAGTTGAGTGACAAAGGAGCTGAAGCGCTGGAACCAGGCACGAGGAGTTTGCTTGAGACCATAGAGAGATTTTTGCAATTAACAAAAGTTATGTGAAAACAAGGATCAATGTATCCAAAAGGTTGTTCCATGTAAACATTTTCAGTGAGAGTACCGTTGAGGAATACATTATTGACTTCAAGTTGGTGAAGTGGCAATGTATTAGTCACAGCAAGAGAGAGCAAACCCGGACAGTAGTAGCTTTTACCACAGGGCTAAAGATTTCAGTGTAATCAAAACCAGGGATTTGAGTGTAGCCCTTGGCACCAAGGCGTGCTTTGAGACGCTCAATGGATCCATAGGCAGGTATTTTATTCGAAACATCCATTTGGAGCCCACAATATTGGAGTATTTTCTGCTCCTTATCCCTGTATGGAGCAGACTGATGTAGGATGGATGTGTTATTGGACATATGAGTGGATGCTCCAATGTCCAAGAACCAGTTGGAGGGTGCTATGTTATGGTCCTGAGTTAAGTACCTATGTCTTCCGCTCCTGACAGGCCGATCTTTTGGGTAGTATTGGCTAGGTGCTTAACATTTGGTATCAGAGCTAGCGCTACATCGCGGGTTCGATTCCCGTGTGCTGCAAGCGATGTGTGGAAGTGCGTAGCCCTGGGCGACCAGAGTATGTTCCTGCACCATGGGTCATCGCTATAAGCGAAAGGGTCGACCTGAGTGTGTTCCTGCACCTTAGGGTCGTCACTAGAGTGAGCCGTCGTCAGAAGTGGGCCTTCTCTAGTCTTGCGACGGTGGGTGTGATGTTATGCTCCTGGGTTAAGTACTTATGTCCTCTACTCCTGACAGATCGGTCTTTTGGGTAGTATTGACTAGGTGCTTAATATGTTAAGCCAGTGAGAGCACACGATCCTGTGAATGCCTCAACAAAATGGGTAGGAGACTCATTGGACTTACTACGGGCATAACATTGATTGCATTGATCACCATAGTGACCATCAAGAGGGCATATCTGACAGCGAGGAGGGCGGCGACCTTGTGTTGAATGAGATCGGCCTCGGGTGACATAATGGCAGTTAGAACCATTTGTTCATCCATAGGTTCGACCAGAGCCACAGCGAATCGACCGGTCTGATCCTTGGGGTGCGGTAGTGAAAGCAGTAGCGGGAGAGACAGAGCTTTCAAGTGATTTTTGAAAGAGCTCAAAACTCTCTTCTTGGGAGACGAGGTCACAGAAGTGGGGGAGAGGCATGAGGGCCATTTGTGTGATGGAGAAGGTGGAAAATTCGGTGCCAAGTCGAAGGAGAAACCAGTGGAGTTTGTCGGTGTTGTCGGCGGGTCTGCCGATCGCGTGAAGCTGATCGTAGAGACCCTTGAAAATATGGTAATAAGCAACAAATGATTGATTTCCGCATTTTAACTGTTGGAGATCATCTTTGAGTCGGATTTCGCGAGCCTTCGACCAATGACTGAAGGCGTTTTCCAATGCAAGCCAGACCTCGCATGTAGTGGAAAGGCCAACGGCCTCGGCCATGGCCTCCTCGGTGATGTAGGAAAGGAGAAGGCTGAGAAGGCGTTGATCCATTGCTCTCCATTGCAAATATTCAGTCGTAGGTGTGGTAGAATCTATGGTAGCAAACTGAGGTGGTGGTGTGAGGCTTTCGTCCACATAGTTGAGAAGATTATTACTTTCCAAAAGAGGAAGAAGTTGGTTTTTTCACAAGAGATATGTTGTGGAAAAAAGTTTAATAGTAATCATATGGATGAGTGTAAGAAAAGGGAGAGTATGAGAAAAGGATTCAGCGGCCATTTGTTTTTTTTTTTAAAGAAAATGTGAACCGAGTTGGGTTCAGCTTGGAACCATGGACCGACCCGGGTTCACGTGGGTTCACCAACTCTCGTCTCGACACGTCGATGCCGGGAGACGATGAGAGTGGCGCAATTCCCGTCGATGGGCGAGAGATTGGAAGTGAAAAGCTACTGGAGAAGGTCTGTTGAGGCGGAAAGGATATGCCGGTGAGTGGCGCCGCACGGAAAAGACTGAATCACGGGGGCTGTCGCGTTGGGACGAAAACAGAGGGGCGGCGACTATGTCGGTGCTTAGAGGTGGGCAGCAGTGAAGCAGAGCTGCGATTTGCATAGAGAAGATCGATGGGAAGTTTCTCGCTGGAAAACAATGGCGATCAAAGAACCTGCTCTGATACCAAGTGAAGCTTTAAGAAAACTCTTTTTATTCACCACGATTTGGAAACCAAGTTCATATCACATATTTATACATAAAATTGAAAACAAAAATTTGCTAATTCTGGCTTGGTGATCTGTCGGTTCCGACAGACAGAAGCCTGGTTTGCAGGCTTCCGTTGCACTGTCGTTCACAAATATGAGAGTTAATTCCTCTTGGAATTTAATAAGATTCATTTCAAGGGTTTGTGTTTTGAAAATGTTGATTTCTATGGAGAAGACATAAACACAATATTTCTCAAAGGAAGGAGAGAAAGAGGAATTCGAGCTCTTTGGAGATAGGAGAGAAGAAACCAAGGGAGAGAAAGAAGAGGAAAGAGAGAGAGGTGTGTGGACGAATTTGAGCCAAAAGGAAAAGACTTGAATGCTCTACCCTATGCCTTGAGGATATATTTATAGTTGTCTGAAAGTATTTGTAATGACTACAATGCCGTTACGGCAATATGCTTCAAGAGAAAAAAAACATATGAGGACATACACCAACTTGCATAATTATAGTTCTATGCCATCTCTATAAAAGATCTCCGTATTGACTAGCCATGCCACCCCTATACACATGAGTGTCTCTTAACACTCCCCTTCAAGTTGGTGTTTGTAACTTCACTTGCAAATAATTTTGGTCAAGAAATTTGTGTGCTTCAAAAATAAGTTTTAATTGCTTTCCTTTGACTCATTTTTTTCTTCTTCACATTTTGCTTTTAATCTTCATCTTGTCTCCCCCTTGGATATGCTAGCCACATAAAAGTTGATTACCACAACACGAAAAACTCTTCATTATCGGTTACCTCTTTCTTGCACATCTTCTTCTACTTCTCCACTCAAGTTGAAGATCTTGTTGTTCTTTACCAAGAGACCCAACTTGCACATGATAATGGTGAGAGAAGGAAAATCACTCCTAGTTGTACGAAAAGTTTAATACAACAACTCCTAACTTTTTAACCATTTACTAATAGTTTTAATAAAAAAAAGGCAAAATTATCAAAATATATCTAGTAGATGAATCAATATAAATCAAGAAAAATAAAATTGAAAAAATTATGTGAAAAATAACGGAAAGACAAAATTAATCAAGTCAAAATCCAATCTTTGGCTCTGACACCATGTGGGAAAACTATGAGAAAATGAAATTGTGCGTAATATGACAAATTAAAAACAGAATAAGATTTTTTTTGCTTTGGCCCCAAGATCTTAATTTACGGATGAAAAGAGAGGGTGAGTTTTTCAATTAATCGAGATAGTTTTTTAAAATAATTTCATGCCTATTTATAGTCAAATAAGAAATAATTTGAATCCTTAAATCAAATATTTAATTAATCTTTGCAAAAGCTCCTTGTGTGCTTTGGAAACCTTGAAGTATTCTTGAAAATTTTAGTTTATCAATTAAAGAAGGTGCAAGATCAACATGTATGATAAATTTCTTTATATTGGCACTCAAATTTCCTTTTTCATTGACCTTGAGAAATAAATGATTAAGATATCTAATTTTGAGCATGGTGCCATTAACTGGGTGAAAGTAAACCTGTATGAAAGTAAATCCCTAAAGAGCTTTAGGGATTGACAGTATATGAGACTCTGGAAAGTAAGAGACCATAAATAAATTAGAGAAGGACCCACGAGAAGCTCAAAAAGACTGTAAGGTATCATTTGTTCAGACAGCAAGTGCAGCATTATCAGCTTTTAGCCGAAAGTAGGAATTCTTTGATCATTCAAGTCTATAGAATGAAAAGAGAATTCAAACTCCATCAATTCGGTGGAGGAAAAAAGAAGATGCAAGTGGAGTTGAAGTTTTTAGTGAGATATTGAATGATGTTCGGAATCGAAAGCGAGCGATAATAGAGTAAATTACAGTTGCAACCCGATCACTCTGTTAATTTAGGGGAAGTAACTAGCAAATAAGAATAAGAATAAGAACAAGCAGAACGATAAAAAGTTGAAGCCTTTGTTATTTCTGTTTATTAGCTTCATTACCCACTGCTATCTTGTTTCTTAATACGAGCTAGTGACGCTAATAGAGTCCCATTCAGCATAAGGATACTGAATTTTTTCAAGTTCAGAGCCCCTCCGTATAAGATACGCCAGTAGAAGGCAACCACTGCTCTCCTTGAATCATCTCCTTCACTGTGAACTTGTTAGCTTCTTTGGGGTCTGTGATTACGTGATAGCCCGGCCATGTCACCCTCTTACTGGTTCCCGCACCGGGTCCTCTGTTCGAATACTCCCCATAGTAGAGAGTTTTCAGTGCAAAATCCCCACTCCATGGCGACCAGCCTGAGGGGTCTATGTGATTGTCGATGAACGACTGCATGTAGACGGTTCTGGAAAATTCCTTCCATGGACGGCCGAGGTAGGACTTGATCTTACCCTTCACAGGGATTAGATCTGCACTGGGGCTCACGTCGCAGTTTTGGATCGAGGTGCCGGTGTTCTGGTTTGGATCAGTTCGACCTTGAGCAGTAATCATGTTCTTTTGGTTGTCCATGGGCTTCCGAGCGATAATCTTGCATTTTTGGAAAACTACGGCAGCATTGCCGAAGATAAAGTCAACCGTGCCGGTGATGGAGCAATTTCTGTAGAATTGGCGGAGGGAATGAGTGTAGAGCGTGTCTTGGTAGGCGTCAATTTTGCAACGGTTTATGACGGACATGTCTGCCCCTACTCGGAGAGCCACCGCCTGGTGCTTCTCCGGTCCGGCGGTGTTTTGGATCCATAGGTCCTGTGCCATGAATCCTTCCCCAACAGCAGCTGCATCCGCGCAATAAGACTCCTCAATCGATCATAAAAGTATATTTTTTGCTCAATTGGATTGACAACCAGGCTGAGCATCAGATTCTTACCAATGGTGGCCGAATTGAAGGTGGTGGATCCGTCAACAACATTGAGACTACCGGTAATAATCGTCGAGTCCATGCCGTCGCCCACCAACATTATGTTTTTCTTCTTCTTCTGTATCTGCACCTGCTCTTTGTACGTTCCCTTCTTCACGTGGATCACATAACGAGTCTTGCTCTTATCAGGCGCCGTGTCGACTGCCTCCTGGATGGTCTTGTATTTACCACTTCCATCCTTGGCCACCACAACATCGGCCGGGATGGCATCTGCAGAGGATTCGAGAAGCTTTCTATCTCTGCTCGTCACCCAAAATGGGTACTCTCCGTTCAAGGGCTCAAGCAACTGATCTTCTGCATCCAGGGGTGAAAAGGAATTGACTATAGCCAGCGACGTGCTCGCCAAGGCCATCAAGTTCTGGATTTGAGCCTTCATCATCGACTTGGCTGTCCCTTGGAGCCCATCAAGACATGTGTCGTAGTTGGTGAGAACAGCGCTAAGCCAAGAATGCGCGTCACTGTGGCTCCGTTTACTCAGCGACCTCAGAGCCATGGAAGAATCCTCCAACTGGTCGCGAGATAATTCCAACAATTGCAAGCAATCGGATAAGTTCGTTTGTTGTTTGATGAAGCCATTGCTTGGAATAAGATAGAGACGACGGGCCACCTCAGTGGCAGTTGCCACACCAGAGACAGACCTCTTGAGCAAGATCTGGAGAAGCTGAATCTGACTCATGGGTAGGATTCCAGACACTACTACTCTGGAAATGAGGGTAACACACGAAGTGGGATTTTTAGCATAGGCACATGCTGTGAAGTGATTGCTGGAGGCAAGGTGGATGGCTACAAGAGCTGCAAGGGACAGCAGAGATACCACAAAGAGAGTAAACAAAAAGGTCCTGCAAAGAGGAGTGGAACGCCTGGGATGGCCGAGGAGAGGCTGATCGAAGGACGCCATAATGGAACTAGAACTGGAACTGGAGGTATTCCTCTTCTAGGTTTACAGATGAAGTCTTAATATGCTGGATCTCTGTATGTTTATTATTTCTTGTAAAGTAGTCTGTTTGTATTATATTTTATCTTTATTCCGTAAATCATGCTCATATTTACAGCTGCCCGGCTATGTTATTTAATACGCGTTTGCTGAATCCGTCTTAGAACAGTGTTGAGCGACATGTGAAGCCCATTATTCCGTCACTCATGGCGCGCCATTCCTTTTCAACTTTTCCAATATGGAGGCTTGACCTTTTAACTTCACTGACAGTAAGTATTTCTTATACATGGAGTAATGGGCATAAACCCTGTCGTGGCATCATCATTTGTCGATATGAACTGAAGATTCTCCTTATTCTCTTCTGTGCGAATTGCAGATTACTACCGTCTGAACATGGAGCTAGCACTAGCTCATCTGATGATAAAAGGTTCGCCAGTGGGAAAAATAAGGCTTTTCAAAAGAGACATTGAAGGTAAGGGAGGGATAAGAGTCGGTGCATCGTACTGATGTGCTCCTTTGCGAGAATTATGAGAGTAGATCTTTTGATGTCAGATCAAATGAATAAGGAAAACAACAAGGGTTCTGACTTCAGTGTCCGTGTCCTTTTGGCTCTTGTTTCGTGACTAGGGTAGGTTGATGGGTTGGTGGAAGACATCTTTTTCTTAAAGGCTGCACAACGCGAGAAAATTCTAGAAACGAGGCTTCGAAGACTTTTCTTCTTTCAAGACTTTTCTGTCACTGGGATTTGACTATTTTCCTAAAACGAAGAGCAAATAAAAAAGGAAAAAAAAATTAATGGGGTTCAGCTAATTGTTAGACATGAAGTGAGACAACTTTTAAAATTTTAAAATTGAAGACTTCAATGATCCAGTTCTATGAGGACTGCTAGTTATATTATAACGATCGATGCTCGTCCCATTAGGGATACATGAGACGGTTATTATAATTAGATTCACAAGTGGACCGCTAGAACTGTAAGATCACAGTCCCTCTGTGTAAGACACACCAGTAGATCGCAACCAATCTCCTCCTTGAATCAGCACCTTCACTGTGAAATTCATGGCTACATTGGGGTCCGTTATAACATGATATCCTGGCCATGTCACCCTTTTACTGGTTCCTGCACCGGGACCTCTGTTCGAGTACTCTCCATAGTAGAGAGTTTTCAGAAAATCCCCACTCCATGGCGACCAGCCTGAGGGATCTATGTGGTTGTCGATGAAGGACTGCATGTACACAGTTTTGGAATACTCCTTCCATGGGCGGCCCAAGTAGGACTTGACGGAAAAGTTCGCCTGGATTAGATCCGCGCTAGGGATCACGTCGCAGTTTTGGATGGAAGTGCCCGTGTTCTGATTCGGATCAGTTCGACCCTGTGCGGTGACCATGTTCCCCTGGCCCTTACGGGGCTTCCGAGCGATAATCTTACAGTTCTGGAAAACCACGGCGGAGTTGCCGAAGATGAAGTCAACCGTGCCGGTGACGGAGCAATCTCTGAAGAATTGGCGGAGGGAGTGAGGGTAGAGGGTGTCTTGGAAGGCATCGAGTTTGCAACGGTTTATAACGGATTTATCTGCTCCAACACGGAGAGCCACCGCCTGCCCCTTCTCCGGTCCGGCGGTATTCTGGATCTGCAGGTCTTGTGCGATGAATCCTTCCCCAACCGCAGCTGCATTCGCGTTATGAAACTCAAAAACCGATCCTAATGCATGATCGAAACTGAAATGAGTATGTGAGAGAGTTCCCTACCGAGGGTGGCCGAATTGAAGGTGGTGGATCCGTCAACAACATTGAGACTACCAGTAATAATCGTCGAGTCCATGCCATCACCCGCCAACATTATGTTCCTCTTGTTTTTCCCTATCTGCACCTGCTCTTTGTACGTTCCCTTCTTCACATAGATCACATAACGAGTGTTGCTTTTATCAGGCGCCGAGTCGACTGCTTCCTGAATGGTCTTGTATTTACCACTTCCGTCCTTGGCCACCACAACATCGGCCGTGATGGCACTTCCAGAGGATTCAAGAAGCCTTCGATCTCTGCTCGTGACCCAAGATGGGTACTCTCCGTTCAAGGGCTCAAGCGCGTCTTCTGCATACGGAGGTGAAAGGGAATTCACTATGGCCAGCGATGCGCTCGCCAAGGCCATCAAATTCTCTACTTCAACCTTCATAACCGTCTTGGCTGTCCCTTGAAGCCCATCCAGACATGTGTCGTAGTTGGTGAGAACAGCGCTAAGCCAAGAATGCGCGTCACAGTGGCTCCGTTTACTCAGCGACCTCAGAGCCATGGAAGAATCCTCCAAGAGATCGCGAGATAGATCCAACAATTGCAAGCAATCAGATAAGCCCGCTTGCTGTTTGATGAAGAAGTTATTGCTTGGAATAAGATAGAGACGATGGGTCACCTGGGTGGCAGTAATCACACCAGAGACAGACCTCTTGAGCAAGATCTGGAGAAGCTGAATCTGGCTCATGGGTAGGATTCCAGACACTACTTCTCTGGAGACGAGGATAAGGCATGAAGTGGGATTTTTAGCATTGGCACATAGAGCGAAGTGATTGCTGGAGGCGAGGTGGATGGCTACCAGTGCTGCAAGTGACAGCAGAGATACTACAGAGAGAGTAAATAGAAGGGCCCTGCAAAGAGGAATCGACCTCTTCGGGTGGCCGAGGAGAGGCTGATCGAAGGATGCCATAATAGAACTGGAACAGGACAAGTTTGTTCCTCCTCCTTGAGTTTCCAGTTTAATTGCCATTATATGGGGACGAGCTACAAGATGAAGTTTAATTAGCAGAGTCAGCTGCAGCTGTATTCTTCTTACTTTTCAGCAATAACGTCAGTAATTTATTAGTCTAGAATCTATCTTTCGATCTTCTCAATGACATGATATTATTTAAAAGCTCTCTGACGGGGATGTCTAACATATAAAATCTTCCCCCAGACTGTCTTATGGAAATCATGATTTGTTTCCTGCTAAGTGGATTTTCCTCATTCTCGTTTTATTAGTAGTTCACACTCTGCTCAATGACTGAAGATAAAGAAATGCAGCTAGGGGGAACATCAAGTTATTTTTTATTATAGTTATAGTACTAGATATGTATCAAAGTTGATGTGTCCTAAACATAATTCTCTTAGTTATCGGATATGATGTCGGATTTATCCTTGTTGTATTTATCTTCTTATTTAATATTATTTTTTATATTCTAAATTAAATAAATACTAAAGGTGTGGTTTAGTTCATCCACTAACGTGGTTCAATTTTATAACTAACACAGTAGATCCAATAAAGATAACTTAAACCAAGTATCCTAATAAATAATTAGCATCCTGATGAACCCATTTAAGAGAATGGGTCTTCAACTCTATTTTGAGTTGTTGGTTTAAAAATAGAAAACAAGAAAGAAAGAAAAAACATAGAACAGAAGAGATTCCGCGACGCTGATCTAAGAAAGTTTTTTACTCTGTCCACAATTTGCTCTTCAGTTCTGCAGAATTCAAGCACAATTTCCTCCTCCTTCACCAAATATCTAATATAGTAAAATTCGATAGAACAATTGTTACATCCATGAAAAATCGGATTCTTGGATAAATCAATGAGCATCTATCTTCTGCTTTTGCTATGGAGAAAACAACCACCTATTGCTTCTTGGAAAACCAGGAAAACAAACCTAACCCATAACTGAATGCAAAACGGGAAGTGCTTGTTTCACCTATATTCCCAAGAGATGGGACATGAGGCCCATCCCGATCATGGCAAATTCTCTCACCATAGCTATTAAAAGACACTCAAATGTGTACGGGTGACATGATTATTAAATAAGGAGAACTTCTATAGGGATAACATGAATTGTAATTATACAAGTTGTTGTATGTCCTCTTATGTCTTTTTATTTTTGAATCATATAGCCCTAAGGTCATTGTAGTTATTGTAAATATCTTCTCACAACTATAAATATAGCCTTAAGGCATGGGGTAGAGAATTCAAGTCCCTCCTCTTAGCTCAAATTCGTCCTTACACTTCTTTATCATTTTCTCTTCTCGTCTCTCCCAACAACCAAAGTTCATCTCTTCTCCCATTCCTTTGAGATCTCTTGCGTTTATGTATTAGCCTTAAAAATCAACATAGTAAGAGAGCTGGCAAAGTTCTAAAATGGAAAAAAGGAGGAGAAATGCAGAAGAAAGGGAGGAAGAAGAAAAAAAAAAGTTTTTTTTATTTTCCCCTTTAGTTTTATTCTTTCTCAATACCTATTTTATTGTATTTCTTAATCTCTTACAATAAGTTTCATATAAAAAAATCATATACCATTAGAAAGATATTTGAGTCTATTTTCCTACTTTAAAAATAATTTTTGCAGTCAAAGTTTTTTCAAAGAGAAATTCACATTTCAAGCAGCAAAGGTCAAGCAACAGAAAACTTCAATTTTCTGAACGGTTTCTACCAATACGACTAAGAATTGAATTTATTTTGAGAATTATATCTCAAAAGAAGTTATGTGGGTCTATGTTTATAAGGTGGGGGCCTAGGAAGCCTGCCTAGAAGTGACACTAGTTATAGAAGAAGGATCTACCTCTTGTAAGTAAAATTTATGGATGCAGAGGCAGAATGAGGGAATTGAGTACAGAGTCTGTCATTGCCTAGCACTTCTAGGATCAATGTTAAATGACCTCTGAACCACACTCTATACCGAAAGCCCCCGCTAAGCTTCTGAACGCTTTGTTTACATACACCGAGACTGGCTTTGAATGGCTTTACTCTGAAAGCTCGTGGTGGAACTGTAGACGAGAAAGCAAAGCTGTTTGTGAAAATGCGTGAATGATTGGTGATGAAATAATCCCACCATCTTTGGGTCTCGAGGATTTCACCCAATCTGATTCTTCAGATGGATTTGATAGGATTTTAGTAATGTGGGATAATATCTCTCCAAATTCTGGAAGAGAACTGCTCAGACTAGCATGAATTTGATGAGAATATACCACATGAATCCGTAGCTAATTCCTACAGGAGTGCGACCCAGAAGAGACTTGACGAAATCTTTTCGTTTATGGTAGAAAACAGTGAAAGAGACTGCCGCATCCCACTTCTTCCCTTTTCGTTTGCCCCTCGACTTCGGTTCTTAACCGAGGCAAGAAGATATTTCCAAGTATTTCCATGGCGGAAGCTTTATGGGAGCTTAGTCCTCTTTCTCAGCAGTAAAAGCGTTTGAAAAATATTTATCTTGAAAGAATTAATTGGCCATGGGCAGGAGCAATCTCTTGTCGTCTCTCAGAGTGATAAAATCCGAATGCTCTTCCTCATTCTTCCTGCTAAATCACAATTAGCCAGCTTAGCTAAACCCTCCTTCATTACGTTCTGTAACTGTTAACTAATTTTCTATTGATCATGTGGTTCTTATCTTCCCATCATCAGCCCCAACAATTACTCACCTGACTCAATCTTAGCACCATGGATTTGGGTCCCATGGACCTACACACGATGGGACCAAGAAGCCAGCCGGTCACATACCTCATCAGAAAAATCCAGTGCCTTGTACAGTACTAGAGTTCACATGGAGATGCCTGCAGGCCTACAAGGACTTTGGAAATATCTACAGAAACAGAGACTGATCAGTGTTCTCTAGTAACCCTGAGAAGGCCACTTGTGAGTTCTTCAGCTTTCTACCGTTCATCGCCTTCCACTCCCGTCCACCCGGTCTGATGCATCCTCCGCCCTCCAAATATTATCCCCATCTCACTTTTTCAGATTTTTTCTCCTACTTCCCTGCAATAAATATCCGCCGCCCCGCCTCTATCCACTCGCCAGGCCAGTTTCTCCTACATCTCTGCACAGGTAAAACCCGAGCAAAGTTCTAGAGATCATGGCAAGTATCTCCACGACCTTCACTTCTCCCCTCTCCACAAAGCCCAATGCCCTCTTTTCGGGCTCTTCTTTCCATGGCGTTCCTCTCTCCTCCCGCGTGCCGGCGGCTAAATCTTCTTCGAGCCCTAACCCTTCCGTTTCTGTATCTGCTTCCGCCTCCAAGTATGATCTGCAGTCTCTTAAGTTTGAGCCCATCAAGGAATCTATTGTGTCTCGTGAAATGACCCGTCGGTACATGATGGACATGATCACTTACGCCGATACCGACGTCGTCGTGGTCGGCGCCGGCTCTGCCGGTCTCTCTTGTGCCTACGAACTCAGCAAGAACCCCAACGTTCGCGTCGCAATTATCGAGCAATCAGTCAGCCCCGGCGGCGGAGCGTGGCTGGGAGGCCAGCTCTTCTCCGCTATGGTGGTGAGGAAGCCTGCGCATCTCTTCTTGGACGAGCTCAACATCGAGTACGATGAACAGGACAACTACGTGGTGATCAAGCACGCCGCACTCTTCACTTCCACCATCATGAGTAAGCTCCTAGCACGCCCTAATGTCAAGCTCTTCAACGCCGTGGCGGCTGAGGATTTGATCGTGAAGGGCGGGAGAGTGGGGGGTGTTGTGACCAACTGGGCGCTTGTGTCCATGAACCACAACACGCAATCGTGCATGGATCCAAATGTCATGGAAGCCAAAGTGGTTGTCAGTTCTTGCGGACATGATGGGCCGTTCGGTGCTACTGGTGTCAAGAGGCTTAAGAGCATTGGGATGATCGACAGCGTCCCCGGGATGAAGGCTCTAGACATGAACACCGCCGAAGACGAGATCGTGAGGCTTACCAGGGAAATCGTCCCTGGAATGATTGTTACCGGAATGGAGGTTGCAGAGATCGACGGTTCACCCAGAATGGTATTTTTCTGTTCTAATTGAATCGTTTTATTTCTTCTTCTTCCCAAGTTTTTCTTTTCAACTTCTACCTAGAATAACCTTAACTTTCACCATTTTTTAATCTGACCCAAGATTTTATCTGCCTCAACTAATTAAAAATCTTGAATTTTTTTTATGCAGGGACCGACCTTCGGAGCTATGATGTTATCAGGACAGAAAGCAGCTCACTTGGCCTTGAAGGCCTTGGGCTTGCCAAACGCCGTGGATGGAACTTACCAACTAGGAAGCGCTCATCCGGAGCTTGTCCTTGCATCTGCTGCGATTGATGAAACAGCGGAAGCATAGAGAAAGGAAAAGAACAGAAAATAAGAGCAACAATTCAGAGGAAAGATTTTAGATTTAATGCCTGTTAGGTGTTTGTTTTTTTCTCTTCAGGGTTTTGTGAACAAAAAGGGTGCAAATTAAAGCTTTTGTTAGCGTTTTCATTCCGTCTTGTTCATAAAAAGAAATAAATTTCCGGTAAATTTCACTGTATTTGACTGATAGCGTCTCGTCTGTTACGTGGGGATTTCTACCTGTGACTCCGAGGACGACATATCATGGCGGCATCACGTGAAGGAGTCTACTTTATGCGGGACTCTTTATCCATGAATTTTGTTTCTTTGCGTTCGTAGTTGGAGATTTTTCAGCTCTGGCAGCAGGAGCCAAGCAGGAAAGGAGCCCCTTTTAGATTTTTCTGGGATTTGGATGATTGTTGCAATGGAGTAGCAGTAGGAGCCAAGCAAGAAAGAAGCCCCCTTTTAGGTTTTTCTGGGATTCAGATGCTTGTGTGAGTGTGGGCGTTAAGGGCCTAAACCCCCTAACAACCAAAAAAATTATAACAAATGTAAACCCTTCTTGGATTTTGATGGCGAGAATAGGAAGCCATTAGATGATAGCTCAAGCTGTCTTCTCTCTTTAATTTCCTGTCTGAAATATCCTTAGAACAATTCCACTCAGCTCTGGTTAATTTTCAAACTCGTCTTTACTAATGCCCATTTCACAGGAAAGAAAGTTGAATCCTCAGAGAAAGTCACAGTGAATCCCTTGATATGGTTCGAAGTTTGGGGAGGGATCACTGTTCAAGCTACCCCTTTGTTCCCTGAGGGTAATTTCTAGAAAATTCTTCACTGGTTGTCTACTTTTGGATGAAACTGATATATATGAGGTATGTTTCATGAAAAGGAGAATTTGATTATTATTTTATTTTTATTAATTATTTTTTAAAATAATAATAATTAAATTTTTATTTTTATTTTTTCTTTTCTTTTTTAGGGGTTCCAAACAGATCCTCAGGGAAATAAACTTTAGAAAGGCAACTTTCGTGGTAAATACACATCTCTAGAAACCTTTTTCCCTAGAAACAACTTTTCATACATTTCAATAAAAAAAACAATATATCAGAATTGACAATAATGATTTTAACCCTTTGTATTCTGGAAATATTTATATGAGAAAATTATACTCCGGTAATAGAATTCTAGAAAGTATATCCTAGAAATACAATTCTCAACACACTAATCCCCCTAGTAGAAGATCTGAAACGCAACAAAAACTCTCTCAAATCCATTTGGGAACTATCGGAGAAAAATAATTCTACTATCTCCCCTTGTGGTTGTACGATCGGAAAAATATTTACGATCGGTTTTCGGAGCCACACTCTGAGTATAGGATTTATTGTTGAAGTATGATTATGAGCGTAACTATGAATTTCCAACTTAGCTTATTGAGTAGAAAGATATTTAAATATTGTTGTTTGTGAATGTTCTAGTTGATTTCGATTATGTATGTTATATATGTTGTAATCAAAGAGTGGTGTACATAGTTTTAGATAGGGTCAAGGAAATGAATAATTGCTTGGAGAAATTTTACAAATTTAGATTTATTACCCCAATTCCTTCAGTCTAGTTCTTTAGACAACTTAATTGTAATGATACAAGGTTCAAATTAGAGATGACAATAAGTCAATTTGGGTCTAATTTGGAAAACTTGACCCTCCTGGTTAAATTTGCAATCTTGTCATTGCCCTGTAACCTATCCTTGAATCCTAGCCTTCCCTTGTCTATCCCAAGGCCACCCTATTATGGCCTCTAGTTTGAGAAATTGGGCTGCCATCTCTAATTCTAGCTCGAAGGTCGCCTGTAAATAAGAATGTGCATTTACCAAAAAAACGGTTCAAGGGATAAAATTCTGAAACTGCCAGAGGATCGAAAGAAATTTGGCTTTGAATTCCACCGTAACAGCCAGGAATTCATTCGCAAACTATGAACAACATAGGGAATTTTACCAAAATACTGATTAAAGATAACTTATTTATAATAATAACGAAGACCACAAAATATTTACAAAACTACCGAACTTTGACCGGTCCACTGTATATGTGGACAGTCAAAAGTGATACGTAAGCTTTGACTGCTTATGTGTCGCTCCATCATCGGAGCCCGATGCTGTAGATGAACACATAGGCTGCCACGTCATCTGCCATGTAATTTACCACGTCAATATAAATTATTTTATTTTTTCCCTGTCATCTGGGCCATGTAAGCACCCGCCACGTCAGCCCTCACATATGTTTTTAATTCTAATCTCTTCCACGATTTTCTCCTCTCCTCTCATCTCGGCTGCTCTCCTCTTGTCACTCCCCTGTTGCCGCTCGCCTCCCCTGCTACCGCCGCCGCTTGCCTCCCCTGTTGCCGCCGCTCGCCTCCTGCCGCTGCTCTGCCTCCGCCTCGCCCCTGTCTCTGCCTCGGCCTTGCCTTTGCCGCCGCTCGGCCTCGCCCTTGACACCCCCTCTCAATCACTCTCTCTTCGTCTCAGCCTTTTATCTTTCCTCTGTTCATCTCTCGCCACCAACGTTCTTCCTCTCTGTTCCCCTTTGTTCGTCCTCTTGCCGCCCATTCCCTCGAAAATTAGGAGAGTGATTTTTTAGGATTTTTGTTAATTGAATCGAATTATTGTATTTAATTATAATATTGATTTGAATTTAGGTGTTTAATTACTGTATTGATTTTTTTGTGATTTACTGTTTAATTTCAGATTTATGTTAATGAAAATTTTGCCAAATTAAAATTATTGTAAAATTTTGTAAGATTTTTAAATAAATAATATATTTTTTAATAATTTATTATTTTGTAAATAAGGTAATAAAAAGTATACAAATAAAATATATTTTTAAACACTAAAACAACTTTTTTGTATATATTTTTTAATTTATAAATATTTTAAATGGATAATATATGGGTAAGACTTAAGAGTAATTTTTTTTTATTTATAAATATTTTAAATAAATAATATATGGGTAAGACTTAAAAAAATTATTTATAAATATTTTAAATCCATAGTAAATGGGTAAGAGTTAGATTATTTTTATTTATAAATATTTTAAATTTCTAAATATTATTATTTTGTAAATAAGGTGATAAAAATATACAAATAAATTATATTTTTAAACTCTAAAATAGTTTTTTTGTATATTTTTTTAAAATTTTAAACATTTTAAATCGATAATATATGGGTAAGACTTAAGAGTAAGATTTTTTAAATTTATAAATATTTTAAATTCATAATAAATGGGTAAGAGTTAGATTTTTTCTATTTATAAATATTTAAAATTTGTAAATATTATTATTTCGAAAATAAGGTGATAAAAATATACAAATAAATTGTATTTTTAAACTCTAAAATAATGTTTTTTGTATTTTTTTAATTTATAAATATTTTAAATCTAATTAATTTACTTATTTTATTTTATTTTTTAAAATATGAAGAAATAAAAAGTGTAACAATAATTTTTTTAATTAATAAATATTTTAATTGTTATTAAATGGTGTTAAATAAGTAAGAGTTAATTTTTTAATTGTTTATATTTTTTTTAAATAATTTTTTATTTTAGATATAAGGTAATAAAAAGTGTATTTGATTTTTTAATTTTTTTAAAATTTATTCAAAATTTTATCATGTAATGATATGGCAGATGATGTGTCAATAATAATGACATGGCAACCTATGTGTTCATCTACAGTATCGCTCAGATGATGGAGCGACACGTAAGCAGTCAAAGCTTACGTGTTACCTTTGACTGTCCACATATACAGTGGACCGGTCAAAGTTTGGTAGTTTTGTAAATATTTTGTGGTATTCGATTATTATTATAAATAACTTATTTTTAATCAGTATTTTGGTAAAATTCCCGAGAACATATTGCAGTCTCAGATTCTCATCCCATAGTCCCGTGCATGAAGCTGGGAAGGAAGCTTCTCTTTATCTTAAACCTCTCGACATCCCCTTGACCCCCGAGACGAGGTGATTGTATTTCCCAAGACGGATCATCCTCAAACTCCCATCTTCTCCTCTATATTTCACGTGGAATTTATAATGCGTACAAGAAGGATTGGCTCTGCGGAAAGGAATGGCAGGCTTATTCCGATCGAGCTATCTTCTTAGCTGACTCATCGACAGACAGATGATCTTCCAAACGGCAGTCTTATCCTCTTCTCGGGAGTCCAAACCCAGAAAACAAAAACAAAAAACAGTTCCTGATCGTCACAGTGACCGCAGCATTGACAGGAAAACAAGCAAAGGATGAAATCCATGAATAATAAACTTGAACAAAAAAGAAATACCCACAGAAAAACTGCCAGTGAGTACTTAATATGCAAGAGATAATCCTAGCGACGCTCTCTTCCACAAAATGATTTGACCATTCGATATTTGGGTTTCAGTTCGGAGTTGCCATTTCTTTCTTCTGTTCTTGAATCCTGGAGATAGTTCGGCCAATGTCAACTTTGCCTGCAATTTAATTTCTTTGGAAATCTTCCCAGTTGCTCTGTTCATCTCGCAGCAAGACAAATGAACTGTAATCCTTATCCAAAGAAGAAAGACAAATAAACTGTAACTCTTGAATATAAATAAGACAAATCTAACGGTAAACGCTTAAGACCTGAATGGATCGGTTTAATAAGCAAGGACGGAAGAGAAAAGCTTCAAAGCGTTAACTTGCATGGGCATGATGCTAAATATAGCAAATCTGGGAGGCGGCAACTGAGGCAGTATTCAACAGCCTAAAGATAGAAGCAGAGGAGGTTACAGAGAAAGAACAAGACAAGGATGGCGATAATCTCATCGAGGTGCAGGATAGTTGGAGACTGATCATCACCAACGTGCCTTCAGCAGCAGATTGGAGGGTCCACCTCTCATTATCTTGACCTTGCGAACATTAGTTTCGATTTCTTTGCGTGCGTTATCGGGGGGAAAGATAGTCACCAGGCCATCATCCGCTATCCAAAACTCTGCCAACCCTGATCCGCTCGCTTCTCTTATAAATTGACGAATTCGGCGTAGCTAGTGCATTAACTTGTTTTAGTTCTTACAAGCTTTTTTTTTTTCTCTCTCAAGGTTCTTCCATGGCTCCCTCATTTTCAGTCCCTTCAATGGTTAGTAAGCATTCTATTGACTATCTTTTCTCTTTTCTTCTCGATGTTTGAAAGAACATTGTACATTCCATTGCTTGGGTTTGCTTTCGTTGTATCAGGAAGCTCTGTATTTTATTTTCCTAGCTTGTTCTGTGGAGCCCAAGATATATAATCGTTTTCCGCAAACTTCTCATAAGAGCAAATTTTTTTGTTCAGCATTTGCAATATTTCTGATACTAGTGTTGCTGTGTTGTCTGGAGGTATCAATGGCAGACATGAACTGTTGAACTGACTTTCTGGGTTTTCAGTTTGTGAATGTTTTACAGGGGTTGGGATCCTTCACTCTAGGTTCGATCACAGCACCAGAGTTGTAAAGTAGAACAATTTTTTTCGTTTTAATAAATCTGCCCTTACTTTTTGCAGAATTATAAAATTCAACCTCTACGAGTTGTTAAAACTATTGAAATAAGAAAAAGTTTAAAGAAAGAATATGCTGTAGTTGATCCTTATGAAATGACAGAAGTTTCTCAAGGTAGTTCATGTAGGCCAGTGGGTCCCTGTTCCAGTCAAGGAACCAATCAGTGACTTGTGTTTCACAAACACCAAATCCTTAGTTATACCACTTTTCTAGTCTGATTCTATAGCAGTTTTGGTCTTAGTCCAGAAGTCTGATTCTGACAAGATAACTAAAGCGACGCTTCTGCAGATTCTAGATGAGGAAGGGAGGTTTGAAGCAGAAGTTGCAGAGGTCCAAGCATTGTGGAACACTGAGAGGTTCAAGCTAACTCGACGCCCCTACACTGCTCGAGATGTGGTCGCACTCCGGGGAAACCTCAAGCAGAGCTACGGCTCCAACGAGATGGCCAAGAAGCTCTGGAGGACCCTTAAAACCCACCAAGCCAATGGCTCCGCTTCAAGGACCTTCGGTGCGCTTGACCCCGTTCAAGTCGCCATGATGGCCAAGTACCTCGACTCCATCTACGTCTCCGGCTGGCAGTGCTCTTCCACCCACACTTCCACCAACGAGCCCGGACCCGACCTCGCCGACTACCCCTACGACACCGTGCCCAACAAGGTCGAACACCTCTACTTCGCCCAACAGTACCACGACCGCAAACAGAGGGAGGCCCGCATGAGCATGAGCCGAGAAGAGAGGGCACGAAATCCTTATGTTGATTACCTTAAGCCCATAATTGCTGACGGAGATACAGGTTTTGGGGGAGCGACTGCGACTGTTAAGCTCTGCAAGCTGTTCGTGGAGCGGGGGGCCGCCGGCGTCCACATCGAGGACCAGTCGTCGATGACCAAGAAATGCGGACATATGGCCGGGAAGGTTCTGGTGTCCGTGAGCGAGCACATTAACCGACTGGTGGCCGCCAGGTTGCAGTTTGATGTCATGGGAGTGGAAACTCTCCTGGTTGCTCGAACCGATGCAGTTGCAGCGAATTTGATTCAGACCAATGTGGACACGAGGGATCACCAGTTTATTCTGGGTGCAACCAACCCGAAACTGAAGGGAAAGTGCTTGGCTACGATCATGGCTGATGCCATGGCGGCAGGCAAGAATGGTCTCGAGCTTCAAGCAATTGAGGACGAATGGGTGGCCATGGCCGGGCTGAAATCCTTCTCCGATGGCGTTAAGGATGCCATTAGAAGCTTCAACATTGGAGAAGAGGAAAAGTGGAGAAGGTTGAATGAGTGGGAAAGCGTGTCAAGCTACGACAAGTGTCTCTCCAACGATCGAGGCCGGGAAATCGCCGAGAGGTTGGGTGTCAAGAACCTCTTCTGGGACTGGGACTTGCCCAGGACCAGAGAGGGCTTCTACCGGTTCCAGGGTTCGGTGGACGCTGCCATCGTGAGAGGCTGGTCGTTTGCTCCCCACGCCGACCTCATTTGGATGGAAACAGCCATGCCTGACATGGTTGAGTGCACGAAATTCGCCGAAGGGGTTAAATCCATGCACGCAGAAATCATGTTAGCCTACAACCTTTCACCTTCTTTCAACTGGGATGCATCGGGAATGACGGACGAACAGATGAAAGATTTCATCTCGCAAATTGCCAAACTTGGCTTCTGCTGGCAGTTCATAACACTGGCGGGATTCCACGCTGACGCGCTAGTGATCGACACTTTTGCGAAGGATTTCGCGAGGCGAGGAATGCTAGCTTATGTCGAGAGAATTCAGAGAGAAGAAAGGAGAAATGGAGTCGACACTTTGGCTCACCAAAAATGGTCCGGCGCTAACTACTATGACAAGGTGCTGAAGACTGTTCAGGGAGGCATATCTTCCACTGCTGCAATGGGCAAAGGTAAAGTTAAATACATCGAGCTTGAGCTCTTGAACTTGCAAACCATTTTGTGGGGGATTTTTTTCATTCAAGCTCGGAGATTCATACTTAGGTTTCGTCTCTGCTGCTTGCAGGAGTGACCGAGGAGCAATTCAAGGAAACATGGAGCGGAGGAGCGATGGGTATGAACGAAGGTAGCATGATGGTAGCCAAGGCAAGAATGTAGAAAGAAAGAAGATTATTGCTTGATGAGGGTCATTAGGGAGCCTTGCTTTTTCATCTAATCTTGGCTCCGCTTGCAAATAGAGTTGTATGAGTTATCGCAAGTGCAACTCAGGTAAATAATTGCACAATAATTAGTGGGGATTGGGGTCGCTATTTTTGTCGTTGAACCTCACATTAGCTTCTTTACCTTATGGTGTTCATCTCTAATGTAAAGCCAAGCTATATCAAGTGTTTTTAAGTATTTATATTGATGAAGTTCCCTAGTTCAACTCAACTGTAGCACCTCTGCAGCTAATCAGATCAATAAAAGAGGGATAGAGCATTAGGATGAACAAATATTGATAGTAAGACCTGTGTTAGAAACCGATTTGCCCATCTGGGTGAAGGTAAGTGAGGCAATGTAAAAAGGGATTTACATTCCTCCCCATTCTCTGTTTTGTCTTGTCCGATTGTTCAGACGGGATCTCAATTCAGGGGTTTCCGATCCGCTTCTCATAAACTAAGGTTGTCCATTCATCTGCCTTTTTAAGTCTGTCTCCTGTTGAAACATAGCTCAAGATATCTCAAGGACAAGATTACCATATTGTATGGTAAGTTCGTGACTACAGAGAAGTCCTCTAATGGTTCAAAACTATCTAATATATTCCGTTTATCATCTATGATTCACCATGATCTTACTACATTTCGTTATTAATTTTAAGCTTCCGAGGTTTGCCACATACTTGCAGCAATCTTATTTATGTAACGTTCATCCTTAATTGCCAATCTTCTGCTTCATGAAATTGGCCGCCCCCATCTGTAATACTTCTTCCCTATCTGTAAGCCTCCTGGATTATCGCTATTTGTCATCCTTGGGTCTAATTTTAAGAAGCCGGCAAACTCCGCTTACTCGCTCTCGTGACTTTTGAGTACAAACCATGGCCTTCGGGAGAGACCCTGTCCCTTGCAACCAAAGCACCTGAACGGTCCGACAACAGCTCGGAGCAGCGGAGTAGTAAATGGTGCCAAGAGGCACGAACAGTTCGTCAAATTTCAATTGCTCCAAATCTCTCACATGGCGAAGCCAAGTCCAGAAGAAAGTTCTTATTTCCCAGATTTCTTCCCTCCTCTTACAACGCAAAAATTGGCCTTTACTTATACCCAAGACGCTCACTCTCACTCCGGACATTTTCCTGCAAATCCTCAACAAAACCCAAAACAACCCAGAAATTTCTCTCCGCTTCTTCACCTTCGCCACAAAGTCCCTTCTTTTCCAGCCTGATCTCAGATGCCACTCCAAAGTTATACAAATACTAATACAATCTAACTGTTTAGAACCGGCGAAATCTCTCATTAAACCTCTGATGAAGTCCGTGCCGTTCTCGGCAGTCTTCGATGCGATGATCAGACGTCCTAGAGGTACCGCTTCTGAGTCTCTCATCTTTAATTTCCTCCTACAAGTCTATTCAGGTTATGGGTCTGTCAGTGAAATTATTGAAATTTTAAAGATATGGAGCGTTTACAAATGGGTAATTTCTCTGAGCAGTTGTAACGCGTTGTTGGCTGCCTTGTGGCGCGCCAACCAAACGAGTTTGTTGAGGCCCTGTTATGCGATGGCCCTGCGCAGTGGTGTGGTTCCTAATTTATCAATGTGGTCTATTCTTGTTAGGCTTCTTTGTGCAGAAGGGAAACTCGAGAAGGCCATAACGGTGTTGAATTCGGGAATCAGTAGTCCTGGGTTATATAATTTGGTCATAAATTATTACTCTAAGAAAGGGGAGCTTCAGGCCTCCATTAATCTGTTAAATGAGATGTCTTCCAAGGGGTTTGTGCCGGGGTTTGATACCTATAGTTCGATCCTTGACGGAGCCTGCAAATTTCAAGACGTCAAAGTAATAGACACTATGGTTGATGACATGGTTGAAAAAGAATTTCTTCTAAAAATGCCCAGCTTGGATTACGATGAGATCATTACAAAGTTGTGTGCCCTGGGAAAGGCTTTTGCTGCAGAGATGTTCTTTAATAGAGCTGTAGATAATGTTGTTGATCTTCGAGATTCTTCTTATGTGAGTTTGCTGAAAGTATTCAGTAAAGAAGGGAGAGCGAAGGAAGCTATGAAGGTATATGGGTTGATTTTGCAAAGGGGTATTAAGCTGAATTTTATTAGTAATAGCACTCTTGTGAGTGTTCTTTGCCGGGATGAACCATCAGAGGAAGCCGATTGTGTATTGAAAAATGTGATTAGGAGTGGGTATATGCCCAGTGGAGCAGACCTTTCAAAGTATTTAACTTCTCTCTGTAATAAAGGAAAATGGATAGAAGCTGAGAAAATTTTGAATTTGATTTTGGGTAGTGGTTCCTTACCTGATGATGCCTCCTGTAATTTCTGTTCATTAGTGGAGTATTATTGCTCTAATGACCAACTTGATCTGGCAATTGCTTTGCATGATAAGATGGAAAAACTGGGGCAGAGTTTGGATGTTACCTATTACAATGTTCTTCTTGATGGTCTCTCTGTAGGAAAGAGGATTGTTGAAGCAATTAAAGTGTTTGATCATATGAAAAGTAGAAATATAGTGAATGCTCAGAGTTTCTCAACAATGATAACTGCTCTCTGTACTGAGAGGGATATGAAGAAAGCCATGAAGCTTCATGATGAGATGATAAAAAGGGGGCTTAAACCTGATGAGGACACTTACAAACGTTTAATATCTGGATTCTTTTGAAGAACAGGTGGTCATACTGAGAAAGTGATTTCTATTTGATGGACTGATTGGTGATGTTGTTGAGCTACTACTTGAATTGCACCACAGGATCATGGCGGACTTTCAAAATATGAGACTTTTGTCATATTTAGTATTTGTATTCACTGGATGTATTGTTGTTAGCATGAAAAGAGGTGAAAGAGGGATAATCACTTTATCAATTTTAGTTTTAAGCAATACCATGCCTCAACTGTTTATTAGATTTACTGTTAAAGAAAACTGTAGTGGTCAAGTATCGGGTATTTGTGATGAAATTGTATATGATAAAATTTCATTACTGTACCATTTTTACTGATAACCCAATATGTATTAGATGATCATTCCATTTTGACTAATAACCCAATATATAGAGGTGATACTTTTGCAAGGAGCAAATCCAGCTGCATTACTGTTGCATTGGTTTTTTTTATGCTGACTATGTGGGGGAACTCATGGTGCTTGGGCTTATCTGATTCAGATAACCATAGATCAACTATATGTTTCAGTAACATGCACATAATCAGGCACTGTTAAGCTGTGCTTGAGGCCTTTTTTCTTGTTTTCCTTTTATACAAACGTATAGAAGGGAAATATAACCTTAAATTTTCCATATATATGCTCATGCCATTTGATTTTGCTGATGGAAGACAAGAGGACAAGTTTAAACCGCTGAAAATAGGTTGCAAAATTTTCTAGAGTTTGAAAATATAGATGTATTCCTCACTCCCGAACATGTAGATGTAAACTTAGGGATACTGGATCAATGTCTAATCATTTTTTACCTTCAGATGGCTGCATTTAAAATCATTGGTTTTTTTATCCATATTGTATTATTCTTATACTATTTTTTTGAGTTATTTAATTGAGTTACCAGAATATATTTATTGGCGTTTTATTATTGGACTGTGGAAAATATTCACTGGCGTTCTATTGCCAGTAAAGTATTCCAGAATTCTAGAATCAGAGGTCCAAAGTTGTGCAGTTCTAGAACACAGAATCCAAGAAAGGCTTCTCTCAGACTATTTCATTTCTTTGCAAAAAGAATTGGAATGAAGTATAAGAAAACCCCTGAGTTCTACAATCTCATGCTTCAGAAATTCGGCATAGCTTAGATACTCTATTGCAACTACTTTTGTGCTGCACTTTAATCCCTTTGTGTCTTTGTTCATTGCATCTCTCTACTTTATTCGTCTTAAATTTTTATTTGCTTCATTTGTTACTGGGTGTTGCTTTCTGGTGGTCCTAAATTAGTAGTTCATTCTAATATGTGATGTGAGAGTTGTGTAATAGGATCAACTCCCCAGTACATTCCTGATTTAACTCAGCTTCTGATATGCATGCTTGCTCAGAAGTATTTAGTGATTTTAATGGCTGTTGCATTTCTTATCTGTCCTCTAGAAGATCAAGTGCCTTGACATGTGTTCTGAATATGTTTCCCGTTTATGGCTAGCGGTCTCAAAATTAAATCAGTGACCTGTTTCATTTCTAGAAGTATCTATGATTCTCCTTTTCTTCTTTTGTTTTTGGAATATCTGAATCACCTTCACTATCAACTTACTTGTTTGTTCAGTAGTTAGTAGGTTCGGGTTGCTTAGAATGTTTGTGTGTCCAGTTCATTTTTTAAGTGCTTTAACAAAAAAATTCTAAAATTCCTTCTTGCAGTAAACAATCCTGCTTTGGATGAAAGTAATTTGACACAATAGATGAAACAAACACCACCAATCAACTTTAAAGGGTGGGTTTCTCCAAAGGGTTTGATAATATTTGTTTGTTTTTGTTGAATTTATGGAAAAGAAAAAAAATTTATTGACTTGTTGTAATCAGAGTACATGAACCCCTATTTATAATAGAAGAAAGTAGCAGAGTCTAATTACAATTAAACTACCCTTATCCCAATTACACCCAAACTCTAACACTTGAAGATAAGTCCTAGCATAATTAAATAACTCAACATAAATAGAAGACTAACATAACTAAAACACCTTTAAACTGAAACTCTTCTATGAGACCTTATTCTATAATAATTGTGGCTCTATAAGACTTCTTATTGTGAGAGTCATGTAAGACTCTTCCATATTTTCTCTTTAACAGTTTTCAAAAGTCTATTCTGTAGAAGAAAGCAAAACCATCATTGTTACTTTTCTTAAAAAAAAAAAACCATCATTTTTACATTAACAAGCTAATAGAATACTGCATACATTGACATGTCCAATTTATTGCTGATTGGTGATATTTATTGAAGCAGATCTGTAGGACAAAGAATAAGGGGCTCCTGATGATCTTCTGTGCTACTTCTTCTAGGGTTTCAAGATTGAAAGAACAATTGTTTTTGCGATTATAAGAAGGATTATAGTAGCAATCATCAGACAGTTCCTAGACTTTTTCTGTAAGCTCTTTGTTGTTTGAAGTGCATCTGTTCCCAATTTTACTCGGTCCACTGTATTCATCAGCTGTAAGTAAATTGATTGTATGCTAAGAAAGGCACGTGCTTAGAAAATATTAGATCTCTATTAGCTTTTGCATGGAGGAGAATCAAACCTCGGTCTCTATATTATCTAAAATATCTCCTTAGGCCTCAAGTACTACTGCAATGTCCATGAAAACCTGGAAAAAATGATACTGAATATGAGAGTGACAAACAAAACTTAGAGAATTGGAGTGAGAAATTCCGAGTGGCAATGATTAGAGATTTAAAAGGAAGTCATGTTTTTATCATTTTTGGGTCTGATTTATGAGCTCTAACACAAAGATTGAAGCGCTTAGGCAATGTGCTACTTAAAATGAACAGGAAAATACCTGATGCAAGTCAAGAAGTTTCCTCTCAATTTCTTTCACTGCATCATGCCTTTTCCTGTATTTCTTGTAGGGCATCCAATATCTATGAACATGAAGTAAGAATTTGACATTTAGCTCTTGTATTTGATTGGAATTTACAAAAACTAATCGTTTAAGTGGACCAACTTGTCCTCGACCCATCTCCTGAATAGCCTTGTCGAAGATTTGCTAGTCATTTTCAGTCTCAGTAAGATTCTCAATCATCTAGGTTGAGCTTAAATGGTTACTACATAGCATGGCTCAAGCTTGCAAAATATGAACTTCAGTGCAGCTTTGTGATTGTTTAGCTGCAGGGTACTAATCTCTTCATCTGGTTTTATACCAGTCACTGCACCATTGCACTGTTTTGAGCGCCAGGGTGGTAGAGTGGTAAAAGCCAATATGTTCTGCATGTCATGAAGGAAAAAAAAAAAAAGACAATCTAAAGTAGGATTATACTTACCTGAAGCCTCTGAAATAGCTTGGACAGATTGTCTACCTGTTTCTCATCATCCTCCACCTGAGCGCAGAGGAAGTAGAACACAAAAAGATGAGATCATTTGTTAGGTATACTGAAGTTATTCAAGGAAGAATTTCTTATGCTTATAGGGAGGACCTTCTTAAAGTAAACTTCCATTCCTAAATGTGAATTATTTTTTGCAGCCCGCGTTCCTAGCTCTGTATCTTATAGAATGGCAAGGGTGATGACATGATTCAGTACGTAATTGTGTTGTAGTTTTGTAGACATCACAGATGGTTAAATTGCCTGTTTCTGAGAACCTTCAGGGAGAGGAAGCTTCCTTTCTACCAAACCGAATTTCACTTCACTTTGCTGGTAGATAAAAATGAAATATGCTTGATGTGACCATCGCTTATCCAGAGAAAATTTCCCATTTAACTCTGATTGGGTTCAGTTCAATTCCAGCCATTTACTTTATTGATGAACACTATTAACCTTTCAAATCGTCCCTGTGCTACAGCTTATTGAATGAGATGTATGCAGTTTGATACTGGAACAGAGCCTGCACAGCCAATTTCAATTCTCCTTCCAAATCTGTCATGTATAAGACAAATTTACAAAGCAAAACAATGGTTTTAGGTTACCGAGAGAAGGCCGTTCATCTTGGTAGAACAGAACCGTAGAGCCTTTCCTCAGAGAATAATTCGTAGAGAGACAGGTTGAAGAAGGTAATGGAGAATGGAGGAAAAGAACATAAGGAAGAAGAATAAAGAAAGACGAGAAAGGTAGGGTTTTGGTTGGAGATTCCGACGGGTCTTTGGTGACGGTGTAGTGTAGAAGAGATGCCATTATTTTATTGCTGCATGGATTGGAGGGTGAGACCATGAAACAGAACACAGAGAACACTGGCGTTTCGTTGTTTAGAGCTGATACGTTGGTCGCCGATCAGCAAATTCAAAACAAATCACTGAAAGCAACATTCAGGACGTTGATAATATCCAAATTACAGGTGGGTTAGATTGATCTTTGATGCCTTCGCATGTCTCACAGTGGTGGAGAAGGGCACTTTCTTATTTCCACAAATTAAAATACAAACAAGCTCGTTTTGATAAATTAAAACAGAGAAGAAACCAGAAGAAAAGAAAAACAATTCGGATGATAACACTTTTTCTTTTCTTTTTCGGGTCTTAAATGATGCTCTGTTCAACCATAGTTGAGACGGAATATGTCATTCTGCACGAAAAAGCTTCCTTGTGGCGTGGGAGTGGGAATTAAGTGAAACATCTGCAAATGCAAATAGAAAGAGTCATTGTTAATCATTTAGAAACAATTCATGTAAATGAAGATCAATTGTATCACATAAACTGATTTCTAAGCAGCCAGAACGGAGCGGAGTTGAAGTCAACTGGTTAATAGGAAGCCAATTTGTTTCACATTGACTGCTGAGACTCGCTTCAGACAAGAGTAGAAAGAGACCCAACAAATTGGTTTCTGCGTTATTCTACGAGGAATCTGATCCTCATAAAATAGCACTGTTCCGTGAAATTTTACAGAGCTCACCTGGCTGAAACTCAAAAGGTGCTCTTCCCCCTGTAACTGAAGGCTGCCGCTGACAAATACGATGATGCCGCCGGCGAATGGAGAAGGCTGGCAATCAATGGTCGAGATGCAATGTTTGCAGTGCTGGAAGGGCAACTGCGTGAGCTTCAGTGTGATGTTTTGTGCTCCTTGGATCTTCTGGCCTTCAAAGGTAAGCATTGAGGTTTGATAGTAGAGAGATGAGAGTGATGGGCGATTATTGTCGAACAGATGGTAGTAGCGATCAACAAAAGCTTTGGCTACCAACTCCAGTTGGTCCTCCATGCTCAGCCTGTCGTCTTTCTCCATTCCTCTTCTCACCAGCTTTTGAAGCGCTTTCTGCTCAACAGAAGAAGACAACCTTTTTTCTGCTGTTACTAGCTCGATAAAGAAAAGTAAATACAGGAAAGCTCCTGCCTTGTGCTGACGAGCATCTTAGATTCTTAGCCCCACGACTGAATGGTCTCTTTTGTACGCTACCAGTACTGAGTCTGCAATTTCCACAACTGACCCACGATCATCTGGGTTTAATCAAACTCATATTGGGAGGCTTTTTCCTTGTCCTGAATGATTCAGAGTTGTCAAACTGAGTGAGATTACAAGAAAATCTCTTAGTCGAATCCATGTAACATTCATTAGATGAACAATATGGAAAATTAAACGGGCCAGTTTGAGAATCAGAGTCCGTGAAGAACCTTGCGAAAGTAATGGTAAAAATCATCAATATTGACAATACTGCAATGTATCGGAGAAGAGAAATCGGAGGATTCTAGTTTTTTGGTTAAAAGCAACGGATATGAATTCTTTTGGGTTTCTGAATTTGACATTGTGCTGCAGTTGTACGCCAAGAATCTGATCAACAGGACAGAGAAGGGTGAGACCACGTTAGGGAAAGCGAGTCCAATCATGGCTAACTCTCTTTTACTAGGGTTGAAATGGAAACGGTTATCTAGATAGTGATTCAACAACAGAAAAGAAAATAATCTGGAAGAATCAGCAGCGGCCATCTGCACCCACGTAAGAAAAGCCAAAAGAGGAAGAGAGAGAGAGGCGGACGATGAGAAAACGCCGGCGGGAGGATGATCGATGAAGTCAGGCAACAGCTGACGCTGACTTGCGCACAGCCCACGGCCGAAAGTATCGTAAGTCTTTATAAACAACTCGAACATAATGAATCGGTGGACAGGAAACAAGGGCGGTGTGTGGAATAATTTCATGGAAAGACTTTGCGCTGCCTCTGAAGAAAAAGGGTCCCGCATCTGGCCTGCTGAAGAAGGTAAGAGCTTTATCGTTAGTCTCCTTCGCGCTTCTCTGCAATTTTTTGCATTGGATAGCAAATTATTTTTATAAATGATCGTGAGAGAGATGTAGTCCCGTCTTGGTATAACTTTTCCATGAAGACGAACAAACAGACCACTCTCATAGCGGCAAATGATTTCTAGTTCAAATAGACAACATAACATAAAATTTCAGGATAAACGAGTAATGAAAAGCCACGAATCCATTACGTATCACATAAGAAGGACAGGATATTGATATATCCCCCATTCACATTGCATAATATACTAATGTTCATTTATTATTAAGAAAGGCAACTAGCATCATCTGCTTCCATAGCACCAATCAACCCACCATACGTGTTTTTCAGAGACCACCACGGAGACGGAGGACAAGGTGAAGGGTCGACTCTTTCTGAATGTTATAATCGGCAAGAGTGCGCCCATCCTCAAGCTGCTTTCCTGCGAAGATGAGACGCTGCTGGTCCGGAGGAATTCCTTCCTTGTCCTGAATCTTGGCTTTCACATTATCGATAGTATCCGAGCTCTCAACTTCCAGGGTGATGGTCTTCCCAGTCAAGGTCTTCACGAATATCTGCATGCCACCGCGGAGGCGCAGGACAAGGTGAAGGGTCGACTCTTTCTGGATGTTGTAATCCGCCAGGGTCCTTCCGTCTTCCAGTTGCTTCCCGGCAAAGATCAACCTCTGCTGGTCTGGAGGGATTCCTTCCTTGTCCTGAATTTTCGCCTTCACATTGTCGATCGTGTCAGAGCTCTCCACCTCCAAGGTGATCGTCTTCCCTGTTAGGGTCTTCACGAAAATTTGCATGCCTCCCCTCAATCGCAGGACAAGATGCAGGGTCGATTCCTTTTGGATGTTATAGTCGGCCAGGGTCCTACCATCCTCCAGCTGTTTCCCAGCGAAGATCAATCTCTGCTGGTCCGGGGGGATACCTTCCTTGTCCTGAATTTTGGCCTTAACGTTGTCGATCGTATCGGAGCTCTCCACCTCCAAGGTGATAGTCTTGCCGGTCAAAGTCTTGACAAAAATCTGCATCCCTCCCCTCAATCGGAGGACAAGATGGAGGGTCGACTCTTTTTGGATGTTGTAGTCCGCAAGAGTCCGACCATCCTCTAACTGTTTACCAGCAAAGATCAACCTCTGCTGGTCTGGAGGGATTCCTTCCTTGTCCTGAATTTTCGCCTTGACATTGTCGATCGTGTCAGAGCTCTCCACCTCGAGGGTGATGGTCTTGCCCGTAAGGGTCTTCACGAAGATCTGCATCCCTCCTCTCAATCGCAGCACAAGATGAAGGGTGGACTCCTTTTGTATATTGTAGTCAGCAAGGGTTCGCCCATCTTCCAGCTGCTTGCCGGCAAAGATCAACCGCTGCTGATCAGGAGGGATTCCCTCCTTGTCCTGAATCTTTGCCTTTACATTATCGATGGTGTCAGAGCTCTCAACCTCGAGAGTAATAGTCTTGCCCGTGAGAGTTTTCACAAAGATTTGCATCTGTCATACAAATAAAGCTAAATGGTTTAGCAAACACAAAATTTACTTCAGAGGTCTCTTAAAGCACAAGTGCCGTGCAAAGTGAAAATGAATTATTTTTTTGTATTGTTTACTCACAGTTGAAGCACACAAGTGACAGCTTCTTGTATTTTGTCTTTGTTCATTTAAAACTCTTCTTCTAGATTGTATCAGGATTTGATTTAGAATTTATATGATCCCGTTATTATTCTCTGAATAAATGAAAAACTTCTGCATCAAAACTGCCATGTGGCCAAGAAACTTTCCAAAATCCATATCACCTCCGATTACAAGCCCCCAAATATTACCTCTTTTCTTCCTTTCCTGCAACCCCCAACCACTCACCTAATTCTCTCGAATTCAAATCTAAAAACTGAAACTTGTTTGCACTTCTTTAAACAACTGCAAAAAGATCAAACACTACATACAAAACAACCTTCATGTCCAGGCTCATATGACCCTAAGCCACATATTACTCAAATAGAGGATTACTAACGAGAGGACAACAGTTTTGGCAAAGATTCTTGATACTCTTTGGACTTATTCTAATAACATAGTTTATAAGACACTTTAAAAGTGTTGTAAACAGTGAAATTGAAAGTGATTACCAAGTGAATTACCAATTGAAAGTAAAAATGAATTACTTTTTGTGTTAATGGGCGCAATAAAAAGTATAATATAAAATACTTTTGTGTTAGTTTGGACAATGAAAAGTTCGATGTTAAGTGCATAGAGAAATTTTATTAATAAAACATTCTAATAGATTTGATTTTCATAACTTTTACTTATTTTTTTATTAAATAAACTAAAAGATAACTTACTAAATAATTAAAAAATAAATCAATATTAGCTACTCAAATATGAAATCTACAATGTGACAATAACTTACCTAATCATTTTTTGTAGTCTTTAAAAATACAATTTTTTTTAAATGATGCTGAAAATATAATTATTTTAATAATTTATCTTTAAACTTTACTCTATATAATCAAACATAAAAACGTGAAAGATAATGTCAAAGAACAATGTTTATTTATTCGGATAAAAAGAACGTTTAGGAATATACTACTCATAAAGCTCCTGCAAACATTTCAATTTTTTTTATTTTTTCTATTCCAATCTTCGCACAAACATGAATCCATACATCTATCAAATCACTAGCACGAAGAACCATTTCATAATTCAAACCAACATTTTTGTAATAATGTTTTCAGTATCTCAAGTTCAAACATGGTCAACTTTAGTCCAAATCGACAATCCTGAAAGGTGTGACATAACCAGATGAAAAATATAACTAAAAGAACCTTATAAAGAAACATCTTACAAAAGAATTTTTCCTTTGGTGTTTCTGCTAACCGCACTTGCTCAACTCTCAAATATCTTAACCAGCTAAGATCATGCAAGAAACCCGTGACCAACCACAAACAACTCTTCAAGGATTCCTCTAAAACATCACCTCTTTAACTTGAAAGTCATACCTCAAAATAAGATCATCTTACCACCATAGTATGTAGTCACTAGCTAAGGATTGGTGTATGGAGGCCACCAACTAGTGATGAATAAACAACATCATCTGGAGTCAATCCTGACTTTACCATCTCATCATAAAACTCAAAAGCCTTTTCCAATCTCCCTACCCTAGACAAACCGGATATCAATGCTGTGTAAGTAACACTATTGGGAAGTAAACCTCTATTACACATCTCATCAAACAATCCCAAAGCATCATCCACCTTTTGAAGTACACAATATCCATGTATAAGTGAAGTGTACGAGTAGACATCTAATGTTATATGTTTATCCTCCATTTCTTCCTTTAGCTTTTGTGCTTCCTTCATGATTTGCTTCTTGCAATACCCATCCAATAATGCATTATATGTAACATTACTAGGCTTCACCCCTTTCTTCTCCATTTCATGGAGCACTCTTTTTGCTTCAACAATGTTACCACTTTTGCAATGGATGTCTATCAATGTGGTGTAAGTCACTATATTTGGTTTGACCCCCCTACCTTCCATAACATACAAAAGTTGCTTTGCTTCATTGACTCTGTCCACATCACATAGGGCACTAGCAATCGTGTTATAAGTATATGCATCAAGTGGAATCCCTTTCTTCTCCATAAATTCTTGGAGTCTAAGCGCATCATCTAAGCATTTTTTCTTACAATACCCATTAATTAGTGTATTGATTATCACTTGATTCACATCAATTCCTTTGCTCTGTATGTCATTCAATAAGCTATTTGCTGCATCCAACTGACCAACTTTGCACAAACCATGGATCAATGCACCATAAGTGTGCTCATTAGGATCAAGTCCTTTCTCAACACACTCATCAAACAATTGAAATGCCCTCTTCATGTTGCCCGCTTTACAATTTGTATTTATAATTGATGTGTACGCATAGATGTCTACATCCACACCTCTCCCAATCATTTCACCAAACACTCTCTCAGAGTCACCAACTCGACCAAACCTTGAAAAACCATCAATAAGAAGGGTATATGTAGTTACATTTTGATCAAGACCTTCCCTCTTGATTAGACTCAAAATCTCATCAACCTCATCAAATTTTCCTTTCTTGATATAAGCTTCTATCAATGAATTGTAACAGACAATATTAGGCTTTACCCCATGCCTGCTTGACTCTTCTATCAAACCCTTCACCCTCTGCATCTCTCCCTTCTTACAAAGTCCAGCAATAATAATGGCCAGAGAGTAAAAGGTAACCTTTACAACACTAGTCTTAAGCATTCGGTGAAAAAAATCTATTGCAGCATCCATTTGGCCAAATTTTCGTAGAGCAATAAGATAAACATTGCAAGATCTCTCATCGATCTCCCACCCATTAGCAGCCATGCACTTAAACACCTCAGATGTCTTATCAAACATGTTAGCATCTGAATAAATCCTAAAGAGCATATCAAGAATCTTTGCCAAAACTTTGGTCTCATTACAAGATTTTCGCATCACGGAGACTAAATGTTCAACTGTGCAATTAAGTTTTTGGTCAATAGAGATAGACCTGAGAAAATCTTTCGCCAATAAAAACTTCCTCTCTTTGAGAAATCTGCAAATTAGGGTCATATGAGCCTGGACATGGAGTTGTTCTGTACACAATGTTTGATCCTTTTGCAACAATTCCAAGAAGTGCATGCAAGTTTCAGTTTTTAAATTTGGATCCGAAAGAATTAGGTGGGTGGTTTGGGGTTGCAAGGAGGGAAGAAAAGAGGTAATATCGGGGGATCTACCACCAGAGGAGATGAGGATTTTGGACATTTTCTTAACGACTTGCTCATCAGATCTACTGAGCAACTTTGATGCAGAAGTAGACAAGAGTTTCATTTGTTCAAAGAACAACAACGGGGTTATACAAACTCAAATTAAATCCCAATGTCACCGTGCTTTGTTGTTGTCCATCATTTCGAGCATGAATCGTGCTGTACAAGTCCAAAGATGAACAAAACATAAACATAATCCAGACGAGCCAATTGTTCCAAAGCTCTATGCTTCGGAGCAAGCAAAGGTAAAAGGAGAGCAGAGGTAAGAGGAAAGTGGAGAGCAAGCACAGGTAAGCATCAAGTAAAACAAGTGAAAGTGAATACACTCTCTCCACTTTCACTTTCTGACTTTCACCGATTGGGCCACTTTCCCTCTTGAAAGTAAATTCACTTTCACTTCACAGGCCATTCCATTATTAATACACATAAAAAATTTGGGAAGATAAAAATATTCTTGACACGAAAAAAAGACGCATAGATCTGCATCTCTAATACAAATAAAGCTAAAAAGGTTCAGCAAAAGCAATATAAAGTTCCATAATTCATACACAACATGGACTTGTAAAGGGAAAAAAAATCTTCACACGAAAGAAAGACGACATCTAAGCATGCTTAAACCACTAAAAACGAAAAGAAAGGGGTTCCAGTCCCAAAGAGGGAAAGCTTACAACTCGTAAATCCAAATACAGGAGAGCCCCTAATTAGGGCAAAAACGAGATCACATACAGAAAATCTCAAAGAATTATCACTCGAGAACATTAGAGAAATTACATACGAATCAAGCAATATTAGAGAAAACTACGAGTGAGAACTGAAAGGATCTAACATAATCTATGAAATAAAAACAAGCCTACAGCACAATCTAATTATACGACTGAAACAAGGGAAAAGCAAACAAACCTAAATTAAATCAGAAGCAACTACCGAATACAAAGAAACACATTAAACTAAGAAAAATAGGAAGCATACCTTAACAAGAACGCTAAAAAATTTCTTCGCAGGAAACTAGATTGAGAACGAGGGGAACGAGGGAGGAGGCTCAATTTATAGCAGCGGTTGCCGACTCTTTTCTCGGCAGATACGACAAGAGAGGCTAATTAAAATCGTACACGTGGCATTTATGAGCTGGCATCCATTACCTGCACGCCAAGAGAGGAATTCCTGAGCCTCCGTATTTGGTAGACGTTAGTAAAGACGTATAACATAACGACCGTTAACAGATATTTTACTCTTGGCCCATGAATAATCAATACGCCTTCACTGAAATGGGCTTGCTGAAGGCCCAGACAGTCTCTTATAAGCGAGCTAGGACGAGAGGTTTTGTAACATGTGGCAGTGGCAGGTGTCTCGAATTTGCGTTGGAGTACGTTTCGGATTCGGATTGAGTTAACCGAAATATGTTATTAAATCCGCTAACTCGAACCTGGGTCAGTTTATTAAACAGATATATAACATAGACCCACGCAAGACCCACTTATTACGTTCGAGTTAACTCATTTTGGTCCCTTTTTTTTTAAAATTATTTTATCAGTCTAAGCATACCTGACTCATTATATAACTCGAGTTGGGTTAACGACTATGATATTAGTGAAAGATAATTCTTTATATTCATGATAGCATGAAAAAAAGACTTAAGACATGGATAAAATCATGTTGTGTGGAAACGGTTTTGGAGGCCGAGATGATGATGTTCTACCCAGTGCTACTGACAGTCCCCTTGAAAACATGAAGATGATCTCCATTTTTAATTCCATGGCTGTACAGACTCTTATTCTCACTCAGGATCCGTTGCTTGTGAATGAAAAAATAGTCGTCTGGAGGAAGAAGCTTTTTGCCCAACAACAGTCGCCTCACTTCACGCACCGTACAAGTCTCATCCATTTCGACTGGAATGTTAGCTGAATTCAGCAGGCTTGTCGTCTTCACCACCAGATTCAATCTTCTTGTCTGCGGCTGGGGTGGCGGCGTCACAGGTCTCAGTATGACATTGATCTCAGAATCGTCGATAGCTCCATATTCACGCAAATAGCTGTGGTCTTCCATTTCAGTGCCCGAAAAAAAGAGTATCAGTCTCTTCATGGGAGTTCCGTCCTGCTTCTGTATCTCTTCCTTCACGTCTGCCACGGTTTCTGTTCCATCCAGTAGCAAGGGGACCCTTCTCGTCCCGATCGTCACCCATATCCTCATTTTTCTCGCTGTAATGGAAACATCAATTTGGGTTCCTTCACTTACCTGATAGAAGTCAATATCGAACTCGTCTATCAACTCAAAATCATATATGGAGAGTGTCTGTCGATATACAGGGATGCCGAAGAGTAGTTCTAATCTCTGCTTCAGTTGGAGAACGGTTTCCGTGAATTTGACCCCCATGGCATGTTTGACTTCCTCAATGGATATTATGACGATCACCATTGCCCTTGCTTGAAGCACAGCCACCAAACAACTAGTAAGTCCATAAACCAACTGTGACTGCATGCAGAATTCTCATTAATCCTAGAGAAACTACAGAAGGATGTCGGCTTGCTTGTTACCTCAAGGTGGCGAAAGTTTCTCTGAGACTGCAATCTTCTTTTTGCTGCTGCAACCCCAGCTAGGAGTGAGAAGAAAGAGACGGAGGAAGCCCTATACAAGAGAAGAATCAGAATTGCCTATCATGCATTCAAGCTACAGAGTGAGGAGACATATGAGAGACACAGTTACACAAACAGAGCCATGCTTATATCGTTCTCAGGCGCGTTTAAGCTTGCAGGACAAGAGTGAAAAGTGTGAAACTGGGGGCTGGTTCCAATGCTCTCTTTGTAACCACAAATGCGATGGGAGCTAGTTGAATCTACATCAACAGTCACAGTCAATGTAACCCAAATTGTGTTATCAGAGTAACTTTACTCCCTGAAAACTGGGCTTCTACTCAAAATCGCCCACATGACAGAATAAAGCAGACTCTCACAGAGTAATCCTCAACCTAGTCTAAGACAGGCCTCTCCACTCGAGTTGAGCTGTTGAGATGGAAACATTAATCAAGTATAAAGCACCCATATCTGTTTATAACTGTGCTTATGGTACCTGGTAAACAAGAGGTGATTAAACAAGTTCTTTTCCAAAACTACAATCCTGAAGAACAGCACAAGCCCCTTGGAAGTTTTGAAAAATCATTCAAATCCAAAGAGGTCAAAACTTTTCTGCATGGAGTAACCCAAACAAATAGCCAAATATTTCCATGATTTAAAGAGCTATATCTACACCTTTTTTAATGGAAATAATAAATGATATTAGATTACGTAATTAGTTTATGATGAAACCATTTGTTGAATTTTTATAGAAGAAAATAATTCATTGATGGTTGTAAATTAAGTACACTGGTTTCTTTTTATAATAGAAATAATTCGTAGAACGTGAGTCGAATTTAAATACTTATATCTGAGTTACACCCAAAGAACAACTCTTAAAAGATAAGCCCTATAAAAATTAAATAACTCGAACAAAGTAGAAGTCTAATAATATTGAATTCCTCTTTGGTTGAATCTTCTTCCAATGATACACTTTTCCATAAGAGTCATGTAAGATTTTTTCATATTTGTTCTTCAACACTCTCCTTCACGTTAGAGTTTATAACTTCAGTTTGCAAAGAAAAATATTCTTGGTCTTCAAACGTTTTTAGCTGATAAATTCTTCATCTTGTTTTCCTCCTTAAATATTTTGATCACAAAAATTTATCGTAACATGTGGAATACAAAACCCCTTTCTTGTACTTTTTCTTCTACTTCTTTCCCTTAAGTTAAGGATAAAAAGTACATAAAGACCAAACTTGGTAGAAAAAAAATATTCCTACCATGACAACAAAGCTCCATACTCTAGTTAAAAAAATATCAATGTCTGAAAAAAAAACTCCTCTCAGTTTCAAAGATGAGAAAAAAGGCCCAATTTTAGGGCACAAAATAAACTATTCACAATTTAAGGGTAGTTTAAGAAAAACCATAACTTGGGTGAATAAAAAAACTTGACTCACACTAGATATTGTGTACACTCCTATTCTTTGCAAGTATTGGATCTATAAGTATTGGTCTAAAGTAGTGAAAATAATGAACAATTAAATAAATACTAGAGGTTTTACATGAAGTCAAGGATGTAAGGTAAGTAAAAAAAATAGCACTCATACTTCGATGGAAGAAGGCAAACAATGCAACATGCATACTTCCAAATAAGGAGGCACTAACAAATCAATCGATTAATGAGCATGACCAATCTTGATAAGAATAAAAGGGATAAAAAAACTTAGAAGACCAACAAAAAAAACTCATGTTGGTAAAGATTAGCACGAGAGTTTGAAAACATATAGGAAACTAAGACAAAATAAAATTAACAACTCAAAAAAGACAATGAAAAAACTGGCTTAAATTTTGGATTTCTACACATAGCAGATTGCCAGCATGACATTTGATTCTTCCAATGTTAATATCTCTATGAAAAAAATCAAATTGAGAAACAGTTTGTTGAATTAAAAAATAGACCACAGAGCTCTTGTTTGAGAAATAGTTTTCTATATTCGCGTTCTACAAATATTTCGAAAAATGAAGTTTTCTACTGCTATACGAATCCTTTCTATTTTTATACCTTTGTTTCTTCATATGGCGATTTCTCATTGTATAAAACTCTGATTAACAAAATTCCTTTTACGTTGAAAATAAGATAAACAAATCTTTCTAGCACTGTAATTTGCAATATGGGAAGTGTAATTTGAAGGTGAAAATTCCATGGAAAATGAGTGCCGGAAAAAGAATACTAGAGAGAAAACAAAACAAAACTAAATTAATAGAGATGACAAATAAGAAAATGAACACATTGTCTCTGTGGGTTGACTGAGTCAACTCACAAAACTTGCTCTGATACTCATGTTGAATTTTTGGAGAAGAAAAATAATTAATTGATTGTTGTAAATTAAGTACACTGGGTCTCTATTTGTAACAGAGAAAATACAGAGAGTCTGGGTTAAATTTAACTACTCATATCCTACTTACACCCAAAGTATAACTTTTAAAAGATAAGTCTTTTAATGATTAAACAACCCTAACAAAGTAAACATCTAATAATACTAAAATTCCTCGTTGGATGAACCTTCTTCCCATAAGCTCCTTTCCATGAGAGTCATGTAAGTCTTTAATATTAGTTCTTCAACACCATTCTTATGATGAAAGTAACAAAACCAAATGTGCTTTTGAAGTAGGGCTAATCATACTTTATTTAGAATTTTTTTTTAATGAAAGTAATATCTAAAAACCAATCAAATTACAAGGTGTAAAAGAATGGGAATAAGCAAAAAGTAAGCATGCCTCTGTCAATAACTTTAGACAAGGGATTATCTAGATCTCTAAGACTCTTCTGCACAATATGAAGCAATGACCCCTTAGCTCCCACATAAAAAAACATTGTACAATTCTAAAGGAGATACAAAATAAAATTCATAAAATTAAGAAAATTATACAATTAAGTAAAAGCAAGGTGCACTGGACCTATTCCAATAGCCCATGCGTTCCAAACCCACAATCTATAGGATTTCTTGATGGATAAACCCAAATCTAGATAACTTATTTATCAGATAAACTCCTGGGAACTTGAAAGTATTATCTGCTTGAGACATATGGTCCTAGCCACCCATCCACATTTCATGCATGGCAACTCAATAGAATAACTTGAGTAGGGAAACTAGATTTAAGTTGCAAATAGGAAGAGTATTTTTTTCTTAATGGATAGGAAAAGTACCTTTATTAACATGTTTAACCACAAACACTAACATTTCTTAGAAACTATACATACATAGAAGAGTCAAGTTCAACTCTACAAATTCACAATATTATAACAATTATACAGCAACAAAGGAGTATGATAGCAATGTTGTAAGCAAACTTCTAAAAGAATGATGCATTAATGCCGACACTACCAAAATCTAGAAGTTTAACATTGAACTCTAACCATTGTAATTGATTGAATAAATAATTTTTGCTAGATTGTAGTAAACAAAGAAAACCAGTATTCAACCTCCACATGTCAATCTTCTCCAACATCTTTCACTGGGTAAGGGTGTTCAACAACCACTATTTTCATTAGACCACACTAGTCTCTCTCATTTATTTACCTATGCCTTTTTCTTTGTATTAGTAATTTTCAACTAACTTTCGAAAAAAGTGACTAAAATAACAATGGAAGAAAGATATATCTTATGTGCACTAATATAATCAACCAAGTCAATTTCAAAATAATATCTTCCCTTCTAATTATTCTCATCTTTTAAAAGGAAATCTTACAACTACAATCCTTGGTTTTTGTCCCTCAATGTAGATCTAATAACACAAATACAATGAGGATATACAAGGAACATGGTCTACGAATGGTGGGTACCATAAGAAATGGGAATTGGAGGCTCGTGCATAATCCAATCTGGGGGCTTCTTTTCCTAAAAAGATTCAGAAATTGACAATAATAGATCTCCATTAGTGCAACAACTATTAACACAACTTAAGAAAAGTAGTTGAAATCATACCTTCATATGCTTTCAACTAGGATTTATATACATAAGACTATTTTTTCATTTGGTAATAGATCTCCATTAGTGCAACAAATATTAACAAAAAAAAAATGCTTTAAGAAGAATTATAAAAATCCACATCAATAACATGGCATATCAACTGTAGTCCATTTCCTAAGTATTTGGAATCATATCCACAAGGGACAAAAAATCAAAGCTAACCTTACCAAGCAAACAAGAGGATCAAAATTTCTTAATTCAATGACACCTACTCCAAATCTTTCATAATTAGATGAGAGCACCAAATTAATCAACAATAGACAATCGCAATCTTCCAAGCTTGCAAATTCTTCAGTAGTTTGGATGTTATTTTCTACTTCAGTTTAAAACCACAATGAGCACATTCCCCTACTAATAAGTTTTGAATTAAAAACAAACATTTTAAAAACAAAAGATTAGCTCCTCTCACAAAGATCTCCTCAAATGTTAACAATAATATTATAATATTTTTACTGAGGTTTATACAAGAAAAAAAGTTAAAGAGTACTCCAAAGATAAAGTCTGACCAAAACTCTTTGATTAGAAGAGAAATTTGCCTAAAAAACTGGGACTCTAGGATAAAAAGAAACCCAATTTACATCAATACATGGAAAAGTAATAGGAGAGAATATAAAGAAAAAAAGAGATTTTTAGTAAAACTAACCTTTGGTACTTATGATATCGAAATCTCCAAAAATATAACTCAGAATCATGCATCTTACAAATTAAAAATTTACATGCATCTTACCTATTAAAAATTCGTATTACAAATTCACCGCATTCCGTTTCAACTCTCTGATTGTGATCACACAAAAAGAATTCACTTACCTATTTATCCAAAAATCAAGAATATACTTCCGTGGGCAATAACAGGGCTGGATTCGTTCCCAGAGCTAAAAAAGAATCTCTCCGGAAGCAATCAGTTTCTACTTTCAACAGAAGGTCAAGTAAATTTTGAGAAAAAAAAAAATTGACGACATGCTGTAGATCACCGTGCAGATTATCAGGATTCAACCTGCCTCCCCTCGGACTTCAATGAGAAACAAAAAGAAGCTGTCACCTCCCATGAGATCAGCTATCTTCTGCGCTTTGTCTCTTTCCTTAACTCTAGCAAGTAGGTTTCCATGTTTGAGTTTATCCATAAACGCTTTCTGACAAGTTCATCCTTTGTTGATACATCTGAGACACAGCAGCCACATATGAATTAGAAGTGAGACAACGAGTAAAACAACAACAATTGAATTAAAAGACTGCAGAAACCGTATTACAAATTTAGGTTCTTGGAACCAATGTCCATCGCGAGTACATCACGTAGGGTTAGGATCTGTCGAAACGAAACAGCTAGTGCCTTTGAAACATATTGGTCCTATAAATGGAAACCGCTTACCCTGGGTGAATGAGTCCTATTTTACAGGGCCAATCAGAGTGTTAAATTTTTGCAAACCAATCTATTCAACTTCTCTCTCTCTCAAAAAAAAAAAAAAAAAAAAGAGATCTTCTGATTCTTTTTCCAGAGATAAAGTAGTTATGTAACTGCTTGGAATTAGCAGAATAAAGCACAAACACAGACGTTTTCAAAGAAAGACGGTAACCCACATGGGCAGCTCACTATGTTCACATCCCACAGACGCATTAGCATAAAGAATTCACACAGTCGACAAACTGCAGAATGGCCTTTAGCAAACAGTTTTCAGGACTGCTGACTGGAAATTAGGTAGGTCCTGCCATCCTATACAGTGTGCATTTTTTAAGGCTTTGCATAGAATGATGAAAATAAGATGTGTTATTTGGCTCACCAATATTTGACCAAGCATTAAGAGGCACTTTGAGGCTCCTCCTTGTCAAATAACAAGCATCGTCCCAACTGTATGGAGCTTTCTTAACTCGGTATCTCCAAAACCAAAACACTCTCCATAGTAAAAGCTGAAAGGATCAAAGATATTTATTCAGCACAGATGGTAAACTCTACCAACAACACTTTTCTTAATGAAACTTTATTAAGAAAGGAAGAAGCCAAACAGAATAGAGCACAGGCAGCCATGAGAAAAGAAAAAAAAAAAAAATTGATTACAAATAATTAAAAGGTAGGGGTCACATTTATAATTGTTGAAGAGAAACCCCTAAGTATGCATTGGCCGCACAGTGAATACAATCCCACAACAAACACAAGGATGAAGGTCAACAATACACAGGAAATGCCCATCAAATCTCCATGGGGGCTCTACTGAATCCCTGCCCAAAGTGATAGCAGTTGAAGAGCCCTCTTCAACAATTGAGGGGAGGAAGAAGATCTCTCCAAAGAGGTAGGGGTCAAACAGAATAGAGCACAGCCAACCATGAGAAGAAAAAAAATTGATTACAAATAATTAAGAGGTAGGGGTCACATTTATAATTGTTGAAGAGAGACCCCCCTTTGCTAGAGAATCAGTATGCATTGGCCGAACAGTGAATACAATCCCACAACACATACAAGGATGAAGGTCAACAATACACAGGAAATGCCCATCAAATTTCCATGGGGGCTGGGGGCTCTACCGAATCCCTGCCCCAAGTGATAGCAGATGAAGAGTCCTCTTCAACAATTGAGGGGAGGAAGAAGTTCTCTCCAAAGAGTGTACATTTTAAGTGCTTTCTTAGAAAATTCCCAAGATAATATATCTGAACTCATGCAGTACTACTAAATGACAGCATCAAATATCTTTAATGGAATAAGATTGAAGAATGTAATCACACGACACCAAGAAAATACCAGGCCAAGTATTAGTTACTAAGAATGTAGTTGGGCCCCCTAAACTGAAGACGGAAATATACCAATACAGTATACAATATATATGAGCTTGTCCTCCAAATTGAACCACTACATTAGAACTATGGAAGGGTTCCACATAGCAATTGCAAATCTACCAAATAAGATGGAGAAACAAACCTTGCCGAGAGTGTAAGGCAGGAGAAGAAACTGAACACCAATAATATTCCATACTGAGGGTTTTTCAGCTCCTTGAATTTGCAAGTTGAGTTCTTTGCTAAGATCCTCCTCTATCTTCCTGTGCCAGATAAATAATAACGAAAGGTTTAGACAGTTAAATGTGAAGAGTGGAAGATCAGAACCCTTTCAATACAGCAACAAAGTAAGCAGAAATACTTGTCAATCTGCTTGTTTCCCTTTTTTTTGTTTGTCACTCCTCCAGTGCGTTCAAGTTCCAGAGCCCGCAACCTATTTTTATATGCTGGTGTCTTCTTTACCATATTCACAGCCTGCAAGCAAATGGACAACTACCATGGGTCTAACCTATTGATGATAATGGAACCAAATGCAGAAGAAGAGATATCACCAAGAATATTACAACCATTAGACAACAAACAAGACATGGACAGTACCGAGAACAAAATTTGCAATGAAGAAGATCATCACTTAATTTCTATAGAAACACACACCAAGATAAAAGGAGCAACCATAAAAACTAAGTATAATTTGATTATTAGGGCTTTCATTTATAATTTCTTGAAAATGACCTATTTCAAGCAATAAAAATTCATTAAAGATCCTCTCAAGTTTTGTAATTTCTAAATCTTTGAGTCATATTTGAAATATCTCTTTACCTGCTTATATCTTGTCTGCATATTCAGATACTGAAATGCTGAAATAACCAAAAGGAGACCAACCAAGACTGCCCGGGCATCCTGAAAGTAGAGAATTTTCAAATCATAAAATGCTGGTACGATTTATATTAATTTAAGTGATCTCAAACTTTCCAGACAACTATGAAGAATGAAATCATCAAGTAACCTTACAGTTTTGTGCCCATAATATGCATGATAGTAGCGGGCTGTGTTGTAAAATACCTGAAAGTAAAGGACAAAACACTAATGAGATCCTTGAATAATATTACTTAGCACTTGAGCTAGTCAGTTTGTGCAAGCTTCAGAAACTCTGCACTTTAAATTACTTCTAGTCTGGTTAAGAAAGTAGTTACAGGTTAATGTATCCAAACAAATTATAAGTAAATGCACCCGAACAAATTATAATGTCAAAATATGCAGCCAGTCAATAGAGTTTGCTAGTGTAAGAGCTCGAAGTCCTTGAATTATACTACTTAGCACTTGAGCTAGTCAGTTTGTGCAAGCTTCAGAAACTTTGCACTTTAAATTGCTTCTAGTCTGGTTAAGAAAGTAATTACAGGTTAATGTATCCAAACAAATTATAAGTAAATGCACCCGAACAAATTATAATGTCAAAATATGCAGTCAGTCATTAGAGTTTGCTAGTGTAATAGCTCGAAGATCTAAGATGAACATAAAAAATGAATCTGAGACATACAAATAAGAAAGCATAGTAAAACGTGGGAAAAATTAATATAAAACTAAATATGCCTCTTCTGGATGTGCAATTGCATAATCATACTGCTCTCTTGTAGCTTCATCCTTCAAGATCTGCAAAAAGAGAACAACTGTAGTCAGATTAAAAGCTTTTCAGTCATTAGCATTTCCTCCATGCAGTAATACAGAGGATTTTAGAGGGAAAAATCAATGACAGAAGCACGTGAAGAAAAAGAGAACACATTTGTACACTGCAAAGCATGTTTCAAATTCTGTCCACAATATTTTAGACATGCAGCATAAAACAAAAATAGAAGGTTCTTTGAGAACCAAAAATACTCCAAACCAAAAGAAACAAAGGCAGAAGTTCAATTCCTGAAAAACTGAAAAGGGAAACTTTCTACCACCAAAAACAAGAAATGGAAATATGGCTGTAGATGATTTTCTTGAAACAAATTGCATCAATCATGTCTAGAATATGAACTAAAGCTTTTATAAGAAAACTTAAAGCTAATCACCTGCTGCGTTAACTACCAAAGATTGCCACAATTTGCCAACTTTATTCTGCTAGTACCCTTTTTATGGATCCAACACTAAAACAGATGTAGAAAACTCAATTACAAAACTATCCAGACAAATATGATTAACATAACTCTTCCAAACAAGCGTTTCACAAACTCAACTATAGGTTAGACCTATTGATGATGAGCAATCATGGACAAATGGTCCACAACATTCTTCATCCTCCTCATTGTTTGCAGTTTTGCATTAATCAAATTTCAGAACATACACTTTTACTTGCAACCCAGCTGAAGACCTGCCAACTAAGGAGACATGTATATCACATTTTTATTAGGCTGCACTCTATATCATTAACTGGTCATGCTCAAATTCTTACATAGCAAAAGAACTAGTCCCAGGGAGACAATAGTAGCGAGCAAATACACAAAGCTTTAAGGAACTCATGGCACAGTATGAAAAGTATGAAATGCGTCATGCCAGACATTGTTCCACGAATCTAGTGGACTCGTCTTCTTAGAACTTATACTTCCAACATTTCATGCCGAACAAGATAATCAGGTAAATACAAACTATTAAACTCATTTCCAGACACAAGAGTAAGAGTAAAAGCAGTAGTTCGCAGGAAAAAAGCAAGGAGTCCAATTACACCACATTTTAATTTTAATTTAGTAAAAGCACAGGTCCTACGGACTGCAGGCGCAATTTTCCTTTATATGTGTAAGACCAAGAAATTGAACCAAATCACATAATTCTGACTATGAAACAGTACAACTCACACTAGCAATTGGATAAAAAAAAAAAACTCTCGAAGAACATATGAAAGTATGAAATATCTCACTGACCAAACATAAACAGAGGAAAATTACACGGTAAAGTTTGGATCAGTACCTCATAGGCATTCGCTATTTTAACGAAGAACTTCTTCGACTCCGGATCAGGATTCTTATCCGGATGACTGGTAAGAAGAAACTAGTTAGCCCGCTCTAAAACTTAAAAAAAAACAGAAAATATTAAAGAAAAACCTTTCTGACTTACTGTTTCAAAGATAACTTATAGTAAGCTTTCTTAATCTCTGAGGTATTGGCCTCCTGAGAAACCCTGTAAGGAGCAGGCGAGGTGAAATGAAGAAGAAAGAAAGGAGCTTGTCCAAAGTATAAGGAAATTTGAAGAATTTCGAGTTTTACCCGAGGAGGTCATAACAATCGTCATCATCGCAGTAAATAGCGAAAGTAGATGGAAGAACTAGTAGAAGAGAAGCGATCGCCCACCACCTGATTGCAGGTGGATCCATCGCCGGTGCCGATCGGGACAGACTCCTCGGCTGCAAGAAGTCAGAGCTGGGGAGTTAAATGTCGTGCGTCGCACCGTGTCGGCAATCTAACCCCTATATTTAGGCAAATTACGGTTTTAGGACAACCGTTTTTCTGAGGAAATTGAAGCTCTTATATAGGGGGGTTAGTGCACATTTCGTTCAACTTCAAATTCAATTTTGAGTTCAAATTAAAATTTAAGTGAATGATCTCGGGGGGGGGGGTTAGTCAACGTTTACAATTACTTGAAGTTCAACTTCAACTTCAAATTCAAGTTTAAGTAGGTGTTAGTGTAGACGAGTTCAAATATATTGGAAAACAGTTTCCAGTGTTAGTACCCCAAAATGAAAAATATGATGTAAACAAGAGAGTAATTTTTTTATAATATACTTAAATAGAATATATACCTAAACTAATAATTAGCCAAAATAAACATGGTTAAATAAAAAGTAAAAAATAAAATAAACGAATATAATAAGTAAATTAATTAATTTATTAATAACATAAGATATATAAGAATCACACATCTTATAAGAATCACACAACATGGAGCTCCAGTCTCTCAATTCACCTGCATCCAGTAGCCCAAAGAACAAAGGCAAACTAATACTACATATAACCGAAAATCTTTTCAATTATTTTTTATAGAATTAGGAGGGTTTACAATTTCTCACATATTAGTCTTTGCATCTTCACCTCTCAAGTGTGTCTCATTACAACCTGCATAGTTCAAAGATTGTAGTTGCAACATTAACTCAATTCTTATAAAGCTTGGGACAGTTAAATAGATCACAAAATCACCACTCAACTCCATGTAGAACAATTTACATCCTCAGCATACACTATCTCACATTCTAAACCAAAATTATAGCCATAGGTTTTGACTGGTATTACAAGGAATTTTAATCATAGACAATGAACCTATCTCAGAACTCCAACTGAAACATCAAATCAATCTCATGGAGAAGGTGGCCAGACAATGGCTGCAAGGGGATCATCGAATCCTTCATAAATTAAAATTAAAAATAGATAGCAAAAAACTTATTATCAAATGTGCCTTCAAAATACCCAATTGATATTTTTTCATAATTTTTTGCATAAAATAATAAAATTCCTTACATCCTTGTCTTAGTCATATATTCTACAAAAAAAAAGCTAAAAATATCCTTTTAAATAATTTTTCTTTAAAATGGCAAAATATATGTACACATAAGTATGTCCCATTTTACATGTACTAATAAACATATATACCCTTTTTCATATAAAATAAAACTATACCCTCTTCATGTACATATTTTTTAATTTTTTTTCAAGACTTTACAAGCTATAAGATTGCCCTTTTTTTTTTTTATTTGAAAGGTTTATACTATTGTTTCATTGAACAATTTTTTTCTTCAAAAAATATATTATAATTTTAAATAAAATAATATGAGAAATTAGATCACACTTGTTATTATTTCTTTTAATATATTTAAGCATGTTATCAAGGAATATATATCTATGGGGCTAAACAGAGAATGGTCCATGCTTGAAGCCGGAACAGGTTAGTAAAATGCTTGGGTTTGTGTCTTTCAATTTGCAGGTGAATTAGTTCCTACGGTCATAGGGTCATATCAGGTGAAGAATAGTTATTATTGAGGCTCCTATTTACGGTTTGAACAAGAGAGGGCACGTAGTGTCAATGGTAGACAACGAACACACGAAGACGGTACAGCAGGGATAAGAAAATAGACTGCCAATCTTGACGAGAAAATAGAAAAAGTTGGCTAATTCTACCCCAAAATTCATGGACGGCGACTTGATGAAGAAAAGAATGTTAAAATAGCAATTTTCATGAATGTTAAGATCATCCTGGACTGCACGAGGTGGAGCAGTTTTCTACAGAAGAGCTATCGATGGTGAGCAAGTACATCTGCTTTTGCTCACCGAGGCGCCAGACTTGAAAAATTGCAGCAATTAAAGTCTACTCTTCTCTCCTTGATTGAGCATTAGTTCACATAACCACGGTTTTGCTTGTAAAAGGCGTTTTTTGATAATTGCTGATTACACCAGCCGCTACTTTGACTAGATGACTATTTCTTCCTGCTTTTGTAGTTTTGCATTGGATCATTTTCGACGAAAATGCATGCCGAAGACAATACTTGATCTCCTGTAGACTAACATTCTAAAAAATCTCCTGGGGATGGAAGCAACTTTTGTTGAATAAGAACAAACAGAGACTACATTTTTTTGTCTGCTTCTTGGCTGCTTGCGAGCCTCTTTTCTACCCACATGAGGTCAAGGCAAAAATTTGACTAAGGGCGATGGCTAAGAGTGGAGGAAAACCAAAAGGATAACTTATGCAATGAATACTTCACAGGTTTTTCACCAACTTGGTGTAATCCATGAGAGTCAGCGAAGAAAAATAGAAAAAAAATGGGAAGACTAGTCTTGGCCCGTCTTTAAATACCTCACTGCCTCACCCAGACATTACCAAGCTACTCTTTTGAGTTTGTAAGCATTAGCTCCGAAACCCCTCTGCATTACAATGGCTCTTGTCACTCCCACCCCTGTCACCTCTACTGTCCCTCAGGCTGAGAATGAGAAGAGCCAGATCGTTCGTCCCGTGGCTCAGTTTCCTCCTTCTGCCTGGGGCCATTATTTTGTCGACCTCGTTCAAGATGAAGAGGTAAAGATCGTTACTTTAGAATTCATGCCATCACCCATTTTTAACACTCATCAGTACAGTCTATCTTGCCTATATCTTCCACCTCTTCTTTGTTTCATGCATATTTCTCCTTTGAAGTTTTCTTTGTATGTAAGAAATCTCACTTGTATATGCGTGCAGAAGCTGGACCAATGGGCGAAAAGGGCTGAAGTTCTCAAGGAAGAAGTGAAGGAAATTTTGAAACACGCCCAGGGGACCCCAGATGAAATCTACTTGTTGGACGCTGTCTATAGGCTTGGTTTGAACTACCAATTTGAGAAGGAAATCGACGATGCACTCCACCGAATCCATACTACAAGCTCTGACGATGTTGATGCCGATGATCTATACTCTGTAGCCACTCGATTTCGTGTCCTCAGAGAGGGAGGATACAAGGCCTCCGCAGGTAAAAACAGTGACCTTCATCTTCCTTGTGCATGGATCCCGTTCCACGTCTTTGCTATATAATTCACATAAACATGCTTGGATGGATGTGGTACAACAGATGTCTTCAGAAAGTTCATGGACGAGCAGGGCAAGTTCAAGCAAAGCTTGACTACGGATGTGAAGGGGCTCTTAAGTTTGCATGAAGCGGCATTCCTTAGCGTGCAAGGGGAAGACATATTAGACGAAGCCGTTTCTTTCACTTCCGAGCACTTGAAATCTGCCCTCCCAAACATGGATCCAGCACTTGCCAAACAGGTGGCCCGGGCCATCAAGATACCAACTCACAGACGATTACCGAGGTTGAATGCAAGATATTTCATCTCAGTCTACGAAGAGATCAACACCTGTAACCCCGTCCTGCTTGAATATGCCAAGTTGGATTACAATCTAGTTCAGTCTGTCCACCAGAGAGAGATCAAGGCAATCTCAAAGTAAGTTTGACTAGAAATAAAAGATCGAAAAGGATAAAATCCGAATTGCCACTAGTTAATTCAGGGCGGATTTGTCATGATTATTTGGCTGTCAAAACATTCTTAACTGAACAAGGGTCTGTATACTGATGAACACTTCAGGTGGTGGAAGGACCAAGAACTTGCAGAGAAGTGCTTTTATGCAAGAAATCGGGTAGTAGAGTGCTACTTTTGGATCATGAGCGTGACTTTTGATCCCCGTTACTCCCGATCAAGAGTTTTTGCGTCCAAAATCTTAGGCCTGATATCTCTGATTGATGATACTTATGACGCATACGGTGTCTTTGAAGAGCTCAAGCAGTTCACAGACGCAGTTGAGAGGTATGCATGCGTCAATTCCCCCTGATAGAAAAGAAGATTTAACAATATATGGACCGTGTTTTAAATGAATGAAAACTCCTATACTTGCAGGTGGGATGTAGAGGCCGCAGAGACTCTGCCAGAGTACATGAGACCTCTTTTTCTTGAGCTGATTACTTACACCAAGGAATTTCACGATGAGATTGCTCCGGAAGGACTCTCCTACCAAATCGACTACATGATAGAAGCGGTAGGACATTTCCTTCAAACCTTTTAATCACTTGTGCGCATCAACATGCATGCGTTGAACCATGACTAACGTTTGGTCGGCGTTCCAGATGAAGGATCTATGCAAGGCCTTCTTCGTTGAAACAGAATGGTATGTGAACCAATATCAGCCCGGAACAGAAGAGCATATGAGAGTTTCGTTCACCAGCTGTGGTTATCGAACCATCTTCCTCCTCTCTATGGTTGGAATGGGTGAAATCTCCAGTGACATATTTGAGTGGTTGAAAACCCAACCTCGAGTCACCATGGCGGCTGCAGAGATCTGCAGGTTCATAGACGACATAGTCACCGGCAAGGTAATTACCCGATGAAACAAATATCGTTTATAGTTTGTGAGACCAGATTGATGGTAAAAATCAAAACGGAATTGATGCTGAATGGTTTGTTGATCGGTGTTCGATGGGATATTGCAGTTTGAGCAGCAGAGAGGACACGTCGAGTCAACAGTGGAGTGCTTCATGAGGGAGCGTGGGCTGTCCGAACAGGAGGTGGTTGATCTATTCAGACAGTATTACGCAGTTGCATGGAAAGACATCAATGAAGGCTGCTTCAAGCCCACCCCGTATGCGGCCAAGCTCATCACTCGTCCCGTCAATCTCGCTCGAGTGATGGAGGTCTTGTACGAGGACAACCAGGATGGCTATACTTTCTCCCATGGCCGCACCAAAGCCATGATCGCCTCCCTCGTTGTTGACCCAGTTCCACTTTAATTCTCTGAGAGACTCTATTTTATGTCTGGGAGCGTTGGCCTCTGTAATTTGTTAATCCGTCTTTAATTTACCTTGAGCTACACATCAAAGGATATGTTATAGAAAATGGGTATGTTGATGTATGGAATTCAACACGCTTTTGTCCAATATTAATTTTCCATCCAATAAGAGGAGCTTTCGCCCATCTTTTCGAAATCATTCTTTTTAATTCATAAAACTAGTTCACGGACCAATCAAGTAGACGAGGAAGCGATTTCATAGAAGTGAACTGAATTTTAGAAGAAGGCAGAGCTGCCCACCTGCTCCTCTCCTCATTTTAACAGGGGCTTACACTGCCCAGAGAAGGGGAAGAGGGGGAGGAGTGGCTCTCTCTCCTCATGATTTTTTCACATCGACAGAATGCATTTTCTTGTGATCTAAAGGGGGAGGGTGATAATTGTAACTTAGGTTCCATCAAATGACTCGGCATCATCTTCGTATCTTCACTAGGAGATTTTGTGGGCATTACTAGGCTTAATTTTGGAGGGCTCCGTCATTAATCACAGACAGGCAGATCCACTTTTCTCCTGTTCTCTTGTGAGAATTTGGAGAATGGCATATGGCTGTGTTTATAGTTATGTGACACCTATGTTACTATATTTGAAAGTCTATCTTCTTAAAGAGCACTTATGTAACCTTGTTTGTCTTGATGAGCACAGTTTTACCGGTATTTGTTATTATCCTTTTGAGAACTTTTTTCGGTTTTGGGGAAATAGTAATGGATTTCTAACTAGTTGTTCAAAAACAGTCCCTGCCCCCACTTCATCCTCAACCAAATATTATGAGGGACGCTCCGACAACAAGTTGCGCGTGGAGAGTCTCATATTCGGTCAATTTATTGATACAACTGTTCAAGAAGAACATAAGCTTGTTATTTTGTATGACATTATCATCACCCAATTTTAGGTAGAGGTTATATCGAATTTTATGTAAAATGTATGAATAATTTTATATATAATTTATTTGATATGCATTGTATGCAAAGTTTGATTATGTGATACGTCACTCTTGATTCTCGTTCTGGCCGCTCTTTAAAGGCTTCTCTGCCTCATCTCCGGTACTACCAAGTCACTCTTGAGTTTGTTTGTAATTGAAGTTTTAAGCTCAGAAACCCGTTTGAATTCCAATGGCACTAGCGTTGCAAGTCGCCACTGTCGCGTCGCAGGGAGTCGACAGGAGAGACTAGAACTGATAAGGTGGGAGCAGAGAGAGAAATATTTATCTTTTGGGTGCAGAATTTATTATATGCCAAAATGTTCTTGTGATATCTCTCAAAATATCGGACCAGCGGCGAGGTAGTTTTGTTGGATTGATCTTGACTGCCCATCTAACGTCGGTCTTTGATATTAGATGGTCCATTAAGCAAAAATAAAATAAAATATTAGATAATTCAAGAAGACGTATAGCAGTTTTATATGATAAAAATAATATTTTTTATTAAAAAGTATTATTATTTTAAAAATATATAAATCCCCAATAGCGTCTCTGGTTGGAAATTTTACATCCCCGGAAAAGCTAGAATTTTTTTTCTAAGAAACACATTTTCAAAAAACCTTTAAATAAAATTCTATAAGTGCCTTGCAAGGAAATTATTTTAAAAATTTTAAAAAAAATTAAATGGATGTGTTAGTATCTTTTTTAGGGAAATAAATAAAAATTATTAATCAATATCATATGTTACCATACTTATTCGATAAGTTTTTGATAAAATAAAACATCATATACAAAATTACCATGAAAAATTACCTTGTGCTAAAAGTATTATTGCATCAATTATCAAATACTTATTTAAAAAATTTTCATGTGGTTTTTCAGCCCATCTCGTTTGAAAAATCTTACCTAAAAAATTATTCGATTTTTCTCGTAAGAATTTCCAGGAAACATGAGGCACTAATAGTCCTTGTAAACATAAGTGGAGAGAAAAGAAATGAAAAGAAAAAAGGTTTTTTTTCTCTTGTTTGGATCCCTATAGAAAATGAGAGATAAAATGAAAGAAAAATATAGTTTCTCTTGTTTGACAAATAAAATAAAGTTAATCATATTTTAAAATTTTAATGATTAAATTTTTATTTTCTATTGTCTTTCTGATTCGGGACAGAATGGGAAAACGAGTCCTCGTTCCGTGATGTAAGAGACGACTGAAAAATTAACACAAGAGTAGTGACGTTCACGGCATGTCCTGGTTAAATTTACTGCAAGCCAGAAGGAAATACTTGCATTGCCATGGAAAGATGATGAGAGTCTGCGTGTCACTTGGCCTTCTATTTTAAGATGGGATCTCGACAAAAGCGGTCGCTAGTCAGAAAAGAGGAAGCATACGTCGTTTCCATCCTCACTGGGTTACCTCCCACTTCAGATTGCTGAAGATTATGTTCTGGACTTTGATTGTTTGCAGTCGTCACCCAAGCTAGTAGCGGAACTCTAGTAATCTACCGAAACCCAGAAAGGCTCAAATCAGAACCCTTCACGAGGGTGACAGATGAATTAGTCCCTGATACTTGTCGGCCTTCACTTCATCCTCGTTTACAGTCTTTTCCTTCGACGTTGTGGCGAAACCAGTAAAGAAATGGAAGATGACCTCATTCCACTCATGTCTCGTGGTGTTTTCTTGTTTTCATTGGATAGAGCCTGATACTTGTCGAATTACCGAATGTATTGTCATCTGATAAATTAATATGGTTCCAGTTATACATACTTGCACGGTGCTGGTATCTGACCTGTTTGCTCTTGTCAGGTTTTGTCCATAGGAAAGCAGTTTGGGGCAAAATGTCCTCCATGGATTCGATATGCCATGCATGTCCTTGGTCTCGTGTGTTACCTTTTATCTTAAAGAATATAAATAGAACTTGAAGTACACAATATAATCTTTGATAATTCGTTTACAAGTGATAAACTTACTCCCGTTTAGCCAGACTGGGTGTGCAAATAGCCTTAACCTCACTTGTAAGACCATGGAGGAATTTATAGATTTCCAAAAAGTGTGACACTAATGACTATTCATAAGGATACATCCCCTTAGGAGAGATACATCCTCTAAGGAGAGATACATCCCCCCAAGAGAGATACATCTCCTTATGCCAATTTATTGATACAACTGTTCAAGATGAACATAAGCTTGTTATTTTGTATGACATTATCATCACCCAATTTTAGGTAGAGGTCATGTCCAATTTTAGGTAGAGGTTATATCCAATTTTATGTAAAATGTATGAATAATTTTATATATAGTTTATTTGATATGTATTGTATGCAAAGTTTGATTATGTCTACCCAATGGAAATAAAATTTTACAGATTTCTCACCACCAGATTCTCGTTCTGGCCGTTCTTTAAATGCCTCTCTGCCTCTTCTCTAGAACTACCAAGTCAGTCTTGAGTTTGCTTGTAATTGAAGTTTTAAGCTCAGAAACCCGTTTGAATTCCAATGGCTCTTGTAACTCCCACCTCTGTCAGCGAGGTCGTTCGTCCAACGACTCAGTTTCCTCCTTCTGTCTGGGGCCATTACTTTGTCAACCACTTACAAGATGAAGCAGTAATCACCCTTGTTTCTTTATAGAAGTTCTCTTTCTGTGTCTGAAGTCTCACATGTACAGAAGCTTGATCAATGGACGAAAAGGGCTGGAGTGCTGCGGAGAAAAGTGAAGGAGATTTTGAAACACGCCCAGGGAAACCCAGAAGAAATTTACTTTCTGGACGCTTTCAATCGGCTTGGATTAAGCTACCAATTTGAGAAAGAAATCAACGATGCACTGCACCGAATTCATACTACATATTCAAACGATGTTGATGCCGGTGATCTATACTCTGAAGCTACTCGATTTCGGGTTCTGAGGGAGGGAGGATACAAGGCCTCCACAGGTAAAAACAATTATTTTCATGTTCAATTCCTGTTACATTGAATCCCGTTTCATGTATTTGCTATATAATTCACACAAACATGTTTGGATGGATGTTGTACAATAGGTGTGTTTAGGAAGTTCACAGATGAGCATGGCAAGTTTAAGCACAGCTTAATTACAAGTGTGAATGGATTTATTAACTAAGAAACTAGCTAGGTTGCTGGAAGATAGTAAATGTTTTTTTCGGTTTTACAGATGTATTTGAAAAGTTCAAGGACGAGCAAGGGAAAACATTCAAAAAGAGCCTAACGGAGGACGTTAAAGGTTTGCTCAGCCTATATGAAGCAGCATTCTTAGGAATACAAGGAGAATACATACTCGACGAGGCCATTGCTTTCACTTCCGAGCATCTGAAGTCCTCCTTGCCCAATCTCGATCCACTTCTTGCAAAGCAGGTTCAACGAGCTCTTGAATTACCGACCCACAAGAGATTACCGAGGGTCAATGTAAGATACTTCATCTCATTGTATGAGGAGATCGACGACAAGACATCTGAGGACATGCGCACACTACTTGAGTATGCTAAGTTGGATTTTAATCTTTTTCAGGCCGTTCACGAGAGAGATAAAAGGATGTCTCAACGTAAGGAAGCTTCTTTTTATATAAATTAGCGGATACTAGTTCACATATCAATTGCACCTCACTGGTCTCAATATATTTAATGTTTCAGGTGGTGGAAGGAGAATGGGTTGGCAGAGAAACTATCTTATGCAAGAAACAGGGTGGTGGAGTGCTATGTATGGAACATGAGTGTAGCTCCAGAACCCCACCTCTCCCGAGCCAGAGTGTTTGCTGCCAAAACGTTAAGCATGATATCACTGACGGATGACACTTATGATGCATATGGAGTTTATGAAGAACTCAAACAGTATACAGAGGCAATCGAGAGGTTACACGTTCTTTTCATCCACGAAATAAAAAATATTACAAAAAGGAGTTGATATTGAATTCCCAAGTAGTTCATATAACATTTTCTTTTTTCGGAATTAAGTTAAACAATTGAAGTCTAATTGGAAAACACGCGTGCAGGTGGGACTTGGCGGCCATGGACGAGCTGCCTGAGTATTTGAAGCCGCTTTACCATGAATTAATAACATTATTCAAGGAAACTGAAGAGGAGCTGGAGCGGGAAGGGTACTCCTACCAAATTGGCTACTCTAAGCAAGCGGTATGAAGTTTGGCTATGGGAGGCAGTAACAATATTGTGGACTAGGCTAAGGAATCAATTAATTTATAGTTTCTTTCTGGTGTCATAGTTACAAGATCTATGCAGAGCCTACTTCACTGAACAAGAGTGGTATCATAATCGCTACACCCCGGGAACAGAGGAGTATATACGGGTGTCTTTGATCAGCAGTGGTTACCCAGCAGCTTTCCTCCTCAACATGGTATGCATGAAAGATGCGTCAATCGAGGCATTCAAATGGGGGAATTCTCGGCCAAGAATCGTCATGGCCAGTGCAGAGCTCGCTCGCTTCATGGATGATCTCGTCAGCAATGAGGTAAGTTGTTGCTAAGATAAATGTGAACACCCCAAGAAAAGCTAAATCATCTTCCTCAAGCTTAACTCTTTGAGATGAACTACAAATGCAGTTTGAACAACAGAGAGGGCACGTCGTATCGAGCATTGAGTGTTTCATGAAAGAGAAAGGCATGACGAGGCAGGAGGTAGAAGACCTGTTCAAGCACTTCTATGATACAGCTTGGAAGGACATCAATCAGGCTTGCCTCCGGCCAACACCATTTCCCATGTACATTCTCAGCAAAGCTGTGAATCTTGCTCGGGTGATAGATGGGTGGTACATCTGCAACGATGAAGACCGGTATACTTTCTCCGGAGGGAGCACAAAGGAGATGATCACAGCACTCCTTGTCGATCCTATCCCCGTTTAAGAGATTATCGTGTCATGGAACATATATATATATATATATATATATATATATATCATAAGAATTATTAGAATACGTAACATGGTAATCATATGTGTATTATGCACTTGGAGTCATATGTGTATGATTCTGACGCTTTCAGATTATGCTATACCTTTATTTTAAGAATATGCTATATCAGATGTGCTTGTTTATCTTACTAATTAAACAAGCTTGATCCAAAATTGATTCTATTGTTATCTTGATACATTCTTGGTAATGTGGTGGAGCTCCCCTGGCTGTCTCCCTCCTACAAGAGAGAAATATTTTGTAGAGCAATTTAATGATACATTCTACTTATCGGTTTGAAAGAATGAGATTAAAAAAGGAAAAATATTTACATTTCTACATTAAGGAGTTCTCTGTAAGCTTAATGTTTCCAAATATTTTCTCGTAACATCTAGGAAATGTTCTACTTGATTTTAAAATAAGTGAAATCCATGATATATAGTGGGATCTATAGAATATTGGAATGAATAATAATATTGTCGTGATTATTATTGATCAGGTGTAAACTATTTATAGAATTACACAAAGAGATTGTAGGTGATTAGGACTCTACAATCTGAGTCTATCTTTAATTCAAACACTAGTTATCTTTATCTCTATCATTATCTTTATATCTATCACTATATTTATCTCTATCTCTATCAGGATCTTAACATGAAAATGATTAACCAACCTACTTAGAATGTAATGACAAACAATATCAGCAAGGAAACGAAGAGCACGTGAATGTTTCCTAAACCAACTGTGTTTATAAATCCATCTTCCTTCTCTCCGTGGTAGGAAATCGAGAAGTCTCTGCAATTATTTTGGAGTGGTTAAAACCTCCTAGGATCTCCATAGCTCTGTAGATTCATTGATGATGACACAGCAACCACCGAGGTACTGTAATATATACTCGCGATGATGAGACATCTCTCACCCTTGAAAATCTGAGATATAAGGATGGCCTCTTGTCCATGATGTAGCATTGAGGATCATACTGTATCAAAACTCCATTTCCCATGTACATTCTCAGCAAAGCTGTGAATCTTGCTCGAGTGATAGATGGGTGGTACATCTGCAAGGATGAAGACGGGTATACTTTCTCTCGAGGGAGCACGAAGGAGATGATCACAACACTCCTTGTTGATCCTTTCCCCGTTTAAGAGATTATTGTGTCATGGAACACACACACACACACACACACACACACACATATATATATATATATATATATATATATATATATATAAATATCATAAGAATTATTAGAATACGTAAAATGGTAATCATATGTGTATTATGCACTTGGAGTCTTATGTGTATGATTCTGACGCTTTCAGATTATGCAATACCAATATTTTGAGAATATGCTATGTCAAATGTGTATGTTTAGCTTACTAATTGAACAAGCTTAATCCAAAATTGATTCTAATGTTATCTTGATACATTGTTGGTAATGTGGTGGACCTCCCCTGGCTGTCTCCTTCCTACAAGAGTGAAATATTTTGTAGAGCAATTTAATGATACATTCTACTTATCGGTTTGAATGATTTTGATTTAAATATTGTAATTGAGTTGGAGCCCAATAATTTTAACTAAGTTCGAACTTGAGCTCGAGTCAAGTTGGATCTCAAACCTATATTTAAAACTTTGCATAACATACATGTCAAATAAGTTGTATATAAAATTATATATACATTTTACATAAAATTGGGCATGACTTTTACCTAAAATTGGGTATGACCTTTACCTAAAATTGGACATAACCTCTATACATTAACCTTGCATAAAATTGTCTATGCACCTCAATCAAGGAAAATTTTCTCCTTCCAATCAGTATAATTGTCTCCGTTCAGAGGAATAATATAGGAGGAATCACAATTTAGAATAAATAAAGTTTGAACAACTGCAAAATAAACAAAAAACTTACTAAAACATGCAATAAAGCCAAATATTGAATATTTATCCATGAAAATAAATTCAAACAAATAAATCAATATGTCATTGTAATCTTTCATGTGGGCTTAGATTATAACATATAAACGATTTATATCACTTTATGATGGGATAAAAAAATTTATGTCAAGAAATTTTCTAGGCCTATGGGCAACTAGAATTATTTTTTTTAGTATTTCTTTGATGGGATATTGCAGTTTGAACAGCAGAGAGGGCACATGTGTTTGTTGATTAAATTTCCATCTTAACCTGTTTAGAGTGCTAAAAAACAAGAAAAGTGTCATCACCATAACATGATTTCTTTATTGAAACCTTCACAATGTAAATAAAATTTTTATGAAGCAGCTCTACTATAGAAGCCAAACCAAGATGTCTCAGGGGTGAGGCTAGTTTTATTAATAGATGAGACATCTCTCACCCTTGAAAATTTGATAGATAGAGGATAAGTCTGGCACAAGAAAACAAAGTTGGCGGCATGTAAGAAACATGTTTTTTTTTTTTTTTTTGAAGTTGACCCTAGTTTCCTTGAATGTAAGAATAATAGGATAATTTTAACAGTTGTCAATTCTACTTCTCTTATTTTAATGGGAGGGAGAATTTGTGACCTGAATAACTGTAATCAAAACTTAGGCTCATAAGCCCGTAGGCCATTGGCATACCAATGACTCTTTATGTCAATTGTCACTCCCACCCTTGTCACCACTATTGTCCCTCAGGCTTAGAATGAGAAGAGCCAGATCCTTCGTCCCATGGCTCAGTTTCCTCCTTCTACCTGGGGCCATTATTTTGTTGACCTTGTTCAAGATGAAGAGGTGAAGATCGTTACTTTAGAATTCATGTCATCACCCTTTTTTAGAACTCTTAACTTTCCGATATCTTCCACCTCTTCTTTGTTTCATGCATATTTCTTCATAGAAGATTTATTTGTGTGTCTAAAATCCCATTTGTATATGTTAGATGTTGAATTAAACCACACCTTTGTAATTTAATTAGAGTGTACTTGTGGAGGATAATAGAATACCTTGTCTTAAAGTTTGTTTCACGTATCTAAGGACTCTATGTGCTGCCTCAAGGTGTGGTGTACGCTGTTTTTCCACAAATTGGCTTAAAACATGGACGACGTAAACCAAATCTAGTCTAGTAATGGTCAAGAAGATCAATCTTCCCACAAGACACCTATATGATGAAAGATCATTTAGGAGTTCTCTATCGAATTGTGTAAGAGCCAAGTTTTGCTCTATTGGGAACCTTGTAGGTTTCGCTCCTAGAAATCCAACATCTTCTAATATCTCCAAAGTATATTTCCTTTGGGAGAGGGAAATCCCCTTTGAAGATCTTGCTACTTCCTATGGAGGGACACGATGATGGAGAAGTTTTACTACACTTCTGAGCACTGCATATAGAACCACTACCTACGAAAGATAGGAGTGGCACTACCTGCGAATGATAGGAGTGTGCCCTATATCCAGTATGGTTTATGACTAGAGTATTGAGCAATGTCATACGGCTTGGAGTGATTTTACACTCACTTATCTTATGCCAATTGTGCCTCATAGAAGAGACCACTAGCGTGAGGGGGAGTGTCAAAAGATATGGAGGACTGCCATTTTATATAAGAAGATCATATACATCATTTGCAACAAGCTGGGAGTTCATGATGTTCTCTCCACCCCAGGTTGAGGGGGAGTATTGGAAGATGGTCCAAAGCCCACAAGACCAAAGAAAACCCACATATCCAAGTGTGTTGGAAGATGGGCCCAAGCCAATAAGATCTGGATCCACCATGATCACACGAGCTGGTGAGACCCACCATGATCACGTGAGGTGGCATGATGAGTCCTACACAATAAGGAGTCTTACAGAGCCAAAATTATTATGAAAGCAGGTCTCACAGAAGAGTTTCAATTTAAAGGTATTTTAATCATGTTAGTCTTCTATTTATATTGGGTTATTTAATTATGCTAGGACTTATCTTTAAGTGTTATAGTTTGGGTGTAATGGGACAAATATAGTTTAATTGTAATTGGATTCCACTACATTCCTCTATTATAAATAGAAGTTCATGTACTCTGATTACAATAAGTCAATGAACTATTTCTCTTTATAATAAAATTCCTTCAAATGTATATCTTGCTTTCGGTTGAGGGAGCAAAGGAGATAGATGTTCAAATGACATGTATCCTTTTCTTAAATGACTCATAAGATGGTATTTGTTAGGTTTAATACGATATTTTATTTTACACAAATAATTAGAATTGGATCATCTTTCTCTAAAGACAGAAAAAACATGGAGAAAGTCATTTGCAAGAAGAGAGGCAATGGAGAAGGGGTGTAAAGAGGTGTCTAATACCAAAGGAGAAGGAGGTTTTTTTTTTTTTTTTGGTTGGGGGGATTGGTCTTGTCTCATCTTTATTTGTTTGCACTAATAAAGTGAATATTCTATCTATTCAGGAAACAAGATGGGTTCACATGTGAAGACTGTTGAGACCTATAGACTTGTCCATAGTTTTGGTTTTATTTTAAACCTTGAAAGTACTTTTTATATCCCATGGTATTTTGGATGAAGGGTTATTTAAACTTCTTTTAAATTCTATCCTTGATTGTAGTCTTACAACTGTGTATGGTAATAATGTTGGCATTAAGCATTTGTTATAAATGTGAAATCCTCTATGTTGTGGGATAGGAGATTAAGTCATATCCATTGATAAAATTAAGAGATTGGTAAATGATGGAGTCCTTGAGGCTCTTGACTTTACCGATTTTGGTACTTATGTGGATTGCATTAAAGGAAAACAAACTAACAAGGACAAAAAAGTGGAGGACTTCTGATGTTTTAAAAAATGATACACATTGATATTTCAGGTCCTTATGATGTATGTTTTAATGGTCAGAAATATTTCATTACCTTCACTGAAGATTATAGACGAGATATATATCTCTATTTTCTTTATGCTAAAAATGAAGTACTAAATGCTTTTAAGGTATATAAATTAGAAATAGAAAAAAAATTGGGCAAACAAATTAAGATCGTGAAGTTAGATAGAGGTGGTGAATATATGGTAGGTACACTAAAAAATGACAATTGCCAATTCTATTTGCAAAGTTTCTTGAGGACCAATTGATGGGCACCATGGTAGATCCGATCTTGAAGATCCCTTACTAGTTCCAGATGGGCTGATCACAGGGTCTAGAGCCAAGAAGATCAAGGAAGCAATGCAAGGACTGGTGCAAGCTGCTTGGGCCGGATCTACAAATTTATCGAACAAGATTGAAGGAGCGGGACCAGTGTTAATCCATTCGATACGAGCAACAGAGTCAGTCATCAAACGTCTCCTCTTGTCCCTTGTGATGCAAGTTCCGTAAAATTTTTTTCCCTCTTCGGATGAAATCTCATCGGCGACCTTGTGATTTCTGTCGTCGTCCCTGGTTCCGTCGTCCACGGCAACGGTGGTGTGAGGTTATTGTCGTCGACCCTGCATCGTCGCCGAACTCCGGGACTGGATCTCCCTACGTCGTTGTTGACCCTACGTCGTCGTCGCCAAACTCAAGGACGGGATCTCCCTACGTCGTCGCCGAACTTGTTCTTTCTGGAAGCTCTCATACCAGTTGTTGTACGTAGAAGCAAAAGAAAAATAAAGAAGAAACATGAATTTTTACGGTGGTTAGGTAGTGTGTCTACGTCCACAGGAGTGATAGCTAGCAAATATATTAATTTCAATTAAGGTTATATAATACGTATTTATATTAAACTCTAGACATATTTGTGTAAAAAAGACACAAATACCCCCAACCTCATGTTTGAGCAATATCCTCAACATTTTTTGGGTTCCTTTTTTCATTAATTTCAAGAGAGATCGAACTCGAGCTGGGAAAGGAGGACGCTAATCCAACGATGCCATGACGGAATGGAAAAGAAGAATTGGAACTGGAAGACTGTTGCTTCATGCTTAAAACTTCCCTTTGTTATCGTCTTTAATTAGACGCAGCAACCTAATTAAGGAGAAAGGTGGGCAAGACAAGAGGGAGTGGTTGCTTCATAAAGTCACATTCATTGCTGATTAGGGCTGAAAGTGCTCATTCATCAATATGTTGGCTCGCAAGTTCTTATTGAGAAGATCTAACAAACAAAGGTAATAACATTGAGCAGAAATACCTTAGGTATGTGGTTTTAATTTATAAGCAATTCCAGGCAGATTATGGGTGTTATTAAAAGCTTCCAGTGAGCTTTAGAAACCAAGATGGGATAAGGAGCCCACGGTGGCATTTCTTAATTAGCCCAAATCAATGAATGTGGTACCGCTTCCAATAATTGACAATGTGGTACCACTTCAAATAATTGACAATGCCGGTGCCTTATCTTATGGATCAACATATTCTCATTATTCTTCTATTAACATCAAATCTGCACTTTGGCTTTATAGAGTTATTATTATAAACACAATTTTGGGTATAAGATTCACACTCCATGGCAACCAGCCTGAGGGATCTATGTGGTTGTCGATGAAGGACTGCATGTAGACAGTTCTGGAATACTGCTTCCATGGGCGGCCCAAGTAGGACTTGACGAAAAAGTTCGCCTGGATTAAATCCGCACTAGGGATCACGTCGCAGTTTTGGATGGAAGTGCCCGTGTTCTGATTCGGATCATTTCGACCCTGTGCGGTGACCATGTTCCCCTGGCCCTTACCGGGTTTCCGAGCGATAATCTTACAATTCTGGAAAACCACGGCAGAGTTGCCGAAGATGAAGTCAACCGTGCCGGTGACGAAGCAATCTCTGAAGAATTGGCGGAGGGAGTGAGGGTAGAGGGTGTCTTGGTAGGCAATGAGTTTGCAACGGTTTATAACGGATTTCTCTGCTCCAACACGGAGAGCCACCGCCTGGCCCTTCTCCGGTCCGGCGGTGTTTTGGATCTGCAAGTCTTGCGCGATGAGTCCTTCCCCAACCGCAACTGCATTCGCGTGATGATACACAAGCTAGATATTTTGTTTGATCATAATTGATTATGTGAAGAGTCGTATACTTATGTCTAATAATAATACAATAAACATCATAGAAATAGATATTAAATCCTCCATAATTCCATTATCATGAAAGTCATACATATTTCATAAAATTGAAATAAGAAGAATAAAGAGAGCGTACCTTTCATCTTGAAGAATATAAATAGAACTTGAAGTGCACAAGATAACCTTTGATAATTCGTTTACAAGTGATAAGTTTGCTCCCGTTCAGCCAGATTAGGTGTGCAAATAGCCTTAACCTCACTTGTAAGACCATGGAAGAATTTATAGATTTCCAAAGGGTGTGGCACTAATGACTATTCATAAGGATACATCTACTTAGGAGAGATACATCCCCTAAGGAGAGATACATCTCCTTATGCCCAAGGGATGTGTCCAGTCAATGCACCCAATGAATCTACCTCTACAGGGGGATGTGCTGGCCATTATTCCCTGTATTGAACATTCAATGACAAAACATTTAGAAGTGGGCCTCATGCCTCTAATATCATGATAATTTTATTTTATAAATAATATATTTGAAACCATAATTCCAACAAAAAGTACTACACTAGACTTTTGGGAACTAGCAAAATTTCTTGATGAGTTTGGTAATTCAGTTGTTGATAGGGGAGTTAATTCCTCTTGGAATCTAATAAGATTCATTTCAAGGGTTCGTGTTTTGAAAATGTTGATTTCTATGGAGAAGACATAAATACAAGATTTCTCAAAGGAAGGAGAGAAAGAAGAATTTTAGATTTTTGGAGAGAGGAGAGAAGAAACCAAGGAAGAGAAGGAAGAGGAAAAAAAAGAGAGGTGTATGGATGAATTTGAGCCAAAAGGAATAGGCGTGAATGCTACCCTATTTTATTAATAAAATAAGATAGATTTTTGTTTAGTCTAAATTAATAAAAGTAATTACATAGTAAAATAAAATTATTAATTTAATTAATTTAAAAAATAGAATACTTAAAAAAAAAATATTTACTCTAGATACTTGTTCAAATTCTTACTTTTACAATATTTTAATTCTCACTCTTAACTTAGCAATTTAATATAATATTTAAAGACATGAATTTAATAAATAAATAAATATGATGTTTTATTAATAAAATAATATGAGTATTTCCATTAAAATCCATTAATAAAATATTTAATTTAAATATATTAATTAAAGTTCATTATTTAAAATATTAATTTTTAATTAAAAAATATACGTATTTCCTCTAAAATCCAACTAAATTAGTTTATACTTGCCATTAAAAAAGTATAATTACAGACTGATTTGAAAGTTTTTGGAATCATAACTTATAACTTACAACTTATATATTGATAGAAAAATAAAAAAAAAGAAGAAAAAAATATTCAGTGGCTCGGTAATAATAGCAAAGGAGATGAAACCCATAGATGAATTTCTCTGCACCTGATTGCTTTTTGCAACAACTTTTTCCCCCTTTCTTAGGCATGTAGAAAGAAGAAAGGAGATCCAAAATTTTCATTCAGCTTACTTTGATCTCTACTTGAATCGAAGAGCTCAATAAAAAAAATCAATCTCGAGGTGAAACAACCCACAACACATTTCGCCTCTACAATAAAAATAAATCCTCAATAATCCAGCATTAGTTGTGTACTTTTGCCTTCCTCCGCAACCATCCCCCACTCGGTCACACTTAACCATACCACATTGAAATTGACATCCAAACTTAGAAGGCAACTCCCCGATCTAATCCACACAATTGCCATGAACAAACAAGCGCTTGTTTTTTTTTTACCAGTGGCAGAGGAAACCCAATCTAGGTCCTGAGAGGCAGTTGTGTTGGAGACATTAAAAGAGGAAAGGCGGATGAGCAAACTCAATTACTGTGGAATGGGACCAATGAGTTGATTATTGTGGAGGTCGATGTCGTTGAGGATAGGGCTGGTGAGATGGTTGGAGGAAAGGTTGAGAAGGAACAGATGACAACTTAGATAAGAGGGAAAGGGAGGGGGGGATAAGGGATAGCGTCGAAGCTTGGAACCAGGCGTTGGCGGGCATCGAAGCTTGGAACCAGGCGTTGGCGGGCATCGAAGCTCAGAACTAGGAGTCGGCGAACATCGAGAGACTTTTCCTCTTTGTCCCTTCAAATAATTGACAATGTCGGTGCCTTATCTTCTGGATCAACATTTTCTCATTATTCTTCAATTCACATCAAATCTGCACTTTGGCTTTATAGAGTTATTACTATAAACACAAATTGTGGTGAAAGATTCATGATATCTTGCCAAGGTATCTCATCTAGATGTCTTTTTGTTAGTGAAAAAATTCTCACTTCAATTAATATCAAGAAAATCTTCCCAATAATCAATTTAGAATAATTTTTCTGTCATAAGAGATTTCCAAGAAGAAGTCTTCAGATTCTCGTGGTCATCATAGAATTCGAGATATTTACCCATGTATGTAAGACCATGGTCTCTATAGTTATATTTAGAATTGAACCTTATGATATATGAAAGGTCCAAATATAATGTAACAAGATTACTCCCCATGAACAAAAGTTTTCATGGACGTGGTCGATAGGCAAAGCAACAATAATTTTAATGGGTCATTTGATTCTCGAAACTTTATTCCCTACAAAAGCATTCCTACAATAATTTTGAACGCCAGGAACTCGGTACATTTAAAAGAAGACGCTAGCCTAGAGTGGTTTTTGTATTCCTAAGATTTTTTTTTTGAGATGATATAGAGTATGTGATGCTTCTACTTTTCCCTTCAAATAATTGACAATGTCGGTGCCTTATCTTCTGGATCAACATTTTCTCATTATTCTTCAATTCACATCAAATCTGCACTTTGGCTTCATAGAGTTATTACTAAAAACACAAATTTGGGTATAACATTCACGATATCTTGCCAAGGTATCTCATCTAGATGTCTTTTTGTTAGTGAAAAAAATCTCACTTCAGTTAATATCAAGAAAATCTTCCCAATAATCAATTTGGAATAATTTTTCTGTCATAAGAGATTTCCAAGAAGAAGTCTTCAGATTCTCATGCTCATCATAGAATTCGATATATTTACCCATGTACGTAAAATCGTGGTCTCTATAGTTATATGTAGAATTGAACCTTATGATATATGAAAGGTCCAAATATAATGTAACAAGATTACTCCCCATGAACGAAAGCTTTCATGGACGTGGTCAATAGGCAAAACAATGATAATTTTAATGGGTCATTTGATTCTCGAAACTTTATTCCCTACAAAAGCATTCTTGAAATAATTTTGAATGCCAGGAACTCGGTACATTTAAAAGAAGACGCTAGCCTAGAGTAGTTTTTGTGTTCCTAAGATTTTTTGTTTGAGATGATATAGAGTATGTGATGCTTCTACTTTTCTAGATTATTTGCGGTCGAGTGGGGAACATTCTGAATAAAAAAACTTGAAGAGGTGCAATTAATCAAAAGGTAGAGTTGGTAGTTGGTTGAAAATGTAACGGGGCACTGATATTCATAGGACCACCGACATATATTCCAACATGTGTGCATAAGTTTCAATCATTTAACCAACCAACGGGTGAGTATTTATGATACACAAACTAGATATTTTGTTGGATCATAATTGATCATGTGAAGAGTACTACACTAGACTTTTGGGAAATGGAAAAATTTCTTGATGAGTTTGGTAATTCAATTGTCGATAGGGGAGTTAATTCCTCTTGGAATCTAATAAGATTCATTTCAAGGGTCCGTGTTTTGAAAATGCTGATTTCTATGGAGAAGACAAACACAAGATTTCTCAAAGGAAGGAGAGAAAGAAGAATTCTAGCTCTTTGGAGAGAGGAGAGAAGAAACCAAGGGAGAGAAGGAAGAGGAAAAGGGAGAGAGGTGTATGGGCGATTTTGAGCCAAGAGGAAGAGGCGTGAATGCTCTACCCTATGCCTTGACACTATATTTATAGTTGTATGAAAGTGTTTATAATGACTACAATATCCTTAGGGCAATATGTGTCAAAAGAAAAAAGACATTAAGAAGACATACACTAACTTGCATAATTACAGTTCTATATTATCTCTATAAAAGATCTCCCTATTTACTAGCCATGCCACGCTGATACACATGAATGTCTCTTAACTCTCCCCTTCAAGTTGGTGTTTGTAACTTCACTTGCAAATAATTTTAGTCAAGAAACTTGTGTGCTTGAGAAAGAAATTTTGATTGCCTTCCTTTGACTCATGTTTTTCTTGTTCATATTTTGCTTTTAATCTTTATCTTGTTTTCCCCTTACTTGGATATGCTAGCCACATAAAAGTTGATTACCACAACACGTAAAAATCTTCATTATTGGTTACCTCTTTCTTGCACATCTTCTTCTTTTTCTCCCCTCAAGTTGCGGATCTCGTTGTTCTTTACCAAGAGACCCAACTTGCACATCATAATGGTGAGAGAAGGAAAATCACTCCTAACTGTACAAAAAAACTCAACACGACAACTCCTAACTTTTTAACCATTTACTAATGGTTTTAATAAAAAAAAAGAAGCAAAATGTTCAAAATATATTTTGTAGATGAATCAATAGGAATCAAGAAAAATAAAAATTTAAAAATTATGCAAAAAATAACAGAAAGACAAAATTAATCAAGTCAAAATGCAAACTTTGGCTTTGACATCATGTGGGAAAACTATGAGAAAATGAAATTGTGCATAATATGACAAATTAAAAACGGAAAGAGATTTTTGTGCTTTGCCCCCAAGATCTTAATTTACGGATGAAAAGAGAGGGTGAGTTATTCAATTAATCGGGATGGTTTTTTAAAACGGTTTCATGCCTATTTATAGTCAAATAAGAAATAATTTGAATCCTTAAATCAAATATTTAGTTTATCTTGATTAATTCAATAAATTAATTGATTATCTTGATTAGTTCAATAAAATTCAGGGTAATATTTAATTAATCTTTGCAAAAGCTTCTTGTGAGCTTTGGAAACCTTAAAGCACTCTTAAAAATTTTAGTTTATCAATTAAAGCAGTGTGAAAGATCAGTTGTCAAGATATGCATGTAGGATAAATTTCTTTATATTGTTCCTCAATTTTCCTTTTTCATTGACCGAGAAATAAATGATTAATATATCTAATTTTGAGCATGGTGCCATTAATTGGGTGAAAGTAAACCTGGATGAAAGTAAATCAAAAGCCTTACGTATTTAAAGTATTTGAGACTCTGGAAAGTGAGAGAGACTGTAAATAAAGTAGTGAAGGACCCAGGAGATGCTCAAAAAGACAGCCAGTGCAGATGTTCAGACGGGTTCATTATCAGCTTTTAACTGAAAGTAGGAATTCTGTGATCATTCAACTCTATAGGATGAAAAGAGATTTCAAACTCCATCATTTTCGGTGGAGGAAAAAGAAGATGCGAGTGGAGTTGAATTTTTAGTGATATATTGAATTTTTAGTTAATTTAGGGGAAGTAATTAACAAATAAGAATAAGAACAAGCAGAACGATAAAAAGTTGAAGCCTTTCCTTATTTCAGTTTATTTAGCTTCATTACCCACTGCAATCTTGTCTCTTAATACGAGCTAGTGACGCTAAGGATACCGCCATTAACAAATGGATACAAGTTCAGAGCCCTTCCGTATAAGATACACCAGTAGAAGGCAACCATTGATCTCCTTGAATCAACTCCTTCACTGTGAACTTTTTAGCTTCTTTGGGGTCTGTGATTACGTGATAACCCGGCCATGTCACCCTCTTACTGGTTCCCGCACCGGGTCCTCTGTTCGAGTACTCCCCATAGTAGAGAGTTTTCAGTGCAAAATCCCCCTTCCATGGCGACCAGCCTGAGGGGTCTATGTGATTGTCGATGAACGACTGCATGTAGACGGTTCTGGAAAATTCCTTCCATGGACGGCCGAGGTAGGACTTGATCTTACCCTTCACAGGGATTAGATCTGCACTGGGGATCACGTCGCAGTTTTGGATCGAGGTGCCGGTGTTCTGGTTTGGATCAGTTCGACCTTGAGCAGTAATCATGTTCTTTTGGTTGTCCATGGGCTTCCGAGCGATAATCTTGCATTTTTGGAAAACTACGGCAGCATTGCCGAAGATAAAGTCAACCGTGCCGGTGATGGAGCAATTTCTGTAGAATTGGCGGAGGGAATGAGTGTAGAGCGTGTCTTGGTAGGCGTCAATTTTGCAACGGTTTATGACGGACATGTCTGCCCCTACTCGAAGAGCCACCGCCTGGTGCTTCTCCGGTCCGGCGGTGTTTTGGATCCATAGGTCCTGTGCCATGAATCCTTCCCCAACAGCAGCTGCATCCACAAAACAAGACTCCTTAATCGATCATAAGAGTATATTTTTTGCTCAATCAGATTGACAAGCAAACTGATCATCAGATTCTTACCAATGGTGGCCGAATTGAAGGTGGTGGATCCGTCAACAACATTGAGACTACCGGTAATAATCGTCGAGTCCATGCCGTCGCCCACCAACATTATGTTCTTCTTCTTCTTCTGTATCTGCACCTGCTCTTTGTACGTTCCCTTCTTCACGTGGATCACATAACGAGTTTTGCTCTTATCAGGCGCCGTGTCGACTGCCTCCTGGATGGTCTTGTATTTACCACTTCCGTCCTTGGCCACCACAACATCGGCCTGGATGGCATCTGCAGAGGATTCGAGAAGCTTTCTATCTCTGCTCGTCACCCAAAATGGGTACTCTCCGTTCAAGGGCTCAAGCAACTGATCTTCTGCATCCAGGGGTGAAAAGGAATTGACTATAGCCAGCGACGTGCTCGCCAAGGCCATCAAGTTCTGGATTTGGGCCTTCATCATCGACTTGGCTGTCCCTTGAAGCCCATCCAGACATGTGTCGTAGTTGGTGAGAACAGCGCTAAGCCAAGAATGCGCGTCACTGTGGCTCCGTTTACTCAGCGACCTCAGAGCCATGGAAGAATCCTCCAAGAGATCGCGAGATAGATCCAACAATTGCAAGCAATCAGATAAGCCCGCCTGCTGTTTGATGAAGAAGCCATTGCTTGGAATAAGATTGAGACGATGGGTCACCTGGGTGGCAGTTGCCACACCAGAGACAGACCTCTTGAGCAAGATCTGGAGAAGCTGAATCTGGCTCATGGGTAGGATTCCGGACACTACTTCTCTGGATACGAGGGTAAGGCATGAAGATGGAATTTTAGCATTGGCACATACAGCGAAGTGATTGCTGGAGGCGAGGTGGATGGCTACCAGTGCTGCAAGGGATAGCAGAGATACTACAGAGAGGGTAAATAGAAGGGCCCTGCAAAGAGGAATCGACCTCTTTGGCTGGCCGAGGAGAGGCTGATCGAAGGATGCCATAATAGAACTGGAACTGGACAAGTCTGTTCCTAAAATAATTTTGAACGCCAAGAACTCGGTGTATTTAAAGGAAGACGCTAGCTTAGAGTAGATATTTTGTCGGCGACGATATAGAGTACGTACGCGATGCTTGTTCTACTTTTCCGGATTATTTGCGGTCATGTTGGGTAAAAAAACGTGAAGAATTGTAATTAATCAAAAGGTAGAGTGGGTAGTTGGTTGAAGATGTAACGGGGCACTGATATTCATAGGACCACTGATATATGTGTGCATAAGTTTCAATCATTTAACCAACCAACGGGTGAGTATTTATGATACACAAATTAGATATTTTGTTGGATCATAATTGATCATGTGAAGAGTACTACACTAGAGTTTTGGGATCTCGCAAAATTTCTTGATGAGTTTGGTAATTCATTTGTTGATAGGGGAGTTAATTCCTCTTAGAATCTAATAAGATTCATTTCAAGGGTTCGTGTTTTGAAAATGTTGATTTCTATGGAGAAGACATAAACACAAGATTTCTCAAAGGAAGGAGAGAAAGAGGAATTCGATCTTTATGGAGAAAGGTGTATGGATGAATTTGAGCCAAGAGGAAGAGGCGTGAATGCTCTACCCTATTTTATTAATAAAATAAGATAGATTTTTGTTTAGTCTAAATTAATAAAATAATTACATAGTAAAATAAAAATATTAATTTAATTAATTTAAAAAATATAATACTTAAACAAAAATGTTTACTCTAGATACTTGATCAAATTCTTACTTTTATGATATCTTAATTATCACTCTTAAATTAGTAATTTAATATAATATTTCAAGACATGAATTTAATAAATAAATAAATATGGTATTTTATTAATAAAATAATATGAGTATTTCCTTTAAAATCCAACTAAATTAGTTTATACTTGCCATAAAAAAAAGTATAATTACAGACTGATTTGAAAGCTTTTGGAATCATAACAATGGTTATAACCTAGAACTTACAACTTATATATTGATGGAAAAATAACAAAAAAGAAGAAAAAAATACTCAGTGGCTCGATAGTAATAGCAAAGAAGATGAAACTCATAGATGAATTTCTCTGCACCTAATTGCTCTTTGCAACAACTTTTTTCCCCTTTCTCAGGCATGTAGAAAGAAGAAAGGAGATCCAAAATTTTCCTTCAACTTACTTTGATCTCAACTTGAATCGAAGAGCTCAATATAAAAATCAATCTGGAGGTGAAACAACCCACAACACATTTCGCCTCTACTCGGTCACACTTAACCAAATATATACCACAGTGCAACTGACATCCAAACTTAGAAGGCAGCTCCCCAATCTAATCCCCACGATTGCCAAGAACAAACAAGCCCTCATTTTTTACTTGCAGCAGAGGAAACCCAATCTAGGCCCTGAGAGGCGGTTGTTGGAGACATTAAAAGTCGAATTGGAATGAAAACAAAGACGAGGAATGACATGACGAACTAGAAGAAGAAAGAGAAAAAGAGGAGTTTCATTGTCGAGTGAAAGTGAATTCATTGGTCTCATAGAGTGAATTCATTTTCACTAATTTTTTCTCTTGAACGAGTGAAACTAAATTACCTTTGTAATTCACTTTCACTCTCCACTTACACAATGTACTAACGTTGTTGGATCCACTTTCCCTAGTGAAAGTGAATTACACATGCCCTTTATTTTTTAAGAGAATTTTAAGAGACATTACTATTTAATTCTGCTTTGTTTTTGGGTTCCTTTTTTCATGAATTTTCAAGAGAGATCGAACTCGAGCTGGGAAAGGAGGAAGCTGATCCAACGATGCCATGACAAAATGGAAAACAAGAATTGGAACTGGAAGACTGCTGCTTCGTGCTTAAAACATCCCTGTCATCGTCTTTAATTAGACACAACAACCTAATTAAGGAGAGAGGTGGCTAGGATTAGAGTGAGAGGTTGCTTCATAAAGCCACATTCATTGCTGATTAGGGCTGAAACTGCTCATTCATCAATATGTCGACTAGCAAGTTCTTATTGAGAAGATCTAACAAACATAGGTTATAACATTGAGCAGAAATACCCTAGGTATGTGGTTTTAATTTATATGCATTTCCAGGCAGATTTACTGAGTGTTATTAAAAGCTTCCAGTAAGCTTTAGAAACCAAGATGGGATAAGGAGCCTCGGGTATATGGGATAAGAAACCTAGGGTGGCATTTCTTAATTAGCCCAAATCAATGAATGTGGTACCACTTCCAATAATTGACAATGTGGTACCACTTCAAATAATTGACAATGCCGGTGCCTTATCTTATGGATCAACATATTCTCATTATTCTCCTATTAACATCAAATCTGCACTTTGGCTTTATAGAGTTATTACTATAAACACAAATTGTGGTATAAGATTCACGATATCTTGCCAAGGTTTCTCATCTAGATGTCTTTTTGTTAGTGAAAAAAATCTCACTTCAATTAATATCAAGAAAAGCTTCCCAATAATCAATTTAGAATATTTTTTCTGTCATAAGATATTTCCAAGAAGAAGTCTTCAGATTCTGGTGCTCATCATAGAATTCGAGATATTTACCAATGTATGTAAAACCGTGGTCTCTATAGTTATATTTAGAATTGAACCTTATGATATATGAAAGGTCCAAATATATTGTAACAGGATTACTCCCCATGAACGAAAGTTTTCATGGACGTGGTCGATAGGCAAAGCAACGGTAATTTTGATGGGTCATTTTGATTCTCGGAACTTTATTCTCTGCAAAAGCATTCCTAAAATAATTTTGAATGCCAAGAACTCGATACATTTAGAAGAAGACGCTAGCCTAGAGTAGTTTTTGTGCTCCTAAAATTTTTTGTTTGAGATGATATAGAGTATGAGATGCTTCTACTTTTCTCGATTATTTGCGGTTGAGTTGGGGGAACATTCTGAATAAAAAAAAACGTGAAGAATTGCAATTAATCAAAAGGTAGAGTTGGTAGTTCGTTGAAGATGTAACGGGGCACTGATAGTCATAGGACCACTGATATATGTGTGCATATGTTTCAATCATTTAACCAACCAACGGGTGAGTATTTATGATACACAAACTAGATATTTTGTTTGATCATAATTGATCATGTGAAGAGTACTACAGACTTTTGGGAACTGACAACATTTCTTGATGAGTTTGGTAATTCATTTGTTGATAGGGGAGTTAATTCCTCTTGGAATCTAATAAGATTCATTTCAAGGGTTCGTGTTTTGAAAATGATGATTTCCATGGAGAAGACATAAACACAAAATTTCTCAAAGGAAGGAGAAAAAGAGGAATTCGAGCTTTATGGAGAGAGAGGTGTATGGATGAATTTGAGCCAAGAGGAAGAGACGTGAATGCTCCACCCTATTTTATTAATAAAATAAGATAGATTTTTGTTTAGTCTAAATTAATAAAATAATTACATAGTAAAATACAAATATTAATTTAATTAATTTAAAAAATTGAATACTTAAACAAAAATATTTACTCTAGATACTTGATCAAATTCTTACTTTTACGATATCTTAATTATCACTCTTAAATTAGTAAATTAATATAATATTTAAAGACATGAATTTAATAAATAAATAAATATGGTATTTTATTAATAAAATAATATGAGTATTTCCATTAAAATCCATTAATAAAATATTTATTTTAAATATATTAATTAATTTTCATTATTTAAAATATTAATTTTTAATAAAATAAAATAAATCAAACTGGAAGTGAAACAACCCACAACACATTTCGCCTCTACAATAAAAATAAGTCCTCAATAATCCCTCATTAGTTGCATAATTTTGCCTTCCTCCGCAACCATCCCCTACTCGAAGCACGCGCGGAGGAGAGTGGGTTCTGCATGAGAGGGGTGGGAAGGCAAAATTAAGGTAATTTGGTGGGAGGCGTGATCTCGGGTGGGACCCGCCACTGCCGACGTGGGAGTGGTTGAGCATGTAGCAAATAGGTGGGTCACAGATGGGGACAAGAATGGGGTCGACGTGAAAGAGTGAGAGTCCACCTCCACCTACAAAGCCCTTCGCCTCACCATGCAGCCATGTCTTATTATGTGTGTTTTTTACCTTCTTTAATTGTCTCCTCAACTCGGTTTTTTTTACATATTTTTTTTCCAAGTCAAAAGCTTAAATAATATGAGTGGAGAAACCCGGTAGCAAGAGTCAAAGCTTTTTCTATTCCTTTTCTACCCCCCCAATGTCCAAAGTAAAAAAAAATCCCACACTGTTTTTAGTGTCCAGTCCACACTAATTACCCATTTTTTTCAGAAGACTCTTTTAACTCTAATGATTTGGAATTCCCCGGGATCAAACTATCAGCGGGCCCCAATCTAATCCCCACGATTGCCATGAAAGCCCTTGGTTTTTTACAAGCGGTAGAGGAAACCCAATTTGGGACCTCAAAGAGTTACTAGGTGTCGGCGAGCATCGAGAGAGAGAGACTGTCGATAGGGAAGCTCGCAGTCTCCGCTCCCACGAGAGGAACAAAGAGAGATTGATAAAGCTTGTAGGAATGATAAGACGAACTAGAAGAAGAAAGAGGAAAAGAGGAGTCTCATGGAGTGAATTCACTTTCACTCATTTTTTCACTTAAACGAGTGAAAGTGAATTACCTATATAATTCACTTTCACTCTCCACTTACGTAGTGCACTAACCTTTTTGGAGTCGCTTTGCCTAGTGCACTAACATGCCCTTTATTTATTTATTTTTTGGTTTTCCAAAATGGTTTCGGAATCTGATTTTTTCTGGCTTTTGAAATATGAATTCTTCTCTCAACTTGAATAACAAAATCATCTACGAAATCAAAAGTAGAATTTTAAGAGACATTACTGCTTTGTTTTTGGGTTCCTTTTTTTCAAGAATTTTCAAGAGAGATCGAACTCGAGCTGGGAAAGGAGGAGGCTGGTCCAACGATGCCATGACGGAATGGAAAACAAGAACTGGAAGTGGAAGACTACTGCTTCGTGATTAAAACTTCCCTTTGCCATCGTTTTAATTAGATGCAGCAACCTAATTAAGGACAGAAGTGTGGCAAAACAAGATCAAGGAACTGACGGAACAGTCCAAACATCCACAAGAGAGAGCGAAGCTCTCTGGTTTCACGGCGAAACGAAACACACGAAAATCAATCCAAAATTGTTTCCGTTGGGGATTTTCCCCCTTTCATTAAGTATTTATCCTTTAGGTTTTCCTGTTACAAAATGGCCCATGGGCCCAAGACAATACCCCCTCATCCCATTAAGCCTAATCAAATAACCCTATATACATATCCCAAATTATACAACAATTATGAATATAAATTACATTTAATATATATTTTAACATATCGTAACATCCCCCCCTCAAATTGATGATGGTGAGTCAACCAGCAACAATTTGCCAACCAAAAAATTATGTCGAGATTGAGAAAATGCTTTGGTGAACGGGCCGCAAGATGAAGGTGTCGAGGAGATGCCATAAACTGACTCACTTTATGAACAACATAGGAAATGTCCAGGCGAGTAGTAGTCAAGTAGATGAGACTCCCGACTAGTCGTCGATAGATAGTCGGATCATCAAGGAGAGTTCCTTCATCTTTCCGATATTTGACATTGACCTCCATAGGGGTAGCCACCGAAGATGTGTCCTCCAACCCAGCGAGTGTGTCCTCCATAAGATCTTGAATATACTTATGTTGGTTTAAGAAAATACCTTTGAGTGTGTGATGGACCTCTAGCCCTAAGAAGTGGGATAGGCATCCAAGATCATTCATATGAAAAGTGGCATGCAACATCGTATGAAGCGTGGTAATCAGTCCAGAGTCAGTGCCAGTAATGATGATGTCATCCACATAAACCAAGAGAATGACCATGCCTGCAACAGACTTATGATAAAAGAGGGAGGAATCATACTGACTCTGGGTAAACCGGTGGAGGATAAGGGTGCTACGAAATTTCTCAAACCAAACCCGGGGGGCTTGTTTAAGCCCATACAAAGGACGTCGTAGCTTGCAGACGTGATTAGGAGAGGATGTAGACATACCCGAGGGAAGCTTCATATAGACATCTGCCAGCAGATCACCGTGGAGAAAGGCATTCTTCACATCCATCTGATTCAATGGCCAAGATTGAGAGGCTGCAATGGCTAAGATAGTACGGACTGTGGTCATCTTGGCAACTGGGGCAAAAGTTTCCTCATAATCAATCCCATATTCCTGCCTGTTCCCCAGGGCCACAAGGCGGGCTTTGTACCGATCCAACGATCCATCTGAACGCAGTTTGACAGAGAAGACCCACTTACTTCCAAGAGGCCGAATAGTGGGAGGGCAAGCCACAATGTCACAGGTGTGATTCTCCTCTAGCGCTTGTAGTTAAGTTTGGACGGCCTTTTGCCAACATGCATGGGCTATAGCCTATTTATATCCAGAAGGAATGGAAATAGAAGACAAAGTAGCCACCAGAGATACAGGGGAGGGAAAACCATACCGGTCAGGAGGGTGAGAACTACGTGTGGATCTACGAAGATGGAGGAGAGCAGGAGCAGAGGGAGGATCAGGAGCAAGCGCTAGGTGAGAAGGAGAAGAGGGCAGCGAAGCAGTGGGTTGAGGCTCATCAAAGCTCGGCAAATTAGACAAAGAGGTAGACGAAAGTGTAACTTGAGAGGGAAAGAAATATTGGTTTTCAAAGAAGATCACATTCCAAGAAACACGGACTCGACACGCCTGAGGATCATAGCAAACATAGCCCTTTTGAGAACTGGCATACCCAAGAAAAGCACACATAACTGATTGAGTTGTAAGTTTATGTCATTCATGATCAGGTAAATGCACAAAACAAACACAACCGAACGTCTGAAGATTTGTGTAGGACGGAGAATAACCGAATAATTTAACATAGGGAGAGACATGATGCAAAACATGCGAGGGCAGGCTGTTAATTAAATGGACAGAGGTAGAGAGAGCTTCACACCAAAACCTAGGAGGAACGGATGATTCAATGAGAAGGGTGCGGACCATATCAAGAAGGTGACGATTTTTGCACTCAGCAACACCATTTTGTTGGGGAGTCGAAGGACAAGAACGTTGAGAGATAATGCCTTTGTTTCGAAGAAATTCTTGGAATTCTGCCGACATGTACTCTCCTCCAGAGTCAGAGCGGAGTACTTTAAGGTGAGCGAAGAACTGGGTTTCAATGAGTGCAAGAAACCTCTTAAAAATGACAAAAACGTCAGACTTAGCTCGTAGGAAGTAGACCCAGGTAAATCGATTAAAGTCATCAATAAAGGTGACAAAATACTTAATGTGTGCATGCGAGATAACGGGAGCAATTTCCCAAACATCACTACGAATAAGGTCAAAGCAGTGGGAGGCATGCGAGGCATGATGCAGAAATGATAGAGTTTTACTTTTGCCAAGTTTACATGATGAATAGTCAAAAGACGTGTCATGAGGCGTGATCTCGGGTGGGACCTACTACTGCCGACGTGGGAGTGGTTGAGCACGTGGCAAATAGGTGGGTCACAGAAGGGGACAAGAATGGGGTCGACGTGAAAGAGTGAGAGTCCACCTCCACTTACAAAGCCCTTCGCCTCATCATGCAGCCATGTCTTATTATGTGTGTTTTTTACCTTCTTTAATTGACCCAATCACCCTTTCATTATTATTAATCTACTCTCTTAATTCTGTCATTTCACAAATTTCCAACAGCCGGGCCCGGCAGCCAAAAACCGGAATGTCTACTCAACTCGGTTTTTTTTACATTTTTTTTTTCCAAGTCAAAAGCTTAAATAATATGAGTGGAGAAACCCGGTTGCAGGAGTCAAAGCTTTTTCTATGCCTTTTCTACCCCCCCAATGTCCAAAGTAAAAAAAAATCCCACACTTTTTTAGTGTCCAGTCCACACTAATTACCCATTTTTTTCAGAAGACTCTTTTAACTCTAATGATTTGGAATTCCCCGGGATCAAACTATCAGCGGGCCCCAATCTAATCCCCACGATTGCCGTGAACAACAAGCCCTTGGTTTTTTACCAGCGGTAGAGAAAACCCAATTAGGACCTCAGAGAGTTGATTATTGTGGAGGTCGATGTCGTTGAGGAAGATAGGGGGGGGGGGGGGGGGGGGGGGGGGGAGGGAATAGGGACCGGAGGAAGGCGTCGAAGCTTGGAAGAAGGCGTTGGCGGGCATTGAAGCTCAGAACTAGGTGTCGGTGAGCATCGAGAAAGAGAGACTGTCGATAGGGAAGCTCGCAGTCTCCGCTCCCACGAGAGAAACAAAGAGAGATTGATAAAGTTTGTAGGAATGACAAGACGAACTAGAAGAAGAAAGAGGAAAATAGGAGTCTCATGGAGTGAATTCACTTTCACTCGTTTTTTCACTTAAACGAGTGAAAGTGAATTACCTATATAATTCACTTTCACTCTCCACTTACATAGTGCACTAACCTTTTTGGAGTCACTTTGCCTAGTGCACTAACATGCCCTTTATTTATTTATTTTTTGGTTTTCCAAAATGGTTTCAGAATCTGATTTTTTCTGGCTTCTGAAATATGAATTCTTCTCTCAGCTTGAATAACAAAATCATCTACGAAATCAAAAGTAGAATTTTAAGAGACATTACTGCTTTGTTTTTGGGTTCCTTTTTTTCAAGAATTTTCAAGAGAGATCGAACTCGAGCTGGGAAAGGAGGAGGCTGGTCCAACGATGCCATGATGGAATGGAAAAGAAGAACTGGAACTGGAAGACTACTGCTTCGTGATTAAAACTTCCCTTTGCCATCATTTTAATTAGACTCAACAACCTAATTATGGACAGAAGTGTGGCAAAACAAGATCAAGGGACTGATGGAACAGTTCAAACATCCACAAGAGAGAGCGAAGCTCTCTGGTTTCACGGCAAAACGAAACACACGAAGATCAATCCAAAATTGTTTCCGTTGGGGATTTTCCCCCTTTCATTAAGTATTTATCCTTTAGGTTTTCTTGTTACAAAATGGCCCATGGGCCCAAGACAATACCCCCTCATCCCATTAAGCCTAATCAAATAACCCTATATACATATCCCAAATTATACAACAATTATGAATATAAATTATATTTAATATACATTTTAACATATCGTAACAAAGTGGGCAGGACGAGAGTGAGTGGTTGCTTCATAAAGTCACATTCATTGCTGATTAGGGCTGAAACTGCTCATTCATCAATATGTCGTCTGGCAAGTTCTTATTTCAGAAGATCTAACAACCAGAGGTTATAACATTGAACAGAAATACCTTAGGTATGTGGTTTTCATTTATAAGCATTTCTGGGCAAATTTACTGAGTGTTATTAAAAGCTTCCAGTAATCTTTAGAAACCAAGATGGGATAAGGAGCCTAGGGTGGCATTTCTTAATTATTCTTCAATTAACATCAAATCTGCACTTTGGCTTCATAGAGTTATTACTAAAAACACAAATTTGGGTATAAGATTCACGATATCTTGCCAAGGTATCTCATCTAGATGTCTTTTTGTTAGTGAAAAAAATCTCACTTCAGTTAATATCTAGAAAATCTTCCCAATAATCAATTTGGAATAATTTTTCTGTCATAAGAGATTTCCAAGAAGAAGTCTTCAGATTCTCATGCTCATCATAGAATTCGATATATTTACCCATGTACGTAAAATCGTGGTCTCTATAGTTATATTTAGAATTGAACCTTATGATATATGAAAGGTCCAAATATAATGTAACAAGATTACTCCCCATGAATGAAAGCTTTCATGGACGTGATCAATAGGCAAAGCAATGATAATTTTAATGGGTCATTTGATTATCAAAACTTTATTCCCTACAAAAGCATTCTTGAAATAATTTTGAACGCCAGGAACTCGGTACATTTAAAAGAAGACGCTAGCCTAGAGTAGTTTTTGAGTTCCTAAGATTTTTTGTTTGAGATGATATAGAGTATGTGATGCTTCTACTTTTCTAGATTATTTGCGGTCGAGTTGGGGGAACATTCTGAATAAAAAATCGTGAAGAGATGCAATTAATCAAAAGGTAGAGTTGGTAGTTGGTTGAAAATGTAACGGGGCACTGATATTCGTAGGACCACCGACATATATTCCAACATGTGTGCATAAGTTTCAATCATTTAACCAACCAACGGGTGAGTATTTATGATACACAAACTAGATATTTTGTTGGATCATAATTGATCATGTGAAGAGTACTACACTAGACTTTTGGGAAATGGAAAAATTTCTTGATGAGTTTGGTAATTCAATTGTCGATAGGGGAGTTAATTCCTCTTGGGTCCATGTTTTGAAAATGCTGATTTCTATGGAGAAGACAAACACAAAATTTCTCAAAGGAAGGAGAGAAAGAAGAATTCTAGCTCTTTGGAGAGAGGAGAGAAGAAACCAAGGGAGAGAAGGAAGAGGAAAAGGGAGAGAGGTGTATGGGCGATTTTGAGCCAAGAGGAAGAGGCGTGAATGCTCTACCCTATGCCTTGACACTATATTTATAGTTGTATGAAGGTGTTTATAATGACTACAACATCCTTAGGGCAATATGCGTCAAAAGAAAAAAGACATTAAGAGGACATACACTAACTTGCATAATTACAGTTCTATATCATCTCTATAAAAGATCTCCCTATTTACTAGCCATGCCACGCTTATACACATGAATGTTTCTTAACTCTCCCCTTCAAGTTGGTGTTTGTAACTTCACTTGCAAATAATTTTAGTCAAGAAACTTGTGTGCTTGAGAAAGAAATTTTGATTGCCTTCCTTTGACTCATGTTTTTCTTGTTCATATTTTGCTTTTAATCTTTATCTTGTTTTCCCCTTACTTGGATATGCTAGCCACATAAAAGTTGATTACCACAACATGTAAAAATCTTCATTATTGGTTACCTCTTTCTTGCACATCTTCTTCTTTTTCTCCCCTCAAGTTGAGGATCTCATTGTTCTTTACCAAGAGACCCAACTTGCACATCATAATGGTGAGAGAAAGAAAATCACTCCTAACTGTACAAAAAAACTCAACACGACAACTCCTAACTTTTTAACCATTTACTAATGGTTTTAATAAAAAAAAGATGCAAAATGTTCAAAATATATTTAGTAGATGAATCAATATGAATCAAAAAAAATAAAATTTTAAAAATTGTGCAAAAAATAATAGAAAGACAAAATTAATCAAGTCAAAATGCAAACTTTGGCTATGACACCATGTGGGAAAACTATGAGAAAATGAAATTGTGCATAATATGACAAATTAAATACGGAAAGAGATTTTTGTGCTTTGGCCCCAAGATCTTAATTTACGGATGAAAAGAGGGTGAGTTATTCAATTAATCGGGATAGTTTTTTAAAACAATTTCATGCCTATTTATAGTCAAATAAGAAATAATTTGAATCCTTAAATCAAATATTTAGTTTATCTTGATTAATTCAATAAATTAATTGATTATCTTAATTAGTTCAATAAAATTCAGGGTTTTATTGTCTTCTAGAGTTGATATTTGTAAGAAATACTAGGTAATATTTAATTAATCTTTGTAAAAGACAGCAAGTGCAGGAAGTCTATTGTATGTTCATTATCAGCTTTTAACTGAAAGTAGGAATTCCGTGATCATTCAACTCTATAGAATGAAAAGAGATTTCAAACTCCATCAATTCGGTGGAGGAAAAAGAAGATGCGAGTGGAGTTGAATTTTTAGTGAGATATTGAATGATGTTCGGAATCCAAAGCGAGCGATAATAGAGTAAATTACAGTTGCAACCTGATAGTTAGGGGAAGTAACTAACAAATAAGAATAAGAACAAGCAGAACGATAAAAAGTTGAAGCCTTTCCTTATTTCAGTTTATTTATCTTAATACGAACTAGTGACGCTAAGGACACCGCCATTAACAAATGGGTACAAGTTCAGAGCCCTTCCGTATAAGATACACCAGTAGAAGGCAACCACTGATCTCCTTGAATCAACTCCTTCACTGTGAACTTTTTAGCTTCTTTGGGGTCTGTGATTACGTGATAACCCGGCCATGTCACCCTCTTACTGGTTCCCGCACCGGGTCCTCTGTTCGAGTACTCCCCATAGTAGAGAGTTTTCAGTGCAAAATCCCCACTCCACGGCGACCAGCCTGAGGGGTCTATGTGATTGTCGATGAACGACTGCATGTAGACGGTTCTGGAAAATTCCTTCCATGGACGGCCGAGGTAGGACTTGACGGAAAAGTTCGCCTGGATTAGATCCGGACTAGGGATCACGTTGCAGTTTTGGATGGAAGTGCCCGTGTTCTGATTCGGATCAGTTCGACCCTGTGCTGTTACCATGTTCCCCTGGCCCTTACCGGGCTTCCGAGCGATGATCTTGCAGTTCTGGAAAACCACGGCAGAGTTGCCGAAGATGAAGTCAACCGTGCCGGTGACGGAGCAATCTCTGAAGAATTGGCGGAGGGAGTGAGGGTAGAGGGTGTCTTGGTAGGCATCGAGTTTGCAACGGTTTATAACGGATTTATCTGCTCCAACACGGAGAGCCACCGCCTGGCCCTTCTTCGGTCCGGCGGTGTTTTGGATCTGCAAGTCTTGCGCGATGAATCCTTCCCCAACCGCAACTGCATTCGCGTTATGAAACTCAATAACCGATTCTAATGCATGATCGAAACTGAAATGAGTATGTGAGCGAGTTCCCTACCGAGGGTGGCCGAATTGAAGGTGGTGGATCCGTCAACTACATTGAGACTGCCAGTAATAATCGTCGAGTCCATGCCATCACCCGCCAACATTATGTTCTTCTTGTTTTTCCCTATCTGCACCTGCTCTTTGTACGTTCCCTTCTTCACGTGGATCACATAACGAGTCTTGCTCTTATCAGGCGCCGTGTCGACTGCCTCCTGGATGGTCTTGTATTTACCACTTCCGTCCTTGGCCACCACAACATCGGCTGCGATGGCATCTGCATAGGATTCGAGAAGCTTTCTATCTCTGCTCGTCACCCAAAATGGGTACTCTCCGTTCAAGGGCTCAAGCAACTGATCTTCTGCATCCAGGGGTGAAAAGGAATTGACTATAGCCAGCGACGTGCTCGCCAAGGCCATCAAGTTCTGGATTTGAGCCTTCATCATCGACTTGGCTGTCCCTTGAAGCCCATCCAGACATGTGTCGTAGTTGGTGAGAACAGCGCTAAGCCAAGAATGCGCGTCACTGTGGCTCCGTTTACTCAGCGACCTCAGAGCCATGGAAGAATCCTCCAAGAGATCGCGAGATAGATCCAACAATTGCAAGCAATCAGATAAGCCCGCTTGCTGTTTGATGAAGAAGCCATTGCTTGGAATAAGATTGAGACGATGGGTCACCTGGGTGGCTGTAATCACACCAGAGACAGACCTCTTGAGCAAGATCTGGAGAAGCTGAATCTGGCTCATGGGTAGGATTCCAGACACTACTTCTCTGGATACGAGGGTAAGGCATGAAGATGGAATTTTAGCATTGGCACATACAGCGAAGTGATTGCTGGAGGCGAGGTGGATGGCTACCAGTGCTGCAAAGGATAGCAGAGATACTACAGAGAGGGTAAATAGAAGGGCCCTGCAAAGAGGAATCGACCTCTTTGGCTGGCCGAGGAGAGGCTGATCGAAGGATGCCATAATAGAACTGGAACTGGACAAGTCTGTTCCTAAAATAATTTTGAACGCCAAGAACTCGGTGTATTTAAAGGAAGACGCTAGCTTAGAGTAGATATTTTGTCTGTGACGATATAGAGTACGTACGCGATGCTTGTTCTACTTTTCCGGATTATTTGCGGTCATGTTGGGTAAAAAAACGTGAAGAATTGTAATTAATCAAAAGGTAGAGTGGGTAGTTGGTTGAAGATGTAACGGGGCACTGATATTCATAGGACCACTGATATATGTGTGCATAAGTTTCAATCATTTAACCAACCAACGGGTGAGTATTTATGATACACAAACTAGATATTTTGTTGGATCATAATTGATCATGTGAAGAGTACTACACTAGAGTTTTGGGATCTCGCAAAATTTCTTGATGAGTTTGGTAATTCATTTGTTGATAGGGGAGTTAATTCCTCTTAGAATCTAATAAGATTCATTTCAAGGGTTCGTGTTTTGAAAATGTTGATTTCTATGGAGAAGACATAAACACAAGATTTCTCAAAGGAATGAGAGAAAGAGGAATTCGATCTTTATGGAGAGAGGTGTATGGATGAATTTGAGCCAAGAGGAAGAGGCGTGAATGTTCTACCCTATTTTATTAATAAAATAAGATAGATTTTTGTTTAGTCTAAATTAATAAAATAATTACATAGTAAAATAAAAATATTAATTTAATTAATTTAAAAAATATAATACTTAAACAAAAATGTTTACTCTAGATACTTGATCAAATTCTTACTTTTATGATATCTTAATTATCACTCTTAAATTAGTAATTTAATATAATATTTCAAGACATGAATTTAATAAATAAATAAATATGGTATTTTATTAATAAAATAATATGAGTATTTCCTTTAAAATCCAACTAAATTAGTTTATACTTGCGATAAAAAAAAATATAATTACAGACTGATTTGAAAGCTTTTGGAATCATAACAATGGTTATAACCTAGAACTTACAACTTATATATTGATGGAAAAATAACAAAAAAGAAGAAAAAAATACTCAGTGGCTCGATAGTAATAGCAAAGAAGATGAAACTCATAGATGAATTTATCTCTGCACCTGATTGCTCTTTGCAACAACTTTTTTCCCCTTTCTCAGGCATGTAGAAAGAAGAAAGGAGATCCAAAATTTTCCTTCAACTTACTTTGATCTCAACTTGAATCGAAGAGCTCAATATAAAAATCAATCTGGAGGTGAAACAACCCACAACACATTTCGCCTCTACTCGGTCACACTTAACCAAATATATACCACAGTGAAACTGACATCCAAACTTAGAAGGCAGCTCCCCAATCTAATCCCCACGATTGCCAAGAACAAACAAGCCCTCATTTTTTACTTGCAGCAGAGGAAACCCAATCTAGGCCCTGAGAGGCGGTTGTTGGAGACATTAAAAGTCGAATTGGAACGAAAACAAAGACGAGGAATGACATGACGAACTAGAAGAAGAAAGAGAAAAAGAGGAGTTTCATTGTCGAGTGAAAGTGAATTCATTGGTCTCATAGAGTGAATTCATTTTCACTCATTTTTTCACTTGAACGAGTAAAAGTAAATTACCTATGTAATTCACTTTCACCCTCTACTTACATAGTGTACTAATGCTTTTGGAGCTACTTTCCCTAGTGAAAGTGAATTACACATGCCCTTTATTTTTTAAGAGAATTTTAAGAGACATTACTATTTAATTCTGCTTTGTTTTTGGCTTCATTTTTTTCATGAATTTTCAAGAGAGATAGAACTCTAGCTGGGAAAGGAGGAGGTTGATCCAACGATGCCATGACAGAATGGAAAACAAGAATTGGAACTGGAAGACTGCTGCTTCGTGCTTAAAACATCCCTGTCATCGTCTTTAATTAGACACAACAACCTAATTAAGGAGAGAGGTGGCCAAGACTAGAGTGAGAAGTTGCTTCATAAAGTCACATTCATTGCTGATTAGGGCTGAAACTGCTCATTCATCAATATGTCGACTAGCAAGTTCTTATTGAGAAGATCTAACAAATAGAGGTTATAACATTGAGCAGAAATACCCTAGGTATGTGGTTTTAATTTATATACATTTCCAGGCAGATTTACTGAGTGTTATTAAAAGTTTCAGTAAGCTTTAGAAACCAAGATGGGATAAGGAGCCTCGGGTGGATGGGATAAGAAGCCTAGGGTGGCATTTCTTAATTAGCCCAAATCAATGAATGTGGTACCACTTCCAATAATTGACAATGTGGTACCACTTCAAATAATTGACAATGCCGGTGCCTTATCTTATGGATCAACATATTCTCATTATTCTTCTATTAACATCAAATCTGCACTTTGGCTTTATAGAGTTATTACTATAAACACAGATTTGGCTTTATAGAGTATGCGATGCTTCTACTTTTCCCGATTATTTGCGGTCGAGTTGGGGGAACATTCTGAATAAAAAAAACGTGACGAATTGCAATTAATCAAAAGGTAGAGTTGGTAGTTGGTTGAAGATGTAAGGGGGCACTGATATTCATTGGACCACCGACATATATTCCAACATGTGTGCATAAGTTTCAATCATTTAACCAACCAACGGGTGAGTATTTATGATACACAAACTAGATATTTTGTTTGATCATAATTGATCATGTGAAGAGTACTACACTAGAGTTTTGGGAACTGGCAACATTTCTTGATGAGTTTGGTAATTCATTTGTTGATAGGGGAGTTAATTCCTCTTGGAATCTAATAAGATTCATTTCAAGGGTTCGTGTTTTGAAAATGATGATTTCCATGGAGAAGACAAACACAAGATATCTCAAAGGAAGGAGAAAAAGAGGAATTCGAGTTTTATAGAGAGAGGTGTATGGATGAATTTGAGCCAAGAGGAAGAGGCGTGAATGCTCCACTCTATTTTATTAATAAAATAAGATAGATTTTTGTTTAGTTTAAATTAATAAAATAATTACATAGTAAAATAAAAATATTAATTTAATTAATTTAAAAAGTAGAATACTTAAACAAAAATATTTACTCTAGATACTTGATCAAATTCTTAAATATCTTAATTATCATTCTTAAATTAGTAATTTAATATAATATTTAAAGACATGAATTTAATAAAGAAATAAATATGGTATTTGATTAATAAAGTAATATGAGTATTTCCATTAAAATCCATTAATAAAATATTTAATTTAAATATATTAATTAAATTTCATTATTTAAAATATTAAATTTTAATAAAATAAAATAAATCAAACTGGAAGTGAAACAACCCACAACACATTTCGCCTCTACAATAAAAATAAGTCCTCAATAATCCCTCATTAGTTGCATAATTTTGCCTTCCTTCGCAACCATCCCCTACTCGAAGCACGCGCGGAGGAGAGTGGGTTCTGCATGAGAGGGGGGGGAGGCAAAATTAAGAGGGGGTTAGTCAACTTGAAGAACAAGATGATCTTCAACCACATAATGCCCTTCAACAATTGAAGTTGTTAGTGGAGCGCAGATGAAGCTTCATCTCGATGCAGGGGATGAAGGGGCCCTTCATCTCCACGGTTTAATTTCAATCATGTGGAAGAAGGCCCTTTTTGATCTTCTTCGAATTGAAGGACGCGCGACGCTTTCGGCCTTGCTCTCTCTCCTCGCACCCCTCCCCATCGCGCGTCGTCTTTTTCTTTTTTCTTCCTCTCTCCCGCACTCCCTTCCCTCTCTCGTCTCCCTGCGCCCCCGACCTTGATCTCGTCCTTCGTCTCCCTGCGTCCCCGACGTTGATCTCGGCCACCATCTCAGTTCCCTCTCGTCTCCAGCTTCAACTCTCGGTCTTCTCTTGGCCTCGCCCTCTCTGTCGCACCCCCTCTCTCGTCTCCGTGACTCCCTCTCTTCTCTCGGACAAGCTCTCTCTCGTTTCTCTCTCTCTATTCCCTCCCGACCTCCATTTTTTCTCTGTCTTCTCCCTCTCTTCTCCCTTTCGGCCTCCCACTCCCTTCTCTCTTTGGCTAGTCTCGATTAGGCATCGATTTCACCCTTTGGCTTCGGATTTCCCCCTTCGATTTCACCCTTCGGCTTCGGATTTCCCCAAATTTCAGAAGGTATGCCTAAACCCGAATTTTTTTCATTAAATTAATATTTTATTTGATTTAAATTTATTTTCAGTGCATAATTGGGGGTTATTTGTGCATTATTTTGGGATTTAGGGTTACGGTTTATAGTCTAAATTAGGGTTTAGGGTTTAGTGCGTAATTAGGGTTTATGGTTAAGGGTATTTTAGGGATTAGGGTTTTTAAGGTTTAGGGGGTTTAGGGTTTTTAAGCTATAAGGTTTTTTGGGTTTAGGGTTTGTAATTAGGGTGTAGGGTTTAGGGTTTAGGGCTTTTAATGTATTAAGTCCTGGAATTAGTGTTTAGGGTTTAGAGTTTAGTAGGTGATAGGGTTTAGGGTTTGATGGTTTAGTTTTTTTTTTATGGTTTGTGTTTCGGGTAGGGTTTAGGCTAGGGGTTTATGGTATTTTAAAGATTAGAATTTTTAAGGTATAGGGGGGTTTATGGTTTTTAAGGTTTTGGGGGTTTTGTGTTTTTAAGCTCTAGGGTTTTTTAGGTTTTGAGGGGGGGGGGGGGGGGGGGGGGGGGGGGGGGGTTAGGGTTTTGTGCTTTTAAGGTATTAAGTTCTGGAATTAGTGTTTAGGGGTTTTTAGTCCAATTCAAACAAGGTTGAGTCGCCTACACAGGCGTCCATTAGCCAACGAAACCCGACCCCCATCACTGACGAGGTACAGTTCAAAGTTACTGCGAAGTTATATGGGGCTCTACCAGGGGTCTTCGGTGAATTTGGATTTGATGTGTGTGTGTTTTCATTGTTTAGTGCATATGCATTAGTGAAAATAATTTAATTAATTTTGGAATGTGTGAGAATGTTGTTGAGAATTTTTGAAATGTTATGAAATATTTTTGCCATGTGGTGAGGAGATTCGGGTATTATACATATCCACCACATGGTATTTTTTTTATGGTTTGTGTTTCCGTGACACTTAAAGGTTGTCTGATAAAGTTTTTTTTGTGAGGACCGTATCGGATTTAGATTATACATGGCTGCAAGAAGACAACCAAGTGGTCGAACATATGATATTTGGACATTCGATGATGATAGCAAAATGCTCGATCTCTTGGTCGAGCAGGTCAATCTAGGGAACAAGTTGCCTAACGGGGTGTGGAAGCATGAGGTCTACATGGACTGTGTAAATAAGTTCAATGAAGACACAGTTATGAAAAAAACTATTGAGCAGGTGAAGAATCGAACAAGAGCATGGAAGAAAACAAACCAAACGGTAACAAGCTGTATCAACACTAGTGGGTTTGGTTGGGATGCAACCACACAACGAGTTACTGCATGTAATTCTGTATGGCTTGATTACATAAAGGTCAATAATCTGTATGGCTCGACTACATGATATACTATAAAATATTTTTTATGTTTTTTGCGTTAGTATAACTCTATTCCAAGACGTCTAAATGATGTTTTATTCTTGTAGGAGCATAAAGATGTTGAGAAGTACAGACGTGAAGGCTGCCCCCTGTACAACAAATTAGCTGTGGTGGTGGGAAACACAATAGCGGTAGGGTCAGGAGCTGCAACCTTTGTAGATCAGGGCGATGAGGTGATCCGTGAATCGGAACATGTCCCGATGGATGAGCCAGCGGATGTTGATATAGTTAGGGATACTCCATCACCATTATTAAGCATGGATGAGTCTCTAGGTAATCAATCTGAAAGAAGTAAACGGTCATCTTCAAGTCGTCGTAGAAAGAGAACCGAAATGCCCGATAACGACACTAGTAGCAGAATTTTTGATGCAATAGATCGAATTGCTCAGACATTTCAGAATTTCATGATGAAAGACGATATTGTAAGAGGTTGTGTCAACGCCCTCAGGGAAATCCCGGACTTGCCTACAAAATTGAAGTATCGCGCTCCTTCATGGTTGGATACACCAACTAAGAAGGTCATGTTTATGGAAATGACAGTGGAAGAGCGGGTCGAGTGGCTTAAATTTTGTTTTGAAAACTAATTGTAATGCATTATAAATACACTATTTTTTTGGAATATTATTATGTAGTAGACATGATATTTGAATTATGATGTTGCAAAACTTATTAGTATGGTTTGTATTTAAATTTGATATGTTGTTGTGTTTATATATTGCATAGATAAATATGGTGTTTTGAGTATGGATGTGGAATGTGATTGAATGTAGGATGTGGATGTGATTGAATGTAGGATGTGGATGAATGTAGGATGTGATTGAATGTAGGACGTGGAATGTGGATGAATGTAGGATGTGTGAATGTGGATGAATGTAGGATGTGGGAATGGGGATGAATGTAGGATGTGATTGAATGTAGGATGTGGGAATGGGGATGAATGTAGGATGTGATTGCATGTAGGATGTGTGAATGTGGATGAATGTAGGATGTGGGAATGTGGATGAATATGGTTGTTTATAGGTGTGATTGCAAATAGGTTATAATTGAAGATTGATGTTTACTCGTGTTTATGAATTTTAGGCGATTGAATTTGTGGATTTCCATGGATACTATGACAGACGATGAAAAGGTTGCAATTATGGTTGCATTCACAACTTTAATGATCGCCATGGAAAGATACTATTTGTACCATTGCAATAGACGTGTACCACGTTCTTGTGGGATGAATGGTCTATTGTATTTGCAAAAGGCACTAGACAAATCTCCAGTTAAATTTCGTAAAGTGTACAGGATGAACCAACTGGTATTTCACAAATTCGCAGATATACTTTCTAGTAAAGCGTTTTTATCAGCCACAAAGACCATCTCAGTTGAAGAACAACTTGCATATTTCCTCCTAACTGTTGGTCAAGGACAAGTGTATAGTGTCACAGCAGAGATGTTTGATAGATCAAACTGGACGATAAGTAAGTATTTCAACAAGGTGTTGGATGCAATCCTCAAACTTCACTCTGATTACGTCAAACGGCCTTCAGAACGCACACACTCGAAGATTTTAAAAAATTCAATGTTTTATCCCTACTTCAAGGTAACATCACTTCCTATAACTAAATAATTTTACATTAATATACAAAGTTAGTAAATATTAATTGAAAATATATAATTAGGATTGTATTGGAGCTATTGATGGAACTCATGTCAAAGCCAACATTCCACTTGAAGATCAACCAAGGTTTTGGAATAGAAAAGGTTATCTCTCACAAAATGTGATGGCTGCATGTTCATTTGATACGCAATTCACTTATGTACTTGCTGGATGGGAGGGGTCAGCAGTCGATTCCCGTGTATTGAAGGATGCATTGACTCGTCAAGATAAAATCTTTATACTTGAAGGTAAGTAATATATTTTTATGCAGTAATTTTTTATCTATTTTATCTTCAATTATTTTATGTGGTATATAATTTTTATTATAGGAAAATATTATCTAGTCGATGCTGGTTATGCAAATCTTCCGGGATTTTTGGCTCCATATCGAGGAACCCGATATCATCTGCAAGAATTTGGAGATAATATTCCTAGAAATGAAAAAGAATTATTCAACCGAAGACATTCATCTTTACAGAATATTATTGAGCGAACTTTTGGTACTTTAAAAGCTCGATTTCAAATATTAAAAGGCACTCCTCCATTTTCTTTTAAGATCCTGGTGAAAATTGTACATGCTTGTTGCATATTGCACAATTATATACGTGCAGAAGATTATGATGATTTATTTGAAGATGAAGATGATGATTCGGGTGGCGAGCTCGGTGGAGGAGGTGATGCGGTCCAATTAGGTGCAATGGATGATACAGACAGTGACGATTGCGATGATCTTGAGGATGTGGGTAGCCAAGTAACAAGCATTCAGAGGCAGAGTGCATTAGAATCCACAAGAGCCGCACAATTTCGAGATGCCATATCGACATCCATGTGGAACGATAAATGATGGTTTACTCTTATTACTTTTGAACATGCGTAATTTATATGTACTAAACTTGTAACTCGTTGATTGTAATATTAAAGGCACGAACTCGTTATTTGAATAATTTTTTTTAGGTTATTTTAAAAGTTGTATATGTATTTATTTATTATTTTATTTTATTTTATTACTATATTAAACTTCATATTTAAGTCTCTGATAAATAAAATATAATTAAAGTATGCATTTGATTAATATATCTTCATTAATTATGTCAAAATATATTATTAATTAATACAATGCAAATCTATCTTATGTTATTAATATAATATTTTTTATTCATTAATCAGAATTTTTTTTATTCACTCTATTGTATTAGTGATTTAATAGTCGTAATTAAAATATTGTTAACTCAGACACTTTGGTTTAATTAGTTCATTTTTATAATTATTAAAATCAATAATTTTAAATTTCTATAAGATGAAGATGAAGATGAAATTATCCACACTAACACCCTATTTCAAAGATTTCGAAGATGAAGTTGTCTTGACTAACACCCATTTCGAAGATGAAGATCATGTAGATACATAAGATGAAGATGAAGATGAAGATAAAGATGAAGATCAAAATTTTATTTTGTTGACTAACCCCCCCTAAGGTAATTTGGTGGGAGGCGTGATCTCGGGTGGGACCCGCCACTACCAACGTGGGAGAGCACGTGGCAAATAGGTGGGTCACAGAAGGGGACAAGAATGGGGTCGACGTGAAAGAGTGAGAGTCCACCTCCACCTACAAAGCCCTTCGCCTCATCATGCAGCCATGTCTTATTATGTGTGTTTTTTACCTTCTTTAATTGACCCAATCGCCCTTTCATTATTATTAATCTACTCACTTAATTCTGTCATTTCACAAATTTCCAACAGCCGGGCCCGGCAGCCAAAAAAGGAATGTCTCCTCAACTCGGTTTTTTTTACATATTTTTTTTTCCAAGTCAAAAGCTTAAATAATATGAGTGGAGAAACCCGGTTGCAGGAGTCAAAGCTTTTTCTATGCCTTTTCTACCCCCCCAATGTCCAAAGTAAAAAAAAATCCCACACTTTTTTAGTGTACAGTCCACACTAATTACCCATTTTTTTCAGAAGACTCTTTTAACTCTAATGATTTGGAATTCCCCGGGATCAAACTATCAGCGGGCCCCAATCTAATCCCCACGATTGCCGTGAACAACAAGCCCTTGGTTTTTTACCAGCGGTAGAGAAAACCCAATTAGGACCTCAGAGAGTTGATTATTGTGGAGGTCGATGTCGTTGAGGAAGATAGGGGGGGGGGGGGGGGGGGGGGGGGGGGGGGGAGGGAATAGGGACCGGAGGAAGGCGTCGAAGCTTGGAAGAAGGCGTTGGCGGGCATTGAAGCTCAGAACTAGGTGTCGGTGAGCATCGAGAAAGAGAGACTGTCGATAGGGAAGCTCGCAGTCTCCGCTCCCACGAGAGAAACAAAGAGAGATTGATAAAGTTTGTAGGAATGACAAGACGAACTAGAAGAAGAAAGAGGAAAATAGGAGTCTCATGGAGTGAATTCACTTTCACTCATTTTTTCACTTAAATGAGTGAAAGTGAATTACCTATATAATTCACTTTCACTCTCCACTTACATAGTGCACTAACCTTTTTGGAGTCACTTTGCCTAGTGCACTAACATGCCCTTTATTTATTTATTTTTTGGTTTTCCAAAATGGTTTCAGAATCTGATTTTTTCTGGCTTCTGAAATATGAATTCTTCTCTCAGCTTGAATAACAAAATCATCTACGAAATCAAAAGTAGAATTTTAAGAGACATTACTGCTTTGTTTTTGGGTTCCTTTTTTTCAAGAATTTTCAAGAGAGATCGAACTCGAGCTGGGAAAGGAGGAGGCTGGTCCAACGATGCCATGATGGAATGGAAAAGAAGAACTGGAACTGGAAGACTACTGCTTCGTGATTAAAACTTCCCTTTGCCATCGTTTTAATTAGACTCAACAACCTAATTATGGACAGAAGTGTGGCAAAACAAGATCAAGGGACTGATGGAACAGTTCAAACATCCACAAGAGAGAGCGAAGCTCTCTGGTTTCACGGCAAAACGAAACACACGAAGATCAATCCAAAATTGTTTCCGTTGGGGATTTTCCCCCTTTCATTAAGTATTTATCCTTTAGGTTTTCTTGTTACAAAATGGCCCATGGGCCCAAGACAATACCCCCTCATCCCATTAAGCCTAATCAAATAACCCTATATACATATCCCAAATTATACAACAATTATGAATATAAATTACATTTAATATACATTTTAACATATCGTAACAAAGTGGGCAGGACGAGAGTGAGTGGTTGCTTCATAAAGTCACATTCATTGCTGATTAGGGCTGAAACTACTCATTCATCAATATGCCGTCTGGCAAGTTCTTATTTCAGAAGATCTAACAACCAGAGGTTATAACATTGAACAGAAATACCTTAGGTATGTGGTTTTCATTTATAAGCATTTCTGGGCAAATTTACTGAGTGTTATTAAAAGCTTCCAGTAATCTTTAGAAACCAAGATGGGATAAGGAGCCTAGGGTGGCATTTCTTAATTATTCTTCAATTAACATCAAATCTGCACTTTGGCTTCATAGAGTTATTACTAAAAACACAAATTTGGGTATAAGATTCACGATATCTTGCCAAGGTATCTCATCTAGATGTCTTTTTGTTAGTGAAAAAAATCTCACTTCAGTTAATATCTAGAAAATCTTCCCAATAATCAATTTGGAATAATTTTTCTGTCATAAGAGATTTCCAAGAAGAAGTCTTCAGATTCTCATGCTCATCATAGAATTCGATATATTTACCCATGTACGTAAAATCGTGGTCTCTATAGTTATATTTAGAATTGAACCTTATGATATATGAAAGGTCCAAATATAATGTAACAAGATTACTCCCCATGAATGAAAGCTTTCATGGACGTGATCAATAGGCAAAGCAATGATAATTTTAATGGGTCATTTGATTCTCAAAACTTTATTCCCTACAAAAGCATTCTTGACATAATTTTGAACGCCAGGAACTCGGTACATTTAAAAGAAGACGCTAGCCTAGAGTAGTATTTGTGTTCCTAAGATTTTTTGTTTGAGATGATATAGAGTATGTGATGCTTCTACTTTTCTAGATTATTTGCGGTCGAGTTGGGGGAACATTTTGAATAAAAAATCGTGAAGAGATGCAATTAATCAAAAGGTAGAGTTGGTAGTTGGTTGAAAATGTAACGGGGCACTGATATTCGTAGGACCACCGACATATATTCCAACATGTGTGCATAAGTTTCAATCATTTAACCAACCAACGGGTGAGTATTTATGATACACAAACTAGATATTTTGTTGGATCATAATTGATCATGTGAAGAGTACTACACTAGACTTTTGGGAAATGGAAAAATTTCTTGATGAGTTTGGTAATTCAATTGTCGATAGGGGAGTTAATTCCTCTTGGGTCCATGTTTTGAAAATGCTGATTTCTATGGAGAAGACAAACACAAAATTTCTCAAAGGAAGGAGAGAAAGAAGAATTCTAGCTCTTTGGAGAGAGGAGAGAAGAAACCAAGGGAGAGAAGGAAGAGGAAAAGGGAGAGAGGTGTATGGGCGATTTTGAGCCAAGAGGAAGAGGCGTGAACGCTCTACCCTATGCCTTGACACTATATTTATAGTTGTATGAAGGTGTTTATAATGACTACAACATCCTTAGGGCAATATGCGTCAAAAGAAAAAAGACATTAAGAGGACATACACTAACTTGCATAATTACAGTTCTATATCATCTCTATAAAAGATCTCCCTATTTACTAGCCATGCCACGCTTATACACATGAATGTTTCTTAACTCTCCCCTTCAAGTTGGTGTTTGTAACTTCACTTGCAAATAATTTTAGTCAAGAAACTTGTGTGCTTGAGAAAGAAATTTTGATTGCCTTCCTTTGACTCATGTTTTTCTTGTTCATATTTTGCTTTTAATCTTTATCTTGTTTTCCCCTTACTTGGATATGCTAGCCACATAAAAGTTGATTACCACAACACGTAAAAATCTTCATTATTGGTTACCTCTTTCTTGCACATCTTCTTCTTTTTCTCCCCTCAAGTTGAGGATCTCATTGTTCTTTACCAAGAGACCCAACTTGCACATCATAATGGTGAGAGAAAGAAAATCACTCCTAACTGTACAAAAAAACTCAACACGACAACTCCTAACTTTTTAACCATTTACTAATGGTTTTAATAAAAAAAAGATGCAAAATGTTCAAAATATATTTAGTAGATGAATCAATATGAATCAAAAAAAATAAAATTTTAAAAATTGTGCAAAAAATAATAGAAAGACAAAATTAATCAAGTCAAAATGCAAACTTTGGCTATGACACCATGTGGGAAAACTATGAGAAAATGAAATTGTGCATAATATGACAAATTAAATACGGAAAGAGATTTTTGTGCTTTGGCCCCAAGATCTTAATTTACGGATGAAAAGAGGGTGAGTTATTCAATTAATCGGGATAGTTTTTTAAAACAATTTCATGCCTATTTATAGTCAAATAAGAAATAATTTGAATCCTTAAATCAAATATTTAGTTTATCTTGATTAATTCAATAAATTAATTGATTATCTTAATTAGTTCAATAAAATTCAGGGTTTTATTGTCTTCTAGAGTTGATATTTGTAAGAAATACTAGGTAATATTTAATTAATCTTTGTAAAAGACAGCAAGTGCAGGAAGTCTATTGTATGTTCATTATCAGCTTTTAACTGAAAGTAGGAATTCCGTGATCATTCAACTCTATAGAATGAAAAGAGATTTCAAACTCCATCAATTCGGTGGAGGAAAAAGAAGATGCGAGTGGAGTTGAATTTTTAGTGAGATATTGAATGATGTTCGGAATCCAAAGCGAGCGATAATAGAGTAAATTACAGTTGCAACCTGATAGTTAGGGGAAGTAACTAACAAATAAGAATAAGAACAAGCAGAACGATAAAAAGTTGAAGCCTTTCCTTATTTCAGTTTATTTATCTTAATACGAACTAGTGACGCTAAGGACACCGCCATTAACAAATGGGTACAAGTTCAGAGCCCTTCCGTATAAGATACACCAGTAGAAGGCAACCACTGATCTCCTTGAATCAACTCCTTCACTGTGAACTTTTTAGCTTCTTTGGGGTCTGTGATTACGTGATAACCCGGCCATGTCACCCTCTTACTGGTTCCCGCACCGGGTCCTCTGTTCGAGTACTCCCCATAGTAGAGAGTTTTCAGTGCAAAATCCCCACTCCACGGCGACCAGCCTGAGGGGTCTATGTGATTGTCGATGAACGACTGCATGTAGACGGTTCTGGAAAATTCCTTCCATGGACGGCCGAGGTAGGACTTGACGGAAAAGTTCGCCTGGATTAGATCCGGACTAGGGATCACGTTGCAGTTTTGGATGGAAGTGCCCGTGTTCTGATTCGGATCAGTTCGACCCTGTGCTGTTACCATGTTCCCCTGGCCCTTACCGGGCTTCCGAGCGATGATCTTGCAGTTCTGGAAAACCACGGCAGAGTTGCCGAAGATGAAGTCAACCGTGCCGGTGACGGAGCAATCTCTGAAGAATTGGCGGAGGGAGTGAGGGTAGAGGGTGTCTTGGTAGGCATCGAGTTTGCAACGGTTTATAACGGATTTATCTGCTCCAACACGGAGAGCCACCGCCTGGCCCTTCTTCGGTCCGGCGGTGTTTTGGATCTGCAAGTCTTGCGCGATGAATCCTTCCCCAACCGCAACTGCATTCGCGTTATGAAACTCAATAACCGATTCTAATGCATGATCGAAACTGAAATGAGTATGTGAGCGAGTTCCCTACCGAGGGTGGCCGAATTGAAGGTGGTGGATCCGTCAACTACATTGAGACTGCCAGTAATAATCGTCGAGTCCATGCCATCACCCGCCAACATTATGTTCTTCTTGTTTTTCCCTATCTGCACCTGCTCTTTGTACGTTCCCTTCTTCACGTGGATCACATAACGAGTTTTGCTCTTATCAGGCGCCGTGTCGACTGCCTCCTGGATGGTCTTGTATTTACCACTTCCGTCCTTGGCCACCACAACATCGGCTGCGATGGCATCTGCATAGGATTCGAGAAGCTTTCTATCTCTGCTCGTCACCCAAAATGGGTACTCTCCGTTCAAGGGCTCAAGCAACTGATCTTCTGCATCCAGGGGTGAAAAGGAATTGACTATAGCCAGCGACGTGCTCGCCAAGGCCATCAAGTTCTGGATTTGAGCCTTCATCATCGACTTGGCTGTCCCTTGAAGCCCATCCAGACATGTGTCGTAGTTGGTGAGAACAGCGCTAAGCCAAGAATGCGCGTCACTGTGGCTCCGTTTACTCAGCGACCTCAGAGCCATGGAAGAATCCTCCAAGAGATCGCGAGATAGATCCAACAATTGCAAGCAATCAGATAAGCCCGCTTGCTGTTTGATGAAGAAGCCATTGCTTGGAATAAGATTGAGACGATGGGTCACCTGGGTGGCTGTAATCACACCAGAGACAGACCTCTTGAGCAAGATCTGGAGAAGCTGAATCTGGCTCATGGGTAGGATTCCAGACACTACTTCTCTGGATACGAGGGTAAGGCATGAAGATGGAATTTTAGCATTGGCACATACAGCGAAGTGATTGCTGGAGGCGAGGTGGATGGCTACCAGTGCTGCAAAGGATAGCAGAGATACTACAGAGAGGGTAAATAGAAGGGCCCTGCAAAGAGGAATCGACCTCTTTGGCTGGCCGAGGAGAGGCTGATCGAAGGATGCCATAATAGAACTGGAACTGGACAAGTCTGTTCCTAAAATAATTTTGAACGCCAAGAACTCGGTGTATTTAAAGGAAGACGCTTGCTTAGAGTAGATATTTTGTCTGTGACGATATAGAATAAGTACGCGATGCTTGTTCTACTTTTACGGATTATTTGCGGTCATGTTGGGTAAAAAAACGTGAAGAGGTGCGATTAATCAAAAGGTAGAGTTGGTAGTTGGTTGAAAATGTAACGGGGCACTGATATTCATAGGACCATCGACATATATTCCAACATGTGTGCATAAGTTTCAATCATTTAACCAACCAACGGGTGAGTATTTATGATACACAAACTAGATATTTTGTTGGATCATAATTGATCATGTGAAGAGTACTACACTAGACTTTTGGGAACTGACAATATTTCTTGGTGAGTTTGGTAATTCATTTGTTGATAGGGGAGTTAATTCCTCTTGGAATCTAATAAGATTCATTTCAAGGGTTCGTGTTTTGAAAATGATGATTTCAATGGAGAAGACATAAACACAAGATTTCTCAAAGGAAGGAGAAAAAGAGGAATTCGATCTTTATGGAGAGAGGTGTACGGATGAATTTGAGCCAAGAGGAAGAGGCGTGAATGCTCTACCCTATTTTATTAATAAAATAAGATAGATTTTTGTTTAGTCTAAATTAATAAAATAATTACATAGTAAAATACAAATATTAATTTAATTAATTTAAAAAATAGAATACTTAAAAAAAATGTTTACTCTAGATACTTGATCAAATTCTTACTTTTACGATATCTTAATTATCACTCTTAAATTAGTAATTTAATATAATATTTAAAGACATGAATTTAATAAATAAATAAATATGGTATTTGATTAATAAAATAATATGAGTATTTCCATTAAAATTCATTAATAAAATATTTAATTTAAATATATTAATTAATTTTCATTATTTAAAATATTAATTTTTATTAAAATAAGATGTGTATTTTCCATTAAATCCAACTGAATTACTTTATACTTGTCATAAAAAAAAGTTTAATTACATACTGATTTGAAAGCTTTTGGAATCATAACAATGGTTATAGCTTATAGCTTACAACTTATATATTGATAGAAAAATAACAAAAAAGAAGAAACAAATACTCAGTGGCTCGGTAGTAATAGCAAAGAAGATGAAACCCATAGATGAATTTCTCTGCACCTGATTGCTCTTTACAACAACATTTTCCCCCTTTCTCAGGCACGTAGAAAGAAGAAAGGAGATCCAGAATTTTCATTCAACTTACTTTGATCTCTACTCGAATCGAAGAGCTCAATAAAAAAATCAAACTGGAGGTGAAACAACCCACAACACATTTCCCCTCTACAACAAAAATTAGTCCTCAATAATCCAACATTAGTTGCATAATTTTGCCTTCCTCCGCAACCATCCCCTACTCGGAATAAGAAGCACGCGCGGAGGAGAGTGGGTTCGGCATGAGGGAGGGGAGGAGGCAAAATTAAGGGGGGGTTAGTCAACTTGAAGGAAGAGATGATCTTCAACCGCATAACGCCCTTCAACACTGGAAGTCGTTAGTGGAGCGCAGATGAAGCTTCATCACGATGCAGGGGATGAAGGGGTCCTTCATCTCCACGGTTTAATTTCGATCATCTGGAAGAAGACCTTGTTTGATCTTCTTTGAATTGAAGGACGGGCGACGCTGGATTTTTCCCCTCTCTCTCCTCGCACCCCCCACCCCCTCGCACGTCGTCATTTCTCATTTTTTCTTCCTCTCTCCCGCGCTCCCTCTCTAGTCTCCCTGCGCCCCCGACGTCGCTGCTGCCATAAAATCGATCGTCCTTCATCTCCGACCACCGTCTCAGTTCCCTCTTGTCTCCGGCCTCATCTCTTGGTCTTCTCTCGGCCTCGCCCTCTCGTCTCCGTGACTCCCTCTCTTCTCTCGGACTCGCTCTCTCTCGCTTCTCTCTCTCTATTCCCTCCCAACCTCCCTTTCTTCTCTGTCTTCTCCCTCTCTTCTCCCTTTCGGCCTCCCACTCCCTTCTCTCTCTGGCTAGTCTCCTTTCCCCGAAAAATACCTTCCGATTTTGTTCGATTTCCCCATTTCCATTTCCATTTTCTTCGATTTTGGACATTTGGGCATCGATTGCTTAATATCTACTTTGATTAGGCATCGATTTCACCCTTCAGCTTCGGTTTTCCCCAAATTTTAGAAGGTATGCCTAAACCCTAATTTTTTTCATCAAATTAGTGTTTTATATGATTTAAATTTATTTTCAGTGCGTAATTGGGGGTTATTTGTGCATTATTTTGGGATTTAGGGTTACGGTTTATAGTCTAAATTCTTAATTCATGTATGGATTATTTTTAGGGTTTGCTGCTCGATATTTAAGGGTCCTGTAATTAGGGTTTATGGTTTATGGTTAAGGATTTAGGGTATTTTAGGGATTAGGGTTTTTAAGGTTTAGGGGGTTTAGGGTATTTAAGGTTTTGGGGGTTTTGTGTTTTTAAGCTATAAGGTTTTTTGGGTTTAGGGTTTGGAATTAGAGTGTTGGGTTTAGGGTTTAGGGCTTTTAATGTATTAAGTTCTGGAATTAGTGTTTAGGGTTTAGAGTTTAGTAGGTGATAGGGTTTAGGGTTTGATGGTTTAGGTTTTTTTTTATGGTTTGTGTTTCGGGTTTAGGGTTTAGGGTTTAGGTTAAGGATTTAGGGTACTTTAGGGATTAGGGTGTTTAAGGTTTAGGGGGTTTTGTGTTTTTAAGCTCTAGGGTTTTTTTGGTTTAGGGTTTGGAATTTGGGTGTTGGGTTTAGGGTTTATGGCTTTTAAGGTATTAAGTTCTGGAATTAGTGTTTAGGGGTTTTTAGTCCAATTCAAACAAGGTTGAGTCGCCTACACGGGCGTCCATTAGCAAACGAAACCCGACCCCCATCACTGACGAGGTACAGTTCATAGTGACTGCGAAATTATATGGGGCTCTACTAGGGGTCTTCGGTGAATTTGGACTTAATGTGTGTGTGTTTTCATTGTTTAGTGCATGTGCATTAGTGAAAATAATTTAATTAATTTTGAAATGTGTGAGAATGTTGTTGAGAATTTTTTAAGTGCTATGGAATGTTTTTGCCATGTGGTGAGGAGATTCGGGTATTATACATATCCACCACATGGTATTTTTTTTATGGTTTGTGTTGGTATATATTTTTTTTATGGTTTGTGTTTTCGTGACGAGTAAAGATTGTCTGATAATATTTTTTCTGTGAGGACCGTCTCGGATTTAGATTATACATGGCTGCAAGAAGATAACCAAGTGGTCGAACATATGACATTTGGACATTCAATGATGGTAGCAAAATGCTCGATCTCTTGGTCGAGCAGGTCAATCTAGGGAACAAGTTGCCTAACAGGGTATGGAAGCATGAGGTATACATGGACTGTGTAAACAAGTTCAATGAAGATGCAGTCATGAAAAAACTGTTGAGCAGGTAAAGAATCGAACAAGAGCATGGAAGAAATCATACCAAAAGGTAACGAGCTGTATCAACACTAGGGGGTTTCGTTGGGATGCAACCACACAACGAGTTACTGCATGTAATTTTGTATGGCTTGACTACATAAAGGTCAGTAAATCTGTATGGCTTGACTACATGATGTACTATAAAATATTTTTTATGTTTTCCGCATTAGTATAACTCTATTTCAAGACATCTAAATGATGTTTTATTCTTGGAGGAGCATAAAGATGTTGAGAAGTACAGACGTGAAGGCTGCCCCCTATACGACAAATTAGCTATGGTGGTGGTCAGTAAATCATTTATATGTACTAAACTTGTAACTTGTTGATTTTAATATTAAAGGCACGAACTCGTTATTTGAATAATTTTTTTTAGGTTATTTTCAAAGTTGTATATGTATTTATTTATTATTTTTTTCAATTTTATTACTATATTAAACTTCATATTTAAGTCTCAGATAAATAAAATATAATTAAAGTATGCATTTGATTAATTAATTACTTTTAATTTTGTCAAAATATATTATTAATTAATACCATGCAAATCTATCTTATGTTATTAATATAACACTTTTTATTCATTAATCATAATTTTTTTTATTTACTCTATTGTATTAGTGATTTAATAGTGTTAATTAAAATATTGTTAATTCAAACACTTGGTTTAATTAACTTATTTTTATAATTAATAAAATCAATGGTTTTATATTTCTATGATGAAGATGAAGATGAAGTTGTCCACACTAATACCTATTTCGAAGATGAAGATCATGTAGATACATAAGATGAAGATCAAATTTTCATTTTGTTGACTAACGCCCCCCTAAGGTAATTTGGTGGGAGGCTTGATCTTGGGTGGGACCCGCCACTGCCGACGTGGGAGTGGTTGAATGGCGAATAGGTGGGTAACAGAAGGGGACAAGAGTGGGGTCGACGTGAAAGAAGTGGGACCGGGAGATTAATGACAGCTAGCGTCCGACTAAGCGTGGAGGAAGAGAGAGAAGGAAGCTGGCGGGACGCACACATGAGGAGGCAGTCGAGCGTGGAGATCCCACTAATAAGTAGATATTGTGGAGAGTCCACCTCCACCTACAAAGCCGTTCGCCTCATCATGCAGCCATGTCTTATTATGCGTGTTTTTTTACCTTCTTTAATTGACTCAATCGCCCTTTCATTATTATTAATCTACTCACTTAATTCTGTTACAAAACCCAGAGTCCTTCAAAGAAAACACTTGATTAATCTAGTTAAATACTTTTAAATTAATGTAAGGGTAAAAAAAGAGATTTTGGTAGGCATATGGTGCGATTGCAAAGTGGGCCCGGCAGCCAAAAAAGGAATGTCTCCTCAACTCGGTTTTTTTTTACATATTTTTTTTCCAAGTCAAAAGCTTAAATAATATGAGTGGAGAAACCCGGTTGCAGAAGTCAAAGCTTTTTCTATGCCTTTTCTACCCCCCCAATGTCCAAAGTAAAAAAAAATCCCACACTTTTTTAGTGTCCAGTCCACACTAATTACCCATTTTTTTCAGAAGACTCTTTTAACTCTAATGATTTGGAATTCCCCGGGATCAAACTATCAGCGGGCCCCAATCTAATCCCCACGATTGCCATGAACAACAAGCCCTTGGTTTTTTACAAGCGGTAGAGGAAACCCAATTTGGGACCTCAAAGAGTTACTAGGTGTCGATAGGGAAGCTCGCAGTCTCCGCTCCCACGAGAGGAACAAAGAGAGATTGATAAAGCTTGTAGGAATGATAAGACGAACTAGAAGAAGAAAGAGGAAAAAGAGGAGTCTCATGGAGTGAATTCACTTTCACTCGTTTTTTCACTTAAACGAGTGAAAGTGAATTACCTATGTAATTCACTTTCACTCTCCACTTACATAATGCACTAAAGTTTTTGGAGTTACTTTGCGTAGTGCACTAACATGCCCTTTATTTATTTATTTTTTGGTTTTCCAAAATGGTTTCAGAATCTGCTTTTTTCGGCTTCTGAAATATAAATTCTTCTCTCAGCTTAAATAACAAAATCATCTACGAAATCAAAAGTAGAATTTTAAGAGACATTACTGCTTTGTTTTTGGGTTCCTTTTTTTCAAGAATTTTCAAGAGAGATCGAACTTGAGCTGGGAAAGGAGGAGGCTGGTCCAACGATGCCATGACGGAATGGAAAACAAGAACTGGAACTAGAAGACTGCTGCTTCGTGATTAAGGCTTTATAGAGTTATTACTATAAACACAAATTTGGGTATAAGATTCACGATATCTTGTCGAGGTATCTCATCTAGATGTCTTTTTGTTAGTGAAAAAAAGCTCACTTCAGTTAATATCAAGAAAATCTTCCCAACAATCAATTTGGAATAATTTTTCTGTCATAAGAGATTTCCAAGAAGAAGTCTTCAGATTCTCGTGCTCATCAAAGAATTCGATATATTTACCCATGATTGTAAAATCATGGTCTCTATAGTTATATTTAGAATTGAACCTTATGATATATGAAAGGTCCAAATATAATGTAACAAGATTACTCCCCATGAATGAAAGCTTTCATGGACGTGGTTGATAGGCAAAGCAACGGTAATTTTAATGGGTCATTTTCATTCTCAACTTTATTATCTGCAAAAGCATTCCTAAAATAATTTTGAACACCAGGAACTCGGTACATTTAAAAGAAGACGCTAGCCTAGAGTAGTTTCAGTGCTCCTAAGATTTTTTATTTGAGATGATATAGAGTATGCGATGCTTCTACTTTTCCCAATTATTTGCAGTCGAGTTGGGGGAGCATTCTGAATAAAAAAAAACGTGAAGAATTGCAATTAATCAAAAGGTAGAGTTGGTAGTTGGTTGAAGATGTAATGGGGCACTGATATTCATAGGACCACCGATATATATTACAACATGTGTGCATAAGTTTCAATCATTTAACCAACCAACGGGTGAGTATTATGATACACAAACTAGAAATTTTGTTTGATCATAATTGATCATGTCAAGAGTACTACACTAGACTTTTGGGAACTGGCAAAATTTCTTGATGAGTTTGGTAATTCGGTTGTTGATAGAGGAGTTACTTCCTCTTGGAATCTAATAAGATTCATTTCAAGGATTCGTGTTTTGAAAATGTTGATTTCTATGGAGAAGACATAAACACAAAATTTCTCAAAGGAATGAGAGAAAGAGGAATTCTAGCTGTTTGGAGAGAGGAAAGAAGAAATCAAGAAAGAGAAGGTTTATACTATTGTTTTATTGAACAATTTTTTTTTTCAAAAAATATATTATAATTTTAAATAAAATAAAATGAGAAATTAAATCACACTTGTTATTATTTCTTTTAATATATTTAAGAGGAATATATATTTATGGGGCTAAACAGAGAAAGGTCCTTGCTTGAAGCCGGAACAGGTTAGTAAAATGCTTGGGTTTGTGTCTTTCAATTTGCAGGTGAATTAGTTCCTACGGTCATAGGGTCATATCAGGTGAAGAATAGTTATTATTGAGGCTCCTATTTACGGTTTGAACAAGAGAGAGGGCACGTAGTGTCAATGGTAGACAACGAACACACGAAGACGGTCCAGCAGGGATAAGAAAATAGACTGCCAATCTTGACGAGAAAATAGAAAAAGTTGGCTTATTCTACCCCAAAATTCTTGGACGGCGACTTGATGAAGAAAAGAATGTTAAAATAGCAATTTTCATGAATGTTAAGATCATCCTGGACTGCACGAGGTGGAGCAGTTTTCTACAGAAGAGCTATCGATGGTGAGCAAGTACATCTGCTTTTGCTCACCGAGGCGCCAGACTTGAAAAATTGCAGCAATTGAAATCTACTCTTCTCTCCTTGATTGAGCATTAGTTCACATAACCACGGTTTTGCTTGTAAAAGGCGTTTTTTGATAATTGCTGATTACACCAGCCGCTACTTTGACTAGATGACTATTTCTTCCTGCTTTTGTATTTTGCATTCGATCATTTTCGTCGAAAATGCATGCCGAAGACAATAGTTGATCTCCTGTAGACTAACATTCTAAAAAATCTCCTGGGGATGGAAGCAACTTTTGTTGAATAAGAGCAAACAGAGACTACATTTTTTTGTCTGCTTCTTGGCTGCTTGCGAGCCTCTTTTCTACCCACATGAGGTCAAGGCAAAAATTTGACTCAAGGGCGATGGCTAAGAGTGGAGGAAAACCAAAAGGATAACTTATGCAATGAATACTTCACAGGTTTTTCACCAACTTGGTGTAATCCATGAGAGTCATCGAAGAAAAATAGAAAAAAATGGAAAGACTAGTCTTGGCCCGTCTTTAAATACCTCACTGCCTCACCCAGACATTACCAAGCTACTCTTTTGAGTTTGTAAGCATTAGCTCCGAAACCCCTCTGCATTACAATGGCTCTTGTCACTCCCACCCCTGTCACCTCTACTGTCCCTCAGGCTGAGAATGAGAAGAGCCAGATCGTTCGTCCCGTGGCTCAGTTTCCTCCTTCTGCCTGGGGCCATTATTTTGTCGACCTCGTTCAAGATGAAGAGGTAAAGATCGTTACTTCAGAATTCATGCCATCACCCTTTTTTAACACTCATCAGTACAGTCTATCTTTCCTATATCTTCCACCTCTTCTTTGTTTCATGCATATTTCTCCTTTGAAGTTTTCTTTGAATGTCTGAAATCTCACTTGTATATGCGTGCAGAAGCTGGACCAATGGGCGAAAAGGGCTGAAGTTCTCAAGGAAGAAGTGAAGGAAATTTTGAAACACGCCCAGGGGACCCCAGATGAAATCTACTTGTTGGACGCTGTCTATAGGCTTGGTTTGAACTACCAATTTGAGAAGGAAATCGACGATGCACTCCAACGAATCCATTCTACAAGCTCTGACGATGTTGATGCCGATGATCTATACTCTGTAGCCACTCGATTTCGTGTCCTCAGAGAGGGAGGATACAAGGCCTCCGCAGGTAAAAACAGTGACCTTCATCTTCCTTGTGCATGGATCCCGTTCCACGTCTTTGCTATATAATTCACATAAACATGCTTGGATGGATGTGGTACAACAGATGTCTTCAGAAAGTTCTTGGACGAGCAGGGCAAGTTCAAGCAAAGCTTGACTACGGATGTGAAGGGGCTCTTAAGTTTGCATGAAGCGGCATTCCTTAGCGTGCAAGGGGAAGACATATTAGACGAAGCCGTTGCTTTCACTTCCGAGCAATTGAAATCTGCCCTCTCAAACATGGATCCATCACTTGCCAAACAGGTGGCCCGGGCCATCAAGATACCAACTCACAGACGATTACCGAGGTTGAATGCAAGATATTTCATCTCAGTCTACGAAGAGATCAACACCTGTAACCCCGTGCTGCTTGAATATGCCAAGTTGGATTACAATCTAGTTCAGGCTGTCCACCAGAGAGAGATCAAGGCAATCTCAAAGTAAGTTTGACTAGAAATAAAAGATCGAAAAGGATAAAATCCGAATTGCCACTAGTTAATTCAGGGCGGATTTGTCATGATTATTTGGCTGTCAAAACATTCTTAACTGAACAAGGGTCTGTATACTGATGAACACTTCAGGTGGTGGAAGGACCAAGAACTTGCAGAGAAGTGCTTTTATGCAAGAAATCGGGTAGTCGAATGCTACTTTTGGATCATGAGCGTGACTTTTGATCCCCGTTACTCCCGATCAAGAGTTTTTGCGTCCAAAATCTTAGGCCTGATATCTCTGATTGATGATACTTATGACGCATACGGTGTCTTCGAAGAGCTCAAGCAGTTCACAGACGCAGTTGAGAGGTATGCATGCGTCAATTCCCCTTGATAGAAAAGAAGATTTAACAATATATGGACCGTGTTTTAAATGAATGAAATCCCCTATACTTGCAGGTGGGATGTAGAGGCCGCAGAGACGCTGCCAGAGTACATGAGACCTCTTTTTCTTGAGCTGATTACTTACACCAAGGAATTTCACGATGAGATTGCCCCGGAAGGACTCTCCTACCAAATCGACTACATGATAGAAGCGGTAGGACATTTCCTTCAAACCTTTTTAATCACTTGTGCGCATCAACATGCATGCGTTGAACCATGACTAACGTTTGCTCGGCGTTCCAGATGAAGGATCTATGCAAGGCCTTCTTCGTTGAAACAGAATGGTATGTGAACCAATATCAGCCCGGAACAGAAGAGCATATGAGAGTTTCGTTCACCAGCTGTGGTTATCGAACCATCTTCCTCCTCTCTATGGTTGGAATGGGTGAAATCTCCAGTGACATATTTGAGTGGTTGAAAACCCAACCTCGAGTCACCATGGCGGCTGCAGAGATCTGCAGGTTCATAGACGACATAGTCACAGGCAAGGTAATTACCCGATGAAACAAATATCGTTTATAGTTTGTGAGACCAGATTGATGGTAAAAATCAAAACGGAATTGATGCTGAATGGTTTGTTGATCGGTGTTCGATGGGATATTGCAGTTTGAGCAGCAGAGAGGACACGTCGAGTCAACAGTGGAGTGCTTCATGAGGGAGCGTGGGCTGTCCGAACAGGAGGTGGTTGATCTATTCAGACAGTATTACGCAGTTGCATGGAAAGACATCAATGAAGGTTGCTTCAAGCCCACCCCGTATGCGGCCAAGCTCATCACTCGTCCCGTCAATCTCGCTCGAGTGATGGAGGTCTTGTACGAGGACAACCAGGATGGCTATACTTTCTCCCATGGCCGCACCAAAGCCATGATCGCCTCCCTCGTTGTTGATCCAATTCCACTTTAATTCTCTGAGAGACTCTATTTTATGTCTGGGAGCGTTGGCCTCTGTAATTTGTTAATCCGTCTTTAATTTACCTTGAGCTACACATCAAAGGATATGTTATAGAAAATGGGTATGTTGTGTTGAATTAATTTCACAATCACACCCACAAATCTACTAATTTATTCAGTCCACATACTGAATACAAATCATAATGTTTGACACATACATATTCTCATAGCAGAACACACATCCACAAAACATAAATACACAAATAGGGTCCACAGATACAGTATTAAACAGAAATCAAACTTGAGAGAAAAATGAACCTCCTTTCTTCGCACAGTGACACTATTCAGCAGCTGTGTTGCTTCTCACGCTCTCTGTCCAGCAATGACAGCGTTGGCTTCCAACCCTGACCTCTTCCGACAACAATCCCGAGTCCCGAGCTCCACCTCCGGCACCAACAACAAGAGCCTCCCAGACTCTTCTTCCGTCAACGGCGAGAGTCACTCCAACTCTCCCTCTTCTGGCTACAACGAGAACCACCCCAGCTCTCTCTCTCTCTTCCGTCAACAAAAACAAACTCCCGAGCTCACTCTCCTTTCTCCCCGGATTTCCCTTTTCTATTTCTTCCCTAACGCTCCGCCGCTGTTTCCCCCTTTTTGTTTCTCCCCCCCTTTTTTTTTGTGTACCTCGCACCCGACACACTGTGCGTCTTTAACTTAAAACAGAAGGTGGGCCCACACGGGTTCGGCCCACTGGTGTTGATTTTCAACACTCCCCCTCAACACCAGCTATCACTAGTTGGACTATGCCGAGCTGATAGCGAAACATTTTGAACTTTCCTGTACTCAAACTCTTTGTGAACAAATCTGCAACTTGATCATCCGTCTTAATCGGTCTCATCTCAATTTCTTCTTGCAGAACCTTTTCTCTGATAAAATGATAGTGCACTTCAATATGTTTAGTTCTAGCATGAAAGACCGGATTCTCCGCCAAACGAATTTCCGATTGATTGTCACAATACAACGGAATTGCATACTCTACTGGTTGATGTAGATTATTCATCAGTTGTATCAACCATGTACTCTCTTGAGCTACCAGTGCTGCTGCTCGATACTCAGCTTCAGTGGTTGACAATGATATTGTCAGCTGTCTCTTACTACACCAAGAAATTGTTCCAGAGCCAAGCTTAAACACATACCCAGTTGTGGACCTCCTGGTGTTATGATCTCCTGTATAATCAGCATCACAGTAGCCAACTAACTTGCAGTCTTCACCTTTCTTGTACACAAGACCATAGTCAATTGTACTCTTCACATATCTCAGAATTCTACGAACTGCTTCCAAATGAGGCTTCTTTGGATCTTGCATGTACCGACTCATCACGCCAACTGCATAAGATATGTCAGGTCGAGTCAAGGTTAAGTAGATCAGACTACCTACCAATTGTCGATACATTGTCGCATCTTCCAAATTTTTTACTTCATGTGCACACATTTTGGCATTTGGCTCCATCGGCGTAGACGACAACTTGCATTCAAGCATTCCAAACTTCTTCAACAAATCTTTGGCATATTTATGTTGACAGAGAAATATTTCTTCTTGTGTACGATCAACCTCTAAACCAAGAAAGTGCTTGAGCAGGCCAAGTTCTTTCATCTGAAAATGAACTGATAGATTCTTCTTCGTCTGAAGAAGTTCTGCCTTATTATCACCAGTTAAGATCAAATCATCCACATACACTAGCACAATGGCTAGTTTTCCTTCATTGGCTTCGACAAACAAGCTGGAGTCTGCAGATGTTACAAAATAACCACTTCGCGTTAAAAATTCAACAATCTTACCATACCACGCCCTGGGTGCTTGTTTCAATCCGTAGAGTGCTTTCCGCAACTTGCAAACATGTTTAGGATGTTCTTGGCTCTGGAAACCCATCAGTTGAATCATGTATATCTCCCGATCCAACTCTCCATGAAGAAAAGCATTCTTCACATCCATCTACCACAAGTTCCAGTCTTTGTTGGCTGCCAATGCAAGTAGGACTCGTACGATTGTAAGTTTTGCCACTGGACTAAACGTTTCATCATAGTCTATTCCGTACTGTTGAGAGAAACCACGAGCTACCAATCGTGCCTTGTACCTCTCAATTGACCCATCTGAACGACGTTTGATCTTGTAGACCCACTTGCACGATATGGGTTTCACATTGGTTGGCTTTGGCACTAGATCCCAAGTTTGATTTTGCTCAAGTGCATCAATCTCTTCTTTCCTAGCTGTCCTCCACTCAGAGCTCAGCGATGCTTCTTCAAAGGTCTCAGGTTCTATCAAACTTTCTTCTTTGGCGACGACTGCATTGACGTATTTGGGATTTTACCTTCGTGTTCTTGTTGACCTTCGGAGTTGAAATTGTGGGATTGATTCCTCCATTTCACTGGGCTCACCTTCTTCATGTGGTTGTTGATACACGCCAGTTTGCCAAGGGCTCTGAGTCCCTCCTTGCTCAACATCATCATCATTTTGATCTCCTAATTCACCTGAACTTGATGGGAGTTGAGCAGTATGCTCCCCCATCTTTTGTTGTAGCTCGTCTCCAAATTCTCTTGAATCTGACAAAACTTCTTTCTCTGAGGACCACCACGAAGATGCTTCATCGAATACCACATCTCGTGAAGTGTAACATTTTTCACTCTTTTGGTCACAACATCTCCACCCTTTTCTCTGGCTATCATACCCCACAAAGATACATCTAATAGCTTTCTTGTCAAATTTGCTCCGTAGATGATCAGAAACAAATACATAACATACACAGCCAAACACTCGAAAGTAACTAATTGTAGGTTCATGTTCCACAGTTTCTCATAGGGTGTAACAAATCCTAACCTTGGTTGAGGAATTTTGTTGATCACAAAGGCTGTAGTCCTCATTGCTTTAGCCCAAAACCTTCCAGGTACATTTTTCCCATGTAACATGCTCTGACACACCTCTGCAAGATGACAGTTCTTTATCTTTGCTACACCATTTTGTTGTGGCGTGTTGGCACACGTGTACTGATGATGTATGCGACATTCCCTTAAATATTGGGAGAAATTGCTTGAGCTGTATTCGCCCCCATTGTCTGTGCGCAAGCACTGGATTTTCTTTCCTACTTCTCCCTCCGCTGACTCTCTGAACTCTTTAAACTTTGAGAATGTGTCAGATTTTTTTTTCATGAAGAAGACCCACACGTACCTTGAGAAGTCATCAATGAATGTCACCATGTACCGCATACCACTAATTGATGGTTGCTTAACCGGCCCAAATACATCAGAGTGGACTAACTCTAGCGGTTCATTTGCTTTAAACTTTGACTCCTCGTACGGTAATCGGTGTGCTTTACCATATTGGCATCCGGTATAGACTGTGTCTGTTTGAACATTTACTTGAGGAAGCCCCTTAAGCATCAACTTTTTCACCATCACATTGAGCTTGGAGTAGCTGACATGACCTAACCGCATGTGCCATAAATCTCCTGTCTCATTTTTTCTTTTCTTATCTATATATGCAAACTCTGCTGACATTACGTAGATTGACTCCAACCATTGCCCCTCCATTGTCGGTGTTTCTGAAATTTTGAGATCACGATACACCTTCACATCTCGGGGACCAAACAAAACATAGTTGCCTAATGATGTCAATTGAGCCACAGATAACAAGTTTTTCTTCATTCCTGGGACATGATAAACATCTTGAAGTGACATCTGGTTGGGATTATACCGTGGTGTAAATATAGTCTTACCGATGTGAGCTATCGGTAACCTTGAGTCATTGGCTCACCACCACACGGTATCCCTTGTACTCATACATGTTTTACAACTTCTGTTTATTACCCGTCATATGATTTGAGCATCCCGAATCTACGATCCAATCATTCTTGTAGTCAATCCGTTCAGCTTTACCCTTCAGCAAGACTTCTCCCATTTGTTTAGCTAAAACTTACTACTAACAACTCAAGATAACTTAAAACAAACAACGGTCCCTGACCGTCCCGCTCTGATACCAATTGTTGAATTAATTTCACAATCACACCCACAAATCTACTAATTTATTCAGTCCACGTACTGAATACAAATCATAATATTTGACACATACACATTATCATAGCAGAACACACATCCACAAAACATAAATACACAAATAGGGTCCACAGATACAGTATTAAACAGAAATCAAATTTGAGAGAAAAATGAACCTCCTTTCTTCACACGGTGACACTATTCAGCAGCTGCGTCGCTTCTCACGCTCTCTGTCCAGAAATGACAGCGTTGGATTCCAACCCTGACCTCTTCCAACAACAATCCTAAGTCCCGAGCTCCAACTCCGGCACCAACAACAAGAGCCTCCCAGACTCCTCTTCCGTCAACGGTGAGAGTCACTCCAACTCTCCCTCTTCCGGCTACAACGGGAACCACCCCAGCTCTCTCTCTCTTCCGTCAACAAAAACAAACTCCCGAGCTCACTCTCCTTTCTCCCCTGATTTCCCTTTTCTATTTCTTCCCTAACGCTCTGCCACTGTTCCCCCCTTTTTTTTGTGTACCTCGCACCCGACGCACTGTGCATCTTTAACTTAAAACAGAAGGTGGGCCCACACGGGTTGGGCCCATTGGTGTTGATTTTCAACATGTTGATGTATGGAATTCAACAGGCTTTTGTCCAATCTCAATTTTCCATCCAATAAGAGGAGGTTTCGCCCATCTTTTCGAAGTCATTCTTTTTTAATTCATAAAATTAGTTCACGGACCAATCAAGTAGACGAGGAAGCAATTTCATAGAAGTGAACTTAGTTTTAGAAGAAGGCAGAGTTTCCCACCTGCTCCTCTCCTCATTATAACAGGGGCTCACACTGCCCAGAGAAGGGGAAGAGGGGGAGGAGTGGCTCTCCCCTCATGATTTTTTCACATGGACAGAATGCAGTTTCTTGTGATCTAAAGGGGGAGGGTGATAAGAGTAACTTAGGTTCCATCAAATGACTCGGCATTATCTTCATATCTTCACTATTTATACATTTTCATTCATAATCTCAGCATTTTATACATTTTTTCTATTTACCTGGTAGAAGTTTGTTTCAATTTTCTGTAATTCTCAGCATAGAAATTTTATCAGTTCTTGTTCATAATCTTGATCTTTTTCAATTACCTATGTAATTTTACAGGTTCTTATGTAACCTTGTTTGTCCTGATGAGTACAGTTTTACCAGTATTTGTTATTATCCTTTTGAGAACTTTTTTCGATTTTGGGGAAATAGTAATGGATTTCTATCTAGTTCAAAAACAGTCCCTGCCCCCACTTCATCCTCAACCAAATATTATGAGGGACGCTCCAACAACAAGTTGCGCATGGAGAGTCCCATATTCGGCCAATTTATGGATACAACTGTTCAAGAAGAACATAAGCTTGTTATTTTGTATGACAGTATCATCACCCAATTTTAGGTAGAGGTTATATCCAATTTTATGTAAAATGTATGAATAATTTTATATATGGTTTATTTGATATGTATTCTATGCAAAGTTTGATTATGTGATACGTCACTCTCGAATTTGAATGTCTACCCAATGGAATTAATATTTTATAGATTTCTCACCACCAGATTCTCGTTCTGGCCGCTCTTTAAAGGCTTCTCTGCCTCATCTCCGGTACTACCAAGTCAGTCTTGAGTTTGCTTGTAATTGAAGTTTTAAGCTCAGAAACCCGTTTGAATTCCAATGGCTCTTGTAACTTCCACCTCTGTCAGCGAGGTCGTTCGTCCAACGAGTCAGTTTCCTCCTTCTGTCTGGGGCCATTTAAAAGTGTTTGGCAACTCTTGAAGTACCTGATCTACTGGAATGTCGTCAGCATTTTGTGGAACTTAAATTATTGGTTGTTCAACACCAGTTTGTCCTTAAGGGGTGCTGTGAACAATAATCAATCTATCACTTGAGGTGGAAGGTTTAGATTTTGAATAATCCTTCTCAAAAACTATGTTCCAAGTTGGATTCCTCCTACTGATCAAGTCATTTTCAAGAAATTTTGCATTTCTTGATTCCACAATCCTAGTGTTGTGAGATGGACAGTAAAATCTGTAACCTCTAGATCTTTCAGCATATCCAATGAAATACCCACTAATAGTCCTTGGGTCCAACTTCTTCTCTTGTGGATTATAAATTCTCACTTCAGACGGGCATCCCCAAACGCGCATATGTCGCAAACTCGGTTTCCAACCTTTCCATAATTCAAATGGTATTTTTGATATATCCTTGGTTGGAACTCGGTTTAATATATACACTGTCGTCTTAAGTGCTTCAAGCCACAAGGATCTAGGAAGATTGGAATTGCTAAGCATACTCCGCACTATGCCTAATAATATTCGGTTTCTTCTTTCTACTACACCATTTTGGTCAGGAGAACCAGGCATGATATATTGGGCAACAATCCCATGTTCTTCAAGAAACTTTGCAAATAGCCCAGGTGCTTGTCCATTCTCTGTGTATCTACCATAGTATTCTCCACCTCTATCTGATCTCACAATCTTAATTTGCTTACCTCATTGTATCTCTACTTCAGCCTTAAAGATCTTAAAGGCATTTAGTGCTTCATGTTTGTTATAAAGCATGTAGAGATACATGTATCGTGAGGAGTCATCTATAGAAAAGATAGAGTATTTCTGACCATGTGAGTCCATGTTAGGACTACATATAACAGTATGTATGATCTCTAATATGGTTGAACTCCTATTGGCACCTTTCTTTGACTTGTTAGTCTACTGTCCCTTAATGCAGTCTACACAAATCTCAAAATCAGTAAAATCCAGAGTATTAAGTACCCCTTCATTGACTAATAGTTTAATTCTATCTATGGAGATATGACCTAATCTTCGGTGCCATAATGTAGAGGAATCCTCATTAATAACACCTCTTTTATTACCAGTGTGAACATGTATTGAATCGTAAGTGGCATTATTTTGTAAATTAATGCTATAAAGACCATCAGACAATGTACCATTCCCAACACAATTAGACTTATAATATAAATTGAAAGATGAGTCTGAAAAGTTAAAAAAATATTCATAAGCCTTGAAACTAAAATCAAGTTTCTGGAAACTTGGAACATAAAAAGTCTTTTCTAATTGTAAAACAAAGCCACTACTTAAATTTAAATAGCTAGTTCCTATAGCTTCCACATGTGAGCTCATCTGGTCTCCTGAGAAAATGTGATGCTCACTTCCCACTGGTTTCTTTAGGTTTTGCAAACCCTGCAAAGAATTCGAGATGTGAATTGTTGATCCAAAATCAATCCACCAAGTGTAATTATTGACATTAACCATATTAAATTCATAACAAACAAATGAGGTTGGTGTACCTTTGTCAGCAAGCTATTTCTGAAACTTGGCGCATTCCTTCTTCATGTGTCCCTTCTTTTTACAAAAGAAACATTTGGAATCTTTATTAATACTAGCTTGGGGGGGGGGGGGGGGGGGGGGGGGGGGGGGGGGGGGGTGGTGTATTTTACCCTTCCCTTTTTGTTTGGCTTGATACTTGCCTTTTCCATGTGTTGCCAGCATGCCACTTTCTCTTTGTTCCATCACTAGTCTCCCTTCCTCTTGAACACACATGGTCAAAAGTTCATTAACTGACCATTTATCTTTATGTGTGTTGTACGAGATTTTGAAGGGTCCATATTGGTGCGGAAAGGAATTCAGGATGTAATGCACCATGAAATATTCTGACATATCAACCTCGAGATTTTTTAATTGAGCTTCAATATCCCTCATTTGCATAATGTGCTCACGAACACCTCTCATATTGGTGTACTTTAGGGATGAAAACTTCATGATTAGGGTGTTTGCTAATGCCTTATCTAAAGTGACAAATTGTGCATCAATGACTTTTAGCAAGTCTTTGACATTTTCATACTGTTCAACAGAACCACGAATACCAGTAGCAATTTTAGTCTTAATGAACATTACACTGAGGCGATTAGATCGCTCACATCGTTTATAAAGTGTAATTTCAACTGCAGTGCTGGTATCAGTAATTACTGGTGGTTTGCCTTTCCTAATAGCATAATCTATGTCCATCCACCCTAAATGAAGACGTATTCTCTCTTTCCAGACCTTATAGTTATTTCGCTTAAGATCAGGGATATCACAACGAATATCAGAGAAATGTGCAGGTTGTACAACTGCATAAAACTACAAAATACAAGCTGATGTTAAAACTGTGGCCTAAATAAAATATCATGTTTTACCGATGTAAATCATGCTTAAAAATTAAATCATTGACATAAAAAATATTGCTTGTGGGCTAAATATTTTTTAATTTAAGCAGATTCAATATTCTTTATGAATTCATAATTCTTGTGGGTAAATTATGAATAATTTGATATTTTATCCTAATTAATATACTCAAATATAATAAAAATTCCTGTGGGATAAAATTTATTATATTAAGTATAATTAATTACAATTAATATCTACTTTTTATTTATGATAAAACTATCAAATTATTTATGAATTCATAATCGTTGTGGGTAAATTATGAATAACTTGATATTTTATCCTAACTAACAAACTCAAATATAATAAAAATTTCTGTGGGATAAAATTTATTATATCAAGTAAAATTAGTTACAATTAATGTCTAATATTCTTTATGTGATCCTAATCATAATATATAATTTTTATTAAGTTAAAGATGTTGTGGCTACTCTCTAATTAATAAAAATTATATGGATCACTAGACATTAAATCTCATAAATGTATAAGAATAACATGAATTGCATAATTTTAACTTACACTAACATGTTATCATTATGCACAAAATATTCTCATAAGATATGCATAATTAAAAACTATAATATTATGCATAACTTTAATTTTATGCATTTAAATATATGTCAAAAAATGCATAAAAACTGTAACAGGAAATAAATCTAAATATTCCAATATGCATAACAGCCGATGGCCGGTGGCCTAATGGTCACTGGCGCAGATGATTTTGCCAGTGCGCGGGTTTGAATCCTGCTAGCGCAAAATCAAATATAAGTACTGAGTCGGCTCGGTCCTCGATCAGGCGATTCGCTTTAGCGAGTTGGCACGATGAGCCAACTCAACCCGTTCGAGTCAACCCAATTTTTTTTTTCATCGAATCACCTCGGCCTTAAACATAGTTGCCGAGTTGGTACGATGAGTCGTCGAACACTCAACTCGATCCAACTCGCCCAGTATTTAAAAAAAGACCTTATGGTTTTAATTAGCCAGTTTCTGTGTGCTGGAGGTCGTCTTCAACCTCCAATCGCGCGCAGAAATAAGGTTCGTCAATGTTCTTTAAAGTCGTCGACACCGGCAAACCTATTGAAATGGTCACCGGCGTCGGCGCTGCGGCTCCGACGCTTTAAGGCGTTGTGAGAGAGCCTCCGACAGTCCCGCCCAGAGAGCGAACAAAGACTGTCGGCACCAGTTGTTTTTTATACAATGTCGACGCCGACATACCTTTCGGAATGGTTGCCAACATCGGCACTGCATCTTTCTCCAACGCTTTTGCCAATGAGAGAGCCTCGGCTATTGCAAGCGGTGAGCGCAATTCTCATACAGAGAGCACACAAAAAACGCTCGGAATCGAAACGCTGGATCAGTGGTCTGCTCTGATACCAATTGTAAGCCTAAACATGAATTTTTAACGACACGAAATTCATCATATAAATTTAAATGGAAGCAAAGATCATACCTCCTTCCATACGCTTCAGATTTCTTCTCTCTGTTCTCTGTTCGGTGCATCCGATTTCTGAACACTCTTGGCGATGGCTAAAACTAAAGGGGCTTGAGTCACGAGACAGGGGACCAAAACCAACGATCTGAAGCCAACCTCCCATCAAGGTTGTTCATGGGGGAGTTGTAACTGCCAGAAGTTGAGACCACGATTATGAAAAAACCGTTTCTCATAATAAAATGGTTAACATTAATAGAATTCATCTTCCTCCTCTCCGTGGTGGGAAATCGGAAAGTCTCTGCTGATATTTTGGAGTGGTTGAAAGCTCCTCTTATGATCTCCATTGGGGCTGCTGAGCAGAGAGGGCACTTATGTTTGTTGATCAATTTTCCATCTTAACCATATTAGAGTGCTAAAAAACAAGAAAAGGTCATCACCATAACATGATTTCTTTATTGAAACCTTCACAATGTAAATAATTTTTTTTACCTTATAAGCCAAACTCTTGGGGCATCTCATCCACGTAAGGATCATGATCTGAGATTAAAAGGAGGGCCTCATGTCCACGATGTAGCACTGAGGATCGTACTATACGAAAGCTACCATAGATAGAGGATAAGTCTGGCACAAAAAAAAAAAAAGTTGGAGGCACGTGTTTTTTTTGGTTTTTTTAAGGTGACACTAGTTTCCTTGAATGTAAGAATAATAGAATAATTTTAAAGGGAGGGAAACCTTCACAATGTAAATAATTTTTTTATGAAGCAGCTCTCCCGTAGAAGCCAAACCAGTGATGGGTGTCTTTGGTATTTTGGGGCATCTCATCCACGTAAGGATTCAAGGTGTCTCGGGGGTGAGGTTAGTTTTATTAACAGATGAGACATCTCTCACCCTTGAAAAGGAGGGCCTCATGTCCACGATGTAGCACTGAGGATCGTACTATATGAAAGCCCATCAAAATAAATAATGCTGGGCACAGACCGCCTGCCACCGAAGCAATGAAGAAGTTGTACTGTACCAAAATCCGTAAGGAAAAAGAAACCTTACGTTTAAGGCCTCACACAATGATTGTACCATAGAGAGCGCGTAAGTCTGGCACAAGAAAAAAAAACTGGAGGCACATAAGAAACGAGTTTCCTTGAATGTAAGAATAATAGGATAATTTTAACTGTTGTCAATTCTACTTTTTCTTCTTTTCATGGGAGGAAGAATTTGAGAAATTGATAAGTGGACGCTCACCTCCAGATTCTCGTTCTGGCCGTTCTTTAAATGCCTCTCTGCCTCTTCTCTAGAACTACCAAGTCAGTCTTGAATTTGCTTGTAATTGAAGTTTTAAGCTCAGAAACCCGTTTGAATTCCAATGGCTTTTGCAACTCCCACCTCTGTCAGCGAGGTCGTTCGTCCAACGACTCAGTTTCCTCCTTCTGTCTGGGGCCATTACTTTGTCAACCACTTACAAGATGAAGCGGTAATCACCCTTGTTTCTCTATAGAAGTTCTCTTTCTGTGTTTGAAGTCTCACATGTACGTGCAGAAACTTGATCAATGGGCGAAAAGGGCTGGAGTGCTGCGGAGAAAAGTGAAGGAGATTTTGAAACACACCCAGGGAAACCCAGAAGAAATTTACTTGCTGGACGCTTTCAATCGGCTTGGATTAACCTACCAATTTGAGAAAGAAATCAACGATGCACTGCACCGAATTCATACTACATATTCAAACGATGTTGATGCCGGTGATCTATACTCTAAAGCTACTCGATTTCGGGTTCTGAGGGAGGGAGGATACAAGGCCTCCACAGGTAAAAACAATTATTTTCATGTTCAATTCCTGTTACATTGAATCCCGTTTCATGTATTTGCTATATAACTCACACAAACATGTTTGGATGGATGTTGTACAATAGGTGTGTTTAGGAAGTTCACAGACGAGCATGGCAAGTTTAAGCACAGCTTAATTACAAGTGTGAATGGATTTATTAACTTAGAAACTAGCTAGGTTGCTGGAAGATAGTAAATGTTTTTTTCGGTTTTACAGATGTATTTGAAAAGTTGAAGGACGAGCAAGGGAAAACATTCAAAAAGAGCCTAACGGAGGACGTTAAAGGTTTGCTCAGCCTATATGAAGCAGCATTCTTAGGAATACAAGGAGAATACATACACGACGAGGCCATTGCTTTCACTTCCGAGCATCTGAAGTCCTCCTTGCCCAATCTCGATCCACTTCTTGCAAAGCAGGTTCAACGAGCTCTTGAATTACCGACCCACAAGAGATTACCGAGGGTCAATGTAAGATACTTCATCTCATTGTATGAGGAGATCGACGACAAGACATCTGAGGACATGCGCACACTACTTGAGTATGCTAAGTTGGATTTTAATCTTTTTCAGGCCGTTCACGAGAGAGATAAAAGGATGTCTCAACGTAAGGAAGCTTCTTTTTATATAAATTAGCGGATACTAGTTCACATATCAATTGCACCTCACTGGTCTCAATATATTTAATGTTTCAGGTGGTGGAAGGAGAATGGGTTGGCAGAGAAACTATCTTATGCAAGAAACAGGGTGGTGGAGTGCTATGTATGGAACATGAGTGTAGCTCCAGAACCCCACCTCTCCCGAGCCAGAGTGTTTGCTGCCAAAACGTTAAGCATGATATCACTGACGGATGACACTTATGATGCATATGGAGTTTATGAAGAACTCAAACAGTATACAGAGGCAATCGAGAGGTTACACGTTCTTTTCATCCACGAAATAAAAAATATTACAAAAAGGAGTTGATATTGAATTCCCAAGTAGTTCATATAACATTTTCTTTTTTCGGAATTAAGTTAAACAATTGAAGTCTAATTGGAAAACACGCGTGCAGGTGGGACTTGGCGGCCATGGACGAGCTGCCTGAGTATTTGAAGCCGCTTTACCATGAATTAATAACATTATTCAAGGAAACTGAAGAGGAGCTGGAGCGGGAAGGGTACTCCTACCAAATTGGCTACTCTAAGCAAGCGGTATGAAGTTTGGCTATGGGAGGCAGTAACAATATTGTGGACTAGGCTAAGGAATCAATTAATTTATAGTTTCTTTCTGGTGTCATAGTTACAAGATCTATGCAGAGCCTACTTCACTGAACAAGAGTGGTATCATAATCGCTACACCCCGGGAACAGAGGAGTATATACGGGTGTCTTTGATCAGCAGTGGTTACCCAGCAGCTTTCCTCCTCAACATGGTATGCATGAAAGATGCGTCAATCGAGGCATTCAAATGGGGGAATTCTCGGCCAAGAATCGTCATGGCCAGTGCAGAGCTCGCTCGCTTCATGGATGATCTCGTCAGCAATGAGGTAAGTTGTTGCTAAGATAAATGTGAACACCCCAAGAAAAGCTAAATCATCTTCCTCAAGCTTAACTCTTTGAGATGAACTACAAATGCAGTTTGAACAACAGAGAGGGCACGTCGTATCGAGCATTGAGTGTTTCATGAAAGAGAAAGGCATGACGAGGCAGGAGGTAGAAGACCTGTTCAAGCACTTCTATGATACAGCTTGGAAGGACATCAATCAGGCTTGCCTCCGGCCAACTCCATTTCCCATGTACATTCTCAGCAAAGCTGTGAATCTTGCTCGGGTGATAGATGGGTGGTACATCTGCAACGATGAAGACCGGTATACTTTCTCCGGAGGGAGCACAAAGGAGATGATCACAGCACTCCTTGTCGATCCTATCCCCGTTTAAGAGATTATCGTGTCATGGAACATATATATATATATATATATATATATCATAAGAATTATTAGAATACGTAACATGGTAATCATATGTGTATTATGCACTTGGAGTCATATGTGTATGATTCTGACGCTTTCAGATTATGCTATACCATTATTTTAAGAATATGCTATATCAGATGTGCTTGTTTATCTTACTAATTGAACAAGCTTGATCCAAAATTGATTCTATTGTTATCTTGATACATTCTTGGTAATGTGGTGGAGCTCCCCGGGCTGTCTCCCTCCTACAAGAGAGAAATATTTTGTAGAGCAATTTAATGATACATTCTACTTATCGGTTTGAAAGAATGAGATTAAAAAAGGAAAAATATTTACATTTCTACATTAAGGAGTTCTCCATAAGCTTAATGTTTCCAAATATTTTCTCGTAACATCTAGGAAATGTTCTACTTGATTTTAAAATAAGTGAAATCCATGATATATAGTGGGATCTATAGAATATTGGAATGAATAATAATATCGTCGTGATTATTATTGATCAGGTGTAAACTATTTATAGAATTACACAAAGAGATTGTAGGTGACTAGGACTCTACAATCTGAGTCTATCTTTAATTCAAACACTAATTATCTTTATCTCTATCATTATTTTTATATCTATCACTATATTTATCTCTATCTCTATTAGGATCTTGACATGAAAATAACTAACAAGTCTACTTAGAATGTAATGACAAACAATATCAGCAAGGAAACGAAGAGCACGTGAATGTTTCCTAAACCAGCTGTGTTTATAAATCCATCTTCCTTCTCTCCGTGGTAGGAAATCGGGAAGTCTCCGCAATTATTTTGGAGTTGTTGAAAGCTCAAGGATCTCCATAGCTTGTAGATTCATTGATGATGACACAGCAACCACCGAGGTACTGTAATATATACTCGCGATGATGAGACATCTCTCACCCTTGAAAATCTGAGATATAAGGATGCCTCTTGTCCATGATGTAGCACTGAGGATCGTACTATATGAAAGCCCATCAAAATGAATCATGTTGGGCACAGACCGCCTGCCACCGATGCAACGAAGAAGTTGTACTTTAAAGAAAGGAAATAATCTTGGACATTGAGAAAATCGAGAAAGTTAAAGGTTGTACAATAATTGTACCGTAGATAGGAAAACAAAGTCTACTTCTCTTCTTTTTGTGGGACGAAGAATTTGAGAAATTGGTACAAAGCGGGTAATACTTCTCTTCTTTTTGTGGGACGAAGAATTTGAGAAATTGGTACAAAGCGGGTAAGACGACTTAGGGGTGGCTTTGAACCGAGCTTGGCTCGAGTTCAGCTCGGTTTGATTCAGTATCTCATGAGCTGGCTCATTCATGGGCGAGTCGCGGGATCGGAGGGGGGGGGGCTGGGGGTCGTCGAGCCCCTCCCATCCACCGATCTGGCCGCCATTGTCACCGTCGACAGCTCCTCGCCGGCCGCTACATCCCCTTCCCTTCGATTTCTTCCTCTTCCTCTGATTTCTTCGCCTCCTCTATTTCTGTCACCTCTATTTCCATCGCTGCCGCCTCCGTCATCGACGACAGGTCCTCGCCAGTGCCACGCCTTTGCTCTACGTCGTCTCGACGGAAAACGAGTGTACAGAGAGATACCTAAGTTGGGAGAAAATAATTTCCCCCACCCCCGCTTGAAGTCGATTTCGCATGTGTGAAAGTCACACATGCGAGATCATAAACCAATGAAACCCCGTGCTAGACGATTTCGCAATGTGAAAGTCACACGTGCGAGATCATAAACAAGTAAAAAGAAAAAAAACTCTTTGTCCCTTCCTCACGGCTCTTGAAGAAATTGAAAAGACATTTTAGTAAAAATACGTTTCTAGAGACTATTAGTGGTTTTTTTAATAAATGTTGAAAAAACAATTTTAGTAGAAATATAGGGACCATTAGAGCCTCATGTTTTTTGGAAATATTTTTCTAATTACAATTTTTTATTAAAATATCATATAATTTTCTAAGTAAGATTTTCTTGCCAAGATGAGCTAGAAAACCGTATAGAAAAATTTTGAATAAGTATTTGATAGTTGATGGTATAATACTTTAGCATGAGGCAGTTTTCATAGTAATTTTGTGTTTAATATTTTATTTGATTAAAAATTTATCAATAAGTATAGTAATATATTAGATTGATTATTAACTTTTATTTATTTCCCTGGAGTGGCAATAAGAGGTCATTTAACTTTTCTTAGAAAATTTTAAAATATTTCTTGTAATTTTCTAGTAAGTCTCTAATAGTAATAGGATTTTATTTAAAGGTTTTTTTGGAAATGTGTATCCTAGGCCATAGTAAATTTATGGACAAATTCAAAATTACAAAATAAGCTTGACAACGTTTGGGGTAAAAAAAATTAATATTGGTGGGTTCTAATCTATTATCGAGATTCAACCCTGAACCTCCCCTATCATTCTTTTTTTAAAAATGTTTGCATTATTTTATAGATAATTTATTTGACATATATTTTATGTAGAGTATTAAATGTAGGTTAACCTCGAACTCGGCTAGAGCTCGAGCTTGAACTCAGTTAAAATTATTAAGCTCGAGCTCGATTACAATTTTAGGATCGAGGTCAAAATCTTTAAATCAAGCTCGGCTAGAACATAGGAAGGTTTAGACTCAGCTGGATTCGATGCTACCCTTATGCTCAATTTTAAGTAGGTCATGCCCAATTTTATGTAAAATGTATGCCCAATTTTATATAAAGTGTATGTATAATTTTATATATAATTTATTTGACATACATTTTTTGAAAAATTTTAAATGTATGTTGGAGCTCGAACTCGAGACATGTAATTTTTGAAAAATTTTAAATAAATGTTGAAGCTCGGCTCGAGCTTGGCTCGGACTCGGTTAAAATTATTGGGCTAGAGCTCGATAACAATTTTAAGCTCGAGGCTAGGTTTGGCTCAAGTTCGAGTTCGAAATATTTAAATCAGGCTCGGCTCGAACATAGGCAGGTTCGGGCTCGGCTCAGCTCGATGCCACCCCTAAAGACGACGCTCACCTCCAACCATGCAGCTTTAGTGATCACACAACCTTTCGTGGTTGTTGTTGTATGTGTCGGCGTTGACAATAATCAATCCTCTCGATGGCACAAACTGACACAAGCAGGTAGTGCATGAGAGGCACTGTGTGGGCCGACATTGAACTCTCAATGGCCAGCTTTACATAGGCATGAGAGGTGGTCGATAGTGCGGCATGAGTTCAAACTTGCCTATCATCTTCGAGTTGGACTTGATTTAAATATTTTAAATTCGAGCTCGAACTGAGCCTAGCTCGATCTTAAAATTGTAATCGAGTTTGAGTCCAATAATTTTAACCGAGTTTGAACTCGAGCTCGAGTTCAAACCTACATTTAAAACTTTGTATAAAATACATGTCAAATAAATTGTATATAAAATTCTGTATACATTTGACATAAAATTGGGCATGACCTTTACCTAAAATTGGGCATAACCACTATACATTAACCCTGCATAAAATTGTCTATGCACCTCAATGACAAGAGAATTTTCTCCTTCTAATCAGTAGAATTGTTTCCATTTAGAGGAATAATATAGGAGGAATCAAAATTTAGAACAAATAAAGTTTGAACAACTGCAAAATAAACAAAAAACTTACTAAAACATGCAATAAAGCCAAATATTGAATAATTATCTATGTAAATAAATTCAAACAAATAAATCAATATGTTATTATAATCTTTCATGTGGGCTTAGATTATAACCTATAAACGATTTATCACTTTATGATATTTCTGTATCATCCTGATTAATCACTTAAGTGTTTACAATGTGGGGGGTTAAATAATTATATATCCATAATTAATCACAATTTTTTATGTCTTTAACTTTTTGTGACTAAGTTTAATGTCACTAGACATTTTCATAATTAAGAATGTTGAGACTATTACTCGATTATTCAAATGTAAACAAAAATATGACATCAAGATAATTGACTAAAATTGATGCCAATTATTAATTCCTTATATTTAGGTCAACCAAATATATATATATATATATATATAGAAAATTAAGTATGCATAACAACCTAAATAATTTTTTTCATAAATATACATTTATAAATTCATATTTGCATGTAAAATTATTTAATTCATATGAAGTAAATGAGAAATGGCATAAAAAAACAAATATATTGATTTTCTAGTTATTGAAATATCTATTAAATGTTTCCAAAGATATCACTAAAGGTGAGATTGATTAGAGGTCATTTTCTTAAATTTTAAGTTGAGGTTGTGGGTTCAAATTTCTTTTAAGAGAGGGCATGTCATGTCTAGCATCGAGTGTTTCATGGAAGAGAAGGACATGGTGAGGCAAGAGGTACAAGACCTGTTCAAGCATTTCTATGATACAGCATGGAAGGACATCAATGAGGCTTGCCTCGGACCAACTCCATTTCCCATGTACATTCTCAACAAAGTTGTGAATCTTGCTTGAGTGATAGATGGTTGGTACAACAGCAATGATGAAGACCGGTATACTTTCTCCAGAGGGTGCACGAAGGAGATGATCACAACACTCCTTGTCGATCCTATCCCTGTTAAGAGATTATCGTGTCATAGAACATGTACATCAAAAGAAATATTAGCATACGTAAAGTGGTAATAAACACTAGATCTTTTTATCTTTTTTTGGGAACATTCTAACATTTAGAGGCAGAGAGAGAGATGAAGGCAATCTGAACGTAAATTTTACTAGAAATAAAAGATCGACAATGATAAAATATGAATCCCCACTAGCTTATAACAGACTTTGTCCTGATTAATTAACTTTTACTGAAAAGGGTCTGTATACTAATGAACAACAATGCAAGTGGTGGAAGGACCAAAAACTAGTAGAAATCTTTGGGTCATGTGCATCATTTTTTATCGCCCTTGTTCCCGATCAAGAGTTTTTACCTACAAAATCTTAGGCTTTTATTGTTGGCATGAGTTGTCTCCCGAGGAATCAGAGGATGAAATCCTCTGATTTATCCTCCAAGAAAAATCAAAGGAGGAAATCCTTTGATTTATCTGCCGAGAGATTGCGGGAGGAAATCTTGCAATCGATGTTTTATAAATTCTGTAGAATGTAAAGTGTAAATGATGAGATTGAATATATGAGAAAATATTTTTTTTCGGTGAAAAATTATCATGGCATCAGAGCTGGTGAGCTCTTTCGGTGATGATGTCGGTGGTCTCCAGTCCCGTGATGGAGGGAGGATCTTCTCCTCTGCTGCGAACCCATCTCACAAATTGGAACCTCCTATTGTGGGGAGTCGTCCTCTCCGAAAGCTGTAGAAAACAGATCATCGGTTGCAGCGACCGCCGACTTTGGCCAAGCCTCCGACATGCGGAATGACATTCTAGATATGATAGAAATTTTCCCGTCCCGTGTGGTTCAGGAGAGCCCTCACGTAGAATCACTTCCGTCCGACATTGCTATGAGGCCAGCATTTGGGATGACGACTTGCCAATTCAACCCGCTTCCTAACTTAAGTGGATTTAATTCGAAGTAGTGATCCGGACCAGACCGGATCATGCAAACCAAACTCAAAGCCAAATCAACTCAGCGGTCCGAACCAGATCGGGCACTGACTGAACCCAGACCAAGACTCAGATCAGATTTGACTTGGACTAGATTCTAATCGACTCTGACCATACTCAACCTATCCCAGGTTATCGAGATGTGTATCTCAGGCAAAGACAAACTAGGGTATTTGAACGGTGATCCTCCTCAGACGGATGTGGACCTAAGTAATGCTTTCATCAGATCTACTGGAGAGTTTGATTGCAATGCGTGGATTATTTATTATAGAGCAACGGACCATATGACATTTGATGCGAATGATTTTTTTCAGACCTCTCTTCCCCGATGAACTAGCATTGCCAATGCTAATAGAGTTATTTCTTCTGTAAGAGGAGCGGGAATGATGATTTTGTCACCATTCCTACCACTATTCATTACATTACTTGTGTCTACTCTTTCTCATAAGTTATTATCCGTAAGTCAAGTTACCACAAACCTGAATTGTGTTGTGCTTATTTATCCTGTATTTTGTCTTATTTAGGATATTCTCACCAAGGAAATCATTGGGTGTGATACTAAGAGGGGTGGGCCCTATTACATGGAAGATTTCGGTATGGGTCGAGCATATCACATGCATCACCTGAGTGACCTCAAAGTTGAATAGATTTGGATGTGGCACCGTTAGTTAGGTCATCCTTCATTTGGTTATTTGAAACATGTGTTTCCTGATTTATTTTTGGATTTATTAATTCTAGACTTTAACTATGAAATGTGTATTCTAGGTAAAATTCATCGAGTCAATTATGCTTTAAGTATGAACAAGAGTGAGGTATATTTTGCTTTGATTCACTATGATGTTTAAGGTCCTTCTCCTAAATATACTCTGTCTGATTTTCGTTGGTTTGTGATATTTGTTGATGATTGCACTCGAATGACTTGAGTTTATTTGTTGAAACATAAGGATTAGGTCTTTCATAAATTTTAATTTTTTCATAAAATGATGCAAACTCGGTTCTTCAACTGGGTTCAAATTATTCGATCCGATAATGGTGGAGAATATGTGAATCAACAGTTCCGCGATTATTTCCAACACGATGGACTTATTATTTTCCATCTTAACCTGTTTAGAGTACTAAAAAAGAAGAAAAGTGTCATCACCATTACATGATTTCTTTATTGAAACCTTCACAATGTAAATAAAAAATTCATGAAGCAGCTCTACCTTGTAAGCCAAACCAGGGGTGGGTGTCTTTGTTTTTTGGGGCATCTCATCCATGTAAGGATTCAAGATGTCTCGGGGGTGAGGCTCCATAGATGAGACATCTATCAGAGATATTTCAGCTCTAAGGAGGGACTCATGTCCACGATGTAGCACTGAGGACCAGGGGTGGTGTGTTTGTTTGCTAGTTTTATCAATAGATGTGACGTCTCTCACCCCCAAAAATCTGAGATATTTCAACTCTGAGGAGGGCCTCATGTCCACGAAGTAGCACTTGAGGATCGTACTATACGAAAGCCCATAAAGAAAGGTTCAAGAATGACTGCAGACCATATTCATCTTATTTTAGCACAACACCGATTTCACAAGAAATTGCTTCACCGGCAGCGAAAGAAAAAGCATCGCCGGTGCCGGTGGGAAAGCGACTAGTCGGAAAAGATCAAAAGTGTAAAAACAGAGACACTTTACAGCTTTTTAATGATTAGAAGGCCACGTTGCATGTCATAATTGGCAGCAGACAAGATCTGGAAAAGAGGCTTCCTAGTGGCATAATATGAAACAATACACATGGGCTTCTCTCGTGTCCTTTATGTCTTATATCATATGGGCCCAGTTGTTTTTTTTAAAAAAAAATTATCAAGGGCCCAACTATTTCGGTTAGGATCAGATATTTTTGTCATAAGGAATGGCAAAACCGTAAAAGCAAATCTACTTTTTCAGATTTGTCTACTCGAACCAAGTAGTCCAATAAATTTTACTAATATGCTAATTAGGTAGTCTCCATATGATAAAATTGAAATATTTTAGGATATTTATGTATAAAAGATATTGAATCACATTTATACCCTTAGCGTATTTGAATTAATGATCAATTTAAACTTATTACGTAACAATAAATAGAATTGTTTACTCATTTATCCCCTTCCCTTTTCTTTCTGAAAGCTACTAGATGTCGTGGAGAAGGAGGAATAATTTCTCTCACGATCTGTAGTCTCTACCATCCTAATTAATTCTCTCAAAACGGTGTGACACCTCCTTCGTCTCTATCTACGCTCTCTCTCGTGTCACAAACGCGTCCTGTGAGCTTCCCATTCAGATCCGACAACACGGGAAATAGCTCCAATCGGATAGAAGATGACATCGAATCAGTAGTATACCAAAAAGAAGTTAGTGTTGAATGCAATGGGGAAGTTGTTACCCCAGTTTTCGCAATCGAACATCTAATGGATCAGGGAAACAATTGTTAGGGAATAGTTTCACATGGATTAATGAGAACAAAGATCTTGAGTTTATTAGTTGGGAAAAAGATTTTTTAAGTTGGTTAGTTATAAAGAATAGGTTTGGGACCCAATTTCATATGGTATCAAAGCAGGTACTTATATGTGGACATCCACCCAAATGGAGTGTTAAGGAATAGTCTCACATAGATTAGAGAGAACAAATATGTTAAGTTTATTAGTTAGAAAAAAAAGTTTTTTAAGACGATAGTCCTCAGGGGACAAGCCTTGGACCAACTTCAAATCGTATATATCAAGAATTATGGACTTGTACATGAACTCATTCAATGAAAGAGAAACGCAACATCTTTCTTTCGTACCCATGTTCAATCATTTCCACGGCTGCCCTTCCCGTCGGCCACTTCATTTTATGGTCTGCAGATTCCTTTCCATTTTCAGTCTTTCCTTCTTTTTTTTTTTTTTTTTCTGTTTCTTTTTTATTTCACGGCCCAACAGGTGACCCATTCTATTAGGTAGGAGGTTTCTGTGACAAGACTGTATCTTAATTGGGAGGTCCATAATCAATGATGATTCAGATCTTTAGAAGGAAAAAGAAAGCAAGTACTGGGCGGTGCTGGCTGTGGAATGTTTCCCGATTCCCTGTTTCTTTCTTTATAATTAAGTTGAACAGTCTATCGAATGGATTGTTACATTCATCCCCAGAAAGGTTCCGTGAGCTTTAAAGGCTCACGAATAACTTCTTACAGAGGGGAATCAGCATCCATTCTTCAAAATAGACTGATGCAGACAAGATTTTCCTTCAACAGCAATAATCAGTAAAGAAAAAAAAAAGATACAATGGATTTGTTTATGAAAATTATTTCTTGGGTTTCTCAAAGGGGTACATGCAGAATTGGGAATTGCCATGCTGCCGCATGGTCTGTCTGAAAGATAAAAAGGATTGAAGAATACGAGGGAGACCCACCTAGTTTTCGATTACTAATTATAATTCGATTCAGTTCGTTCTGGGCTCACAAGGATATTAGAGTCTTGAATTTTCAGGCAGTCGGAATCTCCTGCTGTTTCTTGAACTGCTACTCAGCTTGAGATGCTGAGACTAGGCTAAAATAAAGGCAGATTCAGTCCAGTTACATAAGACTTAAATGAATCAATTTCTGTGACTCCATTTCATAGAGGTGGGTAGTGAGAAACCCACTTTTCCTTCATTACATGCTTCAGCCAGAATCCTTCGGAAGATCTCTGTTTAGAAGAATCGTGCTGGAAATTCCCAACCAATTACTCAGGCTTCTCTCTTCGGCTCTGCTGCATACACGATTACGAGACGAACTCTCCATCAATAAATGACATTCTCAAAGGAAATAGTCATGGGTCACCGAAGCAATGAAGAAGCTGTAGTAGTAAAGCTTGGGGTTAATGGAGAAAGTTTAAGCGAGTAGAATGGTTGTAGCAGAGATACAGGATAAGTCGGCACACGAAAACAAAGTCGGAGGCCACTAAACCAGAGGAAGCTTAGTGAAAGGTGAGCTGTCAACAGGCATCTGGGTGAGGAGACTCAGAGTGCTGGCTGCAAATTTGACACGTCTCTGCTAAGCAGCGACTCTTCAGTCTTCTCCTCTTGAGTTTTTAAATTTTTCCAGTTAGTGGTAGGTCGAAGACGATCGAACCCCCTCCCCCTTCTCTCTCCCCTTTCACTGGTTCACAGACCCAGCTTCACTGGTGGCATCGCATCCATATCATTATCACTTATCAGCTCGACGTGAGCCCCTCGCACGTGCTCGTCGTCGGTTCCCTCTGAGAGAGAGAGAGAGAGAGAGCAATCGCAGGAACAGTCTCTTTTATCACTCGAACTGGTCATGTGATCTGTTGGGAGATGTATGTGAGAGGATTTAAGACACAATTTCGATACTCCTATGGTCTTGTGCTCTCTCTCTACTCTTTCTCTCTCTCTCACTCACCTAACAGAGTCTCGCAAAAAAAAAATCGCAGCTTGGCTTGTCTGATATTTTACCAGGCCGCGTGTTCGTGTTTTTGACCAGAGAATTTCAATCCAAAGTCCTGCTTGGCTCATCCATTTTCTTCCATAACCTATAATGACTGAACCCAATGAAGAGCCTATATAAAAATCCCACGATGAAGACGTTCACGCTCATCTCAGTCCTCACTCCTGCTCCTCCAGTCGCATCGATCACCCTTCTGTAAGTTCTCCTGGTCTTAATTCCCTCCTACTACCTTCTCTTTCTTCCCTTCTCCCTCTCTCTTTTCAATTACGCTCAGGCGAATGTATTGAGGTTTTATATCTCATTGGAATCCCAGCAACCCACTCAGAGCCATCGTATTCACTATGAATATGATTAGCACCCCGGCCGGGGGAGCAGCCACTTGGACTACTGGGGAGCTCCCTCAGCTGTCAACTTTACATTCCAATCCTTAATTAATCATCTCTCTTTGAAAGTAAACAAAGCTCATTTTGTCCTCTTCACAATCCTACCCTGCTTTCGTTTTTTATATTTTGCCCTACATTTACTCCAGTCCTGACTTTTTTATTTTCTTCCATACTTGTTGCTGCTTTGCATGCTTTCTTTTTACTGCTATAGATGTGATCTCTACCTCCTCTGGACACATCTAAGCAGCCATGATGTCTCCAGTGAGTCCAACTACATGAAGTTATGATGTGCACACAAGGATTCCAGACTAGAATTGCTGCTGCTGTCTTATCTTCTCGAAGGAACTAGAAACTTCTGATCCAAGAAAGGTCAAGAACATTCCAGTTACAGGTAAGGAACTGCTGAGACTTATCGAATTTACTACCAGGGTTGTATGTACATGAAGTTATAGGTGAAGGTGGTCCATAACCTGTTCTTTTTCTTCCTTGGCTTTCTTTCTTTCTTTCTACTAATGATGATTGAAAATTGAAAATTAGCCATGGTATTGATAAGAGACGCACTGGGTGGTTGACAATCTGCTTTCTTTATCCATGTTTAGGAATCTAAATTAAGGGAATCCACTTTAAGTAGTGCTCAAGAGTATAATCTTGTCGTCTCATGGATTAAAACCAGGAAAAGGACACATTATCCTTCTCTCCTCCATGATTTGCAGACGTAAAGGGACATATATACCAGTCTGGTTCTGGTCTGGGTTCCATGCATGGGCATAAATTAACGTGCATGTGATGGTTCTGGGGCACCGGATGTTCTCCTCGGAGGCCCAGAAAAAAAAAAAAAAAAAAAAAAACAACAAATCTTAGGGGGCACCTGTGCCATTCATTTGGAGGGTGCAGGAGGGGGACGAGTCAAGAGTCCATTTTTTCTTTCTGGACGAATACATTTAATTGCCGATATCGACATCTGATTTATGGGTCTGTATTTTCACTACATTTACTTCATTTTATTTCAGAATTTTTCATAAAACTCGGATATTAATACTTTTCTTCTTACATTTTTGACAAGTGGAAACTATGAATATAAATATAAATACGGTAACTAATTTTTTCGTTGTTTCTTATAGCGGCGGCACAAACATACGAAAACCAGGCCACATCTAAGTGGGTACATTGAGACCAAAATCATAATTGAATTAGGTTAGGATCAACTCATTTAACAACAAGTTTAAGCAAACTCTATCGATCGACTGTCACCTACTTTCAAAATATGATAGTAAAAAGGCAAGAAATAATGAAATTTTTAATGTTTTAATTTAAAAAAACGTATTTATTACAAAGTATAGGGTGGTTAATGGAGGATGCTTAATGTGGTCACTAGAAATTCAAAGGAGAATGAGACCCCATGGTTCTTTATCCTATTCATACACTTGAACAATATATTTTGGGCTATCTAATCTTCATGGATTTCAGGACAAGCCAAAAGGCCCATTATCCAGTTTTTTTTTTTTAAATGAATTTTTATAATTTATTCATTCATCTCCTTGTACCGTTTTGGGTCTAGGCCCTAGGGAATCTTGAACCCAATCGGTCTTCTGTGAACGAATCGATCAATTTTTTAGTGATTGACCGGGTCCAAAGATTTCCTTACCATTCATCGTCCGTAAATGGTATGATCCAAAGCAGGAGTTGTCATCTGAAAGCAGCCAAGAGCCGAAAACTCCCAAGGCCAATAAAAGGGTGGAAACTCGCTTGGAGATGACGTGCTCTTCAAAACTCTTCACCTCCGAATCCGGAAATGCTTATGCGGTAACGTTTACATCGACGACAGATACAAAATTTCTCTTCTCTCTTTGTCTCCTTCTTCACAGCAATCTTCCTCTCGTCGGCGTCTAACGGCCTCTCTCTCTCTCTCTCTCTCTCTCTCTCTCTCTTTTCAGCCTTTCCCAATGGATTCCAACCCACCGTTGGAGCAAACCTACGAGACTCTTGTTGGGAGATCCTCGAAATCAGATGACGACTACCCCAACAAGATCGGCTGCGTCGTCGTGGCGGACGGATTGGCGGATGACCTCCCCCTCGTTGATCTCGGTCGACTGGCGCTCGGTGGGTGTGAGAGGGAAGCGTGCAAGATGAAGATAGTGAACGCGTCTAAAGAGTGGGGTTTCTTTCAGGTGAACAACCATGGGATCGCTAAGGAGCTCTTGGACAGGATTTCAGTCGAGCAGATTAAAGCGTTTCGGCAACCCTTTGAGATGAAGTTGAACAAGAAGCTGTCGAATTTCTCACCAGAAAGCTACCGTTGGGGAGCTCCAACCGCGACCTCGCTTCAGCAGCTGTCGTGGTCCGAAGCTTTTCATATTCCCTTGGCAGTGGAAGACGGCCAGACGGTTGACGACGACGAAGACACTCTCAGGTGAGCTCGTGTTTAGGTTGCTGCTTGCTTGCAGTCATTCAAGGTGCATCATAGTAATACACGAAACTGAATGATTAATTATCCTGCGGTTGCGGTTTATCATCTTTAGAAACTTTAAAACCTGGTTACGTTTCGGTAGAAAAATGATCAAATGGTTCGCAATATGAATTTCTGTGCTGTTAACTGCGTGCCTTGGGCGGCTGCAGTGAGCAGACTAATCAAAGAAAAACTGGAAATTTATTTTTCCTTATTCATGGAGTAACCGAAATGGAACTCGACAAATATGTGGGCCACCACTCTGGTTCAAATTTAAGATATGTTGCGGTGGTGAGTGACGAAGGGAGTGCCACTGAGACACCCGACTGCCAAGTGCTGACACGGTCCGGCTCCATTTGCTGAAACGAGGACACATGTTCTAGTGAAACCATATGAAACTGAGAAAGCTTTGAGTTCGTTTCCATGTCATCTCCGCACAAATGGTCGATTCTCCACCATTAATAGGCACAGTTAAGAGTTCAGTGGATAAGACAACGTACACTGCGTCAGCCTGTCTGGAGAATCTCTCTCTCCGTTCCCAACCGCCCGCCATAATTTGAGGACTTCCTTTTGTGGGTGTGTGATTGATGATTAGTAGAGTCGAGTCAATCCACCAAGGTAAAACTACTCTTACGGAGGAGGAGAGATGATCGGTTACACGGTACAATCATTTTGTCCGTTGGATGGCTACACCCACCATGGAAGCCTTTGCAAGACAGCGAAGATTGAGTACCTCAGTTCCAGAGTGAGAGGAGTCTGCTCTGGTATCTCTTCTTTCTGAGGCTGTCAATTTACGAGATTCTTCTATATATGTTTACACAGCACTAATTATCTTCTACTAGAGCCGATACCAGTTGAGATGACAGTTTCCAGCTAGAACTTAAATTCACCACGCCTTTATCCATTCCATGGCGTCCCTCCTGATCAACCTGACAAATTGTGGGTCCCCACAATATTGGGAAGGTGGGTCTTGTTTCAATTTCTCTCTTTCGTACTATTTTTGTTGCTGATACCGTGGTTGGTTTCAGACCGACGATAGAAGAGTTCGCGGAAGCAGTTTCCAACGTGGCACAGAGATTGGCGAAGATACTAGCAGAGGGAGCAGGAGACAAGTCGAGTTACTTCGAGGATAACTGCTCCAGAAAGACGTGTTATCTTCGGTTGAACAGATACCCTCCATGTCCAATCTCGAGGGAGGTTTTCGGATTGATGCCGCACACAGACAGTGATTTTATCACTGTTCTGTATCAAGATCAGGTGGGAGGGTTGCAGCTGCTGAGAGATGGTAGGTGGATCACAGTGAAGCCCATACAGGACGCACTCATCGTCAACATCGGCGATTTGTTTCAGGTATATATCATGCTTACAGAGTAAGAAAACTTATGAACGTACGATTAGTTCTGAATTCTTGTTCTCAGTTCAAGTAGTGCTAACTATGTTCAAGCTTGGTATATTTGGCAGGCATGGAGCAATGGCGCTTACAAGAGCGTCGAGCACCGAGTGATGACAAACAGCAAAGTGGAAAGATTTTCGGTGGCCTACTTCATGTGCCCTTCTTATGACACTGTAATAGAGAGCTTCCAACAGCCATCGATGTACCGAAAATTCAGCTTCAGGGAGTTCAGAGAACAGGTCCAGGATGATGTTAAGACGATGGGTTGCAAGATAGGCCTTCCCAGGTTTCTGAACGGAAGCATGAATGTTAGATAGAAGCAGCTTCAAGTTGAATAAAGTTTCAAGAGAGTACAGTAGAACAGCTCAAAGGGAGGCCAAAAGGGCAAACTTATTAGTGTTAGGGATACAACTCAATGTAAAATCAAAGGAAAGGTTTCCATTTTGAAATTAATTTGAGATTTTCCTCTTCTTTTTTTGCTTTCTCATTTGTAAAAAAAGGCGTTTCCAGAGTTCAAAAAAAAAGATGGAGGAAGAAAAAGAAAAGGGAAATTAAAAAAAACAGAAAAAAACTGCCCCAGAGAAATTGAGAAATTCACTGGGAAAAGTTTTAAATCTTACGCAATGAATTGCCAAATTCGTTGGGAGAATTAAACTTTCTCCCAAAGAATCTATTCATCCACCCTAGCCACTAACATCTCCAATGCATTATCTCTAAAATTATTAGGAGCAATAAACTCTTCTCCGTTTTCTCTACCAGGAGAATGTTCCTACAGAGAATGGTAGAGTGAACTGTCACCTTTCTCGTGTAGTTCACTCCAAGAGTATTTGCGAGGCTCGTAAAAGGCATGAATCTTCTATTTTTCTAACAGAGCCTTCAATTTTAGTAGTTCAGACAATAATTTGAACTCGATGAGCCACTTGTCATTTACTTTCTTCAGTATTAAACAAATGTTCAAAGACCTATGTGGGTTCTAAAAGCTCTCGTAATTCAGTATGGAATTATGGTATCTTCTATCAATCTTCAACCAGTGTGAGGCATAATGGAGTACGTCTTGGCAATCTCCTTAAAGGCACTGGCGAGTTGTAGCAGCCTAGAAGAGGGTCTCGGTTGTTTTTCCCTTATCAATTTTCTTCCAGGCAGCAGGAGAAGGAGGGAACTCCCATCTTTTTTTAATAACTCTAAAGCTTCTTTAAAGGCTTGGGACGATGAAGGAGGCTGAGAGGATTTGGTCCTCTTGCACCTATGATTGAGAGGAACCTTGTCCTCTACACTCTCGGTTTGAGTCTTCTAGTGGGAAGCTCTCCAGGGTTGGAAGGTCATTTGGATTAGACTTCCTTGGCTGCATGAGGTAAATCCAAGCTACCATGAGTCATTATTGTCTTGAACACCCATTATCTAGGAATCATGTTCCTCCATTTTCGTAGCTCTTAAGGCACATCTCTTGCACATTGATGTGGATTCATAGCTCTAGGTCAATGTGGTGCGCTACGATTAGGTCCATTAAAGTTAACTTTTCTTGCTTGACATGTGCATTGATTTTGCACTTTCTTCATTTTGTACCAACAATATATGTTGATGGTGTATCCTTTTTCCTCATTAGAAACATGTAATTGAATTGTTCTTGGTGGATTTGGGTCATGTACTTGGCCTCTTCAACCGTTCAGGGCTGTTCTACAATTCTTAGAAACATTGGCATTCCTTACAGGATCTCTAGAATCATTCCTTGTGCTATTTTTCTCATTTCTCTTCTCATTTAGCATTTTCTTACCCTTGGCCATGTCTTTGAAGCCTTTTTTTTTTCTCCTAGAGGTATCAGATACCTCAACATTTTCTTTGGTTGGGGTAGGATCACCAAAAATATCAAAGACTTCTAAGGTGTTTGGTCTTACAAAATAATCTCTAAGGTTTTTTAAACCAGCATTTCCAATCATAGCCTAGGCTGGTCTTATAATGTGCAATTCCATGTGATGGGATCAATATGTCCTATTTGTTTTGACTCAAAGATAATTTCTCAAAATCTCTTTTTATGCAATCTCTCACCTTTTCTAGAGAGTCATATTTAGCATTTGAAGACCTTATGCTCCTCGATGCTAATGCATGTTTCATGCATTTTTTCTACTTCTATATGTTCATTACTCTTAGTGCAGCTCTCATGCACTTTAACCAAGCTTCCATGTTATTGTTTAAGGCATCTAACTTTGAGACTACCTCATTGTGAATGACATTCAAATTTTCTTTCTCAATCTTCACTTAATTGAGCATCTTGATCAACTTCTTGTTCTTGATAAGAAGATACTCACACTTTTCTTTCAATCTTTGTATACCAATTTATCATTCTCAAGTTTAGAACATACCTCATTTTTTGAGGCCATAAGAGCCATGTTGGCTACTTCGCCTTCTGAGGCTTCACCTTGAGCTTCATCCCATATCTCAAATTTTAATGCCTTCTTTTTGGATTTCTTGACTTTTTATCTTCTTTTGCTTCCTCTCTCATTGCTTCTTGAATGGACAACCCCCAATGATATGATATTTGCTTCCACACTAGAAGTATCTATTATCGTCCTTCTCCATTCTTTGGTTTGTCTATCCTCTTTTCACAAATAGTTCTTTGTGCTTCTTGTACCTAGTAAATATTTTAAATTATCTAATAAACATAGTAACATCAACTCAATCAGATTCATGAGTGGAGTTGTCACTATCATTCCCAAGTAGGGGTGGCATCCAGCCGAGTCGAGCCCGAACATGTCTATGTTCGAGCCGAGCTTAATTTAAATATTTAAAACTCGAGCTCAAGTAGAGCCTAGCCTCGAGCCTAAAATTGTAATTGAGCTCGAGCCCAATAATTTTAACCGAGTTAGACCTCCAACTTACATTTAAAACTTTGCATAAAATACAAATCAAAAAAATTGTACATAAAATTATGCATACATTTTACATTTTACATAACCTCTACTTAAAATTAAAATTGGACATAACCTTTGTTTATTAACCCTACATAAAATTATTCATAAAAAGCTGCATAATTATGGATAACCTTTATTCAATAATCAAACACAAAAACATTCCTTTGAAAAACAACGCTAGTTTTGTCCATTTGTACTCAATCAGATCGTTCTGATTCAAGGACTAGAAAACCGATCATGGAGACAGATAAAAAGTTTAAGAAAAATGGTTTTGGATGACTAAATCGTATGACCAATTTTTTTTCCTTCAAAGAATGGATTCATACAGCAGCAGTTCTGAAATGCTACCAATCTACTCTTCTAAAAAACTTGAGTGGAGTTAGCATTAAGAGAGTACTTCAAACAACTTGAGTCTCTTCAAGAACCATAAGGAAGAGACAACGGGAGTTTAAGAAACAATTTTTTTTTCTTTTTTTCACGTGTTTGTGATCTCGCACATGCGAAATCACAGTCTTTGCGTGTGCAGGGGGAAAAAATTATTTCTCCCATAACTTAGATTTGGTTTTCTGTAGAGACGATGCAGGAGGGGGGGGGGGGGGGGGGGGGGGGGGGGGGGGGGGGGGGGGGGTCTAGCGGTGCCGGCAAGGAGCTGTCGTTGGGGCTGACGCCTGCGACGGAGGCGGCGGCGAAGGAAGCAACAGTGAAGGCGGACAAGGGGAGGAAGAAATCGAATCGAGAAGTAGCGAAGGTGGCCGGTGAGCAGTTGTCGACGACGATGGAGGTGGCCACATTAGTGAACGGGAGGGGCTCGGCAGTGACGAGGGGAGGAAGAAATCGCTTCCGACTCTCGAGCCCTCATTAAGTCAACGAGCCAACTCACGAGCTTTCGAACTGAACCATGTTCGTTAACTCAAACGAGTTTTCTCTTGATCTCGAACTTGGTTCGAGATCTAGATAAATCGAATCGAATCAAGCCAGAATCGAACCGAGCTCGAGCCGCTCGCGAACCAGCTCGGTTCGATGCCACCCCTATTCCCAACCAAAGCATTACTTTGTCTTCCTAAATTTAGTCTCTTTCTTCTCAAATTCTTTGAGGTTCATCTCATGGGTAAGAAGGTTACCTGTCAAATTCTTGCCTTGATATCATTTATGGTTGTAACTTTGGGCATCTATTACTCGGGTAGGCTCTTAAGGACTTTATCAATTTTTTGTTTGTTGGTATAGGTAGTGTATAATAGAGTAGGCTTACTTAAGATTTCATTTAATCATTAATTACGTTCTCAATAGATTCATGAAGTTCTCATACTAATTCAATAAGGAGTATGTTAACTTTAGCCTCTTTTACTTGAGATGTACCCTTTTGGGTTACCTCAAGTTTATCCCGCACCTTGTTGGCACTAGATGTACCAATGACTCTAGAGTGCTCCTCAAAACTTATAGAACACAAAAGTATGTTCAATGCCTATTGATTTAAAGATACTTTTTCAATTATGTATTCTTTTGGAGATTTCTCTACCCCATTATCTTCTTCTCTTTTCATGAGAACATGTGGCCCCTATATAGTGATCTCCAGTAGTTCAAAGTCATAACATAATGGTAAGTATTTCATCCTATTTTTTCAATGAATGTAGTTATTTCCTTTGAAGAATGGAGGTTTTGTTATAGACATGCAAATGACAAAGGTTTCAGATGTGCTAGGACTAGAAATAAATGGATCTTTGATACTCAACTTGAGCTTTTAACTAGAATTTCATAGTATACTTGCTTCGATACCACTTGTAGGGTCCTACAAGGATAAAACTAGGGGGAGGTGAACAAGTTTATCTAATTTTTATGACTAGTCAATTCTTCATCTAATTCAAAAGCAATTCAACAACTTGCAATTCAATTAATCAGTTATAAACCAAAAATTTTATAGTGGTTCACAATTCTGTGGATTGTTAATCTACTCCATGTTCTTTTACCTTAGAATTAAAAGTCCACTTACTAAAAGCCAAATGATATCTATAGCAATAGAGCATAAGGGGTCCAATTACAACACCTAAACAATACTTGAGACTTATGGTAAATAGCAATTAAGAACAAGTACCTTAACCCACAAAAAGGATTTCTAAACACCTACGAATTAGTTTATCAAAGTCTTGATCACTTTAAAAATACAAGGGTAACTTGCTTTAAGTTCAGGCATAATCATGTCTCTCAATAGGCAAACCATTACAATCCATATCTATAAATGATTTCACCCAACTTGAAGTAAATGTACAAGTAATTCAACAACACAAGTAATAGATGCTACAAAACTGGTTTTTTATTGAGAAAGAAGATAACGAGGTAATCATATTTTAAAATTCAAGTATTGAAATGCTTAGCTCTATGAAGAAAACTATGAGATTTGACTTCCTTTTGAGCTATAAAGGAGGCAAAACTTGTGAACTGGTATGATAATACTTGGGAGCTTTGAAATTTATTGTGGCAAGGACTGATTTTTGTTTGGGGTGAGTTTGGATTAAATAGGTAGCTCCCCAATGTTAAAAAAAAAAAACTAATTGTATTATAATGGTTAGAAAATCACACTAAGTAAAAGTAGGAAAAATTAAGCTAAAAAATTATTAAAATACATTAAATCATATTTTTTCTATTGAACATGTTGATAGGCTACTTACATATTTTGGATACTTGTAGCATCAGGATCTTGGGCATGACATTTTAAAATTTTAAATTTACATAGTAAGGTATCAACTCCATTAGTAGGGCTCGACACCTTTTGGAAAATCTAGCTAGCTTCAGTAAGTTGATGTACTCGATACTTTGCATGGGATTAACTCCTTTCTTCTTGAGTTGTTTCTCTACCAACATAATAGGGTAGACTCTTTTTGGCCCAAAACCTACTATTTTGAGGCTCAAATCCTTTTGTCATCTACTCTACATCAATGGAACCGACTCCTTTTAGTGTGTCGACTTCCTTGTTGCCTTTGATTCTTCATTTTTCACACTGATGTGGTCAACTTCTTTGCATGAGGTCGATCTTTGTAGTCAATTACTATTTTATCTTTTTTTAATAAAAAAATATTTACATGTCATGATTAAATTTTTGAATTTCTTACCATAAAAATTAGGGTACATAAGAGGAAAATTTGAGACCTCATTCCAACAAAATGTTAAATATGTTTTGCTTGAATTTTTTATAAGAGTGCTAATTGTTTCCTTTAAATATTGTCAATGGGATATGTCAGACCTGTGGTTTAAACAAAACCATGAACCCGGCCATTGATGTGGTTGAGTGGAAATGGACACGTTACTAAGATATACATCTTAGATTAATGCAACAAATTTGTTGCCTCTAAACCATGGATACATGACTCATCAAGTTAACCTACAACTCGGTCGAGCTCACCTAGATTTGGGAGAGTACAACTCGCCCCTTATATATATCTACTAAGCCATCAGACTTTGCCTCTACTCCAGTTTTCGGACTCAGGTGACTCAATGAAACTAATAAAGCAACCCAACACAAATATATCTAGTCAAGCCGTGTATCGAGTTTGAGTTGTGTAACCTGACTTTGAACTAGGGGAATTTGCTCGGTTCTGTCCACAAGAGAGATGCATTAGCCTTACATCAATGAGTCCCAATTAGGACACCAATAAAATCTCTCAGGTTCGAAAGCTGTTTCAACAAATTTGACCTTGAGCTGCTTAATGAGGTGGTTTCTTTTCTTCTTCGTTTTCAAAATCACTTGTTCAAGCTTTTCTCCTTCGCGAGAGTACTGATCAGAGGCTTCTTACAATCACCTGAAAAGAAGTTTTTTGTGTTTGAATGATGGAGCTCCTGAGTTTACTTGAAATGCTTACTTTCGTTGTGTTCTTCGGGACTGTTTCCTGAAGAATGTAATGCAAAGGCTGATCAGGAAGAAAAACAATGTCAATTGATCTTCCATCCTTCACCTGCTTATCGGTTAGAGGATTTGCAGCTATGGCACTTAATGCCTGTCTGCTGGATGCCCTGAAATCGGTTCGTGGACATTTTTTACATCAGTATTCTATGCATTTAAAAAAGCTTACGAAATGGGATTTGATGCCAGCGTCTTCCCAATCCAACCCTTCGAACCATTCACGATCCTTTCCCTCAATCTCCCGTAGTTTGGGCGCAGTCCCTAATCCCAACGGGAGCCTTTTCAACTTGGGGCACTTGTTTACTCTGATACATTCCAGTGAAGGCAACTCGAGAACTTCTCCTCCTTGACAGAAACTCGTCAGATTTAGTAGTCTGTGAAGAATTAGAGTTCTTAACCGAGGGAGTGCTGCCTTCTCCACCTCTCCTGCCCATGTGATAACCTCTTCCATTCGATAGCAATCTCTTATCTTGAGTTGTTCCAGCTGCTGCAGACTTCTGCACAGTCCTGCAGAAAAAAGAACTTTCATACTGTTACACTCGTATAAGCTCATCTGTTGTAAGTTTTGGAAGATCAAAGACCCCCCAGGCTGACTCATCGGTTTCTCTCCGTCTGTGATTAGGTGTTCTAATTGGTCGCATTTTAAAATTTGAAGTCTCATCAACTGAGTCAGTCCTTGAGCTTGAGAGAACAACAGGAGACTTTTCATGCTGTTGCAACGACCCACAGATAAATCCTCTAGGTTATGGAGGCTTCTGACTGGGATGGGCTCTTTCCAAATGTTTGACAACTTTGGTAGCTCTTTCAACTTTAATTTTTTTAATCCCGTGAGAACAGAATGTTCTTCTGCAATCCCCTGAGACTGAAACAGTTCCTGCAGCTCAAAGCATTCAGCAACTTCAAGTCTTTCCAGATTGTTCACTCTGCACATTAAATCAGATGACAAAACATTGACTAGTCCCCCGCAGTTGTTAACACAGAGAACCTTCAAATTTCCAAGGAATCCAGTAGGTAGAGGTCCGTTACAGATTTTCTTCAGCTTCTCCATTCTATCCAGATAAAGTTCCTTCAAATTCCGAAATGTATATTGTGGAATTTCTTTGAACAGGTACTCGAGTTTATCACTTTCTTCGATCCAAAGACGCTCCACGGCATCTAACCCACCAGCATCCAACTGGGAAAGATCCATCAGACCATCACAAGAGACTAGGTAAAGATCTTTGGTTCTCGGCAACAACCCCTTAACCCATTTTGGAGCAGGGTATGATATGTTCAGACGCAGAGTATTGGAGGATACTCTTTCCATGTAAGACTTGTCTATACAAATGGAAAATTTCTTTAGGTTCCTCCAAGGACAGGAAACACCTTGAGATAAAGATTCTCTATTTGTTACATGGATGTGCAAAGTGGTCAAAGAAGACAATGACAAAACCTCCGAGAAAGTGGCCTGACCTTCATCTCCCCTTCCCTCTACTTCCCACCCACTAAAGCTGTGTCCCATGTATAGTTCTTCCAATCTAGACAACCTTGAAAACACTTTTGCTGGGATCCTCTTAATAAATTTGGTAGATGTCAAATTAAGCAGTCTTAGATTGACCAACCCTCCAATTTCTTCTGGCAATTCATGAATCTTGGACTTTTTCAGGCAAAGTATTTCGAGCTTCTTAAGGCTTCCCAGCAAAGATACATTTGTCAGCAAATGACATCTGTTCAAACACAGTGTTCTGAGGTTTGTTAAGCATGAAATGGATTGTGGAAGCAAAGAAATTCGAGTGTTGCTAAGATCAAGAACCGTAGTGGATCTCATCTCTTCAAAGAACGTGTCAGGGATTTTCTCCAAGCAGGCATTATTTTGTAGAAGCAAGGTCTGGAGTTGTGGGCACTTGGGATTATCTGGTAGAGTACTGATTCTGTTGCTCATGAGTGAAATTCTCTTGCAACTATCTAGCTTCTCCCTCGCTCGCCATTCTGTGAAACCAAGGCTTCTCAGTCCGGCTTTTACCAGGAACCCATTCTCCTCTCTAGAAGAGATTTCCACAGCCACATCTCTCACAACATCATGCATCTTCACATACCCTTCCCTTTCAGTATCCAACAGCAAGCAAGAAGCCTTCAATTTGTCAACTACGCTGTGTACTCGGCAAGATGCTTCTTCTAAAGTGTCCAAATCCTGAAAGAACCCCTCCCCCATCATATATATCCTCAGTGCATTGACACTGATGTTATAGTCCTCAGGAAATAAGCAACAGAATAAGAAAAGCATCTTGGATTCATCACCTTCTAAATTCTCATAACTCAGAGTCAGAGAGAGAAATACCTTGGAATGCATACCTTCAATATTTGTTGGGATAGATCGTCGCAGCTGCAAAGAAGCATTAGACCACACAAACTGGTCTTTATCTCTGAGGGCTCTGCCAAGAGTGGCAACTGCTAGAGGCAGACCTCCACACTCTTTGGCAACATCCCTAGACACTGTATATATTTCTGGAGAATCAACAACATCACCAGCTTTTTTTCTGAACAAGTTCCATGAATCTTCTTCAGACAAGACTTCCACTGAAATCATAACTTGGCTTTCCATCACAGAACACACATCCAAGCTGCGCGTGGTGAGTAAAATTTTACACCCCTTATGTTCCACTGCAGATGGAATTCCCACATCCACCAATTCCAGTCTTTCCCAAATGTCATCCAAAATTATGAGGACCCTCTTTTCCTTTTTCAATCTGGCTGATAACTTACCCGCTCTTAACGATTCACTCTCTTCCGGCAGCTTGAGACCTAATTTTTCCGCGATTTCCCTCTGAATCTGTTTCAAGTCTGGTTTTGCAGACACAGTCACCATTAGAACCTCATCATAACTTCTAACTGTTCTAACCCGTTTTGCAACTTCTTTGATCAAGCTTGTCTTTCCAACACCCCCCATTCCATATACACCAATTATAAAGATCTTCTCATCGTTCAGAGCGTCAAAAACTTTCGACATGGCCAACTTTGTGGATGCAAAATTTTCAAAATCATTAACGGGTCGGTGTTCTATGCGCAAGGGAAGCAAATCATGTGAAATCTTGATGAAATTACCTTTCTCCTGGAGGTCCTTAACAATCAGTACATACGACTTTGCTTTCTTACTTTGTTTATACCGAAGCGTCCAATTCGGAAACCATCCACAAAGACAATAATCACGCTCCGTTGCTGCTTGATTCATTCTCCTCTGCTCTGTCCCGACATTCTCTGTCCTCTGCAGCCATTCTTGAACTTCCTCAGTGGGCTCTTCTAATCTCCTACTAGCCTCATCCAACTGCACCAGAACATCGTTTCTCCTCCTCTGTAGATAGTCAACTTCGCTTTTGAAGCTCTCGATGTACTGTTTATAATTAAGAATATAATCTGCCCGACATTTCGCTGCGACTGATATGCTCTTGAGCATTTCGGTAACAGGTGAGATGAGGACGTCCATGGCGATCTCAAAGCAATTCCAGTGCAAGAATGGCTGGGTAATAGGTAGCTCGAAAGAGAAGATGCGCTAGATCGTCAAATCAAATGTGAAGAGAATCAAAAGGAGAGGGTCTGACTAGTGGGCAGTAGGGAAGGTTTTTTGACCTTTAGAAAGTCAGAAGTCATCAATTCAGGCTGTTACTTAAGTCAACCACCATGATCCAAGGGTGAAATAGCTTCCAACGGTAAAAAAATATAAAAAACAATAATAATAGCAAGCCGGCCACAAGAGCCTATGGAGATCAAATCGATGTCTTTGGAGCTTCCAAGAAGTCAAGAAAGGATCTACCTCGAAGTTCATTTTCTGCTTCTCTTCCTGGCAATGAAACAATGATTGTCCTCGTCTGTAAACCTCCATTCACCTGTTAAACCATCACTTCATTAAGGATGAAGAAAGGAGCACACTTATCTTCGATGCTTCAAGAGTTTTTTGCTTGCAGTAACGAGTTTTTAATTTTCATAGTGATCTGCTGGAAAGAACGGCGGAGTAGTGTTTTGGGTCATTACTATCCGAATCTGTGAATATCAACGCGGCCAATCTCGTTAGTGCACCTTTCCTAGATTTATTACCATCGCTTCAGAGTGCGAACTGATGATTCTTTTGAAGATTTTCAGATGAGGCAAGGGCCGCGAGGCAATTTTTTCATCACTTCCGAGGGGAACAGTAAAAAATTTTGGGTGTTCGATTTTGAGTCGATTCATCGTCTCTTCTGAAAAACTTAAAACAAACACATCACATTCTCACCCGGTTCTAAAATGCAAAAAAGTAGGAAATAATTACAGAGTTTTATTCGAATAAGGTTCGTGAACAAAACGTCACTCTCGCTAGCGAATCGCCCTTAACAACTAAAATATGAAACATTCTTGTTTTTTATCCAACCCAAACTTGTGCGTACCTTTTGCTGCCGTTATCCCAACGCACCTTCGACGAATACTGACTCTAAATCGAAACTAAGGAAACCCTTCTATCTACCAAGCGATAACGATAGCCAGACGCCTGAGGCACCTCAGCGCCAGCATCCAAAATCAAAGGTCAGCTCCCAGCTGAAACGTTGGTCAAGAGCTCGCGCGATGCGACCCGGTCGAAGATTAGATCACAGTGTTAACCGTACTGACTACACCGCGTCGCTCCTATTCCGTCGCGGCACCCAAAGAACTATGGCCAGTGCTTTCAGAAGAAAGAAGCGACGATGAGGAAGACGATGACGGCGATTTACATGGTCTTCAACTGTACAGGATACACGGCCGAGCATTTCGTTAACGCAGCGTTGGGCCAGTCGGAGCACTTCCCAGTCGACAGGGGTTGTGTTGAAAATACTCATCTCTTCTCCGGGGTACCTTTGTCTTTTCATTACTATAATAAAAGTCCATATAAAATGAAATTGTAATAAAATATTAGAAATAGAATTCTCCCAACCGTTGTTAGATAGACGACATGGAGAGTTTGGTAGAAATAAATCAATAATCAAGCAAGCGGCCCACCATGGTCGAGGCAGCAAAGCACGCGTTGCACCTCTGGGGCGTACCGTCCCCCGACATACTGGGTCCCACAACGGAAGCTATTGCCCACCTCGCCGTCTCCCCCTCCGGCGTTCCCGGTCGGCAAATGCCCGTCAACAAAAGAGTACTTCAAACGCATCGAATTCACCATCAAGCAAGACGACAGCCGCCACCCGCAGAACCTTCCTCGTCGGCGTCACTCGCACCGGCAAGAGCCCATTGGCCAACGTACCAATCATAACCGGCGTCGATCTGCCGAATACGCTGTTCGAGGATATGGATCATGTGAGACAAGAATTAGAATTCGCCGGGAAAATATTTGCGCAAAACCCAGTGTAGCCAGTGATAGGTAAGCGAAGAAGCTGCATTTTTTTTGTGGGATGTTGTGTACTCGTGACCATTAAAATAACAAATTTGTCTTCTTCTTTTTTCCCCCGTTCCGAGTAACAGAGGTGACCGGAAAAGCTATAAAGAAACTGCGGCGATAGTGGTGAGGACTTTTCAAGATCAAAAGCAAAAGTGCTCTATGCCAAGAACTTGTTTTCTTCCGATTGGAGAAAAATGAATTGGTGTTCCCACTTTTATTCTTGGGTCAAGCGAATCATCACCAGATATTATCATTTCTCAGCAGTTGAATGCTCGCTGCAACACAAATAGAAACCCAGAAAAAAGCCAGGACGCCATTGAAAAGAAAAAGAAAAAGGAAAAAAAAGGGGCTCTGTTTACAAGATTCTTCTGGCACATGAACACCAGAACAGAAATTCTCTGAGCACCAACAGACTTGGAAGATATGGGAAAAAAGGGATAAATTAAACACAGAACGGAGTGGATACAAAAGAATACCCAAGGCAAGTGCTCCTCCATTAAAACAGTGCACATCCAAAAAGCTACACTCTGAACACAGCATGTGGATTATATTTCTATATATTACTGTCTGCTTCTAAAGCTTTGCGCCTTTGTCTTAGTTTTGCAAAGCGATGGCAAAAGGAATAAAGATTTCTCTACATCTTTTTCTCTTTTCAGTGATTCCTTTATGTGAGATCAATCCACAACCAGGTATGGAAACCCATGGGTAGCTTTACCGTATAGCTGCTCATAGTTCTGTGCTTCTGTGCGGTCTTGTATTGTTTGGTTGGGTATGCCAAGCAACAGTGAGACTAATTACTGCTGAGCTGCTATGGCATCGTCGCCATTGATCTTACCCATTGAGAGAGTGAAATATATCAGTATGATCGTCCCCATACTTGACCTGCAACATAAACCATGTCCATCATAAGATAAAACCATGTTTCAGACCGATCTGAAACTGGAGGAACTACGAAGGACAGGGAACAATGCTATTAGTTTTGACTGAGAGGCTCGGTCCTATGATGAGCAAAGAACGACCAGAAACTAGTGACGAGGAAATTCTACGGAGGCAAAACGGCGCCGAAAGTGATGGAAGACTTACAGTGTCGCGAAGAGCAAAAGCACTCTCTTTGGGTCAATCCAAGAGGAACGCCTGTTACAGTATCTCCTACTTCTGCTGCTTTCCATGTTGGTTGCTGGGTCACTTGTGGTGGTCCCTCCCACAGGGATAACCACGACCTTCTCCGCCGCGCAAACCCCACCACCCAACCCACCTGCTTGTTTGAATACAATAAAAAATTTCAACCAAATCGTTTACCTGATCCCACTTTGATTATCTTTGCCATTTTTTCTACTGGACTGAAGTGTGAAAACTGGTTAGTGGATTCAGATTCGCAGGTCGAGCATTAAAATCTGCGGGGCTGGAAGAGGGGAAATTAAGATACAGTGTAAAGAAATTTAAAATTTAAAACGATCGTTGCCATTAATAACGATCACTCGAAGCAGAAAGAGGGATGGGAATGGCGTGAGACTCAGGGAAGAACCAGGTTCTGAATTCAGCTGAGTCGTGATCAGGAGATGGCTTTGAAACTTGAAAAGGCGTGAATTGCAAGTTCCTTGTTACAATCATACCTTTGGAAGGGGAATCATCAGTTTCTTTTTGCCGAAGCTTTCGTTCTCCTCTCTGCGGTCCTTTTCGAGAAAGGCTTCTCTGCAACTTTAATTACACGAAATAAGACAAATCATTACCATGTGCAGAGCCAGAACCTATTGCGAAGCAGTTGCAACTCTCATATAATTACTGCCGCTTTACGATGGAATTTGCGACATCACAGGCAGAGCTTGATCCTTAAATCCTTCACACGTTTTAGGATAAAAGGAATTTGAGTGTATATGTGGAAGAATCCAAGAAACTCTTGTGATAATCAAACCAAGAAGATTTGAATTTGCAGGAGCAGGATACAACAGTTTCCGGATTTAAATCGGAACTGGGTTTGAAACGGTAAAAGAAATCGCAGAATCTTGAAACTGGGATTGTAAATTTTCATGAGAGAAGCTTTAGGAATTCATAAGAAGAAACAGAGAGGATTTCGGTAAATTAAACCTTGCGAAGATGAAACTTACAGAGGTTAAATCTTTTCCAACGACATGCGAGGATAAGCTCTCCATCTCCAAAACAAAACTATCGCGTCCCTCAGTTGTCTTCACAATGAGTTGTTGATCCGTGGCAGCCATTTTGCTGGTGCTTTTTGTTGCTCCAAGCCCGAACTCGTAAGAAAAACTCAGAGCCGAATCACCACCCTTCCGAGGATAAACAAATAAATTAAATAAATGAAATAACAGAAGAAAAAACCGTTCAGTTGGTTCATCGCCTTCAATTAATGCAAGAAACGCCAAACAGAGACGCCCGATAAAATAGTTACAGGAATCAAAATAAATTTCGCAAAGTAACCAGCAACGAGAACACCATACTTCTTATCGTTCTGTACATACCAATTTTGGGATTTCAGCCATATTCTTTCCTTTCTCGATCACGGTAGACTTCAAGAGAAACAAAACGGCTCCTTCACGAGTGGGAGCTGCGGGTGGTTGCTGCAGATGAACTGCAGAGATAAGTTAGTCAAAAAGTAAAGAACAAAAACTAATATTAAATAGACAACAGGAAGAGAAAGAATTAACCTCACAAAATTCGAAAGACCCAAAACAGATTTTAGGTGCTTCGCATCAAATCACATCTGCTTGTGTCTTAAGAGTGAAGAATCCTTTCTGAACACGGAAATGAAAGCCAGAAATGACACAAGGAAATAAACAGAAGACTAATACATCATATGAGAAACTTCTGTGCACAGTTCGGAACTTCCAAGAACTCACGAGCCATTCTGTTGACGAAAGCGATCCTATAAATTTATTGCCATCAACAGTGGAAATGAAAGAACAGTTTGGTTTAGCGGTTGCGAGAGCGAGAGAAATAGTTTCCTCTCTTGGTTGGTTCCAAACAAGTCCCATCTTTCTCTGTTTTTTCTTCATTCTATAATAGAGGAATTAAAAAGCCTTTGATCACTTTAATTATCTCCATTTACGCTCAAACCAGCATTGACATGATCAGGCTAGTTATTAAGAGCTTAATTATTTTACATAAAGAATTATGTTTGACGGCCAAACAAAAGCCAACCGGAGCAGAAAACAATACATAATCCAAATATTAACGGCCATTAACGTTTTCATCGGGACCACTAAATTAATTGAATTCGTAATGTGATTTAATCACCTCGATGATGATCGAATTTCTCGTCAACTCAGGAGAAAAGAATCGTGAATCGTGATGCTCATCTCAGATTCTCAGTGAGCGCACCTGAAAGGTGTGCCGTTTGATTAATCCGCCGCGCATGCAACAGGGACACCTATCTGCTCATCTCTGGAACTTCCTTTTGGCGTCTGCCGGTACCCTTTCTTTCCTCTGCTCACGCGAGAAGAACCAGGGAAGAAAGAGGGACAACGTTTTATGGGAAGGCCGACGCTCTCTTGCTTTTCAAGATTTTCAGACTCCACTAACGGGCAAAGAAATGAATAAATAAAGAGGGGGGATGCTGGGTTTAAGAATTCTGTTTCTGCTTTGCTTCGTTCTGGAATTGATGGGAGTCTTCAGGGAAGGAATGAAGAAAGCATTTTAAATACACGAAAGGCATGTGTAGGGCAGAAATGGGTGCGGCGGTGATCGTGGAGGAATCCCCTCCCTTGCTTCAAATCGTTGTGCTTGACAGAGGAAGAACAGTAGAGAACTGAGAGAAGGGATGGAGGCGCTCTGCTTGGGTAATTATTTATTCATTATAAGAGTTGTTTCTGGATTTGCAGAGTAAACTAATGGGAGTAAACAGAAAACGTGTTGGAGTACAGTAAGGACCTTTAATGGGTGGGCAATTTTTTTTTGGTTTTGTATAAGGAAGGAAGTTATTTAATGGTGGGAGATAAGACGGAAGGCAGTTTCTCAAAATCAGTTGAAGAGGTTAATTTACGTAGGGCGGTTTCTGAAACATCTTGAACAAGCAGAGAGAGCAGAAACGAGTTTATGAAGCTGGATTACACGTTGAAAACTCTGTCAAATTGCGCATAATCTTCTTCTTGAATACAGATCGCTGTCTCTTTCGTTCTTTCTTTCGGCCTGGAATTATGTAACAGCAAACCCAAATTACACGATTCTCCGCTTGGTTTTCTGCTTTTATCTACGTAGTTCTTCACAAAAAGCATCCATTAAAATTCCTTGGAACACGGAAGAAGTCACATCTGAGTATGGGTTACGTTACCTGGTTCACAGAATCACTCCCCTCGCGGAATGTTGGCTTCTAATTCATCTCCAACTCATGAAAAATCAATCTTTTTCTTCTGTGAGGATCTATGATTGAGCTAGTTGACCTGACTTCCTTGACTGAAAAGCCTGTCTGAATAAGCACTCCTGTACTTCCAGAAGACTTTCTAGCACCGCATGATGGGAGAATAATGAAAAGAGAAGAAGAAGAAGAAGAGCTGTTCAATAGTTTTTACAAAAACAGGAAGAAAATAGAAATTTTGATTCAACTCCTTACATGGCACGAAAACAAGCTCTGGTTCGCGAATTACAGTCAACTATTTTAATGAAAGAAATGAATTGCTCTTCAGTTTCATTTCACAGCAAGGTCTGGAGATTGTTGTACAGATCAGCAAATGAATCTTTAATGCCTTCATTAACAAGATTGGACCACTCGTTCTACTTGAAGATTCTCTTTTCCCTGATCGGCAATTTCAAAGCCATAGCAACTGCTGAGAAGCCTTACCTTGGATGAGATTAAAAACAATAATCAACCATAGCTTCACATATCCTTTTATGTTGATTTCTTAATGAAATCCCACTTCTCACACCAACGCCTCCTTCCTTCTTCCCCACATTTACAAATAACACATCTTAATTCATTTCCAGCCATTTTTTTTAGGATTCTTATCTGGGCCAACCTTTTGTCTATCTACAGTGATGTCAAGATTTGGAAATCTGTTGGATAAGAGTCGGAAGCTTCGTCAACCCACTCGACCCTACCCACTCCATGTTGAGATGGAAGATCATTATCAAATTATGTTTAAAAATAAAAGCACTATTATGATTCAGAGAGAGGGAGAGAGAGAGAGAACAAATAATTAACCGCCAGGAGCTTTCTGACCTGTTTAAGGCATTTATCAGATAATGAAGGCTCCCTTGGTTGTTGCTTTCTGGGCTTCCGATAAGAACAATAGATACACTCTAACACTAAAGAGTAAGAGAAAAGCGTTGTGAGATAATGCGCTCTAGGCTGCTTACACTTTTCTGTTGGGAACTTGAGAGCGGCGAGTGGCCACTATTTTTTACTTAGCTGCCTTCAGAATAGCAAAAGGAGAAAAGAGATGCTTTGGGAAGAGGTAACCCGGAAATGAAAGTTATCATCACTACCAAGCAAAAGTAAGGATAAAGACGGATAAGACTGAGCTACAAAGCTAACATTCTGAAACGTCTCTGCTACTAAGACAAATCCTTCTTTGCCGGCAAATTGGTGGAATCCACATCAACAATAGGAACAGTATGAATCAGTGAACCCTGAGAACAACAGGAGGATGGCATCTTATTGTGGAGGGACCCAAATCCTAGTAAAGAAAAAAAAAAAAAAAAAAACCAGAGATCTTTTCGTGCAGTTTTTAAAATCCAGACAAGGAGTTATACCCAACGAACATGATAGATCACACCACAGCATCAGACAGTATGCTGTAAATATCTTCCTCCAAAGAGGGAAGCACCCCATGTTGATGCTCTTAAGTAATTATATAACACTAGTTCTCCATTACCCAAATTGGCTAGTTCTAATAAATTGTTAGACTACAACATGCCCCAGGGGCCAATCAAGAGGTATGAGAGGTGAATTTGGCCAGCAAGCAGTGCAAAAATGACAAAGGAAACTGTAAATCAAAAAGAAAGTTAATGTTACTCATCTGAAGAATGATAACCAAAGACACAGGGTATTTTGCATTTTAAGCTGGAAAAATAATGATTAAACCCAGAATACATCTACATTCATCTACCCATTTTGTTGATGAAGAGGTATGTACTAAGAGAAAAAGAAACAAATAGAATGGCCAAGAAGAGGGAAGAAGACCATTTAAGAGAGTAATAAAACCCAGAAAGCAAAACGACTATTGGTGACATTTGAGAGGAAGTCTACCTTGTGAGTGGCAGTTCTAGTTTCATGGTCCAAAGAAACACATGGAAACGCAAATATCCTCAATATGTCAATGACTTTCAAGAGTCACCACAGAAGAGGATTCTCCAAGAATGAGCATGACATAGAACAACCACAACTGAATCTCCAAATGCTATTACAGTGGCATATAACAATGGTAAAACAAACAAACTGGACTACATAAACAACATCAATATGAAATATTTTTTTATTATAATATTTACATAGACCAACAGCAAGGTGCTGGGAAAAAGAATAGTCTACAGCTAGAACCTAGAAAAACAGAAATTTACATTGATAATACCTCAACATGAAGTTAGAATGATACATTTTTTTATTATTTTTCTTGACAACAAGAGAGTCACAAACTTTTCACGATCTGTGACTTGTCCAAGGTCATGCCACAACATTTTCCTGACTCAAAAATAAAGAAAGGACGTTAGTCAGTGATGAACCTTCTCGATTGTCTTGGACCATCATAAGATAGGTATTGTTCATAGGTGGGATTTGCTGGATGATGTGGAAAATGGACAGAAGACTCACCTTCTTGAAGCCCAGAGAAGATCATACACCACAAAACTGGAAATAGCTACAAAACCAACCATTTCCAAGCATCCACTGTCTGTGGTAATGGAAGCCAAAAATGATCATGCAAATTTATAAAACAGTAGTTATACACAATGGGAGAAGATAGGAAACGATACATACCACCAGCTACAAGTGCACCCAGAACTCCTGCTACCATTGCTATTGCAGGAATAGCTGCTTGTACCTCATTTGAAGCAGGTAGTTCCTCCTGAAAAAATAGAACCATAATTTTGAAAAACACAGACGCTATGGAAAAACCCAAAAAAAAAAAAGCAAAATGTCCATGCATATATGATAATATATAGAAACAATATTACAAAATTGACCCTCAATATTTTCATAAATAAGGCAAAATGAAACACAGTATGTTCCAAATAAGGGTCAGCCAGCAAAAGAGAATAACTCTGCCTAACAACAACAGATTGCTATGAACAAATACTGTTGGAGCTGTGCCTGATTTTTAATAAGCTTTCAGATGATATTTAATCAAACCACCAACAAGGTAAGCTCGAAGTCAAACAAAAAACCTCCTGTTTATTTAGTGTTGCATGCACTATATTGAGTAAAGGTGATGTTGAGTGGCATGTTTAAATCACATCTGGATCCATGAGTATAAGAATTCCTCATTAAAGGACTAAGCTCTCAAAAATCCCACCCATGAGATGTTATGTATATTAGATCAAAAACCAAAATTTCAAGAAGGAAAGGTTTAGACTTATTTAATCCATGAGATATATAGGCCACATCCAAACCATGCTTCAATTAGTGGATAACAACTGTCTGGATAAAGCCATAGAGCTTCCTTTCAAACTAACACGTCCATGCTCTAGAAAGTAACCTGCATATGGCATTTCAGCTTTGAATTTGCTTACATTGTCAAACTGAGGCCTCCAGACTAATGGATAGTCTCCTTTTTTACCGTTGCTCTCTCTTCTTGTCATGCATATTGAAAAATTACTAACCCCATAACCAGAAACAGGTCTCCTGGATGACACTTTTATGTGGGAACAGCACTTCTGCAAGAACGAGTCTTGGCCTTTTGTCACATCTTGCAGTTTTTCTAATATTTGAGTTCTCCATTGTATTATTCAGATGTACATGATATCCCTCAGGAGTTCCTTAATAAAATCTCTTTTCCATTGTATAAAAAAAAAAAAAAACGAAGGGGCAATCAATTCATGAAAATGAATGTATACCTGCCACTGATGGAAAGGGAACAAGAGTGTTAGCTCCTGAGAAGAAACTCTTTAAGTTTTATAAGAACATATCATTCCAAATCAAGAGGGTAAAATTATACTAAATGTGGAGTACTGCACATTTTAAGAGAAAGGCTTCTTATAAAAGAATATATGTCAGTGGAACATATATTGAACTAAACATAGTTTATCGACATCGTCCTGTTCTTTAGCTTATTTCAACATCAAAGTAGATAAAGATAATTATTTAGTAGTTTAGAATAACTTCAAAGAAGAGCGCAATCTCAGGATTCTGGAGAATCAAGCACAGAATCAAAGCCATTTCTTTTCAGATGTAACATTTAAATGTGGACTAATCTATTCCGTTCATACTCTCAAGATCCAGAAAAGATAAAACTGTGAGAAAAGCTGTCAGCCATAGTATTTATGTTAGCAATTATGTTACTTTCTTATTAGTTTGTGTCAGTTATGTAAGTCATATATAGTATTAGTGTTAGTCTCATAATATCTATCACTAGAACATGCACTTAACAGTTTTTTTGACATAATGTTTATGTTTGATTCTCATGTTAGTCAGATGCGCTTTTCTTGTCTACAGTGGTTACTCCAATGTTTCTTCAGATTCTGTAGTTCATCTCCTGTTCACAAAGGCCCTTCTTTTCTTAAAAATGTACCTAGACCTATGAAAATAAGTAATAAAACGGCAATCTGATACCCAACTTTCATAAAAGAAAGCAAGGAACGAATGCATACCTTTTCCTCAGTTGTCAGAGGCAAATTCTTCAGAGGAGCTATGGATGCTTCTGGTAACAGGTATCGCCTATCACCACTATCATTTACATGGAACATGTCTTTTTCTTCCTCTTCTACATCGCCAAAATCTGTCCTAATTGTTGCAATATGCATTACAGCAAAATTTTCTGTCTTACTGCCTCCCATGATGTAAAATTCCCAAACCATCAAACTTTGAAACTGTCTACACCCGACGCTTTCTCGGCTGAATGGAACTTCGACTGGGAATGACGGCTCAATAATTCTCGAATCCAAGAACCCGATCAGTGCTTGATCCGGCACCTCCAGACCGCAACCGTAAGTACCTCTAGCCAAAGGCAGTGGACGAAAACTTGGTCTTCGCCCAAGGGCCACTTTATCCGTGCCTAATTGCCTGGCGCGTGAGGTATGCACTCTCAAATCCATGAGGAACTTCTTCTTCAAATTGTAAATATCCACATTGAGAAAATCCCTACTCAATTCGAAACGATATCTAATAAGCGATAAACGTGAAGGCAAACTCCGGCGCTTTCGGATTAGTTTCAGAGTAGAAACCAGTGCAGACAAAATTAACGATAGAAAAACCGTTCCCACGAAGAAATTCCCAGGAATTTTCGGATTCGAGGTAAAACACGGTGCGGTGAGAGAAATTGACAGGACTTTACCCGACGAAGTAGCTAAGATTGGAGAACTCTTCGAAACGGAGTGTCTGGAATCGGGGAGAGGGAGCATGGAGATGACGTGATCTGTTTTAAGTTTTTTCGAATAGGGAAAAGGGACTGAGAAGTGACTGTGTAAGCACATCAGAGAAGCCATGCGAACTGCTGAGTGGGAGAGAAGGGGCAGAAGCAAGCACCACGATTTGCCGCCATTAATCTCCCGAGCTTAAAGCTTACTACAATTTTCTTCAATTAAAATATTTTATAATTTGCATAAAACTGGAATAAAAAGATCTCTGTGCTTTGGTTACTTTAAAGACCACAATTTCTATTATCGATTTCAACCAAATGACTTTTTTTTTTGGGGGGGGGGGGTAAAATTATAGAAACTAATCTGCTGGGGGGCTTTCAAGTATTTGTCTAACAATATCAAATTTAATAATTTAATTAAGGCTCTTATAATTATTAGGTCCAAAGTCTAAGAATAATGGCCGATGCTAGTATTGACTTTCAAAATGCATGATTGAAAGGTACTAAGAGGGAGAAGAGGTGCCTCCCCCATAGAGGACAGGGGAGGTGTTACCTTCGGGTGAAGGAACAAGAGAGCCGCCCTCCTCTCCCATGTTGAGATTTCACGCTCGGCCCATCCTGGGTTAAGTACGTTAGTCTTCCACTCCTAACAGGCCGGTCTTTTGGGATGTATTGGTTAGGTACTTCAACATTTGGTATCAGGGCGGGACGGTCAGGGACCGTTATTTTGTTTGGTGAAGGTATCTTGAGGTGTAAGCAGTAAGGTACTCTGCAAGGTTGCTGTTATCTGAGGTTGTTGGGTAGAGTAAAGTTGTGCCAACATGATGAATGACTTTCATGTGGGTGGAGGAGTCAAGAAGCTCAACCATGAAAACTATAATACGTGATCAAAATGTATTGAGTCTTACCTACAAGGTCAAGACCTATGGGAGGTTGTTGGTGGCAGTGAAACTACACAAGCAGTGGCAAAGGATGCCAATGGGACCCTGCGAAAATGGAAAATTAAAGCAGGCAAAACAATGTTTGCTTTAAAGACCACAGTTGAAGAAGAAATGTTGGAGCACATTCGGGATACAAAAACACCGAAGGAAGCATGGGACATCTTCGCTGTACTGTTCTCAAAGAAGAATGATGTAAGGTTGCAACTGCTTGAGAACGAGCTGTTATCAACGACACAATGCGACATGACCATTGCTCAGTATTTCCACAAGATGAAGTTGATATATCGGGAAATTTCAGATTTAGACCCAAAAGCTCCCATTGGGGAAACCAGGATAAAGAGGATAATTACCCATGGTCTAAGACCCGAATATCGAGGGTTCATTGCTGCTATACAGGGATGGCCGACTCCACCATCACTTGTTGAGTTTGAAAATTTACTTGTTGATCAAGAAGCCTTGGCTAAGAAAATGGGAGAAGTCTCACTGAAAAGTGAGGAGGAAGCACTCTACACTAGCAAGAGCAGAGGTAATATCAAGCGATACACTGGCAGTGGGTCTAGAAAGGATGGTGACAAGGTGAAAAGTCACCAAGAAGAGAGAAGCTCTTATCAGAAAAATCACCAAGAAGAGGGAAGCTCTTATCAGAAAAATCACCAAGAAGAGGGAAGCTCTTGTCAAGGGGGAACTTCAAAGAATCGTGAAAATAATAGAAGGTTTGATATCAAGTGTTACAACTACAGGAGGATGGGCCACATAGCAAGAAATTGTTGGTCCCAAAAACAGTCTGTTGAAGGTAACACTGCCACTTACACATCTCAGGAGAAGATGGAAGAGGAGTGGGATGTTGAAGCACATTTTGTTATGGGGGAAGAAGAATTAGCTCTCACTGTAACAACACCTGAACAGATAAGTGATGATATGTTGAAGAAAAGGGAAAGAGAAGAGGAATTTGAGAGAGATGAAGAAGGTTTCTTCACAACTATAGATTTTGTTGAAACTGATGAAGATGATGAGGAGAGTGATGTGAATACTATCGTGGATCAGATTCTTGCGAAGGGATTTGACAGAGTTCGAATTTCTGCTTTTTCGGTGGATGAGTGGGACAATCTGGGGGATCATGAAGATAAATCAGAAAATAAAGAAAATGTTGAGTTCAGAGTTATTGACTCTCTATCAATTGCCCAAGAGATATTTTTAGTCATGGTAACTGAAACACCGAAGCCTACAACTATTGAGGATGAACTGAAGCTAGAGACGCAACAATCTGATACTTCTGCATGTTCCCAAGGTGTTTACCTTAGTGGAAAGGTTGAGGACATTTTATATGGTGATAGGGCCCTTGCTGAAGCCACTAGGGCATTGGATAATCATGAGAATGGTGGTGTCAATATTGAAGTTATTCCTGCTTCTGTCAGTATGTGTGAATTGGCAAATGTTGCAGCTATCAGTGTCGAAAAATAACGATGAGATAGGAAACTTGATTGAGGTTGCTGAGCAAGAGTATGAAAGAGAGAAGCTCAATGAAAGAATTGCTAAACTCTCTGGGGGTGTTTCTGTCATTCAGGTAGGACCACAAACAGAAACAGAGTTGAAAGAAAAGAAACTAAGAGTTGAACAGCCTAGTCCTGAGTATGGCCGTGGTCCCATCCCATACAGAAGGTCTGAGCCTAGAGGTACTCCTGATGTTGAGAGAGATGAAAGGCCAAAAGATGAGGAGGTCAAGATGAGTGTCCGTGTTGATGACACATGATCTAGGCATGAGGGCTGGTGTTGAGGGGGAGTGTTGAGAATCAACACCAGCGGGCCTAGCTCGTGTGGGCCCACTTTTTTTGTGTATAAGTGTTGACGCACAGTGTGTCGGGTATAAGTGATAGAGTAGGTTAAAAATAAAATGAAGGGAGAAACAGAAAGGTGAAACAGCGGTAGTGTGTGCGAGAAGAAACTGAAGGGAAAAAATACGCGAGAGAAAAGAAAAAGGGGAGCTAGGGCAAGAGAAGTGCGTCGTCGGTACTGGAAGGGAAGGTCCTGCTGCTGGTGTTGTCGTCGTCGTAGTTGCCGCAGAAGAGAGAGATGCAGAGGCTCGTTGTTGCCGGAACAGAGAACAGAGTGTTGTTTGCTGTTGTTGCCGGAACAGAGAATAGTGTTGTTTGCTGCTATTGCCGTAGCCGGAGCTCGGGACTCGGGACTGTTGTCGGAAGAGGTCACATTGTTACCGGAGAGGAGAGAGCCGTGGTGGCTCGCCTTTGCTGGACAGAGGGGTCGAGGAGCGACGTTGCTGTTGAACAGTGTCACTATGCGAAGAAAGGAGGTTCATTTTTCTCTCAAGTTTGATTTCTGTTTAATACTGTATCTGTGGACCCTATTTGTGTATTTATGTTTTGTGGATGTGTGTTTTGCTATGAGAATGTGTATGTGTCAAACATTATGATTTGTATTCAGTAGGTGGACTGAATAAATTAGTAGATTTGTGGGTGTGGTTGTGAAATTAATTCAACATCCCATTCTTCCAAACTGACATAACGGGAGGCCGTGAGATCCTTCCTCCCTTGTAAACTGACATAACGGGAGGCAGTGAGATCCTTCCTCCCTGTTTCCTCCCTGTGTCCACCCAATAGAAGCTTACTTTATAGACAGAAAAAATCCTGTTTACCTGTTCCAAGTATTTCAATTGATTGAAAATTTTCCCGAGTCCAAACACAGAATACCAGAATGCCATGTGCTTGCTTCTCCATTACAACGTGTAAGCCATACCAGAGAAGTTGACAGTTTCCATCTCATTTCACCATTGGAATCTCACCGTCAAGCATTCGAATCTGTGCTATTTATGCAGCAACAGTTTACATGTCATTGGTCTGATCCTTGTATTCTACCTACCCAGAGATTAGATTTAAACCCATTTAATGGATTTATCTGCTGAAATGCAGCAATGAGGAAACATGGAAATCCAATATTTAATGCAACTTGGATCTTCAAACGCTTTTCTGAACTGAATCTGAGATTTTAGACAAAACAAGCACATGAACGCGAGAGCTCCCTCCTTTCTGTCTTTTTTTCTTTTCTTTCTGCAAGGTCAACTCTTCTGGGGTGCTCTCGGAAACTTGTTGGCATGCTTGGATGAGTTGTTCTCCTCATCATCTCTTCCGTGAATCGTAAGAGTTGTATTTCATGTTATCATTCCACAGAAGTAGTATATAAAACCTGAGGTTCATTATTCTATAAAGTATGCTCTACACCAAACATGTTCGTGCTCATCTTAACAGATTAAGAAAGAAAACGTATGTTGTGATTAAGGATTGTTTACGGATTAGCCCCTTTAATCTCGCTCAGGTAGATCGCCTCCATCCCTGATTATTGCCTTCGGCGCTCAAGAAACGGGAAAAAAAAACGATTCAGAAGCCTCATCCAGAAACACCCAAGTCAACTTTTCTGGGTCGCCTTAACTTTTATTTATAATTCGTTTACCTTACAGCAAGCAACAATTCAATTAGAAATATCTTAGTGCAAATCGTAGGACAAGGCAGAAGCCCATATATATATGACATGCTTGTTTCCTACCATTTCACCTGCAAGCAAACATCTCTTCACCATTTTCCCTACAAATGTCTGTTGGCATGGAGCATTGCTTTAAGCTCTTGTTCGTAGCATCAATGGCGCTTTTCCTTGCGAATGGTTCCCAGGCGCAGGGATTGAAGGTCGGGTTTTACAGCAAGACATGCCCCAATGTGGAAACTATCGTGAGGAACACAACAGCGAGCTTCCTGTCCCGGGCACCTACACTTGCTGCACCTCTGCTGAGAATGCACTTCCATGATTGTTTCGTTCGGGTTTGTTTTGATATAATAGTTCATGTTAAGCTTAATTTCTTCCATTTCAGCTAACTGAAACAGGTAACGATGTTATCTTAATTACTCGTGCAGGGTTGTGATGGGTCGGTGCTTTTGAATTCTACCCAGAACAGCCAGGCAGAGAAGGCTGCCATACCGAACCTGAGTATTCGAGGGTTCCAAGTCATCGATGCAGCCAAGGACGCTATCGAGAAAGTATGCCCAGGAGTAGTTTCCTGTGCTGATATCCTGGCTTTGGTTGCCAGGGATTCAGTTTACCTGGTAATTAGAAATGGAGAAAGATTAATTACCTCCGGGACCCATCTCAACCATTTGTGATTTCTTACTTGTTTCTTGCTACTGTTTCAGATCAAGGGACCCTTTTGGCAAGTTCCCACGGGACGAAGAGATGGCCGAGTGTCTCTCCTCTCAGATGCTTTGGCAAACCTTCCACCTCCATTCTTCAACATCACCCAGTTGAAAGCATTGTGGCAACAGAAGGGTCTCAACGTGAAGGACTTAGCAGTTCTATCAGGTAACAAACAGCTTCATCCGATCCGTCTTAAGTACCCTTCGCCGTTGTGAGTCCAATCTAACGCGAGAGCGTCTGTGTGTTCTCAGGTGGCCACACCATTGGTAACGCCCACTGTCCGGCCTTCTCAAACCGTCTGTACAACTTCACTGGTAAGGGCGACACCGACACCAGCATGGACCCCAACTACATAGCGCAGCTGCAGCAGAAATGCAAGCCTGGGGACACGACCACGATTGTGGAGCTGGACCCAGGAAGTTTCAGAACCTTTGATACTTCTTACTACAATTACATTGCAAAAAGAAGGGGTCTTCTCCAGTCCGACGCTGCTCTCCTCAACGATAAAGAAACCAAAGCTTACCTCGACAACCAACTGACCTCTTCTTCACCCAGCTTCTTTAAAGATTTCGGAGTGTCCATGGTGAAAATGGGGAACATCGGCGTTCTAACAGGCAAAGCTGGTGAAATAAGGAAGCACTGTGCTCTCGTCAACTAGATGACATATCTGTTGCAGAATTTGAACAGACTGGGAACGAAGGTGGGGATTGAGTTCCGGAATATAATAACCGTAATGTTCCTAAAATGTGTTATGCCCTGCACGTCTCTGAAAATCCAAAACGAATAACGTTATATCGATACACCCACCATTAATTAGACCAAAAACCACTAGTCACACGATTAATCGGGACGAACAGACCGAGAGTTTCCTGAACTAATAAATCCCCATTTGCAAGAAAATCAGGTGGCACTAACTCACTTCTTGAACCTTAATAATCTTCACTAATTACTTCCATTATATATTTTTAGCAAACATATATCCTCAATCTTCACTTAAGTAGTTTAAATCCTTGAGCTCAAATGAAATTTCCTTGAGTCAGTTCTTAATAATTAAGTGAAGATTAAGATTGGTTAAACACGTTCATCTGTCAACTACATGCATAATTCTACTTTTTCTTGTACTTAATGGCATAAACGATCAATCTCAAAGGAAGGTTTTATACTGAAATTAACCTACTTGTTATTGTTTCTGGCTTTGGACGGCTATTTCTTCATTGTCCTAACAATGTCTAACTATGTTTCGCTGTCTTACAATATTAAATGCTTCATTCAACATGATCACCAGTATCTCTATATGAGAAACAGCAGGCAGCAGCATTCGTTTTAATTATTCATGTCACATCAGAGATGAGAAGAATCATAGAGCAGAAAAGGCGAGAGCATCTCATCTTATATTCTTTATTTCATTGTTAGAATTAGGGGTGGCTTCCAACCGAGCAGGCTCGGTACTGGCTCAGTTTCTATCGCTGCCACCTCCGTCGTAGCCGTCATCCCCGACGACAGGTCCTCCCCGGCACCGTAACCCCCGTCCCTCCGCGTCGTCTCGGCGGAAAACCAGAACCGAAGTTCAGTGGAGAAATAATCTCCCCCCTCCCCCGTGCAAGATGATTTTACACGTGCGAGATCATAAAGTAAAAAAAAAAAAAAATTTCCTTAAAATCTCTTCCTCATAGCTCTTGAAAAAATTTAAAATAAATTTTATAGAAATAAGCTTCTATAAACTATTAGTGTCTCATTTTTTTTTAAATATTTTTCTAATTGAAATTTTTTATTAAAAATCATATAATTTTCTAAGAAAGATTTTTGTACCAAGATGAGGTAGAAAACTATATAGAAAATTTTTGAATAAGTATTTAACAATTGATGTTGTAATACTTTTAGCATGAAGCAATTTTCATTGCAATTTCGTGTTTGATATTTTATTTAATTAAAAATTTATCGATAAGTATAATAATATATTAGATTGATTATTAATTTTTATTTATTTCCCTATAAGAGGCAATAAAAGGTCCATTTAACTTTCCTAAAAAAATTTTAAAATATTTCTTGTAATTTTCTAATAAGTCACTAATAGTAATAAGATTTTATTTAAAGGTTTTTTGGGAATATGTATCATAGGAAAAATATTTTAATTTTTCCTATAATATAAATTTTTATCTAGGGGCACTAAGGAGGCCATAGTAAATTATGGCCAAATTCAAAAATTACAAAACAAGCTAGACAACAATTGGAGTAAAACAAATTAATATTGGTGCATTTTAATCCATTATTGAAATTCAATCTTGAACCTCCTTTATCATTATTTTTTTTTAAAATGTATGCATAATTTTATATATAATTTATTCAAACCCTACGTGCGATATCATAAACAAGGAAAAAAAAATTCTTTGTCCCTTCCTCATAGCTCTTAAAGAAATTGAAAAGATATTTTAGTAGAAATACATTTCTAGAGATTATTAGTGGTTTTTTCAATAAATATTGAAAAAACATTTTTAGTAGAAATATAGGGACCATTAGTACCTCATGTTTTTTGAAAATAATTTTCTAATTATAAATTCTTTTTAAAAAATCATATAGTTTTCTAAGTAAGATTTTCTTGCCAAGATGGGTTAGAAAACCATATAGAAAAATTTTGCATAAGTATTTGATGGTAAATGATATAATACTGTGCGCATGAGGCAATTTTCATAGAAATTTTGTGTTTGACATTTTATTTGATTAAAAATTTATCGATAAGTACAATAATATATTAGATTAATTATTAATTTTTATTTATTTCCTTAGAAAAGGCAATAAGAGGTCCATTTAACTTTCCTAAGAAAAATTTAAAATATTTCTTGTAATTTTCTAGTAAGTCTCTAATAGTAATAGGATTTTATTTAAAGGATTTATAGTTTTTATTTAGGTGATTGTAAATTGATAGTGATATTTCATTTAATTTTGTTATATTTGATAATTGTATGGAGTTTATTTTTAATGTTATGCAGTATATGGAGTATTTAGATTATTTTATGGAGTGTATAAACAATTTCATGGAGTGTTTATGGAATGTATAGACAATTTAATGGAGTGTTTATGCAGGTATTATGTATATTGATTATACCCAATTTTAAGTAGAGGTCATGCCGAATTTTATACAAGTATTATATATATATATATATTATGCTCAATTTTAATTAGAGGTTATGCCCAATCTTATACATGTATTATATATATATAGGTTATGCCCAATTTTATGTAAAATGTATGCATAATTTTATATACATTTTATTCGATATATATTTTTTGAAAAGTTTTAAATATATGTTGAGGGTCGAGCTAGGCTCGAAGCTCGGCTCGAACTCGTTGGGTTCGAGTTCGATAACAATTTTAGGCTCGAGACGAGGCTCGGCTCGAAATATTTAAATCAAGCTCGGCTCGAACATAAGCAGGTTCGGACTTGGCTCGGCTCGATGCCACCCCTAGTTAGAATGTTCAAATCACTGAATCGACCTACTAACTGTATCCCCTCTAGAGAAGCCAAAAATGGAGTTGAGGGAGGCTTTACACTTTTCAGCATTGCAAGTAATTAATTCCCAGGGACGAAACCCAATTATGCGTTTCAAACATACCTAGAGATTTGATCAAAGAAAGACTAGAATATTTTAGGTTAAAAAGAACAAGATAAGTAGGGGGTTGGTTATCTTGACAGTTTTCATCTACTTTCACCTTCGGGATTTGTTTGAAGGTCGGTAAAAATTAATGAAATATAAAATTTTAAACAGAGGTTAATTTCTATCTATCTATCTATCTATCTATTTATCTGGTTCTTGCAATAATTTTTTTGTTTGTCTCAATTTACTAACTTTTATGTCTGTCACACCATATATTCCTAATTTTTTGTTCGTCACACAATATAATTTCCATGTAGGTCAATTTACTAACATTTTATAGTTTCACTGAGAGAAATGTGAATAACTAATAGAAAAAGGTGATTTAAGTTTGTTATTAAAGTTTAAGTGTGATTATGCAATATGATATCCTTCTTAGTCTCTCTTTAGATTTAAAATAAAAAATAAATATCATGATACATTTTATTGTTATTCCACATATCGGTGTAAATACAAAAAATCATTTTTTTTAAAAGTAGATCACCCCTTAAATTAATTTTGTTTATTTGTCTAAACGCTCTAATTTCTTAATGTGTGCACTTTCCTCAATGTAGTTTGAGCAAAAAGTAGGGTTTGTAGCATCATTGAATTCAAGCTTTGAAAGTTTTTGTTTTCTATTTCTTCAAACTTCCTACTCATCTTGATGCAAATTATTACCTAGGAAAAATAGAATATTGTTGAAAAAATTTGTATATAGAATGGATAAATGTTAGGTTCCCGGATCATAGAACGAGTTACGCATCGAAGGGAGGAATCGCCCTGCTTCTCTGGTACCGATTATGGTCGCCGAGACCTCTCCGGTCGACCTATGTTGTCGATTGGGCGCTGACGAGGGTCGAAAATGGTTTATGGGATGTTGGAAATGGGTTACAGAGGTATTGCGCCGAGAAAGGTTGCCGAAATGAGGGTTTAGGCTCATCGACGGGAGCCTACACTGTGGGTTCCAGGGGAACGCCAACCCTGGTTCGATGGGGAGAACTCAGATCTCGAATTTCCTTCTTGATTTTTCATTCCAATCGTGAGCTCTTAAGCTCAAATCGAAAACAAAGTTTTTTACAAAATTGCCATTAAGGCTTCCTTCATTACATTCATCAAATAATAAAAATACCTATATGCATAACTCCTTTTTTAGTCTACTCCTGAGTCAACTCACCGCGTCGCCTCTGGATTACTTGTTCCGCTATCAAGCCCACAACAAGAATTTTTCTTTCAGAAGTTGTTTGCAAATCTTGAAATTGAATAATTTTTTTTGAATTAATAGTGAAGTTGTACTCTAATTCAAAAAATTCAAATATGGAAATTTTTTTTGCTTGATCTAGTCCATGCATAACAACTTTTTAAAATGTTTTATAGCTTAATTCTTTAATACTTAGTATAACACTTTTAAAAAATTTTATTGATATTTTCCATAAATGTTTATCATAATTCCAATTTCACATTTTATTCAAAATTTAATTTAACTAATATTTTATTTATTTATTTTAATTTGATTTTATTATATTATTTAATTTCATTCTATTTTTCAATTTAATTTATTTTTTATATTATTTAATTTACTTTTATTATCTTATTTCATTTATTTATTCAATTTAATTTAATTTTACTTCTTTTTTATTATTTTATTTCATTTCATTTTATTTGTATGTTTTATTGTTATAAACACATGTTATCTTGTCAGGACAACCAACGGGGTGGTGGAGTTGGCTAGCGCGTAGGTCTCATAGCTTCTGAGTGATCCTGAGGTCGAGAGTTCGAGCCTCTCTCACCCCATTTCTTTTTCCTCCTTTCTCTCTACGTTTAAGGGACTATCCATCTCTGCCCTTGTCCCAGTCCATCAAAAGTGGGCACTGGGCATAATGAAGCAGGTCTCAGGGCAGCCTCGTCTCTCTTTATCCTTTAGCGGATAACCCACGACCATTTCTAATGAAAATAAGTCATCTGCTACAGCATGCCATGATATGGACTGTTTAGACAAAACAAAACCAGTTTTTGGCCTAAGAACCTGAACCCGTTTACTCAGATTTTGAATCACTTTAATCTTATCATTTGCAGCCACTAAACCGATTATCAATTCGTGTCAACTCTTATCTTCATCGAGCACTTGGTATTATTCTACTTCCTCTCTACTTCACCGCGTCCTTGTTTCCAAAGTAATACCTGTTCTCTGATAATGGTGCCTGATAATATACCCAAATCATGGCTACTTTGTATTCATCATCCTGAATCCAAGAGCGCGACACGTAGTGATGGCTCTTCGTTAAATAATCACCGTTCGAACACGTCTGAAATCATTGAGAGATTTGCCGGAAATTATTGCTTGAACCCCGCAGTGTTCCTAGTTTCTTTAACAACTCCCAATGTGCAAAAATGTGTGCAAAAATGGGGGCCAATGATGAGGATAAGAGACTAAAGTTAAAAGTCTGAAACGCTGAGGAGCGGGGCAGGAGGGACCCGCCCATGCGACAGATTAACGAATTCTCGTCGTCAACAGAGACTGAAATCATAAAATAAACAGAAGTAAATGACGTGAAAGAAAGCGATCAGAGAACTGTTAATCTACATACGCATCGGTTTTCGAGCTACAAGGAAGAAGAGGATAAAGCACAGAGCGACAATCAAGTGTCCAGCTTGTCTCTCTCGTCCGACTTGTCGATCTTCTCAAACCTACTACCCATTTTTCTATTATTAAACTTCGAATATCATAACGAACCAATTATTGGGTATCGATGATTTACCTTTTTATCTACGTAATTCAGTTACTGGATCATGAAAGAGAAGACTTGAGTGTTCTGTAACACTCTGTATTTTAATAGATGAAAAAGGGCAAAGGTTATTTGCAAGATTTTGTGATGGTTTATGGTTTTCTCCACTCTTGTTACTCTGCTGGAGATGTAGATGATTCCCTAACTTTCTGTTCTTTTTCTTGTTTATTTCCTGAAATTTTCCTTCTTTAATCTTTAAAATACTTCCGAATCAAACGCCGTGTTCCCCTTTTGTTTCTTTTTATTGTGCTTTCTTCTCTACCGCAACAAGGAACGTGTTGCTTTATGCTTTTTGCAGGCGCCTAGATCCAAAACTTAGTACTTTTAATTATGCTCAGTGTCATTTCTCCGAAACGCTGTCCTCCAAGATCGCATGCATGGAATCAACAGATAAATTTTTCCATTTAGCGGAAAATCATATTCCAATCCCTGCAGGCAACATCAAAGAGATAGTAACCTACGAACTGAAACCAGCCAAGTCAATGATCCTCAATAAGATAAAATATCCAGCACATTGTGAGCCTGTACAGTGTCGGTGACTGATGCTTACAGATCACATTGGTGCATGCATGCGTGCTTGAGAATTGAGAAAGAGGGAATCATTTGAATAATAATGGGGTTGTAGTCTTCTTTATTCGTTCAATGGTGAGTCCTCCTACAGATTTGAATCAAGAAATTTCACTATGATGTGAGTTTAAGAAACATTTGATCAACCGCCATTCATGGTATCTCGAAGAAGGAATGGGCAGTGAGCTTTTACTTTAATTCATCGATGACACAAAAGGCACGAAAGGCTTCAGCTGGCAAAATGACTTAAAAACAGAAACCAGCTCAGTTGTTCCGCAGCCCTGAATGATTCTGATTTAAGAAGAAGACAAAAAAAAGAGGAGGTGGTTAAGCAGTAAAATCATTTCAAATTCCGAATTCAGAAGAGAAAAAATGACCCAACAAACCAGATACACAAATTTTTATAGACCAACATGACCGGTTCTCATGCAGTGATCCTTTAGAGCAACTCTCACCCACTAAAACGAAATCTCAGTTTTCAAATATTACTTCGTTCGTCTTATACGGGACAGCTCTTAACTAATCTCAGCTACGATTGCTTGTCTTACGTTAAGTATATCAGGGTGGAACAGTTAAAAGTACATGATAACTTCCTGGAAGGAAGAAACTTTTTGAGTACTTAATTCACCGAGCATTTCCAGAATCAGATAATTGAAGGGCTATAAAGCTATTCCATACTACAGCCTCTTTCGGCTGAGAAACAGTACTAGTAGCGAGAGCGGTTCTTCTTTGTAAGAAACAATGGGGAAGATGGGTCTTGTTAAGATTGTTGTCTTCTGTGTTCTGGGTCTGTTGGGTGTTGCTCAGGGGCAGCTGAAGTTGGGATTTTATGACCAGAGCTGCCCACGGGCGGAGAAGATTGTGCTAGACTATGTGAAGAAGCATATACCGAATGCTCCGACCCTGGCTGCCCCGATTTTGAGAATGCACTTCCATGACTGCTTTGTCAGGGTCAGTTTCCTCTGCCTGCTTCCTCTGTTTTTACGAAAATTATTGTCTGAGTTTGAAGCCCAAAATAACTGTCACATTCTTATCTCTCCGCTGGAATAACTGGAACTTGGCTTCTTCTGCAGGGTTGCGATGGGTCTGTTCTGCTGAATTCTACTACAAATAACACAGCTGAGAAGGCAGCTCCTCCCAATCTGACTCTAAGAGGTTTCGGCTTCATTGATAGCATAAAATCCTTACTGAACAAAGAGTGTCCGGGTGTTGTTTCCTGCGCAGATATCCTCAGTTTGGCCGCTAGAGACGCAGTTGTTGTCATTGTAAGAATGCTATCATGTTTTATCAAATAATTATAAACTTTTTTAGTTTTAAAATTTACCTGGAAGTAGTTGTTCATCTTTGCACTGCGAGTTCGAATCTGAACTTTTGTAGAATAACCAACGGTTCAAGATCTACCAAAACTGGGACTGGTTGCCGACATTTTGCTAACTTTGCTCACAAACCATCAAATGCCACTGGTAACTGATCCCTTTTTGTTCCAATAAACAACAGGGTGGACCTTCATGGAAGGTACCAACAGGGCGTCGAGATGGAACCATTTCTAATTCCACTGAAGCCTTGAACAACATCCCTGCCCCGACTTTTAATTTCACTAGGCTTCAGTCAAGCTTCGCTAGGAAAGGGCTTGATGTCAAGGACCTGGTTCTCTTATCTGGTAAGCTTTTGTCTGTAAATCCTTCACGATTCAAACTAAGCACGTAATCTCAAATCTCTGTCTTTTGATCGATTTCAGGGGCCCATACCATAGGAATCGGTCACTGCTCATCTTTCACCGAGCGGCTCTACAACTTCACCGGCAGGGGTGATCAGGACCCATCACTGGACAGCGAATATGCCGACAATCTGAAGAAGAAAAAGTGCAAAATTCCCAACGATAACACCACTTTCGTGGAAATGGATCCCGGCAGCTTCCGAACCTTCGACTTAAGCTACTACTCTCTGCTGGTGAAGAGGCGGGGCCTCTTCCAGTCAGACTCGGCTCTCACCAAGAACAGCAATTCATTGTCTGTCGTCAACCAGCTTCTTAACGGTCCACTTTCGAAATTCTTCGAAGAGTTTGCTCTGTCAATGGAAAAGATGGGTCGAGTTGAAGTGAAAACTGGATCCGTCGGTGAGATTAGAAAGAACTGTGCCGTAGTAAATAGTTAGAATTCGGTGTTCGTTTCTGGGGTTCTGATTTTCAGTTAGGTGTATTTCCCCCGATTGGTCGTTCATTTTGAGTGAGTTCAGTTTGGTTCTTTGGAGTTAATAGACGGTGAGAATAATTTCATTTCTCGGAGAAATTATTTATGAGCCTTCTGGGGATGAATCCAAGAAAGAAACACACTAGAGAGGAAGGAAAATAAATGAAATTCTCTATCAGGTGTTGAATGTACTATAAGTCGATTACATTATTAAAAAATTAACAAATTTGTATTTGTATTTTATCCTCAATGTTGACTCCTGTTTACTTTTCTGCAATTCAATCTAATTTCCCCTTGCTGTCCTGCCAAGACACCCACGTTTCCCAGTTGGATCATCGCCTTGGAGAAATTCTTCCTGAAAGCCTTGGGGCTCCTGGCATACTTCTCTGCCAAATCGCTTGCGAGCTTGGAGAAAGCAAACTGTTGATCGAGCTGCAGCACTGCTCCGTGGTAAAACGATAAAAATCTGGAGGTCTGGTCGATAAATTTTATTTGGGTCAGCGTTTATGTTAACGATTGGAGCTATGGAGCTCGGACAATTTTTTTCTGTAAACTAGCCAGTAAACTACAGTCCATGTTAGGATCTGACAATCCAGTACCCATGTAAGTTGTGTAGCCTATCTGTGAAAGAATCCGCAGTGACAGAACCCAATAGCGTGAGCACCTGAAAATGTAAGCGATAAAACAGAATGATTAAACAGTTCCCTAAACTTCTCTGCATCGGCTTTTGTCCAAAACTATAGCCCCTTCAGTTGTGCTGAAAAGGATCATCTCCCTGATCTTACGAATCCCATTTTTCAGTCAAGAACAGGACAGAATAGCTTCACCAGATCAGGGAGAGATGCCGGGCATAAACTGTTGAAAATCAACACCATGGGCCCACCTTCTGTTTTGAGTTATAGAGGCATAGTGCGTCGGGTGCGAGATACAGCAAGGGTTAAATAAATCAGTGTAAGAAGAAAAAGAAAAAAATTGCTGCTGCGGGCAGTGTGATAGCAGAAAACAGAAAGGGGGAAAATATTCGGGATAGAAATAGAGTGAAAGAAAGAGAAGGAAGGAAAGGGAAGGGCACCGAAGAGGAGAAACTTCGGTCCCACCAGAGACGCTGCGGTGAGAAGCAGCGTAAAGGCTCGAGTGTCGCCGGTGCCGGAAAACAGTAGGCTTCTCACCGTTGTGAGAAGCGAAGCTATTGCCGGGAGGGTAGCCGGTCGTTGTTGTCGGTGCTGTTGGTCGCTGGAAGGGCTTGCTATAACAATGCGTCGTTGTGCGCTGAGTGAGCGGAAGAAGCAAGAGGCTGTCAAACCAGAAAGGAGGTTTTTTTCTCATATACTGTTTCTGTTTAATACCTTGTTTATGTATTGTGCAGTGAGAATGTACATGTGCCAAAAAAAATTATTTATATTCAGTACGAGAACTGAGCATAACAGTAATTTTAGTGCAGTGATTGTGAAATTTATTCAACAATTGGTATCAGAGCGGGACGGTCAGGGACCGTTGTTTGTTTTGGTGAAGTCATCTTGAGTTGTTAGCAGTATTCTTTAGCTAAACAAATGGGAGAAGTCTTGTTAATGATGAACGGATTGACTATAAGAATGATTGGATCATAGATTCGGGATACTCAAATCATATGACGGGTGATAAACAGAAGTTGCAAAACCTGTATGAGTACAAGGGAAACCGTGTGGTGGTGACAGCCAACGACTCGAGGTTACCGATAGCTCACATCGGTAAGACTATAGTTACACCTTGGTATAATCCCAACCAGATGTCACTTCAAGATGTTTATCATGTCCCAGGAATGAAGAAAAACTTGTTATCTGTGGCTCAATTGATATCATCAGACAACTATGTTCTGTGCGGTCCCCGAGTTGTGAAGGTGTATCATGATCTCAAAATTTCAGAAACCCCGACTTTGGAGGGGCGACGATTGGAGTCAATCTACGTAATGTCAGCAGAGTCTGCATATGTAGATAAGACAAGAAAAAAAGAGATAGGAGATCTATGGCACATAGGGTTAGGTCATGTCAGCTACTCCAAGCTCAGTGTGACGGTTAAAAAGTTGATGCTTAAGGGGCTTGCTCAAGTAAATGTTCGAACAGACACGGTCTGTGCCGGATGCCAATATGGTAAAGCATACCAATTATCGTACGAGGAGTCAAAGTTTAAAGCAAATGAACAGCTAGAGCTAGTCCACTTTGATGTATTCGGGCCGGTTAAGCAACCATCAATTAGTGGTATGCGGTACATGGTGACATTCATTGATGACTTCTCAAGGTACGTATGGGTCTTCTTCATGAAAGAAAAATCTGACACATTCTCAATGTTTAAAAAGTTCAGAGAGTCAGCTAAGGGAGAAGTAGGAAAGAAGATCCAGTGTTTGCGCACAGACAATGGGGGCGAATACAGCTCAAGCAATTTCTCCCAATATTTAAGAGAATGTCACATACGTCATCAGTACACGTGTGCCAACACGCCACAACAAAATGGTGTAGCAGAGAGAAAGAACCATCATCTTGTAGAGGTGTGTCAGAGCATGTTACATGGGAAAAATGTACCTGGAAGGTTTTGGGCTGAAGCAATGAGGACTGCAGCCTTTGTGATCAACAAAATTCCTCAACCAAGGTTAGGATTTGTTACACCCTATGAGAAACTGTGGAACATGAAACCTACAGTTAGTTACTTTCGAGTGTTTGGTTGTGTATGTTATATATTTGTTCCTGATCATCTACGGAGCAAATTTGACAAGAAAACTATTAGATGTATCTTTGTGGGATTTGACAGCCAGAGAAAATGGTGGAAATGTTGTGACCCAATGAGTGAAAAATACTACACTTCACGAGATGTGGTATTCGATGAAGCATCTTCGTGGTGGTCCTCAAAGAAGAAATTTTTGTTATATTCAAGAGAATTTGGAGACGAGCTACAACAAAAGATGGGGGAGCATACTGCTCAACTCCCATCAAGTTCAGGTGAATTAGGAGATCAAAATGACGATGATGTTGAGCAAGGAGTGACTCAGAGCCCTTGGCAAACTGGCGTGTATCAACAACCACATGAAGAAGGTGAGCCCAGTGAAATGGAAGAATCAATCCCACAATTTCAACTCCGAAGGTCAACAAGAACACGAAGGTCAAATCCCAAATACGTTAATGCAGTCGTTGCTAAAGAAGAAAGTTTGATATAACCTGAGACCTTCAAAGAAGCATCGTTGAGCTCTGAGTGGAGGACAGCTATGAAAGAAGAGATTGATGTACTTGAGCAAAATCAGACTTGAGATCTAGTGCCAAAGCCAACCAATGTGAAACCCATATCGTGCAAGTGGCTCTACAAGATCAAACGTATTTAAGATGGGTCAATTGAGAGGTACAAGGCATGATTGGTAGCTCGTGGTTTCTCTCAATGGTACGGACTAGAATATGATGAAACGTTTAGTCCAGTGGCAAAACTTACAACTGTACGAGTCCTACTTCCACTGACAGCCAACAAAGACTGGAACTTGTGGCAGATGGATGTGAAAAATATTTTTCTTCATGGAAAGTTGGAACGGGAGATCTACATGATTCAATCGATGGGTTTTCAGAGCCAAGAACATTCTAAACATGTTTGCAAGTTGCGGAAAGCACTCTACGGATTGAAACAAGCACCCAGGGCGTGGTATGGTAAGATTGTTGAATTTTTAACGCAAAGTGGTTACTTTGTAACACCTGCAGACTCCAGCTTGTTTCTCAAAGCTAATGAAGGAAAACTAGCTATTGTGTTAGTGTATGTGGATGATTTGATCTTAACTAGTGATAATGAGGCAGAACTTCTTCAGACGAAGAAGAATCTATCAGTTTGTTTAGATGAAAGAACTAGGCCAGCTCAAGCACTTTCTTGGTCTAGAGGTTGATCGCACACAAGAAGGAATATTTCTTTGTCAACAGAAATATGCCAAAGATTTGTTGAAGAAGTTTGGAATGCTTGAATGCAAGCTGACGTCGACACCGATGGACCCAAATGCCAAAATGTGTGCACATGAAGGAAAAAATTTGGAAAATGCGACGATGTATAGATAATTGGTGGTAGATAGTCTGATCTACTTAACCTTGACTCGACCTGACATATCTTATGCAGTTGGCGTGATGAGTCGGTACATGCAAGATCCAAAGAAGCCTCATTTGGAAACAATTCGTCAAATTTTGAAATATGTGAAGAGTACAATTAACTATGGTCTTTTGTACAAGAAAGGTAAAGACTGCAAGTTAGTTGGCTATTGTGATGCTGATTATGTAGGAGATCATGACACCAGGAGGTCGACAACTGGGTATGTGTTTAAGCTTGGCTCTGGAACAATTTCTTTGTGTAGCAAGAGACAGCCGACGGTATCATTGTCAACCACTGAAGCTGAGTATCGAGCAGCAGTACAGGTAGCTCAAGAGAGTACATGGTTGATACAACTGATGAATAATGTACATCAACCAGTAGAGTATGCAGTTCCGTTGTATTATGACAATCAGTCGACAATTCGTTTGGCGGAGAATCCGGTCTTTTATGCTAGAACTAAACATATTGAAGTGCACTATCATTTTATCAGAGAAAAGGTTCTGCAAGAAGAAATTGAGATGAGACCGATTAAGATGGATGATCAAGTTGCGGATTTGTTCACAAAGAGTTTGAGTACAGGCAAGTTCAAAATGTTTCGCTATCAGCTCGGCACAGTCTAACTAGTGACAACTGGTGTTGAGGGGGAGTGTTGAAAATCAACACTAGTGGGCCCAGCCTGTGTGGGCCCTCCTTCTTTTTTGAGTTATAGGCGTCGGGTGCGAGATACAGCAAGGGTGAAAATAAATCAGGGTAAGAAGAAAAAAAAATTGCTGGTGCGGGCAGTGTGATAGCAAAAAACAGAAAAGGGGAAAATATTCGGGATAGAAATAGAGTGAAAGAAAGAGGAGAAGGAAGGAAGGGGAAGGGCACCGAAGAGGAGAAACTTCGGTCCCACCAGAGACGCTGTGGTGAGAAGCAGCGTGAAGGCTCGAGTGTCGTCGATGCCGGAAGACAGGAGGCTCCTCACTGTTGTGAGAAGTGAAGTTGCTGCCGGGAGGGTAGCAAGTCGTTGTTGTCGGTGTTGTTGGTCGCTGGTGTCGCTGGAAGGCCTTGCTGTAACAGTCCAGCGCGTCGTTGTGCGCTACGTGAGCAAAAGAAGCAAGAGGCTGTCAAACCAGAAATGAGGTTCTTTTCTCATATACTGTTTCTGTTTAATACCTTGTTTATGTATTGTGCAGTGAGAACGTATATGTGCCAAATTTCTTTTTGATTTGTATTCAGTACGAGAACTGAGCAGAACAGTAATTTTAGTATTGTGATTGTGAAATTTATTCAACAATTGGTATTAGAGCTGGACGGTTAGGGATTGTTGTTTGTTTTGGTGAAGTCATCTTGAGTTGTTAGCAGATACTTGATTCGGGCTGCTCCTACCACATGTGTCCTATCAAGGATTATTTTACGACATATCAGTCGGTGAATGGTGGTACAGTTTTGATGGGGAGCAACATGTCCTGTAAAACTGTCGGGATTGGAACGGTTCAAATCAAGATGCATGACTGTATAGTGAGGACTTTGTCAAAAGTTCGGCATGTACCAGATTTGAAGAAAAATTTGGTTTCTTTGGGTTCTCTTGATTCCCTTGGTTGTAGATATACAGCTGAAGGTGGAGTTTTGAAGGTCTGTAAAGGTGCATTGGTTGTGATGAAAGGGAAAAAGGTTGGCAACCTTCATGTGTTTCAGGGCAGTACAGTCATAGGTGCTGCAACATTTTCCTCATCTGCAGATTCAGATTCAGACACGACTCGTCTGTGGCATATGCTATTAGGGCATATGAGTGAGAGGGGAATGATAGTTTTGAGCAAAAAGGGTTTGTTTGGTGGTCAGAAAACAGGGAATTTAAACTTTTGTGAACATTGTGTTTTTGGGAAATAGAAGCGTCTTAAATTCAGTACGGCAATCCACAGAACCAAGGGTACAGTGGATTATATACATTCTGACTTGTGGGGTCCCTCTCATGTTCCTTTAGAGGGTGGTGCTCGGTATTTCATTACCTTCATTGATGACTACTCTAGGAAGGTTTGGCTTTATCCATTGAAGACTAAGGATAAAATGGTTGTTTCTTTGAAGCAGTTTAAGGCCATGATTGAGAATCAAACTGGAAAGAAAATCAGGAGGCTCAGGACTGATAATGGTTTGGAATTCTTTTTAGGGGAGTTCAATGATTTCTGCAAGAATGTGGGAATTGCTCGGCATCGCACTGTTAGGCACACTCCTTAGCAAAATGGTGTCGCAGAACGCATGAACAAGACACTTTTGGAGAGGGCTAGGTGTATGCTCTCTAATGCGAGTTTGGGGAAAGATTTTTGGGCTGAGGCAGTTTCTACAGTACGTTACTTGGTGAATCGATCTCCATCGACTGCTATTGAGTGTAAGACTCCTATTGAGGTATGGTCTGGATCTCTTGCTGATTATTCAGGTTTGAAAATTTTTGGTTGTCCAGCTTATGCTCATGCGAATGAGGGTAAATTAGAACCTCGTGCGAAGAAATGTATATTTCTGGGTTATGCATCTGGGGTGAAAGGCTATAGATTATGGTGTACTGATCCCAAGTCACCTAAGTTTATCATTAGTAGAGGTGTTACTTTGATGAAACTTATATGCTTCACCCCAGAAAGGAGTCTGTTGATGAAGGCAGAAATCGAGATATCAGTGAGCAGGTGGATTTTGAGTGTGATACTTCTGAGAGAGACAGAGAAAACACTCCAGTTCAATCTATTGAGGACAATGTGCAAGATTCTAGTGAGGTAGAAGATGCATCTCATGAGCAACAGTACAGTTTGGCTCGAGATCGAGAGAGGAGGCAGATAAGACCACCTCAAAAGTACGACTATGCAGACATGGTTACTTATGCATTGACTGTGGCAGGGACCGTTCAGGTTCTAGAGCCTTCTAACTACCGTGAAGTTGTCACGGGTAGTGATGCTGCTCATTTCAGTCTGTCAGCAAAGTTACCACCACAGACCGAGGAAGAGAAGGAGTACATGTCCCATGTTCCCTATGCGAGTGCAGTTGTTCTGAAGGGTACTACTAGTATTAGTTTGGTACTTGGGGGTTGCAGCAGATTGATGACCAAACCAGTTCCTACACTCAAGCTCAAGCACTGCTTGGACTTGATTGGTGTTCGCAGTATCTGAGGATGCCCTAAGGGGCAAGGTGGAGATGGTGATAGACAGTTTCATTTTTTCATAGAGGAGAAATTGAATTCAAGCCAAGGTGGAGATTTGTTGTTGGGTGTCTTGAATCTGATTACCCGTGACCCGATTAAGTCATTTCGGATCCACGTTATGACCCAACAAATGACTTAATCGGGAGCTCTCTGTTTTGGAATTTTTTGTCGATACATTTGGGGATTTCTTTCGGGAGATAGGGTTTCGTCGAGGTGGAGAAATCCATTTTCGTTTTGTATATGCTTGAAGCTGCAAAGCTCTTTCCTTTGCTCGTGATTTAGTGGAATCGTCGTCTCTACCTATGGAGTAGGCTGTTGCCGAACCACGTAAACTCTGTGCCTCTTTCTTGTGTGATTTATTTACTGTTTCCGCATATATTTGATTTTTCTCTTAGATATATACTTCGTAGTTGGATATTCTCAGATTTTATGCTCCGATTATTGTCTTTATTTCAACAATTCTTACAGAATCAAATAATATTTGACTGCATATACAGAACCAATGCAGAGGCACTGTGCTGAGAAACGGAGTGATTAATTGGACCAATGCACACAGCTGTGCTACGGTGTTGACGAAGAAGTCAGACCTCGGCAACGGTGAAGACAGCGCTTTCTCTCTACTTTTGACAGTCTCCAGGGTGAACTCAGCGATCATCTTGTTGTTATTAACTTAAGAATGAAAGCAGAATGATAAAAGACTTGAACTTCACTAAGATTCAGAAAATTTGATTTAAGGGTCCCTGTATGCAGCTGAAACCGCAATGAATCTCTCATCGCCTTTCTGGTTCGCTTTCGTCCTGTAAGGCCACGTTCGACTTAATAACAGGTCTGCAACGGAAGTTATTTTAAGAGCAGCTAATTAATGCGCGAGCTCCCCATTTGAGCCCCAGGTTCCAGAACTTGTATAAAAATCTCTATATAAGAATATAATAAAGAATAACAAAAAATCTCCTGTTATTTTAAATATAAATTATAATTTTAAAAAATCTCCTAATTTGGATCGATAAAACCAGTCCTTGCCACAAACTCCTGCAAATTTATTCCTCAACCCTAATCCTCACCCGCGGGTGAGGAAGAAAACCCAAATTTAGGTTTTTTAGGGTGAGTTGGATTCCCTGCTTAATCTGACGTAATGTACACCTTATAAGGTATTGGTTAGAAATATATCTCATTCTTCATAAGTCATGAATGTGATTTTTTTAACGATCTGAATTTCTAAATTCAAGTGCTTAAATGGTGGATGTTTAGCACTTAATTGGCTAGGTTTGTTGAAATTTCATGCTCGGCCCGGTCCTGTGGTTAAGTACGCTAGTCTTCCGCTCCTAATAGACCGGTCTTTTGGGATGTATTAGCTAGGTACTTCAACATTTGGTATCAGAGTTGGGCACGTCACGCCTTCGAATCCCGCCAGAGGCAAAGTGGGCCCTCCGCGGGAGGGTAGAGGAGGCGGGCGTGGAGGACGGGCCCGGAGCCTCGCGTGAGGGGGCGTGTTGAGATTTCACGCTCGGCCCGGTCCTGTGGTTAAGTACGCTAGTCTTCTGCTCCTAATAGGCCGGTCTTTTGGGATGTATTGGCTAGGTACTTCAACAAGGTTCAAGAATCCTTTAGAAAGTTGATTGGCTAGGTACTTCAACAAGGTTCAGGAATCCTTTAGAAGTTGAGCCTAAGGCTGTTCTTGATTTAATCAAATAAATTGGCAAGGTGCAGCTGATACTTCAATTTCAATTTCTGTTTTTCTGTTGTGCGTGACTTCTTGAGAAAAATTCTTCCGGTTTTATACAGTTCATACTGGTTTGATATTTGCCAGGCAATATTCTTCTTTATCTGTATTATTCCAAAGCTTATCTTGTCTACTCAACTTCCTGAAACTATCCGTACAAACGTCGTCCCTCCTCTTTGTTCTTCACTGTTTCTCTGTAACGAATCTTATGTACACTTCCGCAAGCTTCCACCCTACGCCGTCTTCTTCTTTTATCTTTCAAATTAAAAAGTACTAAAATGTCTTTCTGCTGCATTCTTCTTCTATAAGAAAACCTAAAAAACACTGAAGCGACAGGTTATTAATCTACCCTTTGCGTGAAACCAGAGTCCACCAGTTGCTCTTACGCAGCCTAAGCACTCCGGATTTGTTCTACATGGTTTTAATCTTGAGAAATTATAAGAATATAGCCTTCATGTTGCACATAACTGGAGATATGAAGGCTATATTCTTTCCTTTCTCCTTGGAAGAAGCCAGAATTCTTCTAACAGATACCTTAGCTTGCCCAACTGTCTTCCCTGATGAATAAATAAGGCGTTCTTATTTGCTTTTAACCATTTTGCACTCGCCGGAAGATGGCTTCACTGACTGATATACCGTTGGAAGCCTCTCGGGAGAGCAATGCTCAACCCATCAAACGCCACCGCACTGCAAGGTACTACGCTCACCGCGTCAAGGAGAGCCTCACCACCCGTGTCTCCAAAGTGATCTGCTCCATCTTTCTTACACTCCTCCTCATTGTCGGCATCATCTCATTCGTCCTCTGGCTCAGTCTCCGGCCACACCGCCCCCGCTTCCGCGTTGAGTCTTTCTCCTTCACGGCCCTCACCCAAGAAACTGGCTTTCAGAATGCCGAAATCACCTTCGATGTAACCGATAGGAATTCGAACCAAAACGTCGGGATCTACTACGACGGGATGGAAGGAACGGTCTACTACAAGGATAAAGCAATCGGCGCGACGCCGCTGCTGTTTCCTTTCTATCAGCCACCCAAAAACACGACGAAGGTTCATGGAGTGCTGAATGGCACGAGCGTGGCGGTGAACGATCAGCTCTGGACGCAATTCATGGCGGATCGGGCAGCCGGGAACGTGGGCTTCCGGTTGGAGCTGTCGATGGCGATTCGTTTTAAGATTTCTACATGGGACAGCAAGCGTCACCGGATGCATGCGAGCTGTGAACTCGGGGTAGGTGTTGATGGGCAAATTCTACCAGTCTTCAAGGATAAGAAATGCTCCATGTACTTCGATTGAAGATTCCATTTGTAAGCATGATTCCTCGATCGTAGATGTTCGATTGTTCTCCTTTTTTATTCATTGTTCCCTCTCCATTTCCTGTAATTGTTCGGTTTGTGAATAAAGTTTTGAGTTTTGAGAAGCGTCAGTGTAATTGATCTTCCGAATCCGGAGGATGGCTTGTGGTGGTCTTCTTAGGTCTTATATACGCTCCTCTTAAATCATTTGTGCAAATTTTTTTTCTGAACCAAATCCACGTTTTCAGATTAAGGTTTGGAATTGAATTATTTTTTACGAGAAGGAACTTTAGACTTTGGGATCGTTAAGTAGGAAAGTGAAACACCAGTGAGAGATGACTCACTTGAAATCAAAAGGCTCTCCACACTGATTTGCAGCAGCATTAACGCGTCCCAACATGTGCACCGAAACGACTCTCCACTGAAAGTTTTCTGAAGCTTTTCCTAAAGTCATCCTTGTTTCAACAGACGAAGTTATCCAACATGAATAGAAAACCCAAAAGCAAAAGACAGCCTAGAAGTAAAGCATCTATTCGCTTTGAAAAAGCTAGCTAGTCGCATTAACGCGGGGAGAAGGATTACAAAAAGACCAATTTTTCCATTGAATCATTTCTGACCTCCAATCTCTCCTGCAAATCACATATTAAGACCCAAATTGCTCGATCAATTCGATCATGGTTTCCTTCTTGGGAGCAATGTCAGAGTCTAGGCGGATTTACTTGTGGCTTGTTGAAGTTGTACTCCTCTTCGGCCTCATCGGTACCCTGTTATGGCTATCCCTGACTCCGAAGAAACCAACTTACACTCTGGTGGGTTTAGAGATTCTGGCGCTACGTAACCGGAATGCCACCCATGGTAGCAGCAAGAGTAGTGCCAACATCTCCCTCGAACTCGAAATCCGGAACCCAAACAAGAAAATCGGGATCTACTACGAAGCAACACACGTCACATTGTTTTACGGCGACCACGGTGTCGGACAGATCGTGATTGGCTCTTTCTACCAGCGTGGTAGGGAGATCAGAAGGGAGAAGCAGTCCGTGAAGGCAGAGAAACCGTTCTGGAGAGCGGTTTTCCGAGCTGTCTCGAACAGGACGACGGCGGATTTAAGGGTGGATGTGACGACGTTTGTCAAATACCTAACGTTGGGGTTGAAGAGTAAGCGTCAGAAGATGGAAGCAGATGGGTGGGTTCCAGTGGGATCGGACGGCATGATTTCAGGGAAGAGGAAGAGGATTAAACTGCATTATGGACCCAACAAGTGGAAATCACGTTATATCGTCGAGGATGGACATTAGATTTTTTTGCAGTGTTACTTTTTCGATCACAGTTCTTTATCTTTTCTCTTCTTAGCATTCGTGTCTCTCCTTTATTCAACAGTTAATTCCTGGTTCATACTCCTGACACTGAATTTTGTGATTCACTCCAACAACAATAGCAGGGGAAGAAACCAAAGAACCTTATGGAAGTGATATTTTTATGAAGTGGTCTAGGATCGATCGTCCCACGTTAATATAAAACTAAAAAGATCTTGCGCCTACCTGGGTCTGACTGAAACTCAAACCTGCCTGTAAAAACATATAGTGTGTATGGCAGTCGAATTTGCCTTTACTGTGTAACCTGTAAGTGGTTATAGGAATCGGTTGAATGCAATCTAGACATTCTGGACCATTCACTGCACAACAAGCAGAGTGACTAGTGTAGAATAAGAAGAATGGAGAATAATTTGACATACTTTACATTGATGAAGATTGAAGTATTTACAGAGTTAACAACAAAGACCTACCAATTACAACTCTTCAGCTATGTGTCGTAGTTGGATACATGATTATGGTTTTAGTTTGAGTCTATCTCAAACTTGTATTTCAATCAACCCTTATCCTATTATCTTTATCTCTATCATGCCCCCGCAAGATAGAGCTCCAAGATGAAAGTCCAATCATGGTCTTCAAGAAGATGAAACGTGTTTGTGGAAGCGTTTTGGTGAGAGCATCTGATAATTGTTCAGCAGAGGGGACATTAATAACCCAAAGAGCACCACTCTGAACTTGTTCTCAAATGAAATGATAACCAAAGCTACATGTTTCATGTGCGAGTGAAAGATTAGATTGGAGCACAAATTTATAGTACCAACATTGTCACAATAAAGCACTGGTTGTTGTGGAAGAAAAACACCAAGTTCAGTGAGAAGAGAGCATATCCAACGGATCTCAATTGCAGTGGTTGCATTAGATCAATATTCCGCCTCAATAGAGGATCGAGCCAGTCCATTGCTTCTTAGAACTGCAAGCAATAGGATTGAGACCTAGGTAAATAAGATAGACACATGTTGAAGTGATATCATCCTTGTTTCTTGCCCAGTCAACATCAGAGAATGCATGAAGAGACAAAGAAGATTGTCGATGTAGTACAATACCATGATGCAAAGTCCCACAAAGATAGTGCAACAATCGTTTGACAACATCCCAGTGGTCAGTAGTAGGGCAATGCATAAACTACGATAACTTATTCACCACATAAGCAATGTCAGGGCGAGTAAAGGATAAGTATTGTAGACTTCCAACAACAGTTCGATATTCAGATGCATCAGACAGTGTCGTGTCAGACTGAAGTGTAAGCGTGAATGATGTGGCAAGAGGCGTAGGTACAGGCTTTACATTTGTCATGCGTGTGCGAGCAAGTAGATCTGAAATATATTGGCGTTGGGATAGAAGTAATCCTTGAGAATGAGGAACAACTTGAAAGTCAAAGATCCAAGATCCTTGAGTGAAAATCTCTGAGCAAGAAGGTGGATGCACGTTGATATCCTCATCAATCTTCATAAATAAAAAAAATACGACAAATGATTCTTTGTTCTTCTTATTCTACATGGTGTCATAGCTCTTGATTGTCAATCCCCCTTTTTGTCACTGATGACCCGATCAGAGCTCTCTCCTGCCCGTCACCACAGAGTCTGCCAACAACGAACCTACCTCTATTCCCGTTCATCGCACGGGATGTCCTCATCGAGCGAATTACACGCCCCAGGAAGAATTGTGTCTGTATGTCCTCATCGAGCGAATTACATGCCCCAGGAAGAATTGTGTCTGTGAAAGAGACCTTTGTCCTGCGCCCCCCCCCCCCCCCCCCCCCCCCCCCCCCCCCCCCCTCTTCCAACGGAGCCTCTGAAAGTATTATCCCTCATTCCTCTCCTCTATGTCGTTGCCAAAGTTGCACCACCAAGGGCCGTTGCTGCTCTCGATACCTGGTACTTCTCTCCCTCTTCGCCCTCCCGTTTCCTGCCCATTGACCTTCGATTTAATCAGAATCTCTTATTAAAGAGAAGGTCGAGAAGACCTCTCTACACATGTGATTCTTGCACATGAAAGAGAAAAAAAGTGAATCTTGCACGTGAGAAAAAAAAAAGCACCCAACCCTCAACTCTACTTGGACAGTCTTCCAACTCGTCAACAAGAACTTACTTTTTCCTTGTAATCCAAGTTTGTGCTCATGGGTGATGGTCAACCCTCATCCCGGATCTACTTCGGACACTACAAGTGCTGTCGTGCACAAGGACACACTATTCCACAATGTCCTGTTTTTTTGTTAATAGATATATCCACAATTGTCAACATCGCCAGCTCCTCACCCAAATCAATTGCAACCGCCACGTCTTTAGTCAGATGTATCCACAATTGTCACTACCAACCATAATCATATCTTTCAACTGCCACCTCTTTTACTGATTCCACTTGGCTTCTGGATAGAGTCACATCGCACCATGTTACATTTGACTTGAGTAATCTCTTTGATCACACTCCTTATGACGACACTGATGACATTGTGATTGGTGATGATACGACTCTCCCTATTATACATACCGGTTCCAAATCTCTCTCTACACCCTCTCACACTTTTTCCCTAAATAATATTATTTGTCTTCCTACAATGCAAAAGAATCTAATTTTTATCTGTCAATTTAATCATATTTTCATTGAATTTTTACCTATTTATTTTCTTGAGAAGGATCTTCACACGAGGGCAACACTTTTGTAGGGTCAAACTAAGAATGGTGTGTATGAGTGGCCATCATCCTTAGCCCGATTTTCAACGTTAATAACCTTTTCTGGTGTCAATACCACTTCGTTTGCATGACACAATTGCTTAGGTCATCCGTCCTCTTCAATTCTAAGGGACATTGTCTCTACTTTTCAATTACATTTATCACATTCTCAGAATTTTACTTTCAATTGCAACTCCTGTCAATGCAATAAGAGTAAAAAATTATCATTCTTTCGCTTCTCACTTCTCTCTTCTCTCTTCTTTCCCTTTTGACATTATTTTTTCGGATGTTTAGACCTCTCCTATTTATTCTATTGATGGTTTCAAATATTATGTTATTTTTTGTCAATCACTTTATAAAATATATCTAGTTTTATCCTCTCAAACAAAAATCACATATGTTTGATACATTTGTCTGGTTTAAATCTCTTGTAGAAAACTTCTTTGGTAAACAGATTAAAACACTCTATTTTGATCATGGTGGGGAATATAAAGTAATATCCTCTTTTTTGGCTACCAATGACCTTTCTCATCTCATATCTCCTCTACATACACCTTGACATAGTGAGTATTCCAAACGACGACATCATCACATTGTCGAAACAGGTTAATTTTTTTTTTCTCATACCTCCATACATTTATTTTACCGGTCATATTCTTTCTCCACTGTTGTCTATCCCATCAACCAGTCTACCTACTGCCACACTTAATCTTCTTTCACCATCTGCCAAACACTTTGGCACTCCTCCTAACTACTTTAAACTCTAAAGTTTTGGTTGTCACTGTCATCTATGATTCAGGTTCATACTATTCTCACACACTCACTCCACGTTCCTCTCTTTGTGTCTTTCTTGGGTACTTTACTACTCAAAGTGCATATCTATTATCTTGAACCCACTGTCTTTTGTCTTTATGTGTCACGTCATGTTAAATTCGTTAAGTCTATCTTCCCCTTCACTACACTTCAGTCTTACCTTGACCGTCTTTCCTTTGACACACTCTCCCACTAGTTTTTCTATGTGCCCTTACTTTTGGCCACTGGCACATGAACCACTGCTTCCATCCTTGGGCGCTCTGCAAGCTCAATTCAAGACCTCGCACCTAACCCCATGCAAACACCAAACACCGAACACCACTCCACCACCTCACCCCACTCACTCACCTCCCTCATTGGCTGGCCCACACCTATCATCCCTACCTGCATCCTCCCCTCCCCATGTTATTGTCACCAAATTTAAGAATAATATTAACAAACAAATCCAAAAATTAAACCTTACAACCCAACTTCCTACATCTACCGACCGCAAACCAACAACTGTGACTCAAGCTCTTACCAATCCCAAATGGCGTCAGACTATGTCTGATGAGTATGATACCCTTGTTCGGAATGAGACTTGAGAACTAGTTCCCTCAGATCCCTCGCAGAATAGGGTTTATTGCAAATGATTTTTTGTACTAAATATCACTTTGATGACTCTATTGACATGTACAAGGCTCACTTAGTTGCCAAAGGTTTTCACCGGCGCCATGGAGTTGGTTATCATAAAACCTTTAGTCTCGTTGTCAAGTTTACCACTATTCGTGTTGTTCTTAGCCTTACAATTAGTCAATAATACTTTTCTCAAGGGACCCTATCTGAGGATGTTTTTATAGCAAAATCATGGGGCTTCATTAATCCTGATTAACCTTTATCCTATCCTTATCTCTATCAACTAGTTCAGGTGAGGCCTTTTTGCTAGGTTTTAACCACTTGTGATGGTCTACGCTGCTCATTCATTGACACTATCTCTGCGATCATCACCATGCTCACTCCGCACCAATGTAATCTACTCTTTGTTCTGCTCAGCTGCTCCGATCACCATCCATTATGTATGTCCTCTTTCCGAATGCTTAATGAAGTCGTTCTTTTCCCTTTCCAACATGTTATTATTCTTTTCTTTATATCGTACTTGATGTTTTTTTATACAGATTAATGAGAGACTTGCTACTGAAGAAGTGCTTAAATACTATAAGGGAGAAGAAACCCTGTCACGTCCTTGTTTTCTTTACCATGAGTCTGCCTCTCTTGCGGACTCTTATCGGTCAACATTGGAAGCTCATCTGAACTTCTTACAAGTGGCTGAAGGATAATGATCTTTGGCGATGGCGAGAGAGCTCTTTTTTAAGTATTCTCGGTGCCCTTTCAGTGAATCTCATGTATTTCTGCAAGGGCCCTTCAGCTCACCTTTTCTATTAGGCGACTCTCCCCCTCTAATGGGTGCGAATCCTGCTTGGGACTTGAATTGATCCGACTCAGATTATAGAGTCTGAAGGCAGGTCAGGTGTGTATCAAAGGCAAAATAAAGCCACAATCGTTTCCGCTTACTAATGCTGATCCACAATCGTTCTTCAATGTCGTTGTCTGTCCCCGTGCAGAGGAAGAAGAAGGCCGATTTCGCCCTTGACAAAATACGCTTGAGGGTAGAATCGTGATTCTAATCACATCGTACATTTCTTCTTCAAGTCTGCGACGAGTGACGACTAGTCATATCGACTTTTCTCCGGAGCCATGGCTTGTGACCGCTTTTCCTTCACCGTATCTCTATAGAAGGCCTTCCATCGACGCCTGCGGCCCTGGACCAGAGCACCGGGTTCTGTAACTTTTAGCTCCAGAAGCGATTTCCCCGTGTCGGACGATGTCCCAATGCTGGGGCTGCTGCCGCTGGTGCATTGCCTTCCTTTTCACTGTGGGCCTCACTGCCCTCTTTCTCTGGCTATCTTTCCGTCCATCCAAACCAAGCCTCTCCATCGAGAAGTTCTACGTCCCAGCGCTCAACCAAACTGCGTCTGGAAATTTCACTGTTCCTCCTAAGAACGCCACCATCGCCTTCTCCATCCGCCTCAAGAACCGAAACAAAGATAAGGGAGTTCGCTACGGAGACCTCAATGTCACCCTTCTCTACTTGAGTTCCAACCAGACGGAAATCGCCGCCGGCAACCTCACTGTATCCGGCTTCTATCAGGGCTTCGGCAAGAAGAAGCTTATAGTGGAGAGTGTGCAGGCCAACGGGACGCAGATCTGGAAACCGATCTTTGAACAAGTCTCCAACGCTGGAAGGGCCAAGTTCAAGGTGATTGTGGCGACGAGGGTGAGGTATAAGATCCTCGCCTGGAAGACGAAGCATAAGAGATTGAAGCTCGCCGGAGATGTCCAAGTCGACGAGCAAGGGCAAAAGGCATCTGCGCGTCTTACTTTTCCGGCGCCGGCCGCTGCTTTACTTTCCATTGTTCTGAATCTTCTCATTTGGGGGTGGTAGCTCGAAAGTGGGGAATCGTCTGGAATTTCTTTTGAAATGTAATTTCCATTTTTTTTGTTCAGATTTCATATTAAAACCAGACCTGGACTTTTGTAAAGTCGTCGGCCTGTGTAAGGATTTTGTGATTGCTGTTAAAATACCGCTACTGGAGGGTATGAAATCCGAATCTGCTTCCTGTTCTTTCTGAACGATTAGTTGAATGATGTCGTTTTTTACTAAGATTTCTGAGACGAATATGGTGCCAGATGTCGAAAAAGCTTCTCTCGCCGAATAGAATGCAGAAAATACACCTCTAACAGTAGGTAAAATGCCACTACTACGTTGTAGGAGGAAGAGAGAGAAATCGATCAAGACATCCAAATATGAACCAGCACAACTTTATAGGCAAATAGTAAGGCTTTGCAGTTTGCACCTTAAACACGCTACAACAGTGTTCTTTCACAAAATTGAATAAGAGATGAACCAGGACTATGAGCTTTTGCAAAACTTGCCACGCTAAATCTTCTGCAAACAGGTATCTCACTTTCTTACAACTGATTCCATGAAACAAATGCACCCAAGAGCAGTTAGACCTGGAAACAATACCCTGATTTGCAGATTAGAATGCTTAGAGACATTAAGAGTACACACATCCATGTCCACCACTCTTCTAGATCCCGCTGTATGCGTAGAACGCTCAGTATAGTAGATACTGTAAGGTCTCACCCCCTGCATGGATGCCTACCTTTTGTACCATGAAGCGACGCTAGGTTCTTGAGCTTTGATGCAACCAATAGAATTAATAAAGTGTTTCCAATAACCCATCGATGAGCCCAAACTCCAGAGACTGAACAACAAAGCAGAATCATAGATTATACGCATTATAAAATAGTAGCAGGATGTTCCTTATAACAAAGACAAGTCAATAAGGAGAAGGAATATGATACCTCAGAGATAAAACCAAAAAGAGAAAACTAAGAATATGAAACCTCGGTACTATTACTCCCTGAGCTCTCTTTATGATTTCTGGCTCTCACTGCTTTTGAAAATGAAAAAAATAAAAAAAATGAATATGATACCTCAGCAGCTGAGAAGAAGCGATCCCTTTCAGTGTACTGTTGCACTTTATCAAGAGGCTGCCCAGTAAAAGCGGCATACATTCTGTCGATTTTCTGTTTCAGGAAATAATTCAAACAGCAAATTATGAGGACTTTGCTTTTGCTTTAGATTCCTAGGAAGAACAATGATAATTGTTAATCATATCTGCAAGCATCTAGGGAAGCTAGTTACATGACGAGCTTGAACAGCTTCATTTACTTGGCGCCTCACATCCTCAACATGACCCTATAAAAACAGAATTAAAGTAACATGCATCAGGTGACTATTTCTCACAAGATGAATTGTACAATTAGAAATAATAAAAAATTTCATAAAAAAATTAGGAATTCATATGAGTTCTAAACATACCCCACAACCACTCTGAGGTTGATGTATCATGATCCGGGCATTTGGCATTGCATAGCGCATTCCCTTTTCTCCTGCAGCTAGAAGAAGTGCCCCCTGACTTGCAGCTAAACCAAAACATACTGTTCCCACTTTTGGCTTTATCTAAACAAAGCAGAAGCAATTAGTGTAAACTTCATCAGTTAGAATAACAAGAGGACTAAGGAATCGGACATACAACTCTGTTAATCTTTCATTTATAAATTTCTTAAGCAATTGTGTACCTTACCTAAATTGTTTCTAAATCATCCATCAAGTTCTATGAATCTAAATAAATAACTTCAAATCATGTATTCGTCTTTTCTCTTATTCTTTTTTTCCTCACATTGTCCAATAGAAGCTGTGTATTCACCATTATGTCACAATAATTTTTAATCTTTTCTCAAGATTTTTTTTAAAATAACAAGGTGTCGAGTTGAACTTCCATACAATAATTTCATACTCAGAATTTTCTTCATCCATAAGAGCATTTCATGCTTTTTTTTACCAGAGGCATATTAACAAAAAAGATTATTTACCACTACTTCACAGATTTTTAGACAACTTTACCATGGCCTCTAGAAAATACAGAGAGAATATGCAATTTGCACCATCTCATCCTAGATCCAAGTCATATGGAAACAAAAAGGGTTCCTTGAACTTTGAGCACCTTACCCAAGACATGCAATCATAAATTGCCAATACAGAATACGTGCTGCCACCAGGACAATTTATGTACACCTGGTCAAACATATCATATCACATTAGTCACAGAATTGGACTTGAATGTTCAGCCTTATATATTTCAAGAACAATAAAATAAGAACATGCCAGAATATCTGCTTCCTCATCAAGAGCTGCAAGTGTCAAAAGCTGTGATATAACTCGTTGTGCAACTTGAGAGTTAACAGGTTGTCCTATGAAGATTATACGATTGCGAAAAAGTAGAGATGAAAGATCTAAAGGTCCAGCAGGAGTCATCACAGCAGGCATTATTGGTGGATTCCCTTTCTTTGCTTCTATAACTCCACTGTAGAAGGAAACAATTTGAGACTATCAGAAAGAATGACAGTTTATTGGCATGAGATTTCATCAATCTGCTGCAAATGCAGAAATTTCAATAAGAGTCAAACTCTTCTAGAATAATCTCATAAAAAACTCAAAAGCATAAAGAGGAGAGAGCAAAGTACAAGTGTAAATGATGTAAAAAAGTTTAGAGAAACAAAAAAGAAAAACTGTATTAAACTTCCCATATGCGTCTAGTACTTCAAAGTGTCTAATTCAACTGTTCTCAATGATAAATAGTAAATAGTGAAAATCCTAGCAAATTATCAAAACAAGGAATGTAAAGAATCGTTGTAAAAACAGTGCTTGTGAAATTAAATGCGTACTCAGTAAGACAATAAGCAATGTTCACTCACCTGAATTCATTACGAGGCAAAATCTGAGGTTCAAGCTTTAAAGACTGCTCATGGCTTTTACTAGACGACCCTGCTAAAAGTTAATCATCTTCAAGCATAAGTAATACATAATATTGGTATTAGTCAATTGGTCTCACTCGTATACAATTGATAGAAGTGCGGCTAAGAATGCGTTGCTGACCAGGAACAGTATATAGAATTTCTTTGACTAGAGCATACACAGAAGCAATGCAAAAGGGTAGAATTTTCCCAACCGAGTGTTAAAGTATGAGATAACATTAGACTGCTCTACCCAATATCTAAGGAAGCTAAAACGAGATAAAAAAAAAAAATTATATGTAAGATAAGAAAAAAGAAATGAAGAACTTGCCAGAGTAATTAGGCGAAGTAGAAAGCACTGATTTTACCAGTGTCCTGAAGAAAAAAAATACAAATAAAAGAAACAAACTCATTATCCTTGTCAAGATAATTTCCAGAAGATCCAAGTAAAGACAGTGGAGAATGATGAGTCAATTCGAAACGAGTAATACCTGCCAGAAGTAAAAGATGTAGAATTCCGGTTGGAAGACCTCGTATTTAAATTAATAGTCGAAATGGCCATGAAAGACGCCATCCTACCGAGAAGATTATAAAAAAAAAAAAAAAAAAGTTTAAAACAGATAATATTCTTCAAGTAAGCATAAATGGAGTAAAAAGAAAGAAAAAGAACTACAAAAGAGTGCTAAGTAACACATATGGGAAAAAGAAGAGATTACCCGCGTCTACTGGATTCGAATCGAGCGTCCGAAGGAAGAGATTAGGTCTCTCCCTCAAAAGCAGAAACTCAAAACCAGACGAGCACCAAGCGGAAGGGTTTTCTCGAGAGGAAGCTCCACTCGACGAATCTGGATGGAGTGTATGGAATTCCCGAATGGGCAGGTCCGTAATCTTCAAATGAAAAATACAAACCTCATTTGGTTACATCACCTGCGGCCTAACTCCCAAGCATCAAACCCTCCATTTAGGGGCCCTCTCCCCTCAATGAGAGAAAAGGAAGCTTTCCTTTTTTTTAAAAAAAAAAAAAAAAACTTATTTATACTTTAATTTAAAATTATATAAATATTAGAAAATTAAAGATTTTAATTTCATTTGTCTCTCTTTCCTTCTCTCTACTCAAGATATGTCGACTTGAATTAAGAGGTAGGTGTCCTAAAGCCCTCTTGTTGGTGAGAAAACATAAGGCAATATGACTTTAAGTCTCTTGATAACAAGAGGCAAAGCAAAGAATCAGTCTTGTAGTGCCCCCACCCCCATCTTTAATAGATGGAAGCGGAAGAGGGGAGGTTCCCTGCCCTTTGGTGAACAAAACCGAAGGTCCTGTTCAAGCCTCACCCTCTTAGTAACAATAGGGGAAGAGACTTGTGAGATGGACTCTTCCTTTACTTCTCTCTTATTCCAACCCTCTTAATCTCTCATTTTCAACTCTTCCTTTAGAAAAAGATAAGGACCTTTACTATCAATAAACATCTACATCTCCGGTCTCTCTTCCCTTCTCTCTACATAAATGAGCCAACCGAAAAAGTAAGAGCAAGAGGATTGGGTTCTTCCCTCTTGCATGGGGTGGCAGATGCTTCCTGTTGTCTCCGTTGGAGTCAAGCACAGGCAACTAGTCCTCACTCTCATGTCAATATTGTCTCTTCTATTTGAAATAGATGGGAAAGGAAAGAGAAACTCCACCCTCTTGTCTATTATAAGAGGTCAAGGCCCCCTACCCTTTGGTGAAACATGAGGTCTTTCTTTGTGCCTCACCCTCTAAACAATGACGGGGCAAGAGACTTGAGGTAAGGTTTCGCATCTTTTTCAGCTTTTGTGTTTCATATTTTTGTAACTCCTCGTATTTCAATCTGTTTTCGTAGCTTCTTTTGGTCTTTTTCCATTGTATATTAGTCACTGTATATTTTGTTCCAAAGGAGTTTTTTTTTTCACAATATATTTTGATAATTTTTCTTGCCTCTTATTGCCTCTGTATAAGCCCCAGTGGCTTGACATCGAGCCTTAACACAAATTAGGCGATAGATATTGAAAGGGGAAGGCCAATTTAGGGTTCGTACCAAATGATTTAATGTCACAAACATTTTATTCATTGTACATTTCATAAAAAAAAGAAAAAGAAAAATAACTATAACTTAGCTCAGCTGGGAGTTGAATCCAGATGTGTGGTTTTACCAGTGCCCTGACCATTAGGCTACAGAGTTATTTCAATGCAAATCTACTAGCAGATTATAATTACTTTCAGCACGGTGAAAATCTTACGGAAACCAAACCATTGTGTCCACAATGAAGTGGAATGAATTCTCCCCCGTATTATTTAGTTCATTAAATTATGTCATTAGTGTAGGATGAATTACATTGAAGTGAGATTACATCACTTCATTCTATCAGGCAAAAATCGGGGAATTTGGATTCAGCCCGATTTTCCGAATCAACCACTTAAAGCGCGTGTTGCTTTCCCCCTCGAAAGGAAAAATTTCTCATCGTTTCTATTTCTCCTCTCCTTCTCCCTTGGCCTTTGTCTCCCAACGATTTTTTTCACCCCATTTCTTCCTCTCGTCTTCGCTCTCTCTGCTTTCTCTGTTTTCTCTCGTCATCTCTTGTTTCGCTCTCTGTTTTCTCCGTTCGCCCTAGTTTTATTCATCCTGTCTCTCTCGCCATACAATGCCTAGGGTTTTTGCCATCGGCATCGGCGCTTCGCAGGATTTTAGGGTTCTTACCGAGGCTATGATGCTTCAGAGAATAGATTGAGACAGGAACCTTGCTAGCGCAGAGCAGCGGAGCAACAGTTGTTGCTGTTAGGTCGATCTTCACGCCTTAACAGAATTTCGCCGCAATTTCGAAGGTCTTGAAACCACCTTGGAAATCCGAAATCGAAGGGCTCTTTCGCGGCAGGGCTCTTTGACGACGACAACGACGACTTTTATTTTTTACTTTTTTTCACTTTTTTAAAATTTATTCTAATCACACGTAATTAGCATATTAATTTATAATAAACTTTAATCATTAATTAGTTTAATTATCCAATTACTATAATTAATTAAACCACTGGATTTACATTTTGTGTTAATATATTATTAATTAATAATACGTAAAAATATATATTATGCTATTGATAAATTAATATATTTATATATTTATTATGTATTTTTTATTTTGTATTAAAATAGTGAGTTTTAATGTTAAATTATATCTTGTGTCATTCCAAAATAATTTATTTATTTATTATATTCACTTATCTTATTTTAAAAATTTCAATTATTTTCAATAATTTATTCTAGTCACACGTAATTAGTATATTAATTTATAATAAATTGTAATCATTAATTGGTTTAATTATCCAATTGCTATAATTAATTAAACCACCGGTTTTACATTTTGTGTCGATATATTATTAATTAATAATACGTAAAAATATATATTATGTTATTGATAAATTAATATATATATTTATTTATTATGTATTTTTTATTTTGTATTACAATAGTGAGTTTTAATGTTAAGATATATCTTATGCTATTACAAAATAATTTATTTATTTATTATATTCGCTTATGTTGTTTTTTACTTTTTTATTAATTTATAATAATTATTTCTAATCACACGTAATTATTGTTTTAATTTATAATAAATATAATCATTAACAGACTAGAAATTTGAAATTCATCTTCATCTAATCTTCATGTCATGTATCTACATAATCTTTATCTTCGAAATGAGTGTTAGTATGAACAAATTCATCTACGAAATCTTCGAAATAGGTGTTAGTGTGGACAAATTTATCTTTATTTTTATTTTCCAAAATTTGAAACCATTGATTTTATTTATTATAAAAATAAATTAATTAAATCAAGTGTATTAAATCACTAATACAATAGAGTAAATAAAAAATAAATATGATTAATGAATAAAAAATATTATATTAATAACATAAGATAAATTTTTTACATGGTATTAATTAATAATATATTTTCACAAAATTAAAATAACTAATTAATCAAATGCATACTTTAATTATATTTTATTTACCATAGACTTAAATATGAAGTTTAATATAGTAATAAAATTGAACTGAAATAATAAATAAATACATATACAATTTTATTAATAACCTAAAAGAAAGATTATTCAAATAACGAGTTTGTACCTTTAATATTGAAATCACCAAAGTTACAAGTTTAATACATATTAACGACACATGTTCAAAAGTAATAAAATACAACCATCAATTATCGTTCCATCAATTATCGTTCCACATGGAAGTCGATATGACATCTCGAAATTGTGCAGCTCTTGTGGATTGTAATGCACTTTGCGTCCGAAAGCTTATTACTTGGCTACCCTCATCCTCAAGACCATCGCAATCGTCGCTGTCTGTATCATCCATTGTACCTAATTGGACCGCATCACCTCCTCCACTGAGTTCGCCACCCAAATCATCATCTTTATCTTCAAATATATCATCATAATCTTCTCCACGTATATAATTGTGCAATATGCAACAAGCATGTACAATTTTCACCTGAATCTTAAAAGAAAATGGAGGAGCGCCTTTTAACATTTGAAATCGAGCTTTTAAAGCACCAAAAGTTCGCTCAATAATATTCCGTAAAGATGAGTGTCTTTGGTTGAATAATTCTTTTTCATTTCTTGGAATATTATCTCCAAATTCTTGCAGATGATACCGGGTTCCTCGATATGGAGCCAAAAATCCCGGAAGATTTGCATAACTAGCATCGACTAGATAATACTTTCCTATAATAGAAATTATATTCCACATAAAATAATTGAAGATAAAATAGATAAAAAATGACTGCATAAAAATATATTACTTACCTTCAGGTACAAAGATTTTATCTCGACGAGTCAATGCATCCTTCAATACACGAGAATCAGTTGCTGATCCTTCCCATCCAGCAAGTACATAAGTGAATTGCATATCAAATGAACATGCTGCCATCACATTTTGTGAGAGATAACCTTTTCTATTCCAAAACCTTGGTTGATCTTCAATTGGAATGTTCGCTTTGATATGAGTTCCATCAATAACTCCAATACAATCCTAATTATACATTTTCAATTAATATTGAATAACTTTGTATATTAATCTAAAATTATTTAGTTATAGGAAGTGATGTTACCTTGAAGTACGGATAAAACATTGAACTGGTTAAAATCTTTGAGTGTGTGTGTTCTGAAGGCCGTTTGACATAATCAGAGTGAAGTTTAAGGATTGCATCCAACACCTTGTTGAAATACTTACTTATGGTCCAGTTTGATCTATCAAACATCTCTGCTGTGACACTATAAGATTGTTGTTGACCAACGGTTAGGAGGAAATATGCAAGTTGTTCTTCAACTGAGATGGTCTTTGTGGCTGACAAAAACCCTTTACTTGTAAGTATATCTGCTAATTTGTGAAATACTAATTGATTCATCCTGTAAACTTTCCGAAATTTAACTGGTGATTTGTTTAGTGTCTTTTGCAAATACAATGGGCCATTCATCCCACAAGAACGTGGTACACGTCTGTTGCAATGATACAAATAGTATCTTCCTATAGTGAAAAACAAAGTTGTCAATGCAACCATAGTTGCAACCTTTTCTTCGTCTGTCATAGTATCCATAGAAATCTAGAAATTCAATCACCTAAAAGTCATAAACATAAGAAAACATCAATTTTCAATCATAACCTATTTGCAATCACACCTATACACAACCATATTAATCCACATTCCCATATCCTACATTCAATCACATCCATACGCAACCATATCCATTTAATTGTCCACGTCCATACTCATCTACCATATTCATCCATGCAATATATTAACACAACAACATATCAAATTTAAATACTAAACATACTAATAAGTCTTGCAACGTCATAATTCAAACATCATACCTAATACATAACAATATTCCAAAAGAAGATGGAGTCGGATCAGAAGTTTTCTTTCAAGTAAGTTGGACGTAATTTCATTTCATTAGCTTGAAATCATAAATTATGCATCAAATCACTCTGTTTTCTATGTCAAACTCTTAGATTAACCTGTTTATTGTTTATATTATTCTCTAAAATTATGCATAAAATCACTTTGTTTTTTCTATGTCAAACTCATAGATTAACCTATTTATTGTTTACATTATTCTCTAGTTAACTCTTTTAAGCACTCCTTAATATGGAGTTTACCATTCCCTTCCACTCATGTTGAGTATTTAAACTGAGTTTGGATTAAAAAATCGATCTTTTTTATGGACCAAAAGTGTGATATATTTCTAATGTTCTTTGGCCTTTTTTATCCATTACTGTCATTGTTTCAGTTCTTTTTTTCAGACCTGTCGTGGTTTCAATTGAGTTTTCCCGACCTGGCTTTGGTGCAAGGGAAGTTGCACTAACCACGCAGCTCCATCTCTACCACTTCCAGTGACACACTCAAAGAACCACTTTTAAGGGTACAAACAGTGTTTTCAAAACAACTGATTAAAAATTTTGTACCTTTTAGCTACTTCATATATCCAAAGCAGTGCTTCAAACAAAAATGAGCGACTTGGTATTCTCTCATTCAAGTTGCAGGCACCAACCGAGTTTTACTTGTGACTTCTGAACCAGTTATTGAGATAGTTTACTAAAAATGTTGAACAACTCTGATTCACTGATTCACAAAATATAAATATATGATTTTATCTCTAATTAATCTCTTGAACCGTTTTAAGTATGCCCTAAAAATTATCCCTAACCCGAATCAAGAATTTAGACCCTAAATCGTAACCCTAAATCCCACAATTATGAACAAATAACCCCCAATTAGGCACTAAGAATAAAATTAAATCAAATAAAACACTAATTTAATGAAAAAACAATTAGGGTTTATTCATACCTTCTGAAATTTGGAAAAAACCGAAACCGAAGGGTGAAATCAATGTCGAATGGGAAAATCGATGCTTAATCGAAGTAGAAATTAAGCAATCGATGCCCAAATGTCAAAATCGAAGAAAATCGAAATCGAAATGCAAAAATCGAACATAATCGAAAAGTATTTTGGGGGAAAGGATAATAGCGAGAGAGAGAAGGGAGTGGGAGGTTGAAAGGGAGAAGGGAGGGAGAAGGGAGGGAGAAGAGAGAGAAGAAAGGGAGGCACAAAGACAAAAGATGGGGTGTGAGAGAGAGGGCGAATCCGAAAGAAGACCGAGAGCCAGAGACCGAAGACGAGAGGGAGCAGAGACGGAGGCCAAAGACGAGAGGGAGTAGAGACGTCGGGGGCGCAGGGAGACGGGTGAGAGGGAGGAAAAAATGGAAATGAGGACGCGCGACAGAGGGGGGGTGCGAGGAGAGAGAGGGAAAAAAAATTAATCGCTGCACGCGTCCTTCATCTGGAAGAAAGGGAAAAATGGTCTTCAATGAGATGAATTTTTTTATAACGTGGAGATGGACTGCTTCTTCCCTAATATCCAAATGAAATGTCATCTGCGCTCTACTAACGACTTCAACTGATGAAGGGCATAATGCGGTTGATCTTCATCTCGGACTTTCAAGACCATCTTTTGTTTTGAGATCACTAGAAAATGCTTTAAACTCAAATATACCACTTCTGAACACACCTAACATTGCTCAATTTTGTACCCTCTAAAATTCTGGTTTAGTACAGACAGATATCCAGCCCGCGCTGGCTGCCATTCAGGTACAAAAACAGATTTTTTTTTTAACCAAAAAATCTACTACAGTGTTTATAATTTGATCAGACAGAGGAAATAGAAATTAAGAGTAAGGTCTTAATTGCCGAGCTTTTTGGAAGCAAAATATTTTTTTGTTGAAGTGTGGCCTTTCCTCGGTCACAAAAAATTCAAAATTAATTTATGTTTATCCATTACCAATACTCAAATTGTTTCAACTTTCAACATTATTCATGCCCTTTTCAACAGATTTTCAAGAAAAACAATAACCAACTTTGGCTTCTGCTTAACTGCTTAACATCCCGATACTAGTCATTCATATCTACAAATGATGAAAAAGTAGTGATCTAGATCTCAACTAATAACCCAAAAATCCAAATCAATGCATCGGGTTTACTGAACCCAGTCCTCCTAGAATAATTTATTTCCACAAACAAAAGTGCCAGACTTAGATATCCCATCCGCACTTCAAAGTTAGTCTTGTGCTGGGACAAGATCAAGACATTTACGTAAAAGCATCATTGTAGTAGTGTAATAACTTAAACTTAACAATCTTGAAAACTTAAACAAAGAAAAAAACACTTTCAACATATAACATATTCTGCTAACCTCAAAGGGCACAACCAGCTAGGGTCCCCTTTTCTCTAAGGGAACATCTGGCGATACATAGAACAACAAAGAGAAATCCACAAAATGAAAAAGCAGAAGAAGCTTACATGTTGGGGGATTAGAAGAGAAAAGAACAAAAGTAAAAGAAAAAAAGGAAAAACGAAGAGAAAAAGGAAATGTATCAATATTATGTGATGGCTCACAAAAAGAGTGGAAGAGGTTACAAAAAAGGTGGTAGGAGAGGATGGGGAGGAAACTCAGAGGCTTCTGTGGACAATGTGAAGCATAGAGGAGAGTGAGAGAGAGAGAGAGAGAGAGAGAGATACAACCAAGACTGATGAAGAATCGTCCAGTGACAGAGGCTCGTAAAGGGGGAAACAGAGCTGAAGGTGAGAAAATTGCTTCACAGTGAAAGAGGGTACGGTGTTTAAGAGAAAGATGAACCCAATATAAAATTTCCTCCCCTCTTTCTCTTTATTTTCTTTTCTCTCCAAATTCAATCACTTAGGAGAGAAAATATCGTAAGTAAGAGAGAAACCGTGTTTCTCTCCTATTGTCTTTTTCCCTCAATGGTTCTCGGCTGCCAAACTTGCCTAAGAGCAATGAGTTTTCTGGAATAAAAATTATCTAGACACGTTGACCATCTGCAGAACCGAATCATAAAATTGGTTCTGGAGGTGGGAAATACAGTGTAGTGTGAAAACAGGTAAACCTAAAGAATAGCTACAACAAAGAGGAGACACAATGGTTAGAATTAATCACCATTAGTAGGATTCAATATTCATCAAATCACATATTCCATTTCAAATTTATCATCCTTATGTGATGACTACCTAACACGTGATCCAAACTTAATTCTTTTTTTTTCAACTATATAGTCTCTAATTGCCTTATTCCCTTAGTACTTATGCTGCTTCAATCCTAAGAACCGAACAAGATGAAGTTGTTATCATTCTGAAACACTGTATTTTTCATCTGATAAAGAAACCACATCGCACGAAAGATGCACCAAACGAAATACTGTCTTTTGTTTCTCTTATCTTACTCATCTATCTGTGACTCATCAGTATGCATAAAATGGTGAAAAAAATCATTTAGTACAAACATATACATGAATGATATACAATGGAGAATGATAAAAAAAAGGCATTTTTCGTTTTGTATATGGTTTTCTAGCGACAAAAATAGAATAAAAATTTATTGACCTTCAGCCTGGGGTTGCTAAGGCTCCACTAATATCGGGAAAAAAAATGAGAAACAAGAAAGGAAAGAATAGAAGAATAAGAGAAAACATGAACAAGATGAGAGCGCAGAAAACGCAAGATAACAAGAAGGAAGCGTAACGGTTTTCTGGCACAACCAAATAAGAAAAGCTGAGGGCGTCCATCACAGAAAAAGAAGAACAAATATCAAAATAAAACGAGGGGAAGACAAAGGGGGAGGAGGAGATCTTACCTGTAAGGGCGAAGGAAGTGGAAGACGAGGGAGATTCGTTCAGCTCTATCTGTAAACGTTCTGAGAAGGAGAGGAGAGCAAAGAAGAAAACGCCGGACTGCTTCTGCTACAGGTGGATTCAATCGTTCAAGCGGACAGGAAAGAAAATCGATCTGCAGGAGAACTAGAACAGGTTAGCTTGAGCTGCCATCGTTTGAACGGAGAGAGATGGAGGGGAGCGGAGAGCAAGGGGAGCAGGGTTTCGACCAGCTATGGCGGCAGAGAGGAGCGACAGAACGAATAGTGAGAAAGCTTTATCGTGGCATTTTCGTAATTATAGAACAAAAAAGGAAAAAACAAAAAAGGAAAAAGTAACCAGGACCGTTTGATTGACACTATGTTGATCGAACGGGTATGGAAAGATCACAGAGTACGACAGGTCACGAAAGGGGTAGCGCAGTCAATCAGGGACTGTTAATCCCGTTCTACCCATCGTTGGAAACCCTAATCCGGAGGCTATATAACTATATGAGCAGCAAACCCCTTCCACATCGAAGTTGTGGTATCCGCAGTGGTTGATATCGTCGAAGTCTTTCGCAGCTTCAGGAAAGTTTCTGTCTCATTTTATTTTCTTGCTAGCTTCGTTGCTTAGTCGCCTCTCTCTCTCTCTCTCTCTCTCTCTCTCTCTCTCTCTCTAATCCATGCGTCTTCTAAATAGAAAAGATGGGATGGAAGTGCAGGGATGATACTTATGTGGACTAGAGTTTCTGATATCTAGTAGTTGAAGACAAACCCTTGGCTGTCTGAGCACAAACATCCTCTCTTTTATCTCTTTTAGTGAATTCGCAAATCAGGCATCTTGTGTGGATTTTTTTTTCTTTTCTCTACGGTTTCATCAATTTGGGGGTGATTTTGTGTGTTTAACTTACCTGCGTCCTTTACCAATTCTGGGAGAGATTCGATTCCTCTTGGTATAATGGCTTGGACGCTACATTGAGCTTTTGTGGCTATCCCGATCTGTGGCTTTCTCAGTGTCATTGATCCTGGAAACACCACATAGATTTCTCATCGTCTTCCTCGTCTCTAACTCATTCTACAAAATTTCGTATGAGAAAAAAAATCTTCCCTTTTCCCTATGACGAACACTCTTCCAGACTAGCACTGGAGATTAGCTCAGGATTCGTGATTGATCCCTGGTGATTGGTTCCATATAGCATCGCACGCTAAACAATATTCTGAAAACCAATCCAATGTAGGGAGAGTAGTTCAACACTGCTGCATATACTGGTAACTGTGAAGAATCGATCAGCGTCCGATTAAATTCAGTCCGGTTGGTTAGTTCAGGTGTTATATTATTGTATAAATGTAAGTAAATAGATTTTAACCTCCAATCCTCTTGGGTCAGGATTGTCTAAGATCAAAACTTAACCTGATCAGTCTAATTTGGATAAGAAGACCCACGCCTTCAGCCCAGCATAATTCTGCAGTTTATGCTATTTATCTGCTTGATAAAACGGTTAAGATAAAATTTGAAGCCGAATTTTATAAAGTGGAAGGGAAGCACAGAGATGCACAAAAATTAGTCATTACAGTCCGCCACCTGTTTCTCCTAGGAAAAGTATTACACCTATAATTGGAATTGCAGTTGGATAAAATTGAAATGATCAAAAGCCCGCCGGAGGCCGAGCTTTTGGCCCGAGCAATCTGTGGGTACCTTCCGACATGAATCCTCGAGGCTTAGTGAGGTTGAGATGTTGGATAGTACCGAGAGTGCTCACATCTCCTCGGCCTAGACCTTCACAAGTTTCATCACTGCGCCGACACTTGAATTGGGAAAGTCCCTTCGAAAACAGAATCGAAGCCTCCGCCTCTCAGCTGTTCTGAGAATTTCTTGGTGATGGCCTGTAAGTTCCAGTAGCTAAATGCAACCAGAGAACGGAACCTGAATCGAGCGCTGTAAAGTTTTTTTCTTCATGTTACTCGACGCACCATGAAGACGGTACCCACTAGAGTTACAATCCCGGCCACAGGACCCACGATTGCCCCCAACAAGCAAACACTGCTGCTATTATTACTTGCTGATTCACATCCGAGGCTGCAAGACGGAGATAAAGAGAGTACCGCCTCTGGATCACCTTCAGAGTGGCATTGCAGATTCGGTAAATCTCCACTGCCACGCTGACAAGCTAATTCGCTGTCCTCTGCTCTTAGCGGACGACTGACCATTGGCAGTCTCATGGCGAGTAGTTGTGGAAGGGTCGCATTTTAAAGGCGAAGTTGAAAATGTAAGTGGATCGCATCGTTGGGACAAATTAAAGAAACTCGGCATTGAGATCCCATAGTCCACTCTTCCAATTCTGCAGCTGTTCCAGTGAATTAGATATTGACTGGTACATCTCGGCTCGAGAAAGGCCGCCCAGGAGCCGGATCTTCCAACTCCTCGAGGATATCAGAAGTTGATTTTCTCTAGTGACTTCCTGGAAGCCATGTATCAGTTGGATGATCAAAGCTTGGCCAAAAAATGGCAGTCGAATTTGAACTATCCCTTGAGACAGGATTCCCAGAATCAAGAAGCTTCATGACAGGAGAATTTGAGCCGATTGGGGAAGAATTGGTTGACCATACTGGTCCTTTTGATTAATCGAGGATGGCCAGATTGCTGTCTTATGCTATTCTCACTTCAGGCGAATCGTCGGGGAGCGGCGTTTCTCAGGTTGCCACCCAAACTGCCGTCTGTTTCGAGGCCTTTTTTTTAACCAAATAGCCAGGTAGTACTTTGGGAAAGGACTGGGTTTAAAGAAAACCAATTAGAGGTTTTCGGCGCCAGGACTAATGGTCTCAGCTGCTCGAGAAACATTGCTTTCCGAGAAAAAAAAGAAAGAAAAGAGGGGCAGAGGAACAGCTTGGTTTTGCCGTCCATTTTTTGTCCACAGAAGTGCAAGTTTCAGCCTTTAGACAGGCACAACTCCCTCTTCCTAAAGATCAAGAAGTCCCTGAAGAAATTAGCAAGGTTGACATGACAAAAGTTCTTCTCAACAAGGCAATGTACAACTTGCAGATAAGATTCAAAGAGAAGACTATCATTCTCAGCCTATAGAATCAAGGAGAACGAAGGGAAGGGAATTCAAAATGTTGCCAAAACTAAATCCACCGGAATCAAGCCCCTCCATGTAAAAAATTCTAACATTAAGTCATAAGGTGTATATAGGTGTACCTCTGAGAAAGATTCAATCTCATCGAGGAGATGCAAATTCAATTCCCTGTTAGCACCATCCGTCGTACCTGGAGGGTTCACTCATCTCGTTCCTTCCTGTGCAATGCCTGTAAAGATTGTAATCTAACTTGACCAGCTCCAAATATGAATGCATTGCAGTCATCTGATTGTTGGTAGAGAGAGATGTAGTTCCTAGCCTCTGATCTCGGCACCCTCTTTTGCAAGGGCAGCTGGAGAAAATAAGGAGTTAATACATGAATTACATCATATAAGCTGGGTAGAATAAAAATATTTCCTACAAATTTCAACAAGAAGTTGTATCACTGAACTAACATTCTTGTACTTTGAGATCATTTATCAAGTTCAAATAGGCTAGAATTTTGAAATCAACTAATCCATAGCGCTGGTTTGGTGTATTCTCATTTGATGACCAATCCAAATTTTATTTTAAGCCTAGAATTTTGAGATCATAAGGACATAATGTGCTGCTCCACATTTGGTAAAGCTTTATGTGGGCAAGACTTCCTCTCATCTCAATTTATTGAGAAAACTATTATGGTAGAGGATTTGTTATTGATAGCCTCTTGGTGGGTCTAGGCTAGACTGCTTAGTTGATTGATAAAATCCCCTTTTGAGTGTTTAGGTCTCGCATATGCCTAAGGTTGTTCTTGAACCATGCTACGACGATGGTAGAAATCGAATTTTCTGTTTTGAAGCCATTTGGTTGGAACTTGAAAAGATTTTCATCTAGTTGTCCCTGATGCATCGTCGTCGTGTTCCTAATTTCAGACTTGGAGTTCTAGTAATAGGATTTCATTAAATTATTCAATCAATACAGTTATAAACAAAGGAGCTCTCCCGATTTGTAAATAATCAGATATTCCCTGTTGAAAATAGACGACAAGAAGATTTTCAGCTATTAGTTACTGTCAACTACTTCACTGTGTCTCAGAATTTTGAATGATCGACGATTCTGAATCGGTGATAGTTGAATTGTGGTCAAGATTTACAGCAAGAACCTGAAGAAACCTTGGAACTGGAAGCGTTGTGACCTCCACAAGTCCCTCTAAAATCTTAACAACCTGACCCATGGATGGTCTATCATGCTCCTCATCTTGGATGCACCAGCAAGCAACTCTGCAAACTCTACTCAGTTCCATCATATCTGCTTCGCCTTGTAACCTACAGTCCAACAAACTAAGAATCTCTCCCTTGTTGATTTTCTTGGCGGCCAAAATTGGGAAAAACCGAAACTCGACGTCCCCAATTTGATGGAAGTTCTTCCTGCCCGATATGATCTCGAATAGCAACATTCCGTAGCTGTAAACATCTGCTTTTGGCGTGATAGCCACACCAGAAATCCATTCTGGTGCAAGGTAGCCCGGCGTCCCTCGCATTGTGGTCATCACCCGGCTGAACTCCCTGTTGACCAGCTTCGCCAATCCGAAATCTGCTACCTTGGGGCAAAAGCTGGCATCCAGAAGCACATTCTCTGGCTTTATATCACAATGGATAATGCAGTCTCTGCAGTTCTCATGAAGATAGGCCAATCCCCTCGCTGTCCCAAGCGCAATTTGATATCTCGTCTCCCACCTGAGAACCTCAGAGTTTTTACCGAATAGATGAGAATCAAGAGAACCCTTGGACATGTAATCGTAAACCAACAATCTGTGGCTACGTTCCGAGCAGAATCCACGGAGCCTAGCAAGGTTGAGGTGTTGGATGGTGCCGATGGTGCTCACTTCCGCTCGGAACTGCTTCTCTCCTTGGCCTAATCCTTCAAGTTTCTTCACGGCGACGACAGTAGAGTCAGGTAAAGACCCTTTGAAAACAGAGCCGAAGCCTCCACCTCCGAGCTTCTCCGAAAAATTCTTGGTGATGGTTTGTAAATCCATATAGCTGAAGGGCAGTAGAGTATCGGGGCCTGAAGCAAACGGATTAACACGTTGTCTTCTTCGAGATCTATAATGGACCATATAAACGATACCCAAGAAGGCTATAATCCCTGCCAGAGGACCTACTGTAACCCCAACAAGCAAAGCCCTGCTGCTTCTATTTCCAGATTTGCTTACATCTGATGCTGCTAGACGGAGACAGATATTTACTGCTCTAGGATCACCATCAGAGAGGTACTGCAGATTCACTAAGTCTACTTTCCATATAAAACACCCAACCAAGAAAGAAAAGGCAGAGCACGAACAGTCGCTCCGACAGTCTGATTCGCATTCTTCTCTGCTCTTCGCCGACGACGGGCGGCCATTGGCAGGTGATCTCATGCCCGTCAGCAACCGAAAAGCATCTTCTTTACCACAACTTAGAGGCCTTTTTCTTATACATCCGACCGACCAATGGCCCAAATTCCATTCTTTGGCGAATCTAGGCTCGAAGCCTTGAAGACAGCTACAGGGGGGCCGACCGTTCTCGTTACAGATACTGAAAGGTCCACAGAGTGAATATACATCGCATTGTGCTCTGGGTTGTGACCATACTAAATCCCATTGCTGTTTACTCTCCAACCATTCTAACTGCTTCATTTGACCCGTAAAATCCATCACAAATCGCGTTATTATCGAGCTGTTATAGACAAAGTAGGTGAAGTAATTACCCTTGTCTGTCGTCTCTAAGCTGAAGTTGTTGATAGAATTCGAACGCATCTCTGGGAACAGTTCGATAATCTGGCCATTCCATACACCACTGGTACTGTAAGTTCGGGTTCCGTTCCAAAGAATGGAGTATTGAGCGGTCACATAACTGTCTAGCCTAAGAGAGAAAGGCCCAGGAGCTGGATCCTCCGAATTTCTCCAGGAGAACAGAAAACCGGTATCTTCAGAAAAGCGCAGCCTACCTCCTGGGAGCAAAGTGTCGGTAGGATGATCGAAGCTCTGCCAAAAAACAGCAGTTGAATTTGATTTATCTCTCAAAACAAGATTCCCGGAATCAAGAAGCTCCACAATGGCAGAATTTGCCCTCGTTGAGGAAGAATTGGTTGACCAAACCGGTACTTTTGATTGATCCAGGATGATCAGATTGCCATCTTCTGCAATTCTTACTTCCGACGACTCGTCGGAAACAGGCGTTTCTCGGTTTGCCACCCAAACGACCGTCCCCTCGGAGATTTTTTTGTACCAAATCCCCAGATAGTACTTTGGAGATGGGTATGATCTGAAGAAACCCAATTCGAAGTTGCCGCCTTTGGACGTCAAGATACGTGTTCCGGTGAGCGATTCCCCGGAACTGATGGTGTCAGCTAAGGAAATATAGTTGCCCGAGGAAAAGAAAAGAAGAAGAAACGGCAGAGAGAGCAATGGCCTTGTCTTGGCGTCCATTTGTTGAGAAGAAAATACAAGCGAAACCAGTAGTGAAACGAGCAATCGAGGTTATGAGAGGCAAAAGAGGGAGATAACGTCAGGGTAATGGCAATTCGCAGACGAAGGAAAATTCTAATTCCGTGCATCACTTTGCTTGCATTTTAGTCTTAAGACCGACTTTGAAATGTCAAATGCATTGACAATTAGAGTACAAAGGCAAGCCTCCTGTATGACTACTTTGACAAATCCACCAAATTTTAGCTAAGTCGACCATGGAAGCTTTCAAAAGTTGCATTGAAGCATTAAAAAAATTCCAAAGACTCTACTGCCGTTTACTTTTGAGTTAATCTTGAGTTAGGTCATACCCTCTTTAACATCCATCTTTTTAAATACTGCAATTTCAACCATTTTTAGTTTTTGTTTTTTGTAAGGAGGTTATGCAAAATCGAGCTACAAACTTCAAATCTACAGGCTTGTTTGCTTGATCAACAAATTATAATTTCTATACAAATATTAAGACATTATTGATACGTAAATAAGAAAAAACAACTACATCACTGGCACAAATTAGCTTACCTTTAAATTTATCCAAACATCATGAAAACTTCTCTGTGGTGGTTGTTTTTATTCTAATATGTAGGGGAAAATAATCATGTGCACATATAGCCCAAGAATGATGGCTGACTTTGATGCAACTTTTCCCACTATTTGTCCATCAACCATCACACACTATCACTTTCCTCCATTTAGGAGGGACAAATGTTGTCATTAGGTCCAATTAGTGCACTTTGTAAGTGAAATTTCACTTACACTAGGTAAAATGCACTAAAACCCATTAGTGCACTCTGTAAATTAGGATGGAAAGTAAATTACAAATATAATTTACTTTCCCCAATTTTAGGCATAACTTGAGGGAAAGTGAATTCACTCGAATCGAGCTCTGAGTTCACTTTTCCCTTCGTCAATTACATTTGGCTATTGGGAGAGCTATCGAACGAAAGCTTGGAGAAAAAAAAAACTTTGGCTCCTCTCTCGCTCGCGACCTTCGGCGATTTCAATCACCCCCTCTGCAACCTCTTCCAGGTGCTCGTTGAACCTCTCTTCCTCTTGCAGTCCCTAGCACTGGCGACCTTCGGCGACTTCTCTCCCCCCTCTGCATCCTCTCTGGCTTGATTTGAAAGAATCTAGGGTAAACCCTTCTTCCTGAAAAATGAAGATTAGTCTCTTTTTGTTTCTGAATCGTTCTTGTGCCTCTCATTTTAATTTTGGGAATCATTCATCTGCCTCTGCAACCCCTCTCGTTCTATTCGACAAAAATTTTGGTAGTTCTGTAAGTTTTGTAAGTAGAGGTTATACATAAATTTTTTACCTGTAGGACAGGTTTTACAAAAATCTTGCAGCACAAATGAACATGTGCTTGTATCATATGAGCATCCATTTTTGCCTTGTTGTGTAGAAAAATTTGCAAAAGAGTTTTTGAAAGCATGTTGTGTGACATAACGGCATAAGCCTTGTCAAATGATTATGAATCTACTAGTCCTTATTAATTTATACATAATATTGAATACAAAACTGGTTATTTACAACACGGGAGAGAGAGAGAGAGAGAGAGAGAGAGAGAGAGAGCAATTTTTCTTCCAAGAAAACACCCACTAACCAAAAAAGCCTACCATCTCAACATCTGCAATTTTATTATCTGGATCGTGAGATGAAGGGATGGATGCCATAAGATCCTCAAATTTCAGAGGTGAATGTCAGGTAGTGTACTGGAACAAAATCTGCCAAAGCAATTTTATGAAATTTTCTTCCATACATAATATTTTTATTTATCCTCTACTTACAGAACTTATAGAACCTGTATCTGACCACTGTTTCCAGCAATGATGTTGGAGATTATCCAACATGCTTCTTTCTAGTGTTCGAGTATTAAACCAAAGAAGCTAATGATCTTGTTGATCATCTATCAAAAATTGGGGTATCCTGCGATCACCTAGTTGTTGGAAATCTCCTCCCGTTATAATTTTGTGGCTCTAACCCTTTTGTTACATTCCAGATCTATCTATTAAACCAGAGAAGCTAAATTGGCAAAACAAAATATTCTCAAGAACAAATTATTATACTTTTTATGAGCTTTAGATGGCTGGAAGGAGGAAAAATAAAGATAGTATGGATAAAACTACAAAGAGAACATATGACACATGGACATGTGAGGAAGACAGTAAAATGCTTGATTTGCTCATTGAGCAAGTCAATTTGGGTAACAAATTACCCAATGGAGTCTGGAAACATGAAGTTTTCAATGGTGTTTGTATGTTTAATTTGGACACAACGAACCAAAAAACAATTGAACAGTTGAAAAACAACATGTGGATTGAAAAAAAAATCTATGAGATCATAAGAACATGCCTCAACACTAGTGGCTTTGGGTGGGATCCAACAACCCGGAAAGTCACTACAAGTAAGACAATGTGGCAAGATTACGTAAAGGTTTGTAAATATAACATAAAATGTTATGTTACTTTCATTATTAATTAGGATTTTGAGTAATTTAAGCGATGACTTTTCACGTCGAAGCACAGAGAAGCCGATAAGTATAGGCGGGAAGGTTGTCCACTATATTAAAAATTGGCTTTAGTTGTTGAAAATTATATTGCCATGGGGATAGCAAGTCAAACAAGCATTGAGTCAGAAAACAACTTTCCATATAATGATTGAGGACATAGATGAGAATGATGCAATTAGGGAGATCCCAATACCTAACGGTATAGAGTCTACAAGTGAGGCTCCTCCGAGAAGTAAAGCACCAAGAAATGTTGGTGCTAAAAATTTCTGCTACTCGGAGTAGGAAAAGATCCTAACCACTAGTTGACAATGCTTAAATGGTTGTTGATGTCATTAACAATATGTCATCAACCCTTTCAAGTATCTTTAGTTCCATACATGCCGATGCACAACTTCCATGGTTCAAAGTTATCAAGGCATTACCTAACTTGCCCCGAGAAGTCAAATTTTGTGCCACACAGTTGCTCGACACCAACGATAAGAAGGATATGTTTGTCAAGATGACACAAGAAGATCAGTATGACCGTCTAAAAGGTAAATTCAAGGCAATGTAATAGACTTACACAAATGTTGGCAATTTTAACCTATATTTACGAGACACGTTGATTTTGTATGAATGACGTTGATTATTGAGTATTTGTGGTAAAAAATGAATGTGTATGTAGTATGAATGAATGTGGGTAGAAGTTTAATGTGTTTTTTGTATGACAAATTGGTTGAAAATTATTATTGTTTGTTCAATACGTAGATATTGATACTTCTATTTTTGTTAACATGTTCAGATGTAGATAATTAAATATGTTTGAACAATGTTTTCATTATTGAATGTCTAGTATTGCAGGTACCCATGGATAATCTAATAGATAGGGAAAAAAATATGTATTTGTATTGCAGCTTACATAATTGTACTTGCCTTGTTCAATTCATACTTAAATGATCATAATAGGCGAGTACAACATTCTTATCATATGGGTGGTCCACGATATTTAAATAAAGCATTAGAAAGATCTCCTATTAAATTTAGAAAAGTGTATAGGATGAATCAAACAATTTTTCTCAAGTTGGCTGGAATCTTGAAACATAGAGGGCTCTTATTTGATACAAGGACAGTATCCGTGGAAGAACAACTTGCATATTTTTGTCTCACTGTTGGTCAACAACAATCATACAGTGTCACCTTAGAGATGTTTAAAAGATCAAATTGGACCATTAGTACATATTTTAATAAGGTGTTAGATCCTATTATCAAACTACAATCTGATTACATCAAACGACCTTCAAGACGTACTCATTCAAAGATCTTGAATAGTGATATCTATTATCCATATTTTAAGGTAAATATAAAGTCATTTGATGAATAATTTTCAGTTACTATAAAATTTATGTTTGTAGTAATGAACTTTTTTATTAGGATTGTGTTGGTGTCATCAATGGTACTCCTATTAAAGCACATATCCCGTTTGATTAACAAGCAAGATTCTGAAATAGGAAGGGTTTCCTCTCACAAAACATAATGGCAGCATGTACATTTGACATGCAATTCACTTATATACTTGTTGGATGGGAGGGATTAGCAGCTAATTCACGTGTATTGAAATCAGCATTTACTAGACGAAATAAACTGTGTTCTTGAAGGTAAATGTCACTTCTCTCTATAGTCTATTTAAATTTATTATTATTTTTATTAGATTATAATAGATATATATATCTTATTGTAGGCAAATATTATTTGGTAGATGCTGGATATGCAAATCTTCTAGGGTTTTTCGCTCCCTATCGAGGGACTCGTTATCACTTGCAAGAATTTGGAGATAATACCCCTACAAATGAAAGAAAATTATTTAACCAAAGACACTCATCTTTACAGAAACACTATCGAGCGTACATTTGGAACTTTAAAAGCTCGTATCAAGATATTAAAATATGTTCCTCCTTTTAATTTTGATGTTCAGGTAAAAGTTGTGATTGCTTGTTATATATTGCATAATTAGATACACATGAAAGATTATATGGATTTATTTGAAGATGAAGGAGATGATTCAAGTGATGATTCTAATGGAGAACATTGTGAAGATAACAATGCAAATAAAAATGAAGACAGTGATAATGGTGATGATTTTGAGGCTGATGTGGACACTCAAAGAAATACTTAGAGGAAGTCTGCAGTATAATATACAAGAGCATCATATTTTTGAGATGTATTAGCAATTCAGATGTGGCAAAATTATTGACTATTATTTTTAATGTCATTAAATATTTTTTTGTGTTGTATTTTGTATGTACAGTTGTAGGTTTTTTTATATTAAATTGGTGATTGAGTAATATTTGTATTATTTGTATTTTTATTATTACGATGTTTGCGTAGTACGTTGGGTAATGAATTTAACCAAATATAATTGTGTATATACATTAGTTTAAGAGTGAAAATTTAAAACCTTTTAATATAATAATTGCATTAAATTTTTTTAATATTATAAAAGTAAGTATTTGTGTAAATATTTTACTTTTTATAAATTATTTTAATAAATTAATATTATTTTGATATTACTAATATATTAAGTTAATAAATAGTTTATAATATTCTTTTTATATAATTATTTCATATTTAGATATTAAAAAATTACAATTTGATTACAATTTTAATAGTATAAAAGTAAACATTTGTTTAATCATTATATTTAATATATTTTATTTATTAACTAATATTAATTTAATTTTTTGAATGTCTGATCTATCAAAATATTTTATTTAATAAATAATCTCTCTGCACTTTACACCACACTTTCCATTGTGCACACTAACACAAACAAATACTTAACACTGCATATTATATTATGCACATTAACACAAACAAATATTTTACACTGCACTTCACATTGTGCACATTAACTACACTTTATGCCCCTTAGTGTGAAGTGGAGAAAGTATTAAGAATGATATCTTATCTTGTGCTCTTTATAATGTGCATCAAGCAACTCATCAAACAAGTTTTAATAAATAATAAATATTTAATATTTAACACAAGTAAAATGTAATTTTAAAATAAATTAGATAATTAATAAATAAAAATTATTTAGAAATAAATTATTGGTGAAATTATCATTAACATAATTTTTTAATAAATTATAAATAAATTAAATATAATTCAAATCAAATATAGTTAACTATAAATAAATTAAGTATAATACAAATAGTTTACAATTAACATGATAAGTTATAATATATAAATAATTATGATTAATTTGAAAAAAATATTACTAAAAAATATAATTAATCTAAATAAGTCATTATTAAGGCTAAACATTATAACGAACATATCATAAATTATAACTAATAAAATAAATTATTATCCTTCTCTCATGACTCCAATTCTCCTTTATGACAACCGTTAGGTGTCACTTAATTGCAATTCTTCGTAACAAACAAATAGTGGCCGTGTAATATACGGTTGATACATATTTGATACAAATATCTAGAACGTATCAGAGTGTTTCCATCGATACACCCCCTATATTGGCCTGAATAAGCTGATCGGGGTCTCTTGGAGAATTAAAGTGGAACTGGGTCAACAACGAGGGAGGCGATCATGGCTTTGGTGCGGCCATGGGAGAAAGTATAGCCATCCTTGTTGTCTTCGTACAAGACCTCCATCACTCTAGCGAGATTGACGGGACGAGTGATCAGCTTGGCCGCATACGGGGTGGGCTTGAAGCAGCCTTCATTGATGTCTTTCCATGCAACTGCGTAATACTGTCTGAATAGATCAACCACCTCCTGTTCGGACAGCCCACGCTCCCTCATGAAGCACTCCACTGTTGACTCGACGTGTCCTCTCTGCTGCTCAAACTGCAATATCCCATCGAACACCGATCAAAAAATCATTCAGCATCAATTCCGTTTTGATTTTTACCATCAATCTGGTCTCACAAACTATAAACGATATTTGTTTCATCGGGTAATTACCTTGCCGGTGACTATGTCGTCTATGAACCTGCAGATCTCTGCAGCCGCCATGGTGACTCGAGGTTGGGTTTTCAACCACTCAAATATGTCACTGGAGATTTCACCCATTCCAACCATAGAGAGGAGGAAGATGGTTCGATAACCACAGCTGGTGAACGAAACTCTCATATGCTCTTCTGTTCCGGGCTGATATTGGTTCACATACCATTCTGTTTCAACGAAGAAGGCCTTGCATAGATCCTTCATCTGGAACGCCGACCAAACGTTAGTCATGGTTCAACGCATGCATGTTGATGCGCACAAGTGATTAAAAAGGTTTGAAGGAAATGTCCTACCGCTTCTATCATGTAGTCGATTTGGTAGGAGAGTCCTTCCGGAGCAATCTCATCGTGAAATTCCTTGGTGTAAGTAATCAGCTCAAGAAAAAGAGGTCTCATGTACTCTGGCAGCGTCTCTGCGGCCTCTACATCCCACCTGCAAGTATAGGGGATTTCATTCATTTAAAACACGGTCCATATATTGTTAAAACTTCTTTTCTATCAGGGGGAATTGACGCATGCATACCTCTCAACTGCGTCTGTGAACTGCTTGAGCTCTTCAAAGACACCGTATGCGTCATAAGTATCATCAATCAGAGATATCAGGCCTAAGATTTTGGACGCAAAAACTCTTGATCGGGAGTAACGGGGATCAAAAGTCACGCTCATGATCCAAAAGTAGCACTCTACTACCCGATTTCTTGCATAAAAGCACTTCTCTGCAAGTTCTTGGTCCTTCCACCACCTGAAGTGTTCATCAGTATACAGACCCTTGTTCAGTTAAGAATGTTTTGACAGCCAAATAATCATGACAAATCCGCCCTGAATTAACTAGTGGCAATTCGGATTTTATCCTTTTCGATCTTTTATTTCTAGTCAAACTTACTTTGAGATTGCCTTGATCTCTCTCTGGTGGACAGCCTGAACTAGATTGTAATCCAACTTGGCATATTCAAGCAGCACGGGGTTACAGGTGTTGATCTCTTCGTAGACTGAGATGAAATATCTTGCATTCAACCTCGGTAATCGTCTGTGAGTTGGTATCTTGATGGCCCGGGCCACCTGTTTGGCAAGTGATGGATCCATGTTTGAGAGGGCAGATTTCAATTGCTCGGAAGTGAAAGCAACGGCTTCGTCTAATATGTCTTCCCCTTGCACGCTAAGGAATGCCGCTTCATGCAAACTTAAGAGCCCCTTCACATCCGTAGTCAAGCTTTGCTTGAACTTGCCCTGCTCGTCCAAGAACTTTCTGAAGACATCTGTTGTACCACATCCATCCAAGCATGTTTATGTGAATTATATAGCAAAGACGTGGAACGGGATCCATGCACAAGGAAGATGAAGGTCACTGTTTTTACCTGCGGAGGCCTTGTATCCTCCCTCTCTGAGGACACGAAATCGAGTGGCTACGGAGTATAGATCATCGGCATCAACATCGTCAGAGCTTGTAGAATGGATTCGTTGGAGTGCATCGTCGATTTCCTTCTCAAATTGGTAGTTCAAACCAAGCCTATAGACAGCGTCCAACAAGTAGATTTCATCTGGGGTCCCCTGGGCGTGTTTCAAAATTTCCTTCACTTCTTCCTTGAGAACTTCAGCCCTTTTCGCCCATTGGTCCAGGTTCTGCACGCATATACAAGTGAGATTTCTTACATACAAAGAAAACTTCAAAGGAGAAATATGCATGAAACAAAGAAGAGGTGGAAGATATAGGAAAGATAGACTGTACTGATGAGTGTTAAAAAAGGGTGATGGCATGAATTCTAAAGTAACGATCTTTACCTCTTCATCTTGAACGAGGTCGACAAAATAATGGCCCCAGGCAGAAGGAGGAAACTGAGCCACGGGACGAACGATCTGGCTCTTCTCATTCTCAGCCTGAGGGACAGTAGAGGTGACAGGGGTGGGAGTGACAAGAGCCATTGTAATGCAGACGGGTCGCGGAGCTAATGCTTACAAACTCAAAAGACTAGCTTGGTAATGTCAGGGTGAGCCAGTGAGGTATTTAAAGACGGGCCAAGACTAGTCTTCGCATTTTTCCTATTATTAAACAAAACTTCTTCGATGACTCTCATGGATTACACCAAGTTGGTGAAAAATCTGTGAAATATTCATTGTATAGGGTTAATGTTGTAGTTATCCTTTTGTTTTTCCTCCACTCTTAGCCATCGCCCTTGAGTCTAGTTTTTGCCTTGACCGCATGTGCGTAGAAAAGAGGCTCCCAAGCAGCCAAGAAGCAGAAATGGAGTCTCTGTCTGTTCCTATTCAACAAAAGTCACTTCCATCCCCTGGAGATCAAATATTGTCTTCGGCATGCATTTTCGTCAAAAATGATCGAATGCAAAATACAAAAAAACATGAAGAAATAGTCGTCTAGTCAAAGTAGCCGCTGCTGTAATCAACAATTAACTAAAAACGCCTTTTACAAGCAAAACGTGGTTATGCGAACTAATTCTCAATCAAGGAGAGAAGAGTAGATTAATGGGTGAAAATTTTCAAGTCTGGCGCCTCGGTGAGCCAAAGCAGATGTCCTTGGTCACCATCGGTCAGTAGAAAACTGCTCCACCTGGTGCAGTGCAGGATGAGCTTATACTTGCTCGCCGCCTTCATCTTGAAAACGAAAATGGCTCCAATACGGCCATGTTTAGGGAAATGCGGGAGGAGATAGATCCTCCGTTCAAAAATAGGGTGAAGCTAATGAAGATAAAATCTAATGAAATCCAGAACAAATTTGCAAACATGTTTGGAGGCCATAAAACTGGAATGAACTAACTACCCAATATTCCACTAATTGTAATTTGAAAGAAATCGCCCACCTGGTCCTTCCCGTCAGAAATCTGGACTCCTGGTGGGTTCATGAAACTGCTATTTTAACATTCCTTTCTTCATCGAGTCGCCATCCATGAATTTGGAATAGAATAAGACAGTTTTTTTCTATTTTCTCGTCAAAATTCGCGGTCGTTCTTAAAGCATAAATGACCTGATGCATGGGCGGAGCCACTTTCTTATCCCTGCAATTTAAATTCAAAGAAGATAAACAAAATTATCTTAGAAATTTTATTTTATTTTCCTGTTAGAACCCTGATGACAATTACAATCGTTCCAAAATGGATGAGCCAAGCAGAAAGAAATTTGGATTGAGATTCTTTGGACAAAAACACGAACACGCGGCCTAGTAAAATATCAGGTGAGCCAAGCTGCGATTTTTTTTTTTCGAAACTCTGTTAGGTGAGAGAGAGAGACAGTGAAAGAGGGAGAAGATAGAGAGCACAAGGCCGAAGGAGCATCGAGATTGTGACTTAAATCCTCTCACATATGCTTTTTTCTTTCTCTCTCTCTCTCTTTCTCTCTCAGAGATCGTTCATGTCAGGAAACCGACGACGGCACGTCCGAGAGGCTCGATGCGATGCCACCAGTGAAGCTGGGTCTGTGAAAAGGTGAACGGGGAGACGAAGGGGGAAGGAGGTTCTATCGTTTTCGACCCACTAATGAACTTGAATTGAAGTAAAGAGAAATGAATTGAAGTGAAGTGAAATGAGTTGATTCAACTTCAACACATGTTTGGGTGTCAGTGTAAATGAATTCAAGTGGCTGAAAAATAGATTCCAATGTTAGTGCCCCAAATAAAAGTATAATAAAAGAAGAAAATGAGTAACCTATTATAATATACTTAAATAGAACATATATCTAAACATATAATTAACCAAAATAAATGTGGTTACTACATTGATAAGTGATTTAACGTGTAATATTATAATATATTAATATCTTAATTAATGAAAAACTATATTATATTACTTAATGATTATAGTTTATTATAAATTAAAAAATAATTACGTGTGACTAGAATAAATTATATAAAATTAATAAAAAATTAAAAAATAACATAAGATAATATAATGAATAAACCTAATGGTTTAATCAATTATAAGTTCATTGGATAATTAAACCAATTAATGATTACATTTTATTATAATCAATATACTAATTACGTGTGACAAGAATAAATTATACAAAATTAAAAAAAATTAAAAAATAAAATAAATAAATCTAATGGTTTAATTAATTATAGCAATTGGATAATTAAACCAATTAATGATTACAATTTATTATAAATTAATGTAATAATTACGAGTGACTAGAATAAATTATACAAAATTAATAAAAAATTAAAAATAACATAAGAGAATATAATAAATAAACCTAATGGTTTAATTACTTATATAAATTGGACAATTAAACCAATTAATGATTAAAATTTATTATAAATTAATATACTAATTATGTGTGACTAGAATAAATTATAAAAAATTAATAAAAAATTTAAAAATAACATAAGAGAATATAATAAATAAACCTAATGGTTTAATTAATTATATCAATTGGATAATTAAACCAATTAATTATTAAAATTTATTATAAATTAATATACTAATTACGTGTGACTAGAATAAATTATTTAAAATAAATAAAAAAGTTAAAAATAAAATAAGTACATATAAATAAAAATATATTTTTTAATAACATAAGATATAGTTTAAAAATAAAATAATATTTTAATAAAAAATAAATAAATACATAATAAATAAATAAATATATTAATTTATCAATAACATAATATATATTTTACATATTATTAGTTAATAATATATTCACACAAAATGAAAAAGTAATGGTTTAATTAATTGGATAATTAAACCAATTAATGATTACAGTTTATCATAAATTCATATACTAATTACGTGTGACTAGAATAAATTTTAAACACGTGAAAAAGGTATAAAATAACAAAAACGAATATAATTAACATAAATTATTTTTAAGAGCATCTTCGTGTGTTTAACATCATCAACTTACTAGTTTAGTACATACGAACGATAACATACATGTTCAAAAGCAATAAAGTACAACCACTAATAATCACTCCACATGTTAGTTGCCATGGCATCTCGAAATTGTGTAGTTGTAGTAGATTCAAATGCACAACGCCTCCACATAGTTGTTGATAGGTTGCCTTCATCCCCAAGATCATCGCTATCTTCATCCAAATTTTCACCTGCTAAGCGGACCTCATCCAAATTTTATCAGACAACCAATAAAAAATAAAATACCATGAGGTGGATATTTATAACACCAAAATCTCCTCACCACATGGCAAGAGCATTCCAAAGCACTTCAAACAAATTCAACAACATTCTAAAATATTTCAACCCTTAAAAGCTCCAAAACCTAAACCCTAAACCCTAAACCCTAGACCTTAACACCCCTAAAAGCCCCAAACCCCTAAACCCTAAACCTTACAACCCATAAAACCCCCAAACCCTAAACCCTAGACCTTAACACCCTAAAATCCCAAAACCTTAAACCCTAGACCTTAACACCCCGAAAAGCCCCAAACCCCTAAACCTAAACCCTAGACCTTAAAACACCTAAAGCCCCAAACCATAAACCCTATACCTTAAAACCCCTAAAAGCCCCAAACACTAAACCCTAGGCCCTTAAAACACTATCACCCTAAAAATCGAGAACCTTATTTTAAAAAAAAAAACATAAACCCTAAAGGGCTTAGGTAAAGAGTAAAATCTATACCTTAAAACCCTAAAAGTCCCAAACCCCAACTCTAATCCCAAAATTAAACTCTATCAAGACGAAATTGAACCCTAAATCCCATTAATGGCCACAATCAAGATAAATTATGCACAAAAATTAAAATTAAATCAAATAAAACACTAAATTAGTTGAAAAAAATATTAGGGTTTCGGCTTACTTTATGAAATTTAGGGAAAATCACCACCAAATGGGGAAATCTAAGCCCAATAGAAGAAATCAACTCCTAAATATAAAAAATCGAAGGAAATCGATGGATATCAAAACCGGAATAGGTTAAATCAAAAGAAATCGGGGGAGGGGGGGAGGGAGGAAAGAGAAGAGTGAGAACGAGAAGGGAGAGGGAGGCCGAGAGTGAGAAGAGAGGGAGAAGGAAGAGTTAGGCCGAGAGAGACGCGGAAAGAGAAGAAGAAGATGGGGCAAAAAAAATCAAGCGATGACGGGAGAAAACTGATGAGAGCGGAAACGAGAGATGACGAGAGAAAGCAGAGAGAGCGAAGACGAGAGGAAGAAGAGGAAGAAGATGGGACGAAAAAATTCGTTGGGAGACGAAGGCCGAGGGAGAGGGAGAGGAGAAAGGAAAATGAGGATTCAAATGGTTGATTCGGAAAATTGGGTTGAATCAGCTTTCCGCGATTTTTGCCTGAGAGAATGAAGTGATGTAATCTCACTGCAATTCATTTCTTTATGCACTAACGCCTTACGCGGGATGAACTAGGTAATGCGGGGGGAACTCATTCCACTTCATTGTGGACTAACCCCCCCTAATTGGGAAAAATTAAAAACTCAAGAGAAGGAGAAGACTTTAGAGTCATTGCCCAGCAGAGACGTGTCAAATGGGCAGCTAGCACTCTGAATTTCCTCACCCAGAGGCCTGTCAACAAGTCACTTTCATGTCTTCAGATGTCTTGTCGTCAATCTCCTCGTACAATGAGATGAAATATCTCGGTACAATGAGACGAAGTATATTGCACTGACCCTCGATAATCTCTCATGGTCGGTAATTCAAGAGAGAAATGGAACGAGACTTGCATTATGATATTTGCCCAACATTGTAACTGCATATACTATGTAAGTCTTGTGCAAACCTGAGAATATATTAAACTCCCAACCACAAAAGAATAAGGAATGTTTATCATTTATTCATTCTCCAAATCATTTCTACGACCTTGTTCCAACCTGAACTTGTCACCTTTGACAATAAGTGCAACACCGGATGAACAATTCTTCATAAAAATCTCTCTAAAATTTTATTGATATAGGTTTCTTGAGAAAATCCTAATGTCTCTCAGGATTTGTCTCTCTCAAACTTTATGCCTATGACATAAGAAGTTTCACCCAATATATTTCATATTAAATTGTATTACAGATTACTAGAACAATGCAAAAAAAACTCTTCAAGTCTAAATTCAATGAACACCCGTGGTAGAGCCTCATATGACTTCGCAGTCACTATGAACCGTACATCGTCATTGATGGGGGTCGGGTTTCGTTGGCTAATGGATGCCCGTGTAGGCGACTCAGCCTTGTTTGAACTGGACTAAACCCCCTAATCCAAAACCCGAACCGAGAACCCTAACAAATTAAAATAAACCCCAAAAGTCCCAAACCCTAAAACCCTAAACCCTAGACCTTAAAACCCCTAAAAGCCCCAAACCATAAACCCTAGACTTTAAAACCCCTAAAAGTCCCAAACCCTAATCCCTAAACCCTAGACCTTAAAACCGCTAAAAGCCCCAAACCATAAACCCTAGACCTTCAAACCCTTAAAAGCCCCAAACACTAAACCCTAAGCACTTAAAACACTATAACCCCAAAAATCGAGAACCCTATTTAAAAAAAAAAAAAAACATAAACCCTAATTCCATACCTAAAGACTAAACCCTAGACCTTAATCCTGAAATTAAACCCTATCAAGACGAAATTGAACCCTAAATCCCACAATTAGGCCACTATTAAAATAAATTACGCACAAAAATTAAAATTAAATCAAATACAACACTAAATTAGTTGAAAAAAATTAGGGTTTCGGTTTACTTCTGAAATTTGAGGAAAACCACCTTCGAATGGGGAAAATCTAAGCCTAATCGAAGAAATCGACAATAAATGTCAAAAATCAAAGAAAATCTATGGAATCGAAGGATGTCGACACCGGAATAGGTTAAATCGAAGGAAATCGGGGGGGGGGGGGAAGAGAAGAGCGAGAACGAGAAGGGAGAGAGAGGCCGAGAGTGAGAAGAGAGGGACGCCGAGAGGGAAAAGAGAGAGGGAGACGAGAGAGGGAGAAGGAAGAGTGAGGTTGAGAGAGAAACAGACAGGAGATGCGTAGAAGAGAAGAAGAAGATGAGGCGAAAAAAATCGAGCGATGACGAGAGAAAACTGAGAGCGAAAACGAGAGAAAACAGAGAAAGTAGAGGGAGCAGTGAAAGCGGAGACGAGAGGAAGAAGATGGGGCAAAAAAAATCGTTGAGATACAAAGGTCAAGAGAGAGGGAGAGGAGAATAGCAAATGACGATCGCACGGTTCGGTACCATAGATTATTTCGTTTTTTTAGTGGCTTTCGTACAGTGCAACTTCTTCCTGGCTTCGGTGTAGCATTTTTTTTATTTTTATGTCAATCTATTGATCAAACTGGCGTCACCTCCGAGAGATATTGAAGATGTCCCATCGTAAAATAAGATGAATAAGATGAAGATGTCCCATCGTAAAATAAGATGAATAAGATGAAGATGTCCCATCGTAAAATAAGATGAATCATGTTACGGTGATGTCACATTTCTTGTTTTATAGGTTAAGATGGAAAATTAATCAACGAACACATGTCCCCCTGCTGCTCAAAATGTAATGTCCCATCAAATAACAATCAAACAAAACATCTCATCAGCGTCAATCTGGCCTAATAAATATATATTACATTACTTCGGTGGTTGCTATGTAATCCCGCGGATAATAGGAAGAGCTTTCGACCACACCAAAATATCAGCACAGACTTTCCCATTTTCGACCAAGGAGAGGAGGAAGATGGATTTATAAAGACTTCCCCATTTTCGACTAAGGAGAGGAGGAAGATGGATGTATAAAGACTTCCCCATTTTCGACCACGGAGGAGGAAGATGGATTTATAACCACAGTCCGTTAAGGAAACATTTGTTTGCTCTTCTTTTCCTCACTGATATTGTTTGTCATTACATTCTAAGTAGGCTGGTTAATCATTTTCATGCCGAGATCCCACTATATATCATGGATTTTACTTATTTTTAAATCAAGTAAAACATTTCCTAGATATTATGAGAAATAGTTGGAAACATTAAGCTTACGGAGAACTCCTTAATGTAGAGATGTAAATATTTTTCCTTTTTTAATCTCAATCGTTGAAACCGATAAATAGAATATATCGTTAAATTGCTCTACAAAATATTTCTCTCTTGTAGGAGGGAGACAGCCAGGGCTGCTCCACCACATTACTAACAATGTATCAAGATAGCATTAGAATCAATTTTGGATCAAGCTTGTTCAATTAGTAAGCTAAACAAGCACATCTGATATAGCATATTCTCAAAATATTGGTATAGCATAATCTGGAAGCGTCAAAATCATACACATATGACTCCAAGTGCATAATACACATGTTTACCATTTTATATATTTTACTAATTCTTATGATATATATATATGTTCCATGACATGAAAATCTCTTAAACGAGGATAGGATCGACAAGGAGTGTTGTGATCATCTCCTTCGTGCTCCCTCCGGAGAAAGTATACCGGTCTTCATTGTTGCAGATGTACCACCCATCTATCACTCGAGCAAGATTCACAGCTTTGTTGAGAATGTACATGGGAAATGGAGTTGGTCGGAGGCAAGCTTGGTTGATGTCCTTCCAAGCTGTATGATAGAAGTGCTTGAACAGATCTTCTACCTCCTGCCTCGTCATGCCCTTCTCTTTCATGAAACACTCAATGCTCGACACGACGTGTCCTCTCTGTTGTTCAAACTGCAGTTGTAGTTCATCTCAAAGAGTTAAGCTTGAGAAAGATGATTTAGCTTTTCTTGGGATGTTCACATTTATCTTAGCAACAACTTACCTCATTGCTGACGAGATCATCCACGAAGCGACAGATCTCTGCACTGGCCATGACGATTCTTGGCCGAGAATTCCCCCATTTGAGTGCCTCGATTGACGCATCTTTCATGCATACCATGTTGAGGAGGAAAGCTGCTGGGTAACCACTGGTGATCAAAGACACCTGTATGTACTCCTCCGTTCCCGGGGTGTAGCGATTGTGATACCACTCTTGTTCAGTGAAGTAGGCTCTGCATAGATCTTGTAACTATGACACCAGAAAGAAACTATAAATTAATTGATTCCTTAGCCTAGTCCACAATATCGTTACTGCCTCCCATAGCCAAACTTCATACCGCTTGCTTAGAGTAGCCAAATTGGTAGGAGTACCCTTCCCGCTCCAGCTCCTCTTCAGTTTCCTTGAATAAAGTTATTAATTCATGGTAAAGCGGCTTCAAATACTCAGGCAGCTCGTCCATGGCCGCCAAGTCCCACCTGCAACCGTGTTTTCCAATTAGACTTCAATTGTTTAACTTAATTCCGAAAAAAGAAAATGTTATATGAACTACTTGGGAATTCAATATCAACTCCTTTTTGTAATGTTTTTTATTTCGTGGATGAAAAGAACATGTAACCTCTCGATTGCCTCTGTATACTGTTTGAGTTCTTCATAAACTCCATATGCATCATAAGTGTCATCCGTCAGTGATATCATGCTTAACGTTAACGTTTTGGCAGCAAACACTCTGGATCGGGAGATGTGGGGTTCTGGAGCTACACTCATGTTCCATACATAGCACTCTACCACCCTTCCACCACCTGAAACATTAAATATATTGAGACCAATTAGGTGCAATTTGAGAAGAATGATTTAAAATTCACCACACTTTGGGGTGCCAAGCTTTTATTAATTTACAGGAGTGATATCCCAATTACAGGGATTTACAATTGATTACAAGATATTGGATTTGTACATACAAGGAATGATTGAGCTTAATTAGCTCCTATGATGGAAGGCCCTAAACAGGGCAATGATCCTTAATTGATTGAGAATCAGTTTTACGATCCTTAATTGATTGAGGATCAATCTCTTAAGGCAGTATCTTCAACAGCCCCCCGCAAGCTAAGCGTCAGATTAGAACGGACGTGTAGCTTGAACCGAAAAAACTGAAATAGAGGGCGAGAGACGCTCTTGGTGAAGATATCCGCAATTTGTAAGTGAGATGGCACATATTGAGTGCGAATCTTTCCAGCAACAACAAGTTCTCGCAGAAAGTGAATGTCTAGTTCAACATGTTTGGCCCGCTTGTGAACAACAGGGTTGGAGCTCAAGAAAAGAGCGTTTTTGTTATCGCATAAGAGAAGTGGCTACTTGGGAATGGATACTTTGAGATCACGAAGAAGATGAGTGAGCCAGATAAGTTCGGTGGCCGTGAGAGCAAGGGCACGATATTCAGATTCACAGTTGGAACGAGAAACTGTAGGTTGCTTCTTGGCACTCCAGGAGACTAAGTTGTCCCCAAGGTAAATAGAGTAACCCGAGGTGGAGCGGCGAGTGTCAGGACAGTCGGCCCAGTTAGCATTAGAATAAGCAATTAAGGAGCCAGGAGAAGCAAACGGGCGAAAGGATAGACCATAATGAAAAGTGTCTTTGACATACTGAAGAATACGCTTAACAACAAGGAAGTGGTTATCAGTGGGAGAGTGTAGAAATCGACTGACCGAGTTGATAGCATGAGCAATGTCGGGACGCATGATGGTCAAATATTGAAGAGCACCAACAAGAGATCGGTAAAGAGTGGGATCCGAAAATAACTAACCAACAGAAGATAGATGTTGAGAAACCACCATAGGAGTATGCACAAGTTTGCTGTCAAGTAATTGAGTTCGGGCAAGAATGTCGCGCGCATATTTCAGCTGACTAAGAAAGAGCCCATCAGCGGTGGGTGTGGCTTCAAGACCATGGAAGTAGCTGAGAGAACCCAAGTCCTTTGTAGCGAACTCATAATGAAGCTTGCTGGCAAAACTATCAAGCACAGAGGGATTGTTGCCCGTGATAATAATATCATCGACATATAGGAGCAGATAAAGGATGTTAGAGTGCCGATGAAAGACGAAGAGCGAATGATCAGCCCGACTGCAGTGGAAGGAAAGATGTGTAAGGAAAGAGCTGAACCGTTGGAACCAAGCTCGAGGGGCTTGTTTGAGACCATAGAGAGCTTTCTGAAGCTTGCAAACATGATCAGGGAAGTGAAGATCAATATACCCAAGCGGCTGGTCCATATAGACACACTCATTGAGATGACCATTGAGGAATGCATTTTTGACATCCAATTGACGGAGAGACCAGTGATGAGTAATAGCAAGAGAGAGTACAACCCGAATAGTGGTAGCTTTGATGACAGGACTGAAGGTGTCGGTGTAGTCGAGACCTGGGACTTGTGTAAACCCCTTCGCGACAAGACGAGCTTTGAACCGCTCAATAGAACCATCAGGCAAATATTTGGTCCGAAAGACCCATTTAGAACCCACAATATTGGTATGAGCCAGTCGAGGTACCAAAATCCAAGTACAATTATTTTGAAGAGCATGAATTTCTTCATCCATAGCGGCAAGCCAGGCAGGATTCTTGGTAGCAGATTTGAACCCTTTAGGCTCAGCAGATGCGAGGAGAGCAGAAAGCAGCCCAGATGAGCCAGAATACGCCAGATCAGCCGACTGCCGAGGTTTGAAAATACCAACTTTGGCGCGTGTGACCATAGGATGAGAACCCACCGGAATAGCAGCAACAGGAGTAGTGGAATCAGCGTGTGGCAGAGTAGGTCCTGTAAAAATAAAAGGAGCATGCAAAGACTCATCCATGGGATTAGTGCAAATAACATAAGGACGGGAGTCGGATTGAGTAATATGCCGAGAATGGGGCGCCGGAAGAGATGGGGGCATGACAGTAGAAGAGAAACTGGGTTCCAGAAAGTTGGAGAAATTGAGAGAGGATAAAGGTTGAGCTTGGGAAGAGGCGTGGGATGGGAAATGAGTCTCATCAAATTGAGCATGACGAGTGATATAAAGTTTAGATGTGACAGGATTAAGACAACGAAACCCTTTGTACGATGAACTATAGCCCATAAAGATGCAAGGAATACTACGAGGCGAGAATTTATTTGGCATATAATCACGTAAACATGGGTAGACACGACAACCAAAGGGATGAAAATTGTCATAATTTGGAGGAATACCGTATATAAGTTCAAAAGGGGACTTACCTCTGAGAAGCGGTGTGGGCAATCGAAGAATGATTTAAAATTCACCACACTTTGGAGTGTCATGTTTTCATTAATTTATAATAGTGATATCCCAATTACAGGGATTTACAATTGATTACAAGATATTGGATTTGTACATACAAGGAATGATTGAGCTTAATTAGCTCCTGTGATGGAAGGCCCTAAACAGGACAATGATCCTTAATTGATAGAGGATCAATCTCTTAAGGCAATATCTTCAACACAATTGATATGTGAACTAGTATCCGCTAATTTATATAAAAAGAAGCTTCCTTACGTTGAGACATCCTTTTATCTCTCTCGTGAACGGCCTGAAAAAGATTAAAATCCAACTTAGCATACTCAAGTAGTGTGCGCATGTCCTCAGATGTCTTGTCGTCGATCTCCTCATACAATGAGATGAAGTATCTTACATTGACCCTCGGTAATCTCTTGTGGGTCGGTAATTCAAGAGCTCGTTGAACCTGCTTTGCAAGAAGTGGATCGAGATTGGGCAAGGAGGACTTCAGATGCTCGGAAGTGAAAGCAATGGCCTCGTCGTGTATGTATTCTCCTTGTATTCCTAAGAATGCTGCTTCATATAGGCTGAGCAAACCTTTAACGTCCTCCGTTAGGCTCTTTTTGAATGTTTTCCCTTGCTCGTCCTTAGAACTTTTCAAATACATCTGTAAAACCGAAAAAAAACATTTACTATCTTCCAGCAACCTAGCTAGTTTCTTAGTTAATAAATCCATTCACGCATGTAATTAAGCTGTGTTTAAACTTGCCATGCTCGTCTGTGAACTTCCTAAACACACCTATTGTACAACATCCATCCAAACATGTTTGTGTGAATTATATAGCAAAGACATGAAACGGGATTCAATGTAACAGGAGTTGAACATGAAAATAATTGTTTTTACCTGTGGAGGCCTTGTATCCTCCCTCCCTCAGAACCCGAAATCGAGTAGCTTCAGAGTATAGATCACCGGCATCAACATCGTTTGAATATGTAGTATGAATTCGGTGCAGTGCATCGTTGATTTCTTTCTCAAATTGGTAGCTTAATCCAAGCCGATTGAAAGCGTCCAGCAAGTAAATTTCTTCTGGGTTTCCCTGGGCGTGTTTCAAAATCTCCTTCACTTTTCTCCTCAGCACTCCAGCCCTTTTCGCCCATTGATCAAGCTTCTGCACGTACATGTGAGACTTCAGACACAGAAAGAGAACTTCTATAAAGAATACCGCTTCATCTTGTAAGTGGCCCCAGACAGAAGGAGGAAACTGAGTCGTTGGACGAACGACCTCGCTGACAGAGGTGAGAGTTACAAGAGCCATTGGAATTCAAACAGGTTTCTGAGCTTAAAACTTCAATTACAAGCAAACTCAAGACTGACTTGGTAGTACCGGAGATTGAGGCATTTAAAGAGCGGCCAGAACGAGAATCTGTAAAATTTCAACCACTCCCTGTTGCATTGCAGATGCTTTTGGAGTGAGCGTTGCCCTCCACGAAAAACTTTTGTACCAATTTCTCAAATTCTCCCTCCCATTAAAATTATTCTATTATTCTTACATTCAAGGAAACCAGTGTCACCTTAAAAAAAAAAAAAAAAACACGTTTCTTACGTGCCTCCAACTTTGTTTTTTTGTGCCAGACTTATCCTCTATCTATGGTACATGGCCTTTCTCGATTTTGTGGGTGCCCAAGATTATTTCTTCCTGACTTGGGAATTATTTATTTTGATGAGCTTTCGTATAGTACGATGATCCTCAGTGCTACATCGTGGACATGAGGCCCTCCTTTTATCTCAGATTTTCAAGGGTGAGAGATGTCACATCTGTTAATAAAACTAGCGTCACCCCCGAGACATCATCATGATCCTTACGTGGATGAGATGCCCCAAGAGTTTGGCTTCTAAGGTAGAGCTGCTTCATAAAAAAATTTATTTACATTGCGAAGGTTTCAATAAAGAAATCATGTTATGGTGATGACCTTTTCTTGTTTTTTAGCACTCGAAAATGGTTAAGATGGAAAATTGATCAACAAACACAAGTGCCCTGTCTACTCAGCAGCGGCAGTGGCGATCATAAGAGGAGCTTTCAACCACTCCAAAATATCAGCGGAGACTTCTCGATTTCCCACCACGGAGAGGAGGAAGATGGATTTATAAACACAGTTGGTTAAGGAAACATTCATGTGCTCTGCTTTTCCTCGCTGATATTGTTTGTCATTACATTCTAAATAGGTTGCTTAATCATTTTCATGTCGAGATCCCACTATATATCATGGATTTCACTTATTTTAAAATCAAGTAGAACATTTCCTAGATGTTATGAGAAAATATTTGGAAACATTAAGCTTACAGAGAACTCCTTATAAGTAGAATGTAAATATTTTTTCTTTTTTAATCTCAATCATTCAAACCGATAAGTAGAATGTATCATTAAATTGCTCTACAAAATATTTCACTTATGTAGGAGGGAGAGCCAGGGAGCTCCACCACATTACCAACAATGTATCAAGATAACATTAGAATCAATTTTGGATCAAGCTTGTTCAATTAGTAAGCTAAACAAACACATCTTATATAGCATATTCTCAAAATATTGGTATAGCATAATTTGGAACCGTCAGAATCATACACATATAACTCCAAGAGTACACATATGTTTACCATTTTAAGTATTCTAATAATTCTTATGATATATATATATATATGTTCCATGACACGATAATCTCTTAAACGGGGATAGGATCGACAAGGAGTGTTGTGATCATCTCCTTCGTGCTCCCTCGGGAGAAAGTATACCTGTCTTCATCGTTGTAGATGTACCACCCTTCTATCACTCAAGCAAGATTCATAGCTTTGCTGAGAATGTACATGGGAAATGGAGTTAGCTGGAGGCAAGCCTTGTCGATGTCCTTCCATGTTGTATCATAGAAGTTCTTGAAGAGATCTTCTACCTCCTTCCTTGTCATGCTCAAAGAATTAAGGTTGAGAAAGATGATTTATCTTTCTTGGGATGTTCATATTTATCTTAGCAACAACTTTACTCATTGCTGACGAGATCATTGATGAAGCGGCTTATCTCTGCACTGGGCATAATGATTCTTGGCTGGAAATTCCCTCATTCGAATGCCTCGATTGATGCATCTTTCATGCATACCATGTTGAGGAGGAAAATTGTTGGGTAACCACCACTAGTGGTCAAAGACACCCATATGTACTCCTCCATTCCCGAGGTGTAGGAATTGTGATACCACTCTGTTTTAGTGAAGTAGGCTCTGCATAAATCTTGTAACTATGACACCAGAAAGAAAACTATTAATTAATTGATTTTTTAGTCTAGTCCACAATATTGTTAATGTCTCCCTTAGCCAAACTTCTTACCGCTTGCTTAGAGTAGCCAATTTGGTAGGAGTACCCTTCAACTCCTCTTCAGTTTCCTTGGATAATGTTATTAATGTTAACCGTTTTATTATGAGAAACGGTTTTCTCATAATCGTGGTCTCAACTTCTGGCAGTTGCAACTCCCTCGGTAACACGAAGTCATGAACAACCTTGATGGGAGGTTAGCTTCAGATCGTTGGTTTTGGTCCCCTCTCTCGTCACGCAAGCCCCTTCAGTTTTAGCCATCGCCGAGAGTGTTTAGAGATTGGAAGCGCCAAACAGAGAACAGAGAGAAGGAATCTGAAGCGTATGAAAGGAGGTATGATCTTTGCTTCCATTTAAATTTATATGATGAATTTCATGTCGTTAGAAATTCATGTTTAGGCTTACAGTTGGTATCAGAGCAGACCTTTGATCCAGCGTTACGATTCAGAGCGTTTTCTGTGCGCTCACCGCTTGCGACAGTTAGGGCTCTCGCATCGATGAAAAGCGTTGGAGAAAGACGCAACACCGACACCGACCACCATTCTGAAAGGTATGTTGACGTCGACATTGTATAAAAAACAATTGGTGCCGATAGTCTCTATCTGCTCTCCGGGCGGGACTGTCGGCGGCTCTCTCGCAACGCCTTAAAGAGTCAAAGTCGTAGCGCCGACGCTAGTGACCATTCCGACAGGTTTGCTGGCGTCGACGACTTTAAAAAAAGTCGGTGAACCTTATTTCTGCATGCGGCTGGAGGTTGAAGACGACCTCCAGCATGCAGAAACTAGTTAATTAAAACCATAAGGTCTTTTTTTAAATACCGGGCGAGTTGGATCGAGTTGAGTCGTTGACGACTCGTCGTACCAACTCGGCAACCGCGTTTAAGGCCGGGGTGACTCGGTGAAAAAAAAATTCAGTTGACTCAAACGGGTTGAGTTGGCTCATCATTCCAACTCGCTAAATCGAATCGCCCAATCGAAGACCGAGCCGACTCAGTACTTATATTTGATTTTGCGCCAACGGGATTCGAACCCCCGCACTGGCAAAATCATCTGCGCCAATGACCATTAGGCCACTGGCCGTCGGCTGTTATGCATATTGGAATATTTAGATTTATTTCCTGTTACAGTTTTTATGCATTTTTTTGGCATATATTTAAATGCATGAAATTAAAGTTATGCATAATATTATAGTTTTTAATTATGCATATCTTATGAGAATATTTTGTGCATAATGATAACAAGTTAGTGTAAGTTAAAATTATGCAATTCATGCTATTCTTATACATTTATGAGATTTAATGTCTAGTGATCCATATAATTTTTATTAATTAGAGAGTAGCCACAACATCTTTAACTTAATAAAAATTATATATTATGATTAGGATCACATAAAGAATATTAGACATTAATTGTAACTAATTTTACTTGATATAATAAATTTTATCCCACATGAATTTTTATTATATTTGAGTTTATTAGTTAGGATAAAATATCAAGTTATTCATAATTTACCCACAGGGATTATGAATTCATATATAATTTGATAGTTTTATCATAAAAAAAGTAGATATTAATTTTAATTAATTATACTTAATATGATAAATTTTATCCCACAAGAATTTTTATTATATTTGAGTATATTAATTAGGATAAAATATCAAATTATTCTTAATTTACCCACAAGAATTATGAATTCATAAATAATTTAATAGTTTTATCATCAAGTTTACTCATAAAGAATATTGAATTTTCTTGAATTAAAAAACATTTAGCCCACAGGCAATGTTTTTTATGTTAATTGATTTAATTTTTAAACATGATTTACATTGGTAAAACATGATATTTTATTCAACCTCAATTTTAACATCAGCATGTATTTTGTAATTTTATGCAGTTGTACAACATGCACATTTCTCTGATATTCGTTGTGATATCCCTGATCTTAAGAGAGATAACTATAAGGTTTGGAAAGAGAGAATACTTCTTCATTTAGGGTGGATGGACATAGATTATGCTATTAGGAAAGACGAACCACTAGTAATTACCGATACCAGCACTGCAACTGAAATTACACTTTATGAACGACGGGAGTGATCTAATCGCCTCAGTGTAATGTTCGTTAAGACTAAAATTGTTGCTGGTATTCGTGGTTCTATTGAGCAGTATGAAAATGTCAAAGACTTGCTGAAAGCCATTGATGCACAATTTGTCACTTTAGATAAGGCATTAACAAGCACCCTAATCATGAAGTTCTCATCCCTAAAGCACACCAATATGAGAGGTGTGCGCGAGCACATCATGCAAATGAGGGATATTGCGGCTCAATTAAAAAATCTTGAGTTTGATATGTCAGAATCTTTCATGGTGCATTACATCCCGAATTCCCTTCTGCACCAATATGGACCCTTCAAAATATCGTACAACACATATAAAGATAAATGGTCAGTTAATGAACTTTTGACCATGTGTGTTCAAGAGGAAGGGAGAGTGGTGATGGAACAACGAGAAAGTGTCATGCTGGCAACACATGGAAAGGGCAAGTATCAAGCCAAACAAAAAGGGAAGGGTAACATACCCCTCCCCCCCCCCCCCCCCCCCCTAGCTGGTATTAATAAAGATTCCAAGTGTTTCTTTTGTAAAAAGAAGGGACACATGAAGAAGGAATGCGCCAAGTTTCAGAAATAGCTTGCTGACAAAGGTACACCAACCTCATTTGTTTGTTATGAATTTAATATGGTTAATGTCAATAATTACACTTGGTGGATTGATTCTGGATCAACAATTCACATCTCGAATTCCTTGCAGGGTTTGCAAAACCTAAATAAACCATTGGGAAGTGAGCATCACATTTTCTCAGGAGACCAGATGAGCTCACATGTGGAAGCTATAGGAACTTGCTATTTAAATTTAAGTAGTGGCTTTATTTTACGATTAGAAAAGACCTTTTATGTTCCAAGTTTCTTCAGAAACTTGATTTCAGTTTTAATGCTTGTACCTTATGAATATTCTTTTAACTTTTCAGACTCATCTTTCATTTTATATTACAAGTCTGATTGTGTTGGGAATGGTACATTGTCTGATGGTCTTTATAGCATTAATTTACAAAACAATGCCACTTACGATTCAATGCATGTTCACACTGGTAATAAAAAAGGTGTTATTAATGAGGATTCCTCTACATTATGGCACCAGAGATTAGGTCATATCTCCGTAGATAGAATTAAAAGATTAGTGAATGAAAGGGTACTTAATACTCTGGATTTTACAGATTTTGAAACTTGTGTAGACTGCATTAAGGGAAAGCAGACTAACAAGTCAAAGAAAGGCGCCAATAGGAGTTCAACCATATTAGATATCATACATACTGATATATGTAGTCCTGACATGGACTCACATGGTCAGAAATACTCCATCTCTTTTATAGATGATTCCTCACGATACATGTATCTCTACATGCTTTATAACAAAAATGAAGCACTAAATGCCTTTAAGATCTTTAAGGCTGAAGTAGAGACATAATGCGGTAAGCAAATTAAGATCGTGAGATCAGATAGAGGTGGAGAATACTATGGTAGATATACAGAGAATGGACAAGCACCTGGGCCATTTGCAAAGTTTCTTGAAGAACATGGGATTGTTGCCCAATATATCATGCCTGGTTTTTCTGACCAAAATGGTGTAGCAGAAAGAAGAAATCGAACATTATTAGGCATGGTGCGGAGTATCGTTAGCAACTCCAATCTTCCTAGATCCTTGTGGCCTGAAGCACTTAAGACGACAATGTATATATTAAACCGAGTTCCAACCAACGCTGCTCCAAAAACGCCATTTGAATTATGAAAAGGTTGGAAACCGAGTTTACGACATATGCCCGTTTGGGGATGCCCATCTGAAGTGAGAATTTATAATCCATAAGAGAAGAAGTTGGACCCAAGGACCATTAGTGGGTATTTCATTGGATATGCTGAAAGGTCTAAAGGTTATATATTTTATTGTCCATCTCACAACACTAGGATTATGGAATCAAGAAATGCAAAATTTCTTGAAAATTACTTGATCAGTGAGAGGAATCCAACTCGGAACATAGTTTTTGAGAAGGATTATTCAGAATCTCAACCTTCCACCTCAAGTGATAGATTGGTTATTGTTCACAGCACCCCTCAAGGACAAACTGGTGTTGAACAACCAATCATTGAAGTTCTACAAAATGCTGACGACATTCCAGTAATTCAGGTACTTCAAGAGTTTCCAAACACTTTTGAACAACTAGTTGAACCACATACTTCTCAGGAAAATGATGGTTCAACATTAAGAAGATCTACTAGACTCAAGAGATCAACAATTCCTAATGATTATATTGTGTATCTGCAAGAATTTGATATTGGAATCGCAAATGATCCCATGTATTTTTCAGAAGCCATGAGTTACAAAGAATCAGAATTATGGTACAATGCCATGAAGGAATAGATGAATTCTATGAAGAGTAACGGAATCTGAGATCTTGTTGAGTTGCCTAGTGGATTTAAAGCCATTGGATGTAAATAGGTCTTTAAAACAAAGAAAGACTCATTAGGCAACATTGAGCGATACAAGGCAAAACTCGTTGCTAAGAGATTCACTTTGAAAGAAGGAATCGATTACAAGGAAGTTTTTTCTCCCGTATCTAAGAAAGATTCCTTGTGCATTATTTTGGCATCAGTAACCCATTTTGACTTAGAGTTGCAACAAATGGATGTGAAAACGATATTTCTCAATGGAGATCTAGAGGAGGTTTACATGAAACAACCTGAAGGATTCCCCTCTAGTGATGGTGACCAATTGGTGTGCAAGCTAAAAAAGTCAATATATGGATTAAAACAAGCATCCCGCCAATGGTATTTGAAATTCCATAATGTAATTTCTTCATTCGGGTTTGTAGAAAACATTATGGATCAATGTATATACCAGAAGGTCAGTGGGAGTAAAATTTGTTTTCTTATTTTATATGTGGATAACATTTTGCTAGCAACCAATGATAAGGGTTTTCTACATGAGGTGAAACAATTTCTCTCTAACAATTTCGATATAAAGGATATGCGTGAGGCATCTTATGTCATTGGTATTAAGATTCATAGAGACAGATTTTGAGGTATCTTAGCTCTGTCTCAGGAAACCTGTATTAATAGAGTGTTAGAGAGATTTCAGATGAAGGGTTGTTCACCAAGTGTATCTCCCATTGTGAAGGGTGATAGGTTCAATTTGAACCAATGCCGAAAAACGACCTTGAAAGGAAACAAATGAAAGACATTCCATATGCTTCTGCTGTCAAAAACCTAATGTATGTTCAAGTTTGCACAAGACCTGATAATGCATTTGTTGTTGGAATGTTGGGGCGATATCAGAGTAATCCCGGGTTAGACCACTGGAGAGCTACAAAGAAAGTAATGAGGTACCTTCAGGGAACCAAAGACTACATGCTGATGTATAGACGAACGGACAATCTAGAAGTCATTGGTTACTCAGATTCTGACTTTGCTGGCTGTATTGATTCCCGCAAATCCACATCAGGATATATTTTCTTGATAGGCAGTGGAGCAATATCATGGAGGAGTGTCAAACAGACTTTGACCGCCACGTCGACTATGGAAGCCTAGTTAGTTTCCTGTTTTGAGGATACTTCACATGGTGTGTGGCTTAAGAGTTTCATTTCTGGGCTTAGAATTATGGATTCTGTCTCTAGGCCATTAAAAATATATTAAGATAATTCAGCTGCTGTTTTTATGGCCAAAAACAACAAAAGTAGAAGTCGAAGTAAACACATCGACATAAAGTATTTAGCCATAAGAGAACGTGTTAAAGAAAAGAAAGTGGTCATTGAGCACGTAAGCACTGAATTAATGATAGCAGATCCTTTGACTAAGGGCATGCCACCATTTAAATTTAAGGATCATGTTGTGAATATGGGACTTCGTTCCATTATGTAAATTTTTCATTGTATGAACAATGTTATTTCAGTGAAATTCTTATTTAATGTGATGTTTTTTTTCTCATATTTATGTGCACTTTAATTTTGAGAAAATTCATTTGTGTTGGACCAAGAGTAAACATAGGGTTTATTCATAGAGTATAAGAAATAAATACATAGTAATACATGGAAGATAATACTCATCATCAGAGGACCTATTGCCATGATTCATGTATTTATTACTTAAATTCAGATTATCAATGGGTTTAAGATTATATTAGAAGTTTGGACCAAGTAGGAGAATGTTAATTGTTTTATTATGAGAAACGGTTTTCTCATAATCGTGGTCTCAACTTTTGACAGTTGCAACTCCTTGCAGTTACAATTCCCTCGATAACACGAAGCCATGAACAATCTTGATGGGAGGTTGGCTTCAAATAATTGGTTTTGGTCCCCTGTCTCATCACTCAAGCCCCTTCAGTTTTAGCCATCGCCGAGAGTGTTCAGAGATCAGAAGCGCCAAACAAAGAACAGAGAGAAGGAATCTGAAGCGTATGGAAGGAGGTATGATCTTTTCTTCCGTTTAAATCAATGACACAAAAATCTCTTAAATAGGGATAGGATTGACAAGGATTGTTGTGATCAAACCAATCAGTAAAACGTATCAATAAACTGCTCTACATGATATTTCTCTCCTTTAGGAGGGAGACAGCCAGGGGAGCTCCATCGCATTACCAAGAATGTATCAAGATAAAATTAGAATCAATTTTGGATCAAGCTTGTTCAATTAGTTAGCTAAACGGACACATATGATAATGGTATAGCATAATCTGGAAGCGTCAGAATCATGCACATATGACTCCAAGTGCATAATACATACTGATAGATACATGGCTTGATTACCATTTTACGAATCCAATATTTCTCATGATATACATGATCTATGACATAATAATCTCTTAAACGGGGATAGGGTCAACAAGGAGTGCTGTGATCATCTCCTTCGTGCGCCCTCCGGAGAATGTATACTCGTCTTCATCATTGCTGTTGTACCACCCATCTATCACTCGAGCAAGATTCACTGCTTTGCTGAGAATGTACATGGGAAATGGAATTGGCCGGAGGCAAGCCTCATTGATGTCCTTCCATGCTGTATCATAGAAGTGCTTGAACAGGTCTTGTACCTCTTGCCTCGCCATGCCCTTCTCTTCCATGAAACACTCAATGCCCGACACGACGTGCCCTCTCTCTTGTTCAAACTGCAATTATAGTTCATCTCAAAGAGTTAACGTTGAGAAAGATGATTTAGCTTTTCTTGGGATGTTCACATTGATGTTAGCAGCAACTTACCTTATTGCTAACGAGATCATCGATGAAGCGGCAGATCTCTGCAGCGGCCATGACGATTCTTGGCTGGGAATTCCACCATTCGAATGCCTCGACAGACGCTTCTTTCATGCATACCATGGTGAGGAGGAAAACTGCTGGGTAACCACAGGTGATCAAAGATACCCGTATGTACTCCTCCGTTCCCGGGGTGTAGCGATTATGATACCACTCTGCTTCAGTGAAGTAGCCTCTGCATAGATCTTGTACCTATGACACCAGAAAGAAAATAAAGTATATTAATTAATTAATTCTTTAGCCTAGTCCACAATATTGTTACTGTCTCCCTTAGCCAAACCTCATACCGCTTTCTTCATGTAGCCAATTTGGTAGGAGTACCCTTCCCGCTCCAGTTCCTCTTCAGTTTCCTTGAAATATGTTATTAATTCATGGTAAAGCGGCTTCACATAGTCAGGCAGCTCGTCCATGGCCGCCAAGTCCCACCTGCAACCGCGTTTTCCAATTAAACTTCCATGTTTAACTTAATTTTGAAAGAAGAAAAGGTTATATGAACTACTTGGGAATTCAATATCAACTCCTTTTGTAACGTTTTTTTATTTCGTTGATGAAACGAATGTGTAACCTCTCGATTGCCTCTGTATACTGTTTGAGTTCCTCATAAACTCCATATGCATCATAAGTGTCATCTGTCATTGATATCATGCTTAATGTTGTCGCACCAAACACTCTGGCTCGGGAGAAGCGGGGTTCTGGAGCTACACTCATGTTCCATACATAGCACTCCACCGCTCTGTTTCTTGCATAAGATAGCTTCTCTGCTAACCCTTTCTCCTTCCACCACCTGAAACATTAAATTTATTGCACCCCATCAGGTGCAATTGATATGTGAACTAGTATCCGCTAATTTATAATTAAAAACAAGCTTCCTTACATTGAAACATCCTTTATCTCTCTCTGGTGAACGGCCTGAACCAGATTGAAATCCAACTTAGCATACTCGAGTAGTGTGCGCATGTCTTCAGATGTCTTGCCGTCGATCTCCTCGTAAAATGAGATGAAGTATCTTGCGTTGGTCCTCGGTAATCTCTTGTGGGTTGGTAATTCAAGAGCCCGTTGGATCTGCTTTACAAGAAGTGGATCGAGATTGGGCAAGGAGGACTTTAGATGCTCGGAAGTGAAAGCAATGGCCTCATCGAGTATGTCTTCTCCTCGTATTCCTAAGAATGCTGCTTCATACAGGCTGAGCAAACCTTTAATGTCCTCCGTCAGGCTCTTTTTGAATGTTTTCCCTTGCTCGTCCTTGAACTTTTCGAATACATCTGTGAAACCGAAAAGAAAAAAAATGATTTACTAACTTCCAGAAACCTAGATAATTTCTTAGTAATTACAAGAGGAGACAATGAAGACGTTTACCTGTTGACGCCTTGTATCCTCCTTCTCTCAGTACGCGAAATCGAAGGGCCTCATAATACAGATCACTACCATGGCCATCACTAACATTTGCATTATATATTCTGTATAGTGCATCTTCTATTTCTGTTTCAAATTGATATGCGAAACCAACACGTTTGACAACATCAACCAAGTAAATTTCGTAAGGGGTCCCTTCAGCATTTCTCAAAATCATTTTCACCTCCTTCTTAAGCACTTGAACTCTTTCAGTCCACTCGTCCAGCTTCTGTATGCATTGTTCAAATTTTAGTCGCTCCGCAAATTATTACACAAAACTAAGAATAAACTAAACGCAATCGTAGTTTAAGAGGGTTCGCATTATACAAGACGAAAAATCAAAGACACAAAATCCTCACCGCTTCATCTTGGACAAAGTCGACAAAAAAGTGTCCCCATGCAGAAGGTGGAAACTGAGCTACAGGCCGAACGATCTCAGATTTAACAGCATTTTCCGGGGGATGAGCCGTGGAGCAGAACAGAGTAGGTGTTGCTAGAGCCATTGGATGCTACAAAACGCCACAACTTGAAGCCCTTAGCCTTCAGTACTGCTGCAAATCAAGGAGAGCTTAGTATTTATAGGGTTTTCTTTATTGATCTCGTTTACTTGGTAGTGAGAGAAAGCTCTTACGTTTTCTATTTCATCGGGTCTTGACCCTCGTCGCAAGATAACGCGTCTGATACGTATCAGTTGGCGTAAGTTCATCTTCTTTGGACACATGTGAAGCACAATGTTTCCATCTCTGTTCAACCTGTGACATCAGTTCTTTTCAAGTACTTTCCAGGTATTGCAAATAACGTCTGTCACGTCCCTCGGACTCATTGCATGAGTTACGATTGTGCCTCCATCTTAAGTAACCTTAACAGTGATTACAGAATTACTAGACTGACTTCTAGCTTTGGGGTTGAACCCTCCATGGGTAGAATTTATAGAATCCATTTATATGAAAAGATGGGTTCCATTATCTTTACCATATGATTGAAGGAGACTAACCCATTGTTAGAATACAGTTTAACAGATCAAAACCCACTTATAGAGCACTATGGACTACTGCTGAGGAAGATGAAAGAGGGGAAACACCACTTAGAAGAAAACCTCAGGAGTTGTTTTCTTGTCTCGGTGACTTGTCTGCACGTGGAACCTCTGGTTGCTTGTGTGATATGCTAACGTAGACAAAAAAAAAAAAAAAAAAAAAACCGTTTTGTAGTAAATAATAAGTCTGCTGTGCATTGAGGATCATTATTGAATAATTAAAGGGTGGGGTGTTGTTAAGAGCAAAGAAAATCGGAAATGGTTCGAGTATTTTAAGGTAAGAAAAGACCCGAGGAGAGCGAACTAGAGAACCATCTAAAATCTCCCTCGTGTTTTTTTATGATGTTGGCAACGTCTTCTCTTTTTACCGCAGATTTGCAGCTTGTAGATGATCGATGTCGAAAGATCATTTCCTTTGGTTGGTCGTCTTCTCTTATCACATGTGGTCTCATCCACGACACTGCAATTAGTAATCTTCTTGAAAAGATCGAAAGCAATGCGTACCTTCATAAACCCTAAACGTAAAACAAAAAAAACCATTCTCAGTGATGAAATTGTCAACTTTTATTGCTGTAAAAGTTAACAAATCCAAACGTTATTTTTTCTATGGTGCAGGTTCTAGCATATGTTATAGATTTTAGGGAATTTTACCAAAATACCGGTTTGAAACAACTTATTTATTAAAATAATGAGGATTTCAAATTATTTACAAAACTACCGAACTTTGACCGGTCCACTGTATATGTGGACAATCAAAACGACACGTAAGCTTTGACTGCTTACGTGTTGCCCCGTCATCAGAGCGATAATGTAGATGAATACAGAGGCTACCACGTCATTATTATCGACACGTCATTACATGATAAAATTTTGAATAAATTTAAAAAAAATTAAAAAATCACTTACATTTTTTATTACCTTATATCTAAAATAAAAAATTATTTAAATTTTTTAATAAACAATTAAAAAATTAACTCTTACTTATTTAACACCATTTAATATCAATTAAAATATTTATTAATAAAAAAATTATCGTTACACTTTTTATTTCTTCATATTTTAAAAAATAAAATAAAATAAGTAAATTAATTAGATTTAAATATTTATAAATTAAAAAAAATACAAAAAAGTTATTTTAGAGTTTAAAAATACAATTTATTTGTATACTTTTTATCACCTTATTTACAAAATAATAATATTTACAAATTTTAAATATTTATAAATAAAAAAATCTAACTCTTACCCATTTATTATGGATTTAAAATATTTATAAATTTAAAAAATCTTACTCTTAAGTCTTACCCATATATTATCGATTTAAAATATTTAAAATTTTTAAAGAATATAAAAAAAAGTTATTTTAGAGTTCAACAATACAATTTATTTGTATATTTTTTATCACCTTATTTATAAAATAATAATATTTAAAAGGGAATTTTACCAAAATACCGGTTTGAAACAACTTATTTATGAAAATAACGAGGATCTCAAATTATTTACAAAACTACCGAACTTTAACCGGTCCACTGTATATGTGGACAATCAAAACGACACGTAAGCTTTAATTGCTTACGTGTCGCCCAGTCATCATATCGATAATGTAGATGAACACAGAGGCTGCCACGTCATTACATGATAAAATTTTGAATAAATTTAAAAAAAAATTAAAAAATCAAATACACTTTTTATTACCTTATATCTAAAATAAAAAAAAATTTAAAATTTTTTAATAAATAATTAAAAAATTAACTCTTACTTATTTAACACGATTTAATATCAATTAAAATATTTATTAATTAAAAAAATTATCGTTACACTTTTTATTTCTTCATATTTTAAAAAATAAAATAAAATAAGTAAATTAATTAGATTTAAAATATTTATAAATTAAAAAAATTATTTTAGAGTTTAAAAATACAATATATTTGTTTACTTTTTATCACCTTATTTACAAAATAATAATATTTACAAATTTTAAATATTTATAAATAGATAAAATCTAACTCTTACCCATTTATTATGGATTTAAAATATTTATAAATTTAAAAAATATACTCTTAAGTCTTACCCATATATTATCAATTTAAAATTTTTAAAATTTTTAAAAAATATACAAAAAAGTTATTTTAGAGTTTAAAAATACAATGTATTTGTATATTTTTTATCACCTTATTTACAAAATAATAATATTTAAAAATTCAAAATATTTATAAATAGAAATAATCTAACTCTTACCTATTTACTATGGATTTAAAATATTTATAAATATTTTTTTTTACTTTTAAGTCTTACCCTTATATTATCCATTTAAAATATTTATAAATTTGAAAAAAAATTACTCTTAAGTCTTACCCATATATTATCCATTTTAAAATATTTATAAATAGAAAAAAATTTACTTTTAAGTCTTACCCATATATTATCCATTTAAAATATTTATAAATTAAAAAATATATACAAAAAAATTGTATGAGTTTAAAAATATAATTTATTTGTATACTTTTCGTAAAATTCCCTAAAAGAAATCGAGATATTTCTCCTCGCCTCTCGTCTCGGCTTCTCTCCTCTCGTCGCTCCCCTGCTGCCGCCTCCCCTGTTGCCGTTCGCTCCCCTGCTGTTGCCCCTCCTCTCGTTGCTCCCCTGCTGCCGCCTCCCCTGTTGTCGTTCGCTCCCCTGCTGCCGCCGCTCGGCCTTGCCCTTGACGCCCCACTCTCGCCGCCCCTTCTCTCGCTGCCCTCTCGCCACCCCTTTTCTTTTAGGGAATTTTACCAAAAGTATACAAATAAATTATATTTTTAAACACAAACATTTTTTTTGTATATATTTTTTAATTTATAAATATTTTAAATAGATAATATATGGGTAAGACTTAAAAGTAAATTTTTTTCTATTTATAAATATTTTAAATGGATAATATATGCGTAAGACTTAAGAGTAAATTTTTTTCTATTTATAAATATTTTAAATGGATAATATATGGGTAAGACTTAAAAGTAAAAAAAAATTATTTATAAATATTTTAAATCCATAGTAAATAGGTTAGAGTTGGATTATTTCTATTTATAAATATTTTGAATTTTTAAATATTATTATTTTGTAAATAAGGTGATAAAAATATACAAATAAATTGTATTTTTAAACTCTAAAATAACTTTTTTGTATATTTTTTAAATATTTTAAATCGATAATATATGGGTAAGACTTAAGAGTAAGATTTTTTAAATTTATAAATATTTTAAATCCATAATAAATGGGTAAGTGTTAGAGTTTTTCTATTTATAAATATTTAAAATTTGTAAATATTATTATTTTGTAAATAAGGTGATAAAAAGTATACAAATAAATTGTATTTTTAAACTCTAAAATAACTTTTTTGTATTTTTTTTAATTTATAAATATTTTTAATCTAATTAATTTACTTATTTTATTTTATTTTTTTAAATATGAAGAAATAAAAAGTGTAACGATAATTTTTTTAATTAATAAATATTTTAATTGATATTAAATGGTGTTAAATAAGTAAGAGTTAATTTTTTAATTATTTATTAAAAAAATTTAAATATTTTTTTATTTTAGATATAAGGTAATAAAAAGTGTATTTGATTTTTTTGTTTTTTTAAAATTTATTCAAAATTTTATCATGTAATGACGTGTTGATAATAATGACGTAGTAGCCTCTGTGTTTATCTACATTATCGCTCTGATGATGGGGCAACACGTAAGCAGTCAAAACTTACGTGTCGTTTTGACTGTCCACATATACAGTGGACCGGTCAAAGTTCGGTAGTTTTGTAAATAATTTGAGATCCTCGTTATTTTCATAAATAAGTTGTTTCAAATCGGTATTTTGGTAAAATTTCTTTGCCAATGGTTCTGACTATGACAGAAAGTAGGATTTGAAGAAGATCATTCAAGTACTTGTTGATGAAAAAGAAGAAGATGGTAGAAACCACTTGAATGAGATGATGATAGATAGCAATTTCGTGGAAGCAGTGTTGCGACTATCACAGTAACCTGGAAAGACGGGGGTGGACTTGAGATATGGGTAAGAAAGAAACCCAAACACACGTAGAGTGTTAGAATCAAACTGCCCGTTAATTAAAGAGTTCGGCGTGGGGCACGAGAAGGTAATCTATTATTAATATTCATTGCTGCTGCAAAGGTTTCTTCCTAGAATACTAATGGAACATGACTACGAAAGGACTGCAAATGCTAAAACATTCTTTTTGTAGTTGTTAGAAGACAGAGTGGGACTTTCCTTCTCCAACACACCTTCAACTACAATTTGAGTGGTAAGTGAGAGAACCGTGGGAGATGGTTAGGTCTCTCCATTAAACTGGTTTAAGGATATTGCATGAATATAATAGCAGATATTTTATATTTCTCAGGAGAGCTATGTTGGGCATTATGTCTGGTAGAGCATTGGTGGAAAAGTTACACTTTGGATGGTCATGGAAAATGAGAGAAAAAATGGAAGAGAAATGTATTTCTATTCTTTTCTCCCCCTTTTTTAACTAAAAGAGAAAGAGATTATCTCTCTCTTTTATTTCTCAATGATTCTCTGCTGACAAACAACAGAAAATACCTGTATCTCCCTTTTTTTCTTTTCTATAGCTTCCAAACGGACCCTTAGAGTTTCGAGTTTGGAGAGAAATGGCGAATTGATGTAGACTTTAGAGCTTTTAAATGTTTTAGGGCTTGGTGAATGGGATGACTGAGAAACCTCCTAATTAGTAAGCAAGTATTGATTAGATTCCCAACCCATTTTCCTACGATTCATTTTGTTTTTCAAATGGGACTTATTTCTATTGGGTTTTCTTCGTGACATATTCGAATGCTTACCCAACTATTTGGGGATAAATTTTTTATCCATACACTAATCTAATCCGTTAATTTGTGAATTCGATATTTCTTTACATAAAATTTTGATCCACTGACTAATATTTTTTTGATTAACTTAGCTGAGTTCATCTTTTGAGTTTTTCATTGCCATGAAAATGATTTCTATTTTCTTTTATTGCCCTGTATAGGTTAATTAAGAAGCTGGGTTATATGAACCCCAAGTCACAACGTGAAACGTCACCTTTTTACCCTATTTCAAGCAAATTAAGTATGAATTACTTGTAGCATTAGGAGAAAACTTGGTAAGAGACAGGGCTACTAAAAGAACAGACTGATGAATGACATCAGTTCCATTATCACCTTCATAATATGTTCAATAATCTCCTGTTTATGCTGCCGGTGAAACTCACCGGAGAAGCCGCCACCCAATGATGTTACGTTGATGTAGCCGTGAATCATAGGACGCACCTAACATCCAAAAAAAAAAGACCATGAATGACATCAGCTCCATTATCACCTTCAATGGCGAACTACAAATACGAGTGTCATGTTTATAGTCTATGGAGACAAGCACGTAAGAGCACAATGAGCTCATCATACTACGCCTGCTTCCTTGTTGCAATCCTCACAATTTCCTATCTCCGCCGGCTGTGGAGCAAGAAGAGGCAGCAAGCTCACGGTCATGAACCACCGGAGCCGTCGGGATCCTGGCCAATTGTCGGCCACATTCCCTTGTTGGCTAACAACCCTCTCCTCCACAGACATTTCGCCGAACTCGCGGATCAGCACGGACCTGCATTCGCCATTCGCGTGGGGCAGCTGCGTTTGTTCGTGGTGAGCAGCTGGGAGCTGGCAAAGGAATGTCTCCATGTCAAGGATATAGCCTTGGCCGACCGGCCAGAGATGCTCGTTGCCAAGCACATTCCTCCTTTTCTTCCCATTGCTCACTACGGCCCTTACTGGCGAGAGAGCCGCAAGATTCTCATCCAGAACATCTTGTCTAATCGCGTGCTCGACTCTCTCCAGCACGTCTGGATCTCCGAGATGGACATCCTGGTGCGACGCCTCTACGCACACTGGGTCCGTAACAGTCAAGAGCTGGTTGATATGAAGGAAGAGTTGCTGAGCACGCTTTTGAATGTCTTCACGCGCATCGTCGCTAAGAAAAGATATCAAGGCAGCAAGCAAGGGAATGAAGAAGCAAGGCAGTTTATCAGGCTGTTCAAGGAAACCCTCCACCATCTCGGTGTTCAAGACGTGGGAGATGCCTTTCCTTTCCTCAGGTCGCTGGACTTATTAGGCAATGAGAGAGAGATGAAGAAAACCGGACGGGAGATTGATGAATTGTTGCAGAAATGGGTGGATGAACATCGCCAGCAAAACAAGGATTATTTTTCTTCAACTTCAGACGATGTTGGTGGTGCTGGCACTCGGGACCAAGATCTAATTGACGCGCTCTTGTTCTTGGAGAAGGAAAACTCTTTGCCGAATGAATACCCCCACGACAATTTTATCAAGGGCTTCATCAATGTGAGATAGCATCATAGCACGTTTCCCTTCTTGAGTTTCATTTTTGTTTCAAGGAAAAATGAATCTTTGGCTTTCTCTGATTCCAATATTCAATCTGCATCAAAACTTAACCTTCTTGTGTTGCTTGAAGACTGTAATACTTGCCGGATCGGATACTTCAGCAGTAACTCTGACGTGGGCACTGTCAGCAATGGCGAATGATCATCACGTTTTGGAAAAAGCCCATGCCGAGCTAGACCTCCATGTTGGCCTCGACAGGATGGTTGAGACATCAGATATCGACAAATTGGTGTACATCCAAGCTATCATCAAAGAGACTCTGCGGCTATACCCGCCGGCTCCTCTCCTGGGACCTCACCGCGCTATGGAAGACAGCCAGATAGGAGGCTTCGATGTTCCTGCAGGAACTACAGTTCTAATTAACGCCTGGAAGATACAGAAGGACCCCCGCGTCTTTGTGGATCCTCTGAAATTCCGGCCAGAGAGATTCTTAGAAGAAAACAAGGACGTAGACCTGATGGGCCAACACTTCATGCTAATTCCCTTCGGTTCTGGAAGGAGAGGCTGCCCTGGAACCAACATGGCCTTGCGAGTTCTGCACATCGCCCTGGCTCGGATATTGCAAGCCTTTGATTGGACTTTACCGCCAGGCTGCACCCAGGTCGACATGTCCGAGGATGATGGCATAGCCAAGAACAGGAAATACCCTCTTCCACTCGTTGTCATCCCTCGACTCTCTTCTAAACTGTACCAGTAGGAAATGCCATATTCAGAAATTTTCCTGAAATTTCCGATTCATGCTACTATAATGTATGCAATAGTAAAGTATTTCTTAACAAAATAATTTGTAAGAATTAATTTGAATTAAAAATTAATTCTCATCGAAATTATTTCAATTAATTTATTTATTAATTAACCAGTAACTATTCAATTGATTAATTAATTATTATATTAATTTGGTTACTTCGTTAATCAATTCAAAAACCTAATTGGTAAAATTTCACCACTGAGCTATTGATACCATGATAAGATGATTGAGAGAAAAAAATTGATTTACTCTCTAATTTGATTAGTTGATTGATAATTACAAGTATTTATACTAATCTCGAGCAAATTGTCTCTCAGGAAAGAGACATGGCATTAGTTGACTTTACAAGAATAGTTTTTTCCCCTTACCTCTTCCTTTGATGTTAGGTGATTGCTTCTTGAGATTCCTGAGATTTTGGTAAAGAAATGCTCCATGATTCTCTGCCGCATTGTACCCCTTTGATTGTTCTTTGTGATGAACATTCGTATACAGGCAAGCTCAGGCACAATGAGCCCGTACTACGCCGGCTTCCTTGTCGCACTGACCATCTTCTTCATCCACTATCTATGGAGCAAGAAGAGGCAGCAAGCTCATGGCAAAGAAGCGCCGGAGGTCCCTGGCTCCTGCCCAATTATCGGCCACATTCCTTTGCTGGCCAACTGCCCTAACATCCACAGACAATTCGCCTATTTCGCTGATCACCATGGACCTGCATTCACAATTCATGCGGGGCGGCTGCGGATACTTGTTGTGAATACCTGGGAATTGTCAAAGGACTGCCTCTTTGTCAATGATCGTGCCTTGGCCGACCGGCCGAACTTGTTGTTTTACGAACACTTTCCTCCTATTTTTGCCTTCGCAAAATACGGTTCCTTTTGGCGAGAGAGCCGTAAGATCTTAGTCCAGAATATCTCGTCGGCTGCCAATCTCGACTCTATCCAGCTGTTTTGGATCTCCGAGGTGGATCACCTGGTTCGGCGACTCTACACACGGTGGGTCTGCAATAACCGAGATCAAATTGATATGAAGCACGAACTTTTGGGCACGATGTTGAATATCAGCACGCGCATCGTCGCTCGGAAGAGATACCATGGAAGCAAAGAAGGGGATGCAGAAGCTCGGCTGTTCATCCGATTGTTCGAAGAAACCCTCTATCAGTTATCTATTCAAAATGTGGGAGATGCCTTTCCTTTCCTCAGGAGGTTCGATTTGTTGGGCAACGAGAGAGCCATGAAGAAAACCGGACAGGAGGTTGATGAGTTGATGCAGAAATGGGTGGACGAACATCGTCTTCAAAACAAGGATTCTTCTTCTTCAACTGCCGCCCATGATGGAGGCGCTTGCACTTTGGACACGGATCTGATTGACATGCTGCTACTCAAGGAGAAGGAAGGCACCTTACCGAATACTTACCCGTCCAACTCTTTTATCAAGGGCTTCATCTACGTGAGATAAACCTTTCCTTAGTTTTCCTCTCTTCATCATTTACTGTTTTTCAGCAAAGAAACCCTATCTTCTCTCCTCCCCCTAGATCCGTCTTACTGACAGCCATCACGCCTAGTCTGTGAGGCTGTAGCTAGCAAGCCGCCTTGATTCAGCTAAGGCTGCGACGGACAGAAAGAGGACCATCACCACTCACCAGCCATAGGAGGGGGATGAGAAGGAGGTGGGGAGGGGAAACTGTGGCCTCGTATACGAGAGCTCCTTGGCTCAATGGCGTTGTTGAACTCCGCACAAATTCTAATCTTGTGTTGCTTATAGACAAACTTGAAGGCCACCTCTTGTTCTTCTCAATCGCGAATTCAATTTCAGAAGCCTAAAACGTTGTAATATTTTTCAGGCGATTATAGTGGGAGCAACAGATACATCAGCAATAACTCTAATGTGGGCGTTGTCATTACTGGTCAATAACCCTCACGTTCTGGAAAGAGCATATGCAGAACTAGATCTTCATGTTGGCCACGAGAGGGTGGTAGAGACATCAGATCTCGGCAAACTGGTATACCTCCAATCGATCATCAAAGAGGCGCTCCGACTATACCCGCCGTCTCCGCTCCTGGGACCTCATCGGGCTTCCGAAGACTGCAAAGTAGGAGACTTCCATGTCTTTGCAGGCACTACTGTCATGATTAATGCTTGGAAGATACAGAGAGACCCCCGCGTCTTCACGAATCCTCTCGAATTCCGTCCCGAGAGATTCCTTGAAGAAAACAGAGACATGGACGTAATGGGGCAACAGTTCATCCTGATTCCGTTTGGCTTTGGAAGGCGGGGTTGCCCTGGGGCTAACATGGCGTTGCGAATCGTGCACTTGGCTCTAGCTCGCTTGTTGCAAGCCTTTGATTGGACTCTACTTTCTGGCTGTGCCGAAGTGGATATGAGCGAAGACACCACCACAACTTTGGGCCGGAAACACCCTCTTGAACTAATCGTCGTACCTCGGCTCTCTCCTGAGTTATATAAGTAACAAATATCAGATATGGTTTCTTGTGCTTCAATGGATCAGCACCACCGGCCGATCACTTGAGATTCTTGACTGGAATTCATCTCCTTCAATGGAATAAATGCCATTCAAGGCTGGCTTATGAATTACGTTCAGAAGGACGCCGCCCTCTGCCGCTGTATGTTTGTTGAATGTTGAGTGAAATGATCATCATATAGTCTCTCTGAATGTCTCAAATGGTTTGATTGCTGTGTCAGAAAGGGGTAAAATTTGAATAAGATTCTTTAAGGTTTACTCCCACTTAACTTATTCATGAAAAAAAACAAGAGAGAAGAGGGAGTGAGGAGATTTGTGAAACTAGAAGAAAGAATGAAGAAATGAGTTAAACTCTCTAACTTTAAAATAACAAAATCTCATTCAAACTGTGAGAAGAAAAGAAAATGAAACCCAATAAAAGATGATGCATAGGAGAGATAAAGTCACCTCAAATTAAGAAAGTTGAACAGGTGAACAAGAGAGTCGAATGGCATAGAGGGTGATAGAGAAAACTGAAAAGGAGATAGAAGAGACAGTAGGAAGAACGAGAAAACATTGCCAAATACGAGGCTATGCACCCTAGACAAAAGATGAGTACATGAACCTAGATACTGATTCTTCCGGGCTCCTCTCCAACCAATGTCTACCCTTATCGGTACCCCTATGTCCAAAAGGCTGAGATCGAGAGGTTGGTGAAAGAAATGCTCACTGACGCGTTAATCCGACCTAGCACCACCTCCTACCCTTCCCTGTTTTTGTTGGCAAGAAAAAGGATGATAGCTGGTGATTCTGTGTGGACTATCGGTGCCATCAGTATGAACGATTACCCAATTTCATCATTGATGAACACTTGGATGAATTACATGGAGCACACTCTATGTCTTCTAGTCCATTAATGTCTTCTTCATTGCATTGTTAGAAGGCCTGAAGACTTACCGCCATTTCTCTCTGTTGTAGTTAGCTGCTTTGGTTGATTATCTCACCATTGTATCTATGTCAGAATCGTGATGGAACAATCTAAATCGATTTTTGGTTGAAGCTGCTCCTGTTCAAGTGACAAAGTTGCTAACCATTGAACTCCATAAGGTTATAGCAGATCTTAAGAGAAATATTAGAAATCTTTAAGAATTATACTGAATAAAAATGGAGAAAGTTCATGGAAACTTCGTCGTGAGTTAAAATTGTCTATGTTAACAGGTTGGGAAGCGAGGGGACGAGTATTATATGTATAATAGACTCGCATTGTCTTCTTAGTTCACTTGGTGACAGACAATTGAACAAGTATTTGTTTTGGTAGATTCCAACCAATTTGACGTTCTTTTAAGGCATGATTCCTGCATTTTCATCCTGGGCTTCAAAAGTCATTAAAAACATATACTAGAGAGAGATTCGGGAGGAAGCCCTATGACCATTCTAATTTTAAAACCTTTGAGAGCATTATTGAACGTTTTGCAGGTTCTCGGATAAGACGCCGCTTAATAGAGAGTAGCCCAGAACAAGTAATTTTTACCAGCATGTCGTATGAGGAAGAAACAAGTGAAAATGCTAAATTTGAGGTCTCCTTTATCCATTATGTTCTGGGCAACTCACTCGCAATCCATCCTTTGGACCCATGAGTCCAACATGATTCCTCTGATTCAACTCAGATTTTCAGAAGCTTGTGTCAATTTTTTAATCGAAGTCGAAAACTCATGATTAGGCAGGCTATCGTGGAGGGAACACCGGACCCAGATTGAAGTAGATCTATTTATCTCTTCAACAATTTTCTTCTGCTTGAGCAGATCAGTCTCTCCTGAGTCCTAACACAGGGTAAGGAATTTAATTTGCCGCCCAGCACAGGTAAAAATGGAGAACAGCAGGTCAATGTTTTGCAGGCTACGACACTTCTTCTCATCTTTCGAAGCTACAATAAGATATTAGGCAAGTTTATCCATTATTGGAGCAATTGAAACATAAAAAAAACTAAGCCTATTCAAGCACTTCCGAGAAACTTCATCACGTGGTTGAGGTAGACGGACATTTGAGAAATACTTCAGATGACGCGAAGTGGTTGCCATTGTCAAAAAAATCCACACAAAGCTTGCACCCACTACAGGCAGTTTTATCGCAAATATAGGCAACCTGTGAAAAAGGCCACCGTCGAGTTCATAAACAAATGCGCACTATTTGTCGGTCAGTAGGTAGCTTAATTTGCTCTGATTAAAAAAAAAAAAAGCCGAGCTCTTGGTAAACAGCTGCACCTTAGAATCCGGGATTATTTGCAGAAGAACCAATAAGAAGGCTCAATTATTTGTAAACACAAGGGAAGCAGGGTATATAAAATTGTCGAGAGGATTCCTTCTGAAAACCATAAATAAGCAACCACGTATCTGTTCCCATCCATAGTAGAGTTCGCAGTGAACTTCATGAACGGCTCTTGTGACTCTCTCCCCTCTTTTCTTCAACTTCCGGTTGCCCCAGAAATGAAAATCAAGAGGGCGGCCGCCGATCGGCAGGAAATGGTCTTGGCCTTTCTGGGTTAATCACTTCTTCGCGTACTGGGCTCCTGGAATTCCACGGGGAGCTGCAGAGGAAAAGGGGAAGTGATTGACCCGTGTTTGCATTGGGCGAACAGTCTTAAGGTTTCCATTCTTACGCCAATCGGTGGGGGAGTAAAGAGGGGAGAGAGCAACCAGAACCGTATTGGTGGAAAAAGGAGTAGCTTAATTATCTCGTACTTGCTCATGTGATGCTCGATTCCTTCGTCGCATTGATCACAGAACAGGTAGTTATAAAAGAGGCTTAACTAATCACAAAAGCAATATTTCATGTCCATTCTCTTAACCTTTGATGTTGATTCTTTTACTCTAATACAATTGAGTTCTCCCGCAGGAGGAAGGAGTTTTGAATGGAGTCCAATATATATGTTTCACCTAAGTGCTGGTATGAATGAGGTGCAACTGAGTAGTGCAATCTCGTCGAGGATCGGCTCCAGCCAGCTTCGCCTTTCGTCAGGTTTAAAGTCTCAGCTCTCCATGTAGCCGGAAAGGAGAGGGAAAGGGGAATGTCATGAATAAACTACGCCTGCTGCTCTACATGGACTGGCAGATTGCTAGTCCCCAATTAGATAGGGGTGAGTGTATCTCGCTTACTCCTTATGTGACAGACAGATGGGTTTCCACCTGTCCCATTCTACTTCTTCAGTCCAGTGCGAGCTCCAACTGGGTAGCTGCAGCTCTAATCATGGACAGAAAAGGGGAAAGGGCCTGCTCCCTTTACTTTTCTCATCCCGATAAGAGTTCCTATCGGAGTAAAGAATGGGGACCGAGACCCGGTCTAATTGGCCTTCCCTCTTCATCGTCCGTTACACGAGCTCCCTTCAGTCGGTGCCCAGGACTCCAGCTGAGGGCCAACAAGGGAGAGAAGGCCATGCAAGCAATCCTTCCTTCCTCCTATTCTGTTCATGGCGGGTGCTCTCCACTCTAGAGAGCTCCGGTCGGAGCAAAATGGGGAAGGGGAGAGTGCATCCTCTTTCCTCTTTCATTATATTTACGGCTGTGTTTGGATGCCCATAAAAAATGAGAAAGAAAATGAGAGAGAAAATGGAAGAGAAATGTAGTTTCTGTTGTTAGGATAAATGTGAAAAAAAAAATATTAGTAATATTTTAAAATTTTAATGATTAGAATTTTCTCTCAAGTTTCTCTGTCTTTTCTTTTTTTCCTAAATTCTATCATTTTGTGAGAGAAATTATTAACTAAGAGATAAAGTAACTCATTTTGTGATTTTTTTTTTCTCTCAATGATTCTCTGCTGTCAAACAATAGAAAATAATTTTCTCTCCTATTTTTTTCTTTTTTTTTTCCATAAGTTTCAAGCAGGCCCTAAATGATTAGTTATATGTGCCCTCGGTCACTTAGATGTCTAGTAATCTGCTAATCCATGTGAACTAAGCAGATTTGCACCCAAACAGAGAGGCCCCCTCACTACCCCCTCTTTCTTTGGTGAGAGCTCTTTCTATTGACTTTGGAAGGGAGAGGAATGCCTTCCCTTCCTTTCCCCATGGTGAAACAAGGAAAGAATTTGAGTCCAGCATGTCTAAGGTAACACATGTCTAGTGTCAAGGAAACTCTTCCTAAAATGGTGTCTTTGCAATTGGCTTGAGATAATATTGCTCATATCTCAGAGAAACCTAAATTCTTTAAATTTGAGAAAAACACCAAAAAATCATAGCAAAACATATAATATAATAATTATAAATTTATTAAATAACATTAATAATAGCTAATTATTATTTTTTTATTTTTTTATTTAACCAATAGAAAAAATTTATAATAATAAATATGTTGATGATGAGGATATGACACAACATGATTATCGTAATAATATATAATATAACAATTGTACTTTGAATGATTCAACATGACATATTATGCTATGTCATGAATGATTCGACTTAACATCTCTATCTTATGAAAATGATTCTAACCATACTAGGCTCTTCATACACAATAATACCAAGTTGAGCCTATTAGAAGTTAACAATCTGATTGATTTTTTCTTCTGGAGAATGCCTCAAAATATATTGCCTCTTTATAGGAGAGCATTGGCTATCAGAAACCTATTATAATTCTAAGAAGGTTCTCATTAACTATCTAATTAGTCTTCTTTCTTAAACGTTTTGTTGTATTTTAGATCCCAAAGTTGGGTTAATTTTGTAATAAATGGTAATTAGATGTTGACAGTAACTATTTTCCTTGGTTATTATTGTTGCCTTAATTTTCACCAAGCTTATCCCTTAGGTTGTTTCTCACCTTGAGGTTGAGTAATCTCCCACTAATCAAACAGTATTTTCTAAAATCTAATAATGTTATTATTTATACACCAAATTTAACATAGTTTACCAATTACAACAAATTTTCTAGTGTCAAAGCAAGTGGGTTCTTAAATAAATAAATGGAGAATGTTTTACTAAGAGGGAAGGCAAGGTTGATACTCAACAAGGCTAACCCTAATCAAAATTGAGAAGAATGAATCAATCATCTAGGAACAGAGAAACTAAGAAAATAGATACAACCAAAGGGTAAATATAATTTTTTTTATGGGAAGGTGAGAAGGCAATAAATAAGGTGAAATCAATCTTAATGAAAGGACCCTAAAAACAAAATAAGGAATTGGAGCAAAAAAAGGGTGTTTTTCACAAATAAGGGGTTTTGGTACTCATTTTAGAAATCACATCCTTTTGCAAGTATCCAGTCTTTTCAATACGAGTTTAGAATAGTTTTATCTAGAGTATTAGCCTCTTGGATCTATTATTATGTCATTCAAAGATTTTTTCTATTCTGTATCAACCAAAGCACTATTTTTTTATAAAATTAGTGTCTTTATCCTAGTTTGCAGTGGGGAGAAAAAGACGATCGATTGTTTTTTGTAAGGGTTCCTCTACCATAAGAACAATAATGTTGTCAAAAAGTTTTACCTTATGAAAGTTTATAAAAGTTTACTTGTCAACTTAGTCTCAAGTACCGATGAACTAGTTTACACAATGTAGTCAAAATTGGACTAAAGTTGTTGTTTCAACCGAGTTAAATCGAAACTAGATTTTTTTTAATTTTTATTTAGATATTACTTTAAAATTGGAAAACTTGGTCTGTTGGTCCGATCTGATCATACATCAGACAAGTTGAATCAGGTCTTGTTAGATAATCAGTGTAAGAGACTTGAGTTTTTTTTTTCTAGAGGGAGGATTGAAGTGTAGATAAAACACTTGCATGAAAAACATCATACTAGATTACCAAACTAGTGATTTTGTTGTTTTAATGGAAAAAAAATATATATAAATCTAACGGTAGAATCCCATATTGGTCCAACCTACAGTTGAACTTGGTCTAACCCAGTTAGATAAAAACTAATCATCCTACTGTTTTGATGTCGATTTGGTTTTAAAAACATGGTGGGGTATTTACGTTAACATTCAACTCCAATGTAAAAATAGAAATTTTTTGGCCACATATTCGATTTGAAGTTGTGTGTTTCCACTTTTGATGAAGCAATGCATTAGCCTTACCTGGCTAGAGGCAATGAAGGCTGCACCATGAATCGCCTAGGAGTAATATTGAGTTATTTTCCATACCCTTTTGACATATTTCAAATAATAAAAAACGATGCATATGCAGCTAGATTTCTATGTTACCTTAATTATTTAACTCTAGTAACCCCCTCATGGGTTACGTCTAATTCATCTCATATTTCTTTTTTGTTTTATAAAAGAAAACCCTACTAAAGTCATTGGGTCCTATAGGAAAAGGTTGATGGCTTTGGAGTTGGTTCTAAGTTGCTCATTATCTTTTTTGTGAGTTCATAAAAAACCTTTAAGATATTTTAACTATCAATCATCTTTTGAGGATCAAATGGTCAATTTTTTTGTGATATGTTGAATGTCTCAATCCATAGATTGAAGGAAAATCTTCATTCTTACCTTTAAATAAGTATAATTTGTTCCATTGAACATTGGTGCAAGATTGGCTGACTAGGAAGGAACATCTTGTCTTGAGAAGTCATAAATCAATTGAATTAAAATATGAAAGATTTTAACTCAAACTCTTTTAAGCATGTTTTAAGACCAATTGTTGGCCCAGGTAGCACCTCAAGGAGGCAATATTTCTTGTTCTCAACCTTCTCCTAGTGGTAATCAAGAACCTTTACTAGGAAAAAATTCATTATTTAACTCTAATAGAAAAATTATAAAGAGATTTTGACTCTCTTAAGCCAAGTGTAATATCCAATTATGTTTATCCTAATTTCTCCTCAAAAAAAATTCTACAACTAGATTTTGGCTTTACTGGGCATTCCCTAGATTCAATGCTCTAAAAAACCTCTTTCAAAAAAAGTGAAAATAAAAGAGTGCAAAAGTGAAACTTATACCTTTCTTTAGAGAGATAAGTAACTCCTAATGAGAACCAAATTTCCAAATCATTAAGCATGAGCAATTATGTGAAGCTTGTTGGGGTTTTTTTTCCTCATGAAAGAGTAATATAAGAAACTTTGTCACAGATTTTTTTCTAGAAGGCTTTGGTATTAAAATAAAGGCTCATTTAGTGTTTTGGGATGAGTTTGGATCCATGTTTATAAGTTTTTGTAGTGAAACTGACCATTCTACTGTTGTACAAAAAATTAGTATTGTGGGGATGATCAATTATAACTTTTCATTAATTGATCATTAAGCTCCAATAGCTATAATGTTTTATTCCCATAGGCTTAATAATTGATCAACCATATTTTGCAAAGTTAGATAATTTTTTTAATCAGTCATGCTTTTATACACCTGCCTCACAGTATTTGGGATGGTTGATCATGTTTTATAATTCTTGCTTTGTAACATTCTAGATGATCAATCATGCATCGTCAAAGATGATCGATCGTGCATTATGTCAGAAGGTTTGCTACATTCTAAATGATTGATCATACTTTTTTGGCATTTGTATGCATTTAAGCTCTAAGTTACCTAAGAATTGAAATTTAGCTAACTATTTTCTTACAAACATAGAGTTCTTGAGATTTTCTACAAAACTTAAACTCTAAATCTTCAAGTCTTAAGGCAACCTAAGTCTAAGATTTGATTCCTAAACTATGTCGAAACAAAGCAAAGGCCTTTTACATGTCTTCCAAGGCTAAACCTCTTTTCAAGCAAAAACGTTCAATTTGTTAATTTTTAGTTCTAATTCCATTGCTTAATTATCCAACACGGCCGCATCAATTAAAAAACAAAAGGTTAAACTTTAGAGGAAGAGGGAGGGAGAGAGATTTCAGGAATCATGTCCACCTTAACCCTTTATTTTCCTGATCTATTTTTATTTATTATTTATCAAATTTATAAATTTTAAAGGTTCATCGATATTGATATATGTGCCCAATTCAGTGAAGTGGGATCTCTATAAACAAGGATGCCAAGTTCATTGAGGATTCTGTTTTTAGGATTGGTTTCTAAAATCTGCTCACAGTTGCTTAGTTTGTCATTCTGCATTTTCTTTGAAAGGAGACTTCAAGTCAGATAACACATGAAGAAAAATTTTATATACTTGAGAGGATTGAGACTTTGAAGCAAGAGAAGCAAAGCGACCTGGGATTCAAGAGAGCCTTGTTGTCTTATTTGAGAGTGAATCCATTGTGGAATTTACTCGACTGGTGAGTCTCCTTCTCTTAATAGCTTAAACCCTTCTTTTACCTAAACCAGTTGCTCGTTTACCTGTTCTCTTGAGCTACTTGTCGATCATTTCTTCAAATAGTTCAGGCTTTCCGCCTCTATTGAGATTCAGACTAGCTGCTAACTTATGTCAGATTTTAGAAAGAATGACCGTGTCTTTGCGAAAAAGGTCGTGTCAAATATCCTCTGTTCGTCTCCAACATTCCTGACTGCGAATATTAACTGCTCAAAGCTTTTATTAGTGAAAGCCCATGGAGATGCTTAACTAGTTGTATGTTTACTCTAACAATAATAATAATAAAACACGACTTATTTTCCCACCATTTGATCTTTGCAGTAATGGCGGTTGTTCTGAGAAAATTTGCAGCAGCTGGTCAGTCGACTAAGGCGTTTGGTTTTCTTCTATTCAAGTTGGGATCGGATGATGGGTATGCTTCTTGGAGGTCTCAACGACTGATGTCGGAGTCCCCCAAAGTGCTTGGCTCAAGAGCTGAGGCCGCCCATGCTGGTAAATCTTTGTTACATATTTTAGCGCATTTTTATTACTTAGCCAGCAGTCAATTGGTCTACGAAGAAAGTGGTGCATGCATGTTAGCATAATCATATGGTTGTGATTTTTTATATAATGTTTGGTTGAGAGCATAATTATATCTTAGTTAGTGCCCTGCACTAAAACCTATGTCACTTAGCTTCGTTAATGTATAAACAGATTTGGAGAGTCACTGTTGGGCAAGCATCTCTGGCTACCGCGGTAGAATTATCTTGCAGGGTAGAGGCATCTACTTCAGCCAACTAATTGCTTTGAGTCTCTATCTCTCTTTTCTTCTCATTTAATAACTAGATAAGTTTACGAGATTGCCAGCGTAGGTTAAAAAAGGATTATCTTGTCTTATATTAGTGAACTGTTCTTGAACAGAAAAACCAGTTCAGATTGTCGTAAGCACGTTTTCCATAAGAGTTCTTTTAAAATATCAAATACTTTTGCTATACATTTCCATTCAAAAAAATGTTATTTCTCATGTAGATAAATAAGTAATCAAGGGCCAGGACACATATGGCATTACTAGGTGCAGAAGAACCGTCCTTGCTAGTATATACATGTTTTCCTCTATTAATCCTTTCTTAGGCCTCTGCAGTTATCATTAAGTATAATTTTGGTTGAGTTGATTAATGATTATACATTGTGCCATGGTATCTATCCTCTACACTTCTATTGCTGATTACAAATTGTTTGGAATTTACATTAGCATGGTCTTTCTGGTGTGGCTGTTTGTCTTATGCACTCTCTTTTTAACTCCAGAATCACTGGATGACAATGTTATAGATTCTTCACGGTTTGCGAGGTGGCATAATGGTGGTGGCATATACCATAAATCAGCAAATGTGGATCCTACTGCAATCATAGACATTGGAGCAGTTGTTAATGAAAAAGCTGTGCTTGGTGCAAATGTTCATCTTCTGTCTGGAGCTATCATTGGACCTTCTTGTTTCATTGGGCAATCAACTAACATCGGGTATGGCATTTGATTTTTTTTGCCCTTTCTATGAATAAGTGACTTAAATTTGATGTTTGGGACTTATTTTGTCATTTACCTGGGTGAGAGTTAGTTCAGACTCATATAACCTATCCAAATTGTTCATTAAAGAGCTTAGATGGAGTGCATCTGAGGTCTAACTTCCTCGTAAAAATTATTGATAAATTAAAGTCTTATAAAGTTGTTAGGATGTTCTAGAGAGTCCATGGGAAAATGGCGCTTCTTTTGTTCTTTTGCTTTTTGAAAATTAGTTCTATATTTCCATCTTCCTATTGCAGTACGGATGATTTATGGTAAACTTTGGATTTTACAGACATTTGCTTTGCCCAAATTTTAGTTGTATCCCTAAGGTACTGACTGACTTGAACTTCCTAAACTTTTGGGGTTTATTAAATTGCTTTATAATTAGGAGAAAACCATTGACACACTTGTCCGGTTCAATTTATCTGATTCTATCTTCAATTATTACTATTGTATATTGTTTTGGTCCTTGTAAGTTGGGATTCAACCTATAATTTCAAGTTTCTTTGACATTTCACCTTCCTTCTGATTAGAGAATTAACTCCAATATGAATTAATTTGCTGATTATGCTTCCAAATTTTCTTCAGATATAATGCTGTGCTAAATAACTGCTCAATAGGCGATTCAAGTATCATCCACAGTGGAGTGTGCATTGGTCAAGATGGTAATATAGAATCTTATGAAGCATATTTCTTGAAGTTTTTCCCTCAGTCATGTTATACTTATAATAGAAAATTTTCCTTGTTAGAGACAACTTACAGAGATTACTACTATCAGATGTTGGATACTTAATCATTTAGAAAATCATAAAACTACAAACTGGGAGTTTATTCCTTGATTGTATGCACTGCTAAAGGTGTCCCTTTGTCTGTTGATTTTGTATGTAATTATTAATGAATTGTTGCAAGCAATATATAGCTAAGTTCTCATTTGAGCCTAAGGTAGAGAGAAGTCTGAAATAATCCAAAAGTGTAATTGGTATCAATTGTACATAGATGCTTATCAACACTCTTGACTCAGATTTGAATTCCAATAACTCTACAAGCCCTCCTTTACCCTTTTCCATTGGTGTTTAGATGCCTCTCAGGCTAGGATAGCAGCAGTCTGGAAGCCTCTTTCGCAGAAGAAGAAATTGAATCTATTATCACTTCTCTTCCCCCCAGATAGTGTCCCTGGCCCAGAAGGGTTTACAGCTGCATTCTATAAGGCTGGCTGACCATTTTGTGAACCAGACATCCTCAAGTTATTGTTTGACTTCTTCTCAAATGGACTTACAAGCAAAGGTCTCAAAGCAACCTTTGTCGTCCTTGTGCCCAAGAAGGTCCATGCTAATTCCCCCTCAGACTATCAGCCCATCAGTCTCATTTCCAGTGCTTAGAAATTATTGCTAAAAGTGTTGTTCTTCCCTCCATTATCTATGCTAATCAATGTGCCCTCGTCCAAGGTAGAAATATTCTCGACGTGGATCTAATTGCTCATGAGTTGATTGATTACTTCAAGAAGACAAATCTCCCAAGGGTCATGATTAAACTTGACCTTGAAAAAGCTTTTGACTATATCAATTTGGCCCTCCTTGACTTCATTATGAACAAGATGAATTTTGGGGAACTTTGGAGATGCCGGATAAGGAGTTGTGTCCCATCCGCCTCTTTCTCAGTCCTTGTCAATGGCGATGTCCATGGTTTCTTCAGTAGCTCAAAAGGAATTCGCCAAGGAGACCCCTTGTTCCGCTCTCTCCTCAATCTAATCCTCACTACCCATCAAAACTCCTGGCTTTATCCTATTGCTGATATTGAGGAACTTGACATTCCCATCCTTCAATTCGCTGATGACACTCTTTGCTTCAGTGCGGCAACCATTGACCAAATTCTTAATCTCGAAGCCCTCCTCTCACTCTATGAAATTCTCACTGGCCAAAAAATAAACTGGCAGAAATCCAATAGTGGGTATCGGTGTCCCCATGGTTAATCTTGATAAAAATGAGCTCAATCCTTGGCTGCCAAAAATCTTGATAAAGTCAGGCACCTTACCCTGGTCAAATCAACCTTGCTGACCATAGTGGGTAACGATGTCCCGCCCTCTCACTTAATAGAATCTCACTTTTCAAAAAAATAAAATCATTTGTACATAGAATCTGTTTTGGGACTTTCTGACAGGTGCAGAATAGCATATGCCGAGAGTCGGAGCTTGTGAGTTTTTAAGTAAGGTTTACAGACTTGGGTGTGCCCACAAAGAACTGAGAGTTGCCATAAAACCTTAGAAAATAGTATGTTGCTAAAATATATCTTAGTAAAACTTCATACTAACGCTTAATTTTCATGTTTAAAATGTTAATGTTTTTTTTTCTTTTTTCATTGCATAGTTGCACAAACTCAGATTTGATCAAATAGTATTTAAATTATAAGACCAAGTATTCACGATACTAATTTACGTTGAAGCCAGATAACTTAATTTTTCTTGGATATCTACAAGGCAGTTCTCATGTGATTCTGTTAAAGTCATGAATATATGGAAGAACCACCAATTGTACAGACCAACATGTCCTTTTTCCTGTAGCAGAGGGGAAAAAGGGAAAACATTATAACATTTTGAAAACAAAATAACCATGATGACGATGATGATAGGCGTAATAAAAAAAAACCATATGTTGAAGTTTAACCAGGTCAGATCAGAGAGGACTGAACCAGTCACTCATCTTTTTGAAGACAAGGTGATTTCTTGATATTGGTTTTTTGGCAGGTTAATCAAAGGCCATATATACATGCTGTTCCGCTCTTAAATTAAGCTGACGTTGAATGAAGACTTGTGATATTGATAGTTGTGCTTGAGAGTAGCTTTTTTTTTTTGTTTAACATCTGTGAAATTCAAACTGATGTCTTTCTCAACAGGTTTTGGATTTTTTGTTGATGATGAAGGAAACCTAATAAAGAAGCCTCAAGTTGGGTGATCTTCTTCTTATTGACCTCATGAGAAATTTGTTCCACATTGCTGCGTTACTCTGAAAGATGAACTAAACTTCCATCCTCTAGTTTCTGGAAAAAAATATGAATAGCTGATTGTGATTTCAATATTGATTCTGAAAAAATATTGATTAGAGGTTTTGACTTATTAGTTAATTGCTTAACTGCTCAAACCCTTTGGAACAATGCATTTGATTATTTGATTGGGACTCCTGCATGTCAGCCTCATTCCAAGGTCTTATAACTCATTTTTTTTTAAATGGTGAAAATTTATTGAACAACAGAAAGGAACAAAGGTAAGAGGGAGCAACTGCAGTTACAATGAGATGTTGAGGATCCCTCTTTAGCAAGTTTATTGGCTACAGCATTCCCGATCTTAGCAGATGGAACTAAGAAATCTGAATACATTCACAGAGCTCTAATATTTGATGGATAGAACTGAAGCGCTACAGGATTGACTAGAATTCTTGTACCAGCCAGTAAGTAGAGTCTCTGTTAACAATTAACTGCTGATTAGACAAAATGTTGTCCAAAAATCATAAGGCATATGAGCACTAATCTAATTTTTACTTCATTTGGAATCAATGATGCCCAAAGGAACAGAGTGAGAACAAGAATCTCACCAGTGGAGTCTATAAAATTCCTCCACAACCCATGGATCTGTAACTCCCAACGAACTTAAGTTGTATGATGTCCGACAGTGGGGATAGCAAAGGTATTACAGTGGGATAATTGTGAGGAGTAAGTCCAGCATACAAAGGCCAAACAGCACCTGATATACTTTGGAATCCTTTTGAGTTCCAAGACAAGATATAGAAGCATTCATGAAACTCTCAGTGAGAGTCTGAGATGAAGAAAGAACAGCAGACCTTCCACATTATTCGATCCAGGCTAGGAAACAAGACAACACCTAAACAGTTAACTACTTGGATGATGCAGGCATAAAGAAATCACTTAAGCATCTAATGGCTGCGTTGTTTTGAAACTTTTCTGCTCTATGATCCTGTGGAATGACAGAAACCAGCTAGTGTTTGCTGGTAAATTTTCCTCTGATGGATTGGTGGAGAAGCTTATGCTTGCATCTATCGCATAGATGCTGGTCCTCTTTTGTTGTATTTGCCAACCCCCTGGCTCCTTCACACCCTCCTTGGGCTTCATCAGCCGTTAGCTTGATGTCAACTCCATGGGCAGTTCTGGAACTTCTAGTTGCAGTGGCGTATTCAAGTACCTCAAAAGGCGAGGCACCCCTAGCTATTCTGACCACTTGGGAATTCCAAATTCCAATGAAGCTGAGATCAGATTATATCCTATGGTTTGGAGACATTTCAAGCAATATTTATCATCAGATTATCTTCTCTTGGAGACAAAAAAATTCTCTAGTTAGGTGGCATCACAAGAAAGCCAACATCATACCTTGGAGATTCAGTTCAATTTTAATCGGAGTTATAATCAATTAATAGTAGTTCTGTTGCCTGGTGTCAAGTAAGTAGATCAGCCAACAGTGATGTTGATAAACAGGCCAAAAGTTGGGATTCTCATTAACCTTGTTGTGGAAGTTTCTACCATCTCTTAGCTGTAGTTTTCTCTTTTTCCTTTAATAATTTTTCACTATTTAAAATAAGATTAAAACTAAAAAAAATAATTTTTTTTTTATTGGTAGAGTATAATCTCTCTGTGGCTGTGAAATATTAACTTTATTGAGACCTTTATCAGGATGAAGTGCCCACACCTTTTGTGCACCAAACCTCTGTACTATTAGTCCACTTCCCTCAAACAAATGATCTTGTTGATAAGTTCTCTTTTATTGAATAATAATGACAAGAAAATATGGCTTCTATGGCAGACATTGCTTGCAAGGATAGGAAATTTTGTGGAAATAGGTGCTAATACATGCATTGACAGGGGCAGGTGCGTATGAGTATCCTCATAGTGGTCACTCCGTATTCAGAAGTTTCTTTACCAATTTTGTAATTAACAGATATCCAACCTAGAAATGAGTTTTCCCATCACAGTTAGGACGCCTTGCTGCAAAATAATAAGACAGTTATCCTTTTTTCTAAAGTGAGGAGCCCCTCAAGTATGCACCTCAAGAGACAGCAATTACATTGTCTCAACGGATCTGAAGGCCCACCATGATGAGAAGTTTGCCAAAATATTCACCACAAAGAGGATTCATACATTCTAGTCAATGACATAAAAAGTTGATGGTTTAACCAGAATCTGCTATCTATATACAATTAAGACGGACACATAGGCTAAGTGGACGGGATTGATCAGTTGGTTAGGATGGCCTATTTTTATTCAATATGCTGCCCAGTTAAGTCACAATTGTGTTTCTACTAACTGGAATTGTCCAAGATATTTTAGGCTACTCAAATTAACATAATAGTTCTGACTTGTAACTGAGTGTTCCATCAGGCTTATTTGCTCTATTTTCTTTCTTTTTTGCAGCTGGAGAAATACTGTTATCGGGGACCATTGCAAGATAGATAACTTAGTACAGGTAGGTTCACCATTATTTGCCCTTGTATCATGTATGATATGTCAACGACACCCATGACCATGCCTTTAGTGAATATAACAATGGAGCTGTCATGGACAAAAAACAACCGATTTGCATCACTTATGCCAACTTCTCCTATGCCTGATACAATGTATTGCTTTAAGCTGTTGAACTTCGGTTTGGTTAATAACAGTTAGCAAATGGACAGGAATGATCAAATGGGTGAGATTTTAATATGCTAAGGATATAAGGTTCTTCTACATGTCATTGTTATACCTAAATTCCTTCTTGCTTGAAGCAAATATTGTGCATATCATCTTCACTACTATCATTTACTTGAAGCAAAAGAAAATTTTTGTACTTAGGAAAAAGATCTGAAGTCCCTTGGCTCATTAATCCAAAGTCTCGTTTACTTCAAGTGCAGTTTATTGGCAGCTGAAGCGGCAAAAAGTGAAATTATTCCTTAGTAATTGTTAAATTGGGTCCAAGGCCCTATCCCAAAAAAACTAATCAACTTAGGAAACCTCTTTACCAACTAATAGACTCAAGACCTTTGTACTCACTAATCTATGTGGGACTATTCCTTAATACCCCCTCATGTGTAGACCATCTTTTGTGCCTCTACGAGTGAATAATTTAGTAGGCAATTTAGGTGTAGGCCCTCTTTTGTGGCTCTACAAGTAGATAATTTTTAGGTGTAGGCCCTCTTTTGTGGCTCTATAAGTAGATAGTTTTTAGGTGTAGGCCCACCTATGAGTACCTGTTCTGATACCATGTTAAATTGGGTCCAAGGCCCTATCCCAAAACGACTAGTCAACTTAGGAAACCTCTTTACTAACTAATAAACTCAAGACCTTTGTACTCACTAATCTATGTGGGACTATTCCTTAACGGTAATGATTTCAGTGTACAGAGTGTTCATGCGAGGGATGCTGCTTCCATTGAATGATATGTTTGAAAAAAAAAAAAAGCTTGGGACCCAGTGGTGGAAGAATCTATATTGTTAGCCCATTAAAATTTCACCAATTTGGTCTATCATGTCCATCCACTTACTGTTATTAACCATCTGAAGCTTTAAATCAAAGGACTAGGATATCATAGTGGGTTACTTTTGATGATCCATGGCAGATAAATTGTCATAACACCAAAAAGGTGATAATGGTGGCCATTCTGTAACAGAGAATACTATGATACAAGGGCTTTGATCAGAAGAAAGAAATACAATGAAAGAGGGGAGAGGCGAGTTCTCTGAAGTGCTCTCAAATAACTTGATCAATCCTGTTTATTTGGTTTTTATTTTCAACCATTCAATCTTGAAACTGAAGAGTTGTTCTCTACAAATTCATTATTGGCCTTGTTGGCTGACTACTACTGTCACTATGCAGATTGGTCACAATGTGGTTATTGGAAAAGGGTGCATGCTCTGTGGTCAAGTTGGCATTGCAGGTTCAGCAACGTATGTTGCTAAGAGACGGACTTAACACTCCAGTTTGGTTATAATTATGAAATTAGTTATCAAGTTTTTCCGTTGCTGGTTATAGGTTGGGTGATTATGTTGTTTTGGGAGGAAGAGTAGCTGTTCGCGATCATGTTTCAATTGCATCCAAGGTTTGTGTTTTTCTTGGTGGCCTAATAAGCCTGTGGTTTTGAACCTACAGTGTTTGGACAAGCTTCATTTAGGGATGGAATAGCCACTAGAGGAGTTTATCTATTGTGTAATTGTTGTAAACTTCGATAAAAACCAGGGTTTGGCTAATCAGGTAAATGCAAAAAAACAGTATGTATTGGCCAGTATCATGGACAGAAAGCACTTTATCATCTAAGTGGACCACCCATAGGACCTGATAAGTATTGCCCTAATAGAGATACTTTTCAGCAATACAAAGCCTGGAGCCTACAGCCTCAAATGTTATTTAATCTTCTTTTCTATGTTAATTTTGTAAGCAGCCTGGAATTGTTCTACAAAGCTAGAACCAAATGTCTAACTCACAATCTTTTCAGGTTCGTCTGGCAGGAAATAGCTGTGTGACAAAAGACATAACTGATTCAGGCGACTATGGTGGTTTTCCTGCGGTATGAGTATCTACATAGCTTCTTTTGATGCATAATGGCTAATAGATATGTTGTTAAATGTCAAAATTTTCATATATGTGGTAGGTACCAATCAAACAGTGGCTCAAGCAACTAGCTATTCTCCGAAGAACTTCAAAAGATGTTTCTTAAATTTAGAATAGACGCAACAACTGGTCGGTTAAGTTGATTTGCAAGTATACAACCAATTTATGCAGGCATTCAGCAAGCGATGGTTTTGTCCCCAGCTCTTATGAGCTCACCAAGTGTTTTCAAGTTGTTAAGTTGCTTTTGTTTAAGTATATTAATGTATCCTCTATTTTTCTTTATTGTGCTATTTCTTTTATTTTAGATTTTTTTCTTTCTAATCGCCTCTCAAAGATCTACAAAGCAAAATTATGCACAATGATGTCTGAAGAAAGAGCAAGCTGAATCTGCTTAGTATTTTATGAAACTGGCGTTATAATTTTTGGTTAGTGTTTGAAGCTTACATACTAGGTGACTCCACAGGCAAAATTAGTTCAAATTTGAAGAAAATTGTTCTGTGACTGCGTAAGCTACTCGTACCAATGTTAAGATGAGACTGAGTGGATGGTAGAGGATCATCTGGACCTAGCAGTTTATTTGTAGTTCACAAGGTGAATCATCCTTCTTGACTGCACAAATAACCCTCCCGTGCTAGCAGAATGGGCTGATGTGTCTTTCTTCCCCAACTTATTTATACAGTTCAGGAAGGAACTTAATCTGTCTATTTGTAACAAAGAAGCCCAGAAGGGGGTTTTGCTTCACTCTCTCCCCTGCTTTCCACTGGCGGGGAAGGCAAGAAAAAAGGGGAAGGGCGTAGCAAATTCATCTTCCACACCGACCTCTCTTTTAAAGAAAACTGCAAATGAAAGAGAGCATCCCAATACAACCAAATTCGATCAGAACAATCACCTCCCATCAGGTTTTCATTTTATCTAGTTCCTCTCCTTGTGCAGAGCTGATAGTTTCTCTTGTTGTGTTAAGTGTGCATGAAAGAACAATCAGGGATGAGGATTAAATTTCTGTAACAGAAAGTTTAGAAGGTTATATCAACAGAGTGCTCTTGTCAAACATATGATGCTCTTAGCAAGGATCAACCCACTAACTAAAGCTCATAACAGTTCCAAGACTACAATAGTACCACAGCTCTTTTGATAAGATTTCAATGTTACAGCTCTTAGCACTATAGTCTGACCGAGGAAGCTGAACGAACATCTGGAGTATATGACCAAGCATGCCAATATCCTTCCCACAGCAGTATGTGAACCTCACCTCTCTTTTCCTTGGATTCACCGTGATGCAGAGCTCCTCAGCTTGTGCTCACCTAGCAGCTGCCCTTGCGCTCATAGAAGAGTGGTAATTTGTGCTCCTTTGTTTCCTGTAAGAAGTGTAAACGTCATCATATTGACTCACCTCATTCGGATTTGCAGTAGCACCAAGTCCCAACCGTCCAGACCCACTTGAACCTGGCTTCCGCTCAATGCTTCCATCAGGAAATGTTCCCGTCTCTGGATCCACTTGCAGATTTAGTGGTGGAGGAATGCAAGCTCCTCCCTTTCGTACAGGCAGTTCTCTTTCATAGTCACCATCCCCATCAATTGTTTCTGAAGATTTCATTGGCCCTTCAGATGGATTCACCTCGCCTATCTCTTTAAAGAATTTTGAGACTCTCTCCAGAATATCTGAAGGAGGTATGGTGGATGGAGGAATCACAGTGGGGATGTCAAGAGGACTCATTGGCGAATACGGGACCCCACTTCCAATTTGCATTTTTCTAACCATACCAGGGATGAGCCCAGGAGGGAATAATGGGTAAGGAGGTGGCTTTTCTCCTACACTAGGTGTTGAAGTTGGAGGTACATGAGATGGAGGTTGAGCAGAAGAGGGAACTGGTAAAGATGCTCCAAGTGGGCCCTGCCCAAGAGCTGGGTACATGCCAACCGGCTGTTGGCTTGGCATAAATGGTTGTGTAACAGGAGCAAACTGGGAAGCTGTCAATACCGGGTTTGCCGTAGAGTGACCTATTTGCTTATCCTGCTGCTCTTGATCCAGAGGGCCAGGGGCAGGACTCCTTTGTTTGTCAGTACTCCATTGAGAAAGACCTGAGGCAGAACGTCCTGCAGGATACCACTGTCAGTCGATGGAGCAGGAAAGACAAGGGAGGATAGAGAGAGGAGGTGCAAGATCGATCAAAAAGTACCTGGAGTATCTGATGAGTTGCCAATGGAATCCTGTGGAAACACAGAAAGAGACTTGGCTGGTGGCCCAGCAATCATCTCACCCTCCAACGCATAAATAGTATCAGGATCATAAACTTCCTTAGAAGCCCAAAATTGCAGTATTTTCTGAAGACGTGACTGGTTCGCATCTTTGTTTTGTGGATTGTGGTAAATCCTTGCAAGCATGGAGCCCAGAACAGGTTTAAATGCAAGGACCTCATTGTCAAGGTCATGCGGGTTGGTCCGCCGTTGTAAGCTGTAGATAAAAAAAGACAACTTTCTTAATCAACATCATTATATACTATCAAAAATCAACAGAAAAAACTGTGACCACTACTGAGTGTCTAATGAGCAAAATGTGACCATTTGAAACTCAGCCATCATTCAGAGGGCATCTTCATTTTTATGCTACAATTATCCCTCACAACAAATTACTACATCTTTTTCTGCTGCAACTTTCATGCTCTATATGTTGTACACGAATACATTCTAGGTCATGATTGAAAGTATAGCTGTAAATCCTTGTCACTTCAACATAAGTATCTAAATGTTTCAACTCAAATACATTAGTCTTTCCAGGCAAATATTTAAAAAAAAAGAAAAAAATAAAAACAAGAGTTCAGTTGCACAAGGCAAGAATTTTCCTGTACCAAAACTCTAGTAAAGTAAACATCCTCGTACTTTTGCTCGTGTCGGAAACTATATTAGCAATACCCTCTCATAAAACTTACACCCTATAAACCATAGACTTCCATTCTTCATTCTCCTTTCTCCTGTTTGGAGTAATCCTCCTCAAGCTCTTCAACCTCTTAGGTGTCTTAGTCACCCAGTTCATTCAATGCTCATGCCAAGCTGCTTGGACCTTCTATGACAATTCTTGTTATGCTAATGGACAATACCATACTCTATGCTTTTTAATATAAACATTGCATCTGAAAGCTATCATTAATAGATGTATCAAAAGCAGGAAACGACGCTGGATTTCAATTCTCCTTGGCATCCTTTCTTAAAATGTTGGGGAAAAATTGAATTTTCACAGAAAAGTCACTACCATCAAATGGAATCATAAAAACTTAAAAGACAAATAAAACAAATATGCTCGGCAGCAAAGATCATCCTTAAACAAACTGCACATTTGAAGTTGTGTAGAACAGAAAGTGATATAAATCCTCAGAAAGGAACATATGAAGCAATAAAGCATTGACTACCTTAAAGCAAGAATCTCATGTCCTAACCGTTCATATATTTCAAGAAACAAAACTTATCAACCGAAGGAGTAAGCAAACAAGTTCTAGAAACAATCAAATGCATTCCACTCAGATTGAGATGGTGGCAAAGAAAAACCATAAAGTTCAACTTGATGAGAAGTCATACCAAGAAGTTAGGGTAGAACAAACCATAGGCGGCATTAGAAGACTAACTTTCCTTTCATGAAGCATAACATATGATTTATGGACAGTAATATGGAGAGTAAAGAAAGAGAGAAGCACCTATCAAAAAGTATGTCGTTTGCCAAATAAATAATATGAAGCTGCCTCTCAGAATCATCCAATGCAAGGACTCTATCTCTGAGTGCCTCGGTAAGAGCAGGCGCAAAAGGAGACCTCTGCATAAACCAGCCCTTTGCCCCCTTGATTGACTCCTTCGTACCATTGAGGTTGTTGAGCACGCCTATGAGCTCAGCCGCCACATCAGAAGGGAGAGGACCAGTCAGTCCCTTAAATGGCTTGGCTGAAGGCTCATAGTCAGGTCGAGGATGCGCCACGAATGGCTGAGAATGCTGCTGATCGTAAAATGGCGAAAATGGAGACTGGTGCAGCTGAGGCGTCCCACCAGCAGCATTGATGGGAGGCGGGTTCAGGGGATTGGGAGGAGGAGGCATCATAGGCGGAAAAGAAGCATTGAAAGGGGGACCAGCTGGGCGGGTCGATAACCAGAGCTTATACCGATAGTAAGCATGGCCCTCAGCACCAAAGAGAAAGCTGTAAGCAGGATTATCCTGCTGCTTCTCGCGGATCATGGCCTCAAACTCAGGGCCATTCTTGACTGAATATTCGATGAGTTTATCTATTCGCTTATGGAGTTCAGGATCGGAAGGAGGGGCGGCAGGTGGAGGAGGCTGATCGAAAGGGTTGGCGAAAGGCGACGGCATGAGGTGAGGAGGAAGGTGAGGTGGGAAGGCAGCAGGCGGCGGTTGCTGCTGTTGGAGATGGAGGGGGTGGTGAGAATGCGGAGGGGGGTGAGGCCCATGGTGGAGGAGCTGTTGCTGCTGCGGTGGCAAGTGGCGAGGAAAAGGGAATTGTTGCTGCAGAGAAGGGTGAGGTGCCAAAAAAGGGGGAGCATGCACTTGTGGAGGAAACTGTTGAGGTTGCGGATGAAAACCAAATTGCTGCTGCGGCGGCTGTTGCTGTTGAGCAAAGGCCAATGCCGCCGCATAATCATGCGCTTGACGATCCATGGATGCTAACACTAGAAGTACGACCTCACTCGTACAAAATTATCTTCTTCACTATCTTCCACCCTGAAAACAATCCATTACAGCACTGCGCCGGACCCAGAAAAAAAAACGGAAGTAAAAGGAGAAGTAAGTCCGACCCCAAAACTGTCCAAATTGCCTCTGCAAATTTACCTAGAGTGCTACTGCGTTTCCTCACAAAACCCTAACTGCTGTCTCCAAAACCGAATTCCTTCATGGAACACCTCTTGGGTTCGGACTTCGTTAGGGCTCGAAGATTTCACGATAATCTCACGCGTCACACAGTCATTACCTCAAATTAAAGAAAGCCACCGTTTAAGACGAACAACACGGTTGGTCTAATTCAAGCCTCGCAATAAGCAGAAATCTGGCCCAGATGGCCAGATCCAACCAATCTGAATCTTTCTTTATGGGCTTTAACATCCTCCACGTCCACGTTATCCAAAATGTCCGAATTCGAATCCGACAACCCCAGTCTAATCTGACCTAGCTTCTGACTGCGAATGTTAGATTGACGCCTCCAGTGTGCGATGGAGAAGACAAGCGTCCGGCGCTTCTCCACCTCCATTATCAAGCCAAAACCCGACCAAGAAGACAAGCCACGATTAGCTTTGACGCCATGGGATCTCCCGATTCTGTCCGCTCACTACATTCAAAAGGGTCTTCTCTTCCCAAACCTTCAGAACTCTCTCGTCGACAGCCTCCGGCATTCTCTCTCTCGAGCTCTCGCCATTTTCTACCCCCTCGCAGGCCGTCTCGTCACCGAAACAGACGACATCTCCTCCTGCATCTCCATCGACTGCAACGCGGCCGGAGCGGAGTTCGTACACGCAGCTGCTGACATAACCGTCGACGACGTTCTCGCCCCCATCGATGTACCGCCCATCGTACAGTCTTTCTTCCCACTCAATGAAGCAGTCAATCACGATGGGCACTTTCTCCCACTCCTCGCCGTACAGCTCACCGAGCTGAGAGACGGATACTTTATCGGCTGCTCGTTCAATCACGCAGTCGCCGACGGTTCTGCTTTCTGGCAGTTCTTCACCAGCTGGGCCGAAATCACCAGAAACGGGACCACGGCCGCGATATCTCGCCCTCCTGTCACTCAGCGCTGTTTTTTGAACGGTACCTCCGAAGTCCGACTTCCCTTCAAAGATGTAAATGTGCTCATCGAAAGATATAAGCCTCCGCCCCTCACCGACAGGTTCTTCCATTTCTCGCGGCAGTCCATCTCCAGACTGAAGGCCAGAGCAAACGAAGAAGCAAAGAAATACAACATCTCCTCTTTCCAAGCCTTATCTGCCTTAACCTGGCGCTCGATAGTCCGCGCCATGGGCCTGCCTCGCGACGAGAAAACAACCTGCAAGTTCTCCGTCGACTCGAGATCGAGACTGAACCCCCCTCTCTCCCGAGACTATTTCGGGAATGCCATCGGCATGATATCGGCGACGGCGACCGTCGAGAAACTGCTCGACAATAAGCTGGGGTGGGCAGCGGCAGTGCTGAACCAGAACGTAGCAGCCCACACCGATGAGGTAGTCCGCGGCGCACTGGATGCGTGGGTGACGTCGCCGAAGATCCACCATCTCAGCGCGCTCAACGGCCAGGCCGTGACGACGGGAAGCTCGCCGAGGTTTGACGTGTACGGCGTGGACTTCGGATGGGGGAAGGCGGCGGCGGTGCGGTCGGGAATTGATAATAAGTTCAGTGGGAAGATAACGTCGTTCCCGGGAAGAGAAGGAATCGGATCCATCGACTTGGAGATCTGTCTGCCATCCGCGGCGATGAGGGCACTCGTGACGGATGATGAGTTCGTCGAGTTCATCGCTGCCATGGATTAATTTCGTCATTTCCTATAAGAGACTTCAGCAACTATAATGCGCTCGAATCGATCATAATCCCTCAAAGCACGTCCCACTTAGCTTATGAATTGATCGTCCCTCTTTGAGTTTATTATTATAAAATGATGGAACAACGTTATACTCCTGTATCAAATGCTTCGACTGTTGCTGCTCTTTCGAATCTATTTTACCTTGCCGGGATCAGTTCTTGCACCACGTCTTACTTCTTGCTTGCTAGATAAATTCCAGTTATAATAGCCACGCCAGTGATTCCCACACCCACGGATTTGAGGATCTTAATGGGAGACACGCCTGAAGTCCCTCCAGGAATTTCCATTAGACCCTTTCATCTGAAAACGTTAAAACCAGTCAGCCTCCGAGATAACAATGGACCAAATGCAAATAGAATCAATACACTAAAAACCTAACCATTCACCTCCATGGCTTCATTGTGATTTGATTAAAATCAATAGTTGAAGAAAGTTGGGTTAAAATAGAACAAGGACTCTCACCTACTAAATGCCCCTTGCCAACTACAGAAACAACTGAAGAATGCTCTTGTGCAACTTGAAGTAGTTTGGATGGACATGTACCTGAATACAGTACATCAGGAATGAAGGAATACATATGCCAAAGAACAAGAGAAGAGGCAAGGATATGAGGACACTGAAATTGTCTGGTTGGTAAAAACCAAACCTTTTGTGTTCCTTTTCTACCATAACCCTAAGGTTAATGACTTATACTAATACTTAGGTTCTTGTATGTGTCATCCTTGAGATTGCTGACATAAACCCTATTTCTTACGTATTTATTGTGGTTTAAGTCATTATGATTGCATATTGTGAACTATTGAAGTGTTGCGGTTGGCGCACATTAGATTTTTTTGCCCTAATCCTAATTCTCAAAATAGGGTCCACCTAATTAGAAAGCATTCTACAGGAAAACATCACTTATTATCCGTTTACAACCGATGATAAGAGTTTAGGACACAGCAAGGACAAACATTTGATGCAAAGTTTTTGGAGGGTCTTAGCCCAAAGGATGCGATCCGGATTGCTCGAGTCAGATGAGATTCCATCACTTCCTAATGCATTCGACTGGATGCTATGTGTACAAACAGCTGTGACATTATCCACTGTTGATGTTGCTGCCCTTGGCATTCATCTGGCCTGGAAACCTGAACAACTAACCAAGTTGAAAACCAACTTGAAAGCCAAGTTAAATCAGCATATCAAGCGCAACGGCCTGCTTATCTGCAAGACATAGTACTCGCTTCAACCATATTTATGTCGGCAATAAAATCCTGAGTGAGGCCATCTACACTTCCTCCACGCATTTACAAAGAGCTTCCTGTAATTAACTAAACATAAGACCAGAATAAATGGAAAAATTATGGATCACTCTGGAAGGCATTTGTCAGGAGTTCAAGTAGCTATAGCATACTTCTTCATCAAATCAGGAGAGCTTTTTACTTCGTTTCTTCGCTGTCTTGGCAAGAGCATCACAGATTTCTCTCTTGCGCTTGGAGTTGTCTTGACCCTTGATAGCAGTTGTCTTTGCCTGAGCTTCCAGTGCGGAGCTCACAAAAAATTTGAGCCTCCACAACGTAGATTCACTCTGTACATTGAGCCAGCAGTACACCAAAGTTACTAAATGCACTGAGAAGCTCTTATGCCAGATGAGAATTAAATTTCTTCATAGCATCTCTCTTCTCCAGTAACAAAATGGCCATAAGTTCTGATAAAAGTTTCTTAAAAGATGCTTCATTATGGATTAAACTTGTTCTTTTCTTCTTTATTTTCTGAATGGTGACTAAACTTTTCACAAGCCATCCGGGTTCAATAAAAGGTGGTTTGAACCTAGAGAATTGAACTGCAAATTGGCGTCTCTTTTCAAAGTGACTGCTTGAGGAGATTACACAGATTTTTACACAAGAAACTACTAACCTGAGCATCCATGTCAAGATCAACCTCCTCCGCAGTAGCTTGAAAGTTTGGATTTCTCTGAGCAATAATTTCAAGTGCCTTGTTGAGATCTTCTGGTGATAATCGACTGAGGCCCGATCCAAGCTTTCTTTTCTCTTCTGTTGTCATTTTTCTGCACAGAACATTCACATCTGTGAGCTGTCCATATTATCTTAATTGCAAATTATCATCATAAAAATGGGCTTTTTCAGCTTAGAACAAGCCAGCATACAGAAACCCAGCTTGAGACTCACATACAGCAGACAGTAAATAAAATATCCAAAGCTTTGATCATAAAATGTGTAGGATAATTTTCTTGAATTCGGCAGCAATTTGAGCCAAAAGGTTTTGAAGTGGCTCATCACGCAGTTAACACTTGTGCCCACAAAATATTATGTATCAGACAGTTCATCACAACAAATGAGAGCTTCTCCAGAAATACAAGAGAGAAAACTATAAAATCAAAGTTACAAAGAAAATAAACCAAAAGAGAGTCAGAAAAACAAATATAAAGATGAAAGAGAGTGCACAATCGTCATGAAAAACCTTCGACTGCACTGATTCCTCACAATCAAAAGCAAATAGAAAAGGCTAGCAGTTGCACGAAGCCACTTCTGTAGCCTGAAGATACAAAGGGAAGGGAGCAACAAATGCAACATGCTGACGGATTTATTTAACTTTCCTGAAGAGCCAAAGAAAAAAAAAGACTTTATCATACAGATTTTAGAAACAAGAGAAAACACATTCTCTTAGTGATAAATTACACCTCAATAATACCTGCATTTCTGAACAATCATTTCTCTGAGCTCCTCCAAATGGGAATCAAGGTCACGAAGCTGAGAAGATTATAGAACAAGTTTGAGAGGAGATATCCACTATAGGGATATGAGAATAATAAGATAATCATGTCATTATAAAATAGAAAATAAACGGAACAATAACCAAACCACCAAGCTCATGGACATAAAAAGTTAGAGACAGCACTCCATCATTGAAAGAAGATTACACCAATGAACACTCAAAAAACCATATTTTACATATGCAAGCTCACCCAACCATACATTTTTCACTATAATCCCTTGTCCTCTCCCTGTAGGCATTAAGAAGGGCATATTATAAGCACTATGTTACCCTTCTATATGCAGTGAATGTCCTGAAGAAGATACCTCTATACTTGTATATCTGGCCAGTTTAGCTGTAGCAGCCTCTTGTGCGAGCTGCATATCTGCTCGGGCTTCTGCCTCCTCTTCTTGTCGCCTTGTTTCCTGTTTGTTATATTTACCAACTTGTAAGATAGACCATCAGTTTCCACCCAAGCGTACTGGATCAAAGCAAATTGAACATTTAAATCTCTATGGTGATGAAGCAAGAATAAACTCACCCATATCATATCACATGAGATGATAAGCTCCCAAAAATATGAGACAGAACACACTTTCAATCACTTGGTAAGGTTAAAAAATCAGAAAAATGGTGGGTGAGTTTTACACAATGGAGTCCAGTAACTAAGAAGCCAAGTTTTTAAGAGAGAGAGAGAGAGAATAGAAAAGCAAAAAATGAGAAATGTTCACCGACATAAAGGACAGAGCTGTTCTCCTAGAGACAATTTGAACCAAGAAATAGAGTCCCCAACAACATTAGAAGTCCTAGATACACCAGATTTGGCCAAATCATCAGCTAGACGAGTAGCTGATATGAAAACATGTCATTATATTGGATTTTGGAGCCCTCAAGATTCACGAGTGAAGAGATGAGACTTTTCTATTTATAATGCATTGTTGGCCTTCTTTTAGTCTAATATTTTCTATAATTTTCTATATTTTTAATTAGCTCAAAGTATAGAAAAAGAGCAAAAAATTTTCTTCTTTTGTTGAACCAGTTAATGGCATAAACAATGTACACCTGAGAACTGAAGAGAAGCTTTTGAAATTGCAGTGGTAGCAGGATATTAAGTGTAAGGACCCCATTTACAGTGCTGCTTTCGTTTACACTCACCTCAATGAGAGACAATTAAACTCCTTATCTCATGAACAAAACCATCAAGCATTCCCTAAGGCTGGTAGAATTATGTTCACCCCTGTATCATTAGCTCTCCTTAGTAAAAAAGCGATTACAATTTCTGTTTGAAAAAAAAAAAAAATGTTAACAGAACTCCATTACACAATTTTAGGTCGAAGAGTAGGAAAATGCCAGCAACATCACTCAAGTAAGAATTATCCACCTTGAAGTACCTCCATTTCTTTCACATGGTTTGGTCCAATAGATAATTTTTTTGATGATTCTTTTACTATATTTTGATTTTGTTTTTACAAATGGTACAATATATACTAGCACATCAATTTAACTATAAAGCTTGCAGCAGTAAACAGATGCAAATTATAGATCTCTGGAACAAGGTCTGACACTTTTTTTTTAATTTTTGAGAAAGACGAATTTTATTCAAGGCACTGAGCCAGAGAACAAAATTAGTTCTAACAGGTTTTATAGTAAGACCAAGTGTGAAATTTATTATTACTATTAGATTACATAAAATATTATAATTTTCCAACCACATCATTTCCATAAAATAAAGGCATTAAAAAATTCCTTAACCTGTTATCACTGAAATTAGATGCTTTCTTTCTTTCTTTTTTCCTCAAATACATATATTCCAAAATAATCTCTAACATATCTCAGATGAACTACATAGAAGAATATTCTGGAAATGAAAAATCAGTACAGGACCAAGAAGAAAGAACTTGCATATTTGAAATACCTCTTCAATAACTTTAGGTAATAGTTGCAGCCACTTATCTTCGAACTTTGATATCAATGTTTTAGCCATGACATAAACATCACTTTTCTCATCATTATATGTCATTGCGTTTTTGAAAACTAGTCTCACATCAGCACAAATTTCACGAACATTCTTGTATCCTGTACCATCTGTTGCTTCCATCTGGTTCCGAATTGTACTGAAATCCATAGGCTTCTCAATAACCTGAAATACATCCCACAAAAGTTTACAATTCACATAATACTGAAACAAAGCCGATAACTACCACATCAATTTCTAAGTCTAGATGAAACATGACTGACCACAGTGACAAGCCCTAATGAAAATGTATGCAAATAGGAGACATAGTTTTTACCTCATAGTAATCATGTAAGCCAAGACCTTCTACATCTACTGGTTGCATAAAGGGCCAGGCCCATTTGTGTTGTGTGATCTGGCATAAAGATGAATATTAGAAGGAATAAGTATACAAACACGTTACTTCAAGTTATCTAATATTAGGAATGAGGGCATCCAAATTGATGACAGATCCATGTCAAAGTTTCAATAATAAATTAAATAGTCAGAAACAACAAAATCTAATCTTAATAGGCAATGGCACATGTTACATATTAAAACATTTTAAAAAAGAGTCCTAGCAAATGCCTGGCGCAATAATGTGGAAAATTGACGCATCAGCTCTTGCATTCTCTTTGCAGAGGCAGCTTCCCTGCGAGCTGGATCTTGTGGTAGCTTCTTACTGTTTGCAATCTGTTTTTCCTTTTCCTTCTCTTTCACAACTAAACCACCTTTAGAATTATTTGCTTGTTTTTCACTGATGGAAGAATAAAACTGAGATATCTCATTCACTCTTTGCTCAAGCTGCAAGTGAAATAACCATTTATTAGACAACCATCACTCTATCAATACTCTACAACAAATGCACAGGGACCTTGGCAATCAAAGATTTGTAGCTTAACTTCCATAAAAGTTATTAAGCCACTAATCACACACAATTGCTGTCAAGTGCAATCGAAATTTATTTCAAGAAAAGAGGTTAAGATCATGTATATAAATATGAAAGACCCACCCATTCATGGTAGCTAAAGGTTGGAATTCTCCAAAATGGCCATCAAGTTTATGATATTGAGCACTTTGTTTCTTCTTTTACAAAAAGCACGTTGTAATAGATAGTTGAAAAGGAATGGGGCAAGTATCTTAGAATATAGCAGAGAAAACTTTGAAATGAACTATTACTTCAGATGAAAATTTTGAAGTACTGAACTACTACCTCGTGGACTTTGGCCACCATTTCATCAAACTGGTGTTTGAAAATTTCAACATCTTTACTTTCATCCTGTATGTTTGCACCAGCCATAACACCATTCATCCTGCCCAAGCTCAACGTAACCATGCCTTATCTGAATGGCCAAAAAAAAAAGTTTTAGCCAAAGTAACCAAAATAATCTAAAAAATGATTTCAAGTAGCACAAAAGAAATTCCATAAATGAAAATTCTCTCCATTCTTGAAAAAATAGATTAATATAAATTACTGGAACTTCTATATATCCCTTAAAATTTTCACAAAAATATTCAACCATCTACAGATTGGAACCAAAAAATGGAAAAACATGAACCTACGGGTGAGTAAACTCCTCCCAAAGTCTTAGAGAAAGAAACCAAAAATATCGGTCATCCATTAAAATGCAGGGTGTGGCTTAATGATGTATGGAGTGAAACTTGATTCGCTAGAATCTATTAAAGAGACTTCTTGAGCAGTAAAACAGAAAAATTCAATTTATGATTCTGGGGAGATCTGCACCCTGAAACCTGTCCGAATTGCTCGGATAGGCAGGCACCATTTTTTTTAATGCATCATAATGTTCACTGCATAAACTTGACTACCTCAAACATGTCCACTACAATTGAGCTTGAAGAAGAAAAAGAAGAAGGAATTCTACAACTTGGTGGCATAAACAATGACTAAAGAAAGAACTGTGAACCCATAACCAACAATATGAGAATCCTTGTTTTCCACAATGATGAAGATCAAAATTCCATGAGATGCTCATTTTAACCACCAGAAAGAGGACAATGGAAAGGAATTTAGGTTTCTAGGACAGACCTGAACTTTCTACCTTCACTTTATCTATGAACAAATGTTACGTCTCATAATTTACAAGCTCTATTACCAATTCACTTTCTAAGTTGAATGGCTAGAGGACAGAGTGCTGCATTCAGTTCTCTAATATGCATTCTCAGCAAATAAACCAAGCCGCATAAGTCAATTCTATATAAAACAGGTTTTAAAGTGTTACCTGAACTAGTAAAAAACATAACCAGATATCTTATATCTTAAATTTACAAGTTATTCCATGATAAATTTCATGTGTGACATAAGATATCTTTGGAGACCCATAATGACAATCCAAAAGATCCACACTCTGATCCAAGTGGATTAGCATAGCCACAAATGGCTGAGGAAAGTGCCTGAAGGAATTTGATCCAAATTATCTTTGAAACAATAGAATCCTACTTCGGACAGTATATTTTTCGCAACACTAACATAATAGTTGGTTCCAACTTCCCCGTTATTTTCAATTTTGCGGACAGAGGCAAATACGTGATCAAATAGATTTAGAAAAAAAAAAAAGTTAAAAAACATAAAAAATATACCAATACCAATGAGATCACTGGATGAACCTTGATACAAAGCAAGGACAGTGGTTTGGGTGAGGAAAGGCTTTTACTTTGCTGATTCAGTTAGGAGAATGAGAGAGAATGAGAGAAGGGGGAATGAAGGAGGAAGAAATATGAGATGCTTAGATCTCTCAGATAGAAAGAGAGAGACCAATAGAGCAAACAAGCGAAGAAGATGGAAAGTACCCGTGACTGGTGAAGGTACACATGAACATCCCGCTGCAAGGCTTTAGGCAAGGATTCTGAAAGAAGCTCCTCGATGTCAAAGACAAGTTTGGAGGTAAGGTTTAAGAATAACTGGGAGAACTATAAAATTTTCTCCCATCTTTATCTTTTCTTTCTTTCTACTCTTCTCTGAATTTCTCATTTAACATAGAAAATCTGGAGGGGAAAAAGAAGTTCGCTCCTCTAATACACAAATCATCCAATACCAGGATTTCCAGATCCGACTTGTCCTCAACAGCTCATGCAAGTCGCAAGCTATCCACAAGCACAAACTCACCTTTAACCAGGATGCACACGTTCTGAGGATCAATGCAATGGAGAACCAACCACAACGACCTCTCCTTTTGTAACCAAATGCCTTCGCATCAACTACTGCACCTAATCTGAGGTTTTCCCAAAGTTAAAATCCCAAACACTCCTCGTCTTTCATTACCTCCCCAAAACAACAACAGTCCCAAATTCCTACCACACACAAAATTCTACTTCCGGTGAACTGCAGGCTATTTCAGCTATCTTCTTAAGAGAGCCTATTTTCTGAAGATGGAAAGGTAAATTTTCTCTGTTACAGCAATAGCTTTCTCTTGCTCCCCCTTCGATTTCCCTCTTGTCTGCAAGAAACAAATAAAGAGGAAAGCATAAGCATTAACTTAAGCACTAGCATAGAATTGGAAAAAGCACCAAATAACTTAATAAAAAGCAAAAAAAATCACTAGTAAACTAACAATCAAACAACATTTAGTCGACAATTAGTAAATTCTCCTTATTTATAAGAAACAAGCAGATAAGTCCTAACTTACAAGAGAGAGAAAGGCACACTAATGAAACAGATATAAAGTGGCAAATGCAAAAGGTGAATGAGAGGTCAACCCTTTCATGGACCCTTATTAAACAAAAATAGTACCATGTTAGCTATATCAGATGAACTAGGTTAAAGTATATAAATTATCTATGCTATGAACTTATCTAATACCATGGTATAAGTACATTATGGTTCAGTAATGTTTGATAATAGGATAGAACCTAGTCTACCAACATTTATGGTATTAATTTACCACAATACAGACTTGTGTGATGCTAGAATCAATTTGAACTTTGTTACAATAGATATACTGTAATATGCTATGAGACAGATATACTACCGTGTTACTTACAAATAAGGTAGTAGCTAATAGAGTGATAATGTAATATGTTATAATTTAACCTAGTCCCAATAATTTATTATGTTATGGTCTAACTAGACTTATTCTGCTATTTGGTCTATTGGGTTTCAGCAAACAATACGCATGAATACAAATTTTGATTTAAAAGTCAGGCAATCTGAATTTTAATTGTTACTTTCCAATTGTAAAATTCACTTTTTATTTCCAATTAGAATTTAGCTATCTCACTACTACTATCCAACCATCATAAAACCTTCACCAAACAAATATAGCCTTGTAAACTAAGGGAAAACATTCCTCTAAACTATTTTCCAATACCCAGCTTAACATTCATTGACAATTGTGACCTTCTCCATGAAATATACTATTATGTTAGTTACATACAAGGTACTAAGTTAAACTATAATTAGATACTATGTTATCAAATGACTTAATACTATGTTATTACTAACTAACAAAAAACTATATGGAAGGTCCTTCCACCATCACATCAGAATTCTCAACTGAATCTGCTGCATTATACATCTATGAGGTGTCAGCCATCAACTGTAGAGTGCAACTGTCATACTATCAACAGACCCGTTACTACGTTATTACTAACTGACATATACCAAACATACTAGATAATTACCATTACATTATTATACTACTTAAGCCCCCCTTAGCAGCCACAGTGACAAATAGTAAGTTGCGTTCACCATTACATTATTAATCTATGAAGCTGCTAGTGACCAAGTCTAAATAAGTGCCCATTCCACAGGACCAAAGAACCGCATGGAATTAGAGACCAGTAGATATGCTAAACAATGTCAGATATAACCATTACTGGATCATGCTTGGAAAAATTAGATTCATCTCTTAGAACCACCAAATCATCCAATGGTTTATTAAAGGGTTTAAAGCCTGTATGTATGTATTTTATACATCACAATATGTATTTTTTTAATCAATACTCATAGTAAGCATCAACAGGACCTCACAAGCAAAGCTCAATTTTGCACTAACACCAAGTACCAGCTAAATCGGATTTCTCAGATAACAAATCTCACACTTTCACCACCAACAAAAAAACCAATGAACCCCTAATTACTAGAGATTCTGTGTTTGCCCTGAAATTAACAGTACATTTTTTATTCTTTGGCACACAACACCATGTACAAATGTAGAACAATCCTATGTTAAACAATAATAATACACTATGTTACCCTTTACAAAATGCTATGTTATTAATTGACTAACACTAGACTCAATAGCCCTAAAACTGCTAAATGCAAAAGATAGCCAAAATTAGGAAAATAGAAGATCTCAGTCAATTGGCCAACTGAAAGGAAGGAGAAAATTACATAAACAGGACAGAAACAACATCAGAAGATGAAATCAGAATCATGCTCAGAAGACTAAGAACTTCTCTTACTCAAAAGCCAACATGCCAAAGTCTCTGGAAATCTGGCCCGAGGTGTGAGTACATCGTCCTTGGACGAAAAAGTAGAAACTCTATGTTACGCTTGGATGTATATGAAAAGAAACCTTCATTTAATCTAAGTTATTTCTCTTGCTCAATGACTATTTCGCTTAATATAATAATTGTCTAACCAAAAAAATACATACATATAGGAAACCTTAGGCAATAGTTTTCAGTTGACAACAGAAGCATACATGGAAAGGTTATTATGCATAAACCAAGAGATGATCAAACATATCCATGGACTTGTGCATTTAGTTTCTTACTTGTCTGCCCTTTCCTGGCAGGGCAGATTGTTTCAAGAAAAGTGACATAGAAGTTCTGATGATTACTGCGGAATGATTTTACATAAGAAGTAATGATCAAACCAAGCATTTTTAGTTTACCTAAACTATAAAAAACAGTCTCAGAATCAATCCGGGATAAGATAGCAGAGAGGACTGAAATGTGGAATTTGTACACTTAATATAGCGCTGAAGTTCGTGAATAAAATGAACGACCAGCTAGGCAGAAAATCCCAAGCGGCAGTTGTCAGAACTCGTCTCTCCTTCCACCGAGGGCAGTCAAGGCAACGCTCAAACCGATTACTCTCCAGACTTAGCTCTAAGTTCCACAGATTGTGACATAGATCGACTTGGAGCTTTTCATCTCATTTTCGGTGTAAGGTGGAAGTTTCAGACCTTAGATTCCATTGCATGACGCGGTGATGCCGTCCAGTTCTTTGGCCCTCTTTCCTTGATCTCGAATTTGAGACGTGTTCTACAAGGGGTGTCAATTTCTAGTTATAGAGAGGAAATGCCTGTTGGTTGGGGTTGGACGGAGATAGATTCACCGCCAGAGGTCCTAAGTCGGAGGTGGCAGGAGGCCTGAGGTCCCAGGTCGGATGTCGCAGAGGGGAGTCGGGAGGAGGAAGAACGCAGGAAGTGTCGAAGGGTTGGGTCGATACGAGAAAATTCGGATTAGGAGGTTTGGGCTGGTAATATTTTTCCCTGAAACGGGTTCAAGAGAGAGGACCGAAGATAAATCATCCGAATATTAATATATTATAATTTTAAAATAAAAATTAATAAATCACAATATTTATAAAAGTTGGTTGATACATTACAATTATTTTAAAACTTAATGTGCTATTAATAAATAAATAAAATCTGAAGGTACCAAAATGAAAAATAGAACAAATACCCCATCACTGTTTTTGTATTTTTAAAAAAAAAGAGAGAGAGAAAAGGGTTATCTGTTCTACTCCATCTAATAGGTGCCCTCTTCTTCATTCTAGACCCGAAAACTTGAATTTTAAGTTTCATCCCGCATGACTGGGTGGATTGTAGATGTGTTATTAACATTCAAAAGACTACACTATACCTTCCAAACTGCTTTTTTAAGGTACTTTTTGTTGTTGTTTTCAATTAAGAGAAAGAAGAAAAGAGATCTCCCACTGCTAGACATGATCTAAAAAACTCGCAGATAACTAAATCACCATGGTCATAGTGCTCCAGTTTCCTCCATGGTGGTAATTCTGTAACTGTATAAACATAAATTGTAGATATGCCTAATCATAGATTTCTTTGCATTTAAAGCTACAGGCTTCAAAGTCTTTGGGATCGACTACATATAAACGACCAGCTTCTCATTCTTTTCTTCAAACTACCATATTACTTTCTGGACTTCCTTCAGCAGAACTGAAAAAAGCTCCACACTTGAACTCAGGCTTTGAAAATTGCTCATTATGAGAGAAACAACATCATCAGACAAATGCTAACTAATTCCGGGCACACAATAATATAAGAAAGCACAGCAGGCATGGAATATATCTGTCCAACAAAATGGGCGGCCATTTTACCTAAAGATTCTAATAGTAAGCCGTCTGCCCGTCATGCCATTATTTTGGAAGAGACTGGAGGATTAACTTCCGAGCTTAAAAGATTAACATACATGAGATATGCATTAGAAAGGATAAATTTCTACATCACTTTGCAAAGCTGCCTCAAGCATCTCAACCACTTCCTCATCATCTCCTTGATGCTGCAATTCGGAAGGCACAGGAAAGCTATTAAAATAGTAAAAAAAGGAAGCAGATCATAGACAAAAGAGGAAACTGGTAATTAGTTCTGACAATTGAGCTAACTCTAGAATTGATGGAAACATATCTAATTGTTACAATTGATGTAAAATCTCAAACGCAAAACTCTTGTGCCTACTGCTTAAAAAAAGAAAGTTTGCTAGAGTGAGAGAGAGCTTTATGTGTATATGCAATAAGATGTTGAGGGGAGACCACTTCATTTGCTAATCTATAAATAGTTGCTGATATAAGGATGATTCAAAATGAAGATTTTTGTAAATATAGGACATTTCTTCAAAAAAGGGATCAACTCTCTAAGTGAGGGGAAAGATAAGCTTCAGCCAGGATAATTGCCTTGGCTGAATCTCCCTCAATGATGCGAGCGGTCAAGAAAATAAGCTTGGGGTAATGGTGGACTATGAAAGCTGCAGCCACAACAGAGTCCCAAATCCAAAGAGTTCCAGATTAGTCAGAAAAAGTCAAATCAACAAAGCTTTCAGTTTATATCTACCTATAAAATTCTTTTTGTTCCTTAGCATACACTAGCTAACTCTTTAAGTTCATTTGGGGGGTGTTAGTGTCTTTATAATAGTGTGGAGTAGGAATTCATTTCCATCTGAACAATAATTCCAGAGTTAGTGCAGTCACATTAGCTCTGGAATTACTGTTCATTGAGAATTTCATATTTCCAAAATTATCACTTACTTCTGAAATCTGTTTCAGTTCCTGGAGAACAAAATACAATTTCAAAAAGGAAGATCATTCACTATTCTTTGTCAGTGATGTGATCATGAGCTACAAGTTCTTGTTGAATTTCTGAAAAAGAGAAAAACTTCAGACTTGTTTTAATTTGAGTACAATAAGCTTCTATTTATAATAGAGAAAACAAATTGAATTCAATTACAAATTTATTACCCTTATCCCAGTTACACCCAAAGTTAAATACTAAAAAGAGATAAGTCCTAGAATAATTGAACAACTTAACATAAATAGAAAACTAACATAACTAAAACACCTTTAAGTGAGATTCTTCTATGAGATCTCTTTCCATAAGACTCTTCTTAGACTCCACCATATTAATTCTGGCTCTATGAGACTTCTTACTATGAGAGTCATGTAAGACTCTTCTACACTTGATCCTCAATACTCCCCTTCAAACTAGAGTTTATAACTTAAACTTGCAATGAAAAGGATTTTTGGTCTTCAAATTTTTTTTTTCTGTTAATTTTGGTTCTATGAGACTTCTTACTATGAGAGTCATGTAAGACTCTTCTACACCTGATCTTCAATACTCCCCCTCAAACTAAAGTTTATAACTTAAACTTGTAATGAAAAGGATTTTTAGTCTTCAATTTTTATTTTTTTTTGCTGAAAAAAATTCTTCATAGATGCAAAAACTTCATATTTTGTACTCCCTCTTTCTTGAATATTTTGGTCACATAAACATTACAACAACATGTGGAACAAAATACCTCTTTCTTGTACTTCTTCTTCTACTACACTCCCTCATGTTGGGGACAAAAAGGACAAAGAGACCCAACTTTGACAAAACACAATGTCGGAGAAGAAAATTATTCCTAACCGTACAACAAAGCTCCATACACTAGTCAAAACGGACATAGTCTAAAACCCACTCTGCACAATTTTGAAGGTGGAAAAACTGCCAAATTGTGGGGTATAACAAAAAGATTACACACTTTTTAAAGGTAGCTCAAACACAAATCACCTCTTGGGTGAAGAATAAAAGACTTAACTCAAGCTACATGTTGAACACACTTCTATATTTTTTTGGTAGTGGGTCTAGGAATTGTTCTGAAGTGATGAAAACACAAGAAGATAAACTGAAGAAATACTGGAGGAAAACAACTTTAACCAGAAGGAGGAGACTATGCAACACTCATACTTTCAAAGTGACCTTTTTTTTTTGAAAACTAAGAGAGACTAATGGTAGAACTTAATAAATTTAATCAAGTATAATTTTTTTGGGGTGACTATAATTTTTCATAGTTAACTATGCGGAAGATATACAACCATGTAACAAAAACGCAAAACTTGAAAACAATATCGAAGTAAGACATTGCATGCCTTGAATGAGCATATCATGGAATGATTAAGTCTGACCAAAACTTTCTAATTAGAAGAGAAATTTGGCTAAAAAAATTGGATTTTAGGAGAAAATAAACTCAATTCACGTCAATTCATGGAGAGATAATAGGAGAGAAAATAGAAAAAAATGAGAGATTTTCAGTAAAACTGACCTTTGGTACTTATATCGATATCTCCAAAAATATCGCTCAGAATCACAAACAATTTGTTGCTAAAGAAACTAGCCTCAAAGATTTTTAAATTGATACTTAATTTGGTATAAAAAATTGTTCTTGAATCTGTTATGACCTCTTGATTTGCTTCGTTCTGTAGCATGACCCTTGCCAACTCCAATGCGAATATCTCATTAAATATAGTTCAGATTGACATAAATTTTTCTTCTTCTAAAACTAGACTTCAATACCTTTCATCCAAGTATAATTTTTCTTCATAAATTATACTTCTTTTGAGAGAAAGAATCTGATAATCTGATAGATTTCGGACTCTTTAATCTGGCCGAATTAAAAACTTTTTTTTATGAAAAGGTATTTTATTAAGAGAGCCAAAAAAGGAGAAGTCAACTCCTAATAACAAGAGATTGCAAGGAAACCCCCTGCTTAGCTAAAACATTCGCCACAGAAAACTAAGAACTCTTTCTTCTTTGGCCAACATGATCATTGACTCTTATAAGATCGATATATCCCTCTAGAAAACTCAGATTGTGAATTGGTTGGATAGGTAAGAAAATAGACTCACATATCTTTCTTTTGATGTATAATTCTCTTTACAAGGTCTCGTTCTTGATGGTATAAAACGCCTCGAAAGTTGAAGCTTTTTGTTACTACTCGAACCTCTGTTGCAGGCTTCAAATATCGATTTCTCTTCGGAGAAAACTCTAATTGCCAAACTTCTTTTTGCGTTGGAAAGTAGACTCAAAGATCTTTCCGCCAATATATAATTTAAAATATAAACAGTTCAGTATGGAGGTGAGAACGTCAAGAAAAACAACGGGTACTAAGACAGGAAAGAAAGAAAAAAGATTGAATACGAACCTAAACTACTAGAGCTGATAGATCAAGAAATGATCACATTATTTCTGTGGTTTGACCGAGTCAGATACTAAGTTGAATTTCTAGAAGAAAAAAAACTTTACTGACTTTTTTAATTTGAGTACAATGAAATTCTATTTATAATAGAGAAAACAAGCAACATCCAATTACAATTAAACTACTTTTGTCCCCGTTACGCTCAAAGTTAAACGCTAAAAGATAAGTCCTAGAACAATTGAACAACTAAACATAAATAGAAGACTAACATAACTAAAACATCTTTAATTGAGACTCTTCTGTGAGATTTCCTTCCATGAGACTCTTCTTAGACTCGATCATAATAATTCTAGCTCTGTGAGACTTTTTATGGTGAGAGTCATGTAAGACTCTTCCATACCTATTCCAACTGTTCTTTTTTTTCAAAAAAATATTTTACTTAGAATACAACTTTTTTTCTGAAAACAATGAGAACTTCATTAAAGGAAGAAAAATAGCTAGAAAAAGTAGATATATATATATATATGTGTGTGTGTGTGTATATATATGTATGTATGTATGTATGTATGTATTCCAAAGAGCTAAGTACTAGAAAGCCCCACCAGACCACCTCCATGGCATCGATCACAGATTAGGAGGTCCCAAATAAGTAACAATCCATCAGCCTTCATGAATTGTGAGCACTTTTATCTCAATTATCAGGGACCTGATGTTCCAATTGGGCTTCCATCAGAGTTCCATTTCAGGCACACTGTGGAGGGAGTCAATGGGAAAGGGGACTATTGCTGATTCAATTAGCCTCCATAACTTCCATATTCTCACTTGAGTAGGCCCTAACTCCTCATGGTGACATGCCCAAAAAGGACCAGCATCCTGTATTTAATTTGTAAAACTGAGACAAAGAATGGATCTACTTTCCAAGAAAGCAAAAATAAGAGAGAAACAATAACAGAGTGATTGGAGTTCACTCCAGATCCAGAATAAAATTCCGATGGCTGGAAGAGGGTACAGTCCACAATTGCAGGGTACAAGCTGAATGGACACCTTCTAGCCCCCTAATTCCATCTTCTCTACTTTTTTATCATTTCATCTCCAGTCTAAACTAATGTTGTTGTTTGTTACTTAATTTGTTAATCTATTTCATCTCCATTTCATCTCCAAGAAAGATGATATAAACCAACAACCTACCATGTGACCATCGAGCCAAAGGCCTAATCCACCTGAAAGATTTCTTTCACGAGGAAAAGTTGGCAATCCACAAAATGTGATCAGGTAAACCCAGAGAGAGACCGAGAGAATAAGAAGAAGAGATCACCCCTACAGAAATTTCAAGAGTCACTTGAAGTGGGAAGAATAAATTTTCCATAGCACTCAAGTGCTTTCAAAGCCAACTTTCTGTAGTTCTTTCTCTTTTCCTTAATGATATTCATCATTATTCAAAAAAAAAACTACAAGATAGTACTAATGCAAGGATTGTAAGCTTTCTCATTTAAGAGAAAATTTCATAAGTCTCTTTTCCAATATTAATTTTCTATAATCAGATCACCTCTGAGATTGACATTTTTTTGCACAACCAACTTTTAGATAAAAGCAGATCATAAATACCCAAGGTAAAAAACACAGATTTGTCTGACGTCCAAATGAATAATGCACCATACTGCCTCTATTGAACAGCTAGTACTTGGTATGTTGTAGATATGTAATACGTTAACAAATCCACCAAAGAGCACACAAGAATATTTTCAGGAGAGTTACCCAGTTTTCCATCTTCAGTAATTGCATGGCTGACCCTCAACCTTTTCTTGTGAGGAGAAGCTTGCTTCTGCAGTTCATTCCCTGGACTAATTCCCATACCGCCATTAGGTTCTCCATCACTAACAATATTAACACTTGAGTCTTCTTCATTGAGTCCATTTTCTGAAGCATCCAAACTGAAGCGGTCACCCAACCTCTCAAACCGAGCTTGTGTTCTGTAGAGTTAGTAAAAGAAAACGATAACCTTACAATATATTATGTATGAAGGTACTTACACAAAAAACAAAATATCACAATCAATCTGATTGTCTAAAGAGACATCTCATATATCACCTAATTTCCACTAATAATGTATCAGATTCTTGTAAAAAGAAATTCTCTAGCTAAGGATGGTGACATGGTGTTTCTTGAAAATCTCCTGTTGTTGAGGACATCTTCCCTCTAGATTTGTGAGGCCTGTTTCTCTCTTGCCTCCATTTCTAAGCAATAAAAGTAAAAAAAAATGTGCGTACACACACACACACACACACATATATATATAATCTTTTTGCATATTGGTAGTTATGTAATTTAGTGTTCCTCTCACTTACATTTATTAGGAGTATGTTATGGAAGTTAATAGAATGTTGTTTCTGTAATTTGGAGTCAGTAGGAATAAGTGACTTATGAGAATGGTCTATCTGGAAGTCTACTAATTTGTTAACTTAAATAATGAATAAAACAGGTTAGTGGTCAAGTTCTGACTATTAACAAGACTTCCTGCAAACACACACACACACACACACACATAAGACATCAAACCAATACCGCTCATTAAACCCCCATCCCACCTCCCACTGATGTAGCTATTGTTCGAGCAATTAAGAAGAAGAAAAAAATGCTGTTTGCAAAGGTTGGAAGTAGAGAAGACCACACACACACACACACACACACACACACACACGAAATAACACATTGTGTTTTAGTATTGTTTACATTACACAGACATGCACCCAAGTACCCCCAAACACCCATAAGACCTCAAACCAATGCCTCTCATTAAACCCCCCATCCCTCCTCCCACCAGGGTAGCTATTGTTCGAGCAGTTAAGAAGAAACAAAATTGCTGTATGCATAAGTTGGAAGTAAAAAAGACCACATGAATAAAAAACTTGAGCAGAGACCAACCTTTTTACTTGTTCTTGTGCACGGGAATAACGTCTTTGAGCTTTGATAAATTTCATAATTTTTGAAGTGATCCTACATAAATTAAAGAAATAAATGGAGTCTCATCTTCTGCCTTATGCTTGACGATGGAGAAAAAACTTTTCCCGTAAGCAGACATTTATAAATACCTTCTACAGACTTCTCGCTCTTTATTCAATTGAAGTTCAAGCTCTTCAATTCTAGATTTAAGGCTCTCTGCCTCTTGTGCCTTCTCCTCAAGGACAGTCTGTCAACATAGAAAAACTTGAATAAATGATCCCCAATGTCTGAGAAGAGAACTGTAAACATTGGCAGGCCAAACCAGTTTAACTAGTAGACCAGCCTAGTCCAAGGAAGTGTTGTTCAGTGAGATTATCCACTTTTAAATTACAACTTTTGATGTAAAAAATGGCATTCCTGCGAATTCGTAACCTTTACAGCAAAAGAAAAGCCTCAGAAGAGAACTGAAAAAATTGGCCAGCCAGACCAATTCGACCAGTACAGCATCCTAGTCCAAGGCAGTCCTGTTCACCAAAGGTTGTTCACTTTTACATTCAAAATTTGAAGTTTAAAAGTGAATATCCAGCAACCTGAACTCATACCTTTCCAAGTAAAAGAAATCTACAACCACCATCCTACATTTGTAGTTGTGTAACATTAAGTAAATCATGAGGATTGAGTTTTCATTTCAGTGTACATTATAACATCATAAAGCCCAAACCAGTAAAAACAGAACAAGAACAATAAACGACAGGCCACCAACCCACGCCCAACCCCCTCCCCCCTCCCCCCACAAAAAATAAATAAATAAATAAAATAACAGCCCACAAGGAAAAAATAAAAAATAACTATGATAAAGTTAAAAACAAAAATCATGTCCCAGCTTTGGAAAAATAAGCATCAAGAAATGATTAGGTGTAGATACAGTTGAAGGACCAAAAAGAAACTCACCTCCAGATGACACTTGTGATCATCAAACATCTTTAAATCTAACTTTACTTGCTCTAGCTGCAACAGATTCCATGAAAAAGATAAAATTCGGTTAAGAGGTTTAAAAATCTCAAACCTGCACTTCCTCATGCTTCTAAAGAAAATCATCAGCCACATTTAATTGGTCTGCTAGTTCAAATGCTGAAGACATGACATAAATTACAACCTGCTCTTTACGGGCATTTTTGTCATCATAGGATGAGATCTTTCCTTCTCTAACATGATCAACAGCAGCATCCGAGGCCCTCTGACTCCCAGAAGCATCACTTTGCCCATCTACTTGCAGCCTCCTTCTATCTTGTCTCTCGCTGGAATTTAAACCATAAATTATCATAAGGTAGTGATACAACCTTCCCACTTTTTTTTGGAAACAAAAGTTGTTTGTTTCAAGTAACATTACAGATGCATATATACAACAAAATTTAAGTTGCTCATTGGTGTATAATTGCAGATTTTCAGTCCAATACAAACTATGCCCGAGCCCTTGACCAGAGATATGTCATCATAGTGTTACCCGAGAACCCCAAAATATGAGTCATATCATCCAATACAGTTCTCATCAGATGACACATAATGAGTGACTCAAATTTAGTAAAAAGATCTTTAAAACAAGTAAAAAAAATAACAGAAAAAAGAAAAAAGAAAAAATAAATAAATAAATATTTGTACTACTTTTTTAAATAAATATTTGGAAATCATGGAAACTTCTACTCCGAACTGATGAAACATATTAATTATAAGTAAAATGCATCTGTGTCACATTGAGGACTAAGATCTTGATCCCATAAAACTTTTTCTTCAGTTTAAATAATTTGCCAATTGATGATGCATAAAAAAATGGCAGTCTTTGATTGTATAAAAGATCACTATTTGGCCATCGGTTTGAAATATATAGTATTAGTGATATAAAAAGTCTAAATTAAAAACCATTAAAATTCTTTTGGATTCCAACCTTGGGTAATTTAATCAGGGACATATGCAAGGAAACTGGTTTGGATCATTTAAAAAAACATCATTTTAACAGTTATAATTAACATTCAATTTAAGTCATCAATTTCATCATATGGTATTTAGCAAAGACATTAATGCTTTTTTTTGTTTTTTTTAAGTGCATCTTTTGGGAAACACATAAGAAACCTCATTTTTGGAATACCTTGGCATGAAAAGTTCATGCTAGGAACATGTAGGACTTCTGCAAGGTAAAACATTTAAAACGAAAAAAATGTAAGTAGGGAGGGATGTAGAGAGGCCAGTGAAGAAGAAGAAGACTAGGACTCTTTTTTTTCTTATTTCTGTAATTTTTGTGATAAAGGGTCTAGGACATCTTCATTATTTATGTTCTTTGAACATGTTATGTTTTAAGATCCGTTTAGAGTTGTCACTGGGCATTCTGTTGATTAGAAAGAAGAATTTCAGTAGCTGTTTTGGCTTTTCCCTACTGCCTATTTGTGCCCTTTAGGGTTTTAGCAAGGAGACCCTCAATATCTCTGCAATTTACTACATCAAGGATCATCTAACATGGGTTTCACAGTTAGGGCAGAAAATGGTCAACTTTTGGGCACACAATTGGGTCAAGTCCAATTTTGAGCCCCCAACTCAACTAGGATTTGCACAAATCCAATAATAATCAGCCCAGTCACAAGTCAATTGGGGAGTCATGAAATCATGATGCTATCTGAAACCTCTAGGACTTCCAATAAAATTGCATACTCCAAACTGCTGAATACAAAAAGTGGCATATAAAATAGTATGCGAAGAATACCTCCTCCTTTCTGGTGACCTTGAATGGCTGGTTCCTGCAAATAGGTTTATAATAAAAGAAAACCATTCAGAACAAATCAGATGGTGACAATTAGAAGATCATTAACAAGTTATACTTCAGATAGAATGTCTCACAAAATTAAGTGCAAGAAAGACAGGAAGTTCAGTTATCAACAAAAAACAAAAAAATTCCTGGCAGCCAGGTTAGGATGTGAGCATAATCGAAAAAAATTCCAAACAGTGAGGAAAGTATCTGACCATGAAGTGCATGCTGCCGTTTCCCTGGGGAATATCTTCGACCAGGAGACTGTCTTCTTAGCCTTTCCCGCAGATCATTTCCACGATAATCCCGTCTGGCTGAAAGAAAATAAAAGAATAGAAACTCTCATAACAGATGAAACGATTTCCTCATCATGAGTTTTAGATGACAGCAAAGTTGGAGGTTATAATCATAACTACAGTAGATCTTACCATATATCTGAGCAATATGTGAAACATTACAATCACTAGAAATATTTTCCTCCTTGTGGACCCAAAAAGGGCCAAGAAAGTTAGCATCCCCATAAATTAACAAATATGACTATAAGTGTATTCATGCCTATGCCACCAAGAAAGTCCATATATCAAAGAAGTATAGATGAGAGCTGACTTGACTGCCTTGTTCAGTGATGAGAAGAACAATATAATCTGATTTGTGAGGATCTGTTGCTGATGCCCTATTTAGATAAAATAACCAACTGCCCCTTCGGTCCAAGACTTCAGTAAGATTTGACCAGACCATGAGGTAGTAAACAGAAATAATTATCGGTCCATGGAATCCATTTGCCAGAGTGCTTGATAATAATACAAGAGAAGAAAAAGGAATACCATGTGCCCCCAATATCCAAATAAGGCAACTACCATTAAAAAGACACTAGGACATTTCCCTTGAAGTGTTGAATATCACAAATCTTTAACAAAATAAACTCTTCAGAATTGACGCAATCAAGTCATGCCTGTCTTGCCGCCATAAGGCTAGTTAATGTTGTGGAAACTACATGGATCCCTGTAGAATAACTTTATCAAGAAATTAAACATAAGTTCGCACTTATCCAGCAAGTAAGAGGAGGAACAAATAATACCACTCACACAAAAAAAAAAAAAAAACTAACTCTTTAACTTTTGAATCTGCAGGCAAATGATGAGAAGTGCCAAAATCAGTATGACAGATCAAGAGATGAGAAAATTTAGCTCATAATTTTAGAGCCAACTACTGTGCCTGAAAATGCATTTGACTAGCAGTAAGCAGACAAGAGATTATATTATCTCAATATATCGTCTCAATAAACTGCAGAATCCCTAAGAAAAGAAAGCACAGCAAGCCTTGGCACCTATACATCAGTAAGCTCGAACCAGTAAGTAATGCTTCAGTATCTGACTGAAACAAATTTATTCTAAGCAGATTCAACGTTGTCCATTCCTAGATCATCTGTGACAAAATACAATCGATGTCGTTTCAATTTATCTTCTGCACTTGCTCATCTCTTGTCTGTGACTCTGCAGCCAATAGTTCACCACCATTGGTGCTGACTCCAAGTTACCATCACTTCTTTGTGACAGATAAAAAATAAGTTTGAGTCTAACTAACACAGTTTTTTTGTCATCAAATTAATCATCAAAGAATATTTTTCCAAAATATTTGGCTTAGAGTGTGCTCTCATTGTTGTTGCATTTCTCAAAACCACAAAAAAGATTTCAAACAACCAACAAGCGTAAACATCATTCTTTCTCAGTATAGGAAATGTTTAGATCCTCCGACTAAAACATCAAGGTCCAAATCAAAATTTTCACAAATACTTGCTTATTACTGGAAGCAAAATTATATCCTAGCACCACTTGATTACACTGGTCCAGTTGCCTGATGTCCAATACTCTCAATTGCCTGCAACTATTATCAAATCTGACTTTAAAAAAAAAAAAACACTACAGCAGATAACTGTTTGATCTGAAAGCAAACATTTAACTTAGTTAAAACTGCACATATACTTGAATAAGGCAAAGAACGAACATGAAAATTATAAACTCTATTCCAACTGAAAAGATAACTTCGTCATTAAAATAACATGTTAGTATCCGATTTGGTGTAATCATCTCTATCTCCTCCAATTTCATTTCTTCTACGCTCTTTTTCTTCCATCTCCACTCCCCGGCAGTTTGCCCACCAAATTCGATTCTGAGACAGCATCCGAGTAAGATATTCTTCATTTGCTAAGTGGATTTCGACAATTAGGATTATTCCACTCATACACAGTTACCCACAAAAAGAAAAATTCGAAGATGGTTTTTGTAATTACGAGCAAAGACCATGACACACATGTAATTACGAGGCAAAGACCATGACACACATGTAAAAAATCAGACGGGTTGAAAGCTGAAAGTGATTAATCCGTTTAGAGATGTTCCTAGCTCATTTCAATCTGACACACGGTTGATATAAAAAATAACCAAACAACCAAACACAATAATAAGTCCATAAACACGAAACACACATGCAATGCCAACAGAGGCTTCAAAAAATGATAATATCATCTCAGCTGCAACAAAAATAAAAGCCAAACGACCCCACACTCCTCAAAAGCGCATATTTCAGAACGTTAGTTCCCCATATGCAGGGTTCAAATATCATCAGGAGCAACCAGACAAACTCTCGAACAAGTACACAACAATACATTCCGAGTGGTCTCCCTATTTTCAGAGAAGAACTTACGGTTGAAAGAACCTCCAAAGCGGCGAAGTTCCGCTTCACCGTGTGCGAACGAGCAGCTCTGACGGTTGCACCGACCCCTCTGATAGAGAATACACAATTTCGTCTTGTACAGCTTCCGTTCCAACATTGTAAACCTAATCGAAGACTCGATCTTGAAATTCCAGTACTCAGTCGCAACTATAAATTTTTAATATCGTAGAATCAAACTGTCGAAGACACTAAGAAGGACGCCACCGCGATAAATTACGGTATGAGAAGCTCAAGAGGAGAAACGGCAGAGAGTCGACCAGGCGCAAATGCTTGCGGCGAACTGCTGAGGTGATACGCCCCTTCCCTAATTTCTGATAAAGTGGATGGAATCATGGAAACAACAGAAAATACAATATTTAATTTAATACTTCTCTAAACAGAAAAACATTACGAATCCCTTCTTTCTCTTGAATCTAACCTCTCTCCTCTCCCTAATTTTTTACTCCGATTAGGGTTTCTGATTGTTTTAAAAAATCTTAAACAATTAAATTTAATTATTTTAAAATGAAATAAATTTGAATTATTTTCAATACAAGGAGATAATTGGTAAATTACATTTTTATTTAAAACATGCATGAGTAATATTTCAATGTTCAGGGGTGTATGTCTAATTAACCCAAAGAAAACAACAATAAAAAATAAAAATAAAAACAAATCTGCTAGGCGCTTTTCTTTGTTTTTAGTATTTACCCTGCTGATCTGCTGGCGGGAGCTCTCGCGGCGTCCTACAGTGATGGCGAAGACGGTGGTGGGTTGTGAACCGGCGGTAGGCTCACTGACGGCGTCGAAGAAGAGAGAGTACAAAGTGACCAACAGACTCCAAGAAGGGAAACGCCCTCTCTATGCTATCGCTTTTAATTTCATCGATGCCCGTTATTTCAACGTCTTTGCGACTGTCGGTGGGAATCGTGTTAGTACTCTTTCTCGCCCTTCTCTCTTTCCTCGTACCATGAAAATAGGCCAACTTTTGGTTTGATTAATGTGAAGCACTAGCTGCTGCTTTTTTTGTATTTTCCATCACCTTTTTTATTTTATGCGAGTAAAGTTTTGTGCTTTTTGTCTCAGGTCACCGTCTATCATTGCCTTGAAGGAGGCGTTATTGGTGTTTTACAAGCCTATGTCGATGAAGATGTGAGAAAAAATTTCTCTTTTGACACTATCGTTGCTTTTAAAGCTCTTCTGATTACCTGGAGTTGTTTTGGTTTTGCGTGCCCGGTGTAGCTCAGAAGGACGAGTCATTCTACACTATGAGCTGGGCGTGCAATGTCGATGGGACTCCATTCGTTGTTGCAGGAGGAATGAATGGGATCATCCGGGTCATTGATTCTGGCAGTGAAAAGATACATAAGGTTAGTTCTTTATTTTTGCTAATGCACTGATTTATTGTTGCTTTTAAGTGCATTCTCCTCTAGAAACAATCATTTCGATTTGTTCACGTCAATTTTTATGTTATGAAACGACATGGAAGAGGCGTAATGAATCGGGTTCGAAATGCCTTCTTTAAGAGGCTGTAGCCTCATCAATATTGCATTATTCTAGGGCTACTAGGACACCCATATGCTAGTTGAGAGCTGTTAGGTGGTGAATAAGATCAATACGTTTAAGTAGAGATTATTTGCATCTTGTCAGTATAGTTGCAACTATTGGAACTCCTGCCCTGTTCGGTAATCTTCTTGTAATTTTTATAATGATCGTCATTATCTGCAGAGTTTTGTTGGCCATGGGGAGTCAATAAATGAAATCAGGACTCAATCATTGAAGCCTTCTCTGGTAGTGTCTGCAAGTAAGGTAATGGAGCCTGCTTACAATTATGCGATGAAATTTGCCTTTCCACTACTGTTTGGCATTTTTGAAGTATGTATTTTTAGTTGGATTAGATTTTGCAGTAATGAGGTTTTAAACAGGATGAATCTGTTCGGCTGTGGAACGTGCATACAGGCATATGCATACTGATATTTGCTGGGGCCGGTGGCCATCGAAATGAAGTTCTGAGTGTGGTTAGTGTTCATAACCTAACAGTCTCTCTGTGGTCTTCCAAAAAGTTATACTGCTAACTGTTGAAAGAAACCTGGTTATACAGGATTTCCACCCTTCAGACATATACCGCATCGCTAGTTGTGGCATGGATAATACTGTTAAGATTTGGTCAATGAAAGGTAATGCACTTATAACGTGGATACACTTATTTTGCATTTGTTTTACCCATTAGTTGATTTTAGTCAGTGCAATATGTTTTACAACATCCTCATATTGTTTTTTCTTTTGTTTTTTTTGTCTGAGTGGCCACTTTCTGCAATTCTTCTCTCTTTCAGAGTCTTCTCATCATTTCCACATGTAATCCTAGCTCTCCATTGCAATTGAGAATTGTCTACTATACTCTGGGATACAGTAAATTTGCTGTCCATCCAGTCAGTGACCTGTTGACCACTATTCAACTGCAAACTAAGTGATCAATTTTTTCTGATATTTCAGCATTATTGGTGTCTGTCAAGAGCCTATATACATGCGAGTATACCTCTAGAGTACTTGACATGAGTTTTCTAAAGCACATTGCATTGTTGCCTGTAATGGTAATTGTTCTTATAGTATGTACTCTCTGGCAGAATTCTGGACTTATGTTGAGAAATCTTTCACATGGACTGACCTGCCTTCCAAATTTCCCACAAAATATGTGCAGTTTCCTGTGAGTATCAAGTATTTATTTTGGTCGAATAAAGCATATTCTTTTATAATATTGAACTTAGCTTCTTTTGGGCTTCAGGTTTTTATAGCTTCAGTCCATTCAAACTATGTTGACTGCAATAGATGGCTTGGTGATTTTGTCTTATCAAAGGTAAACCATGTGCATCTATGAATACCACTGAACGATTTCTGTCATAATGGAATATTTACCAAAAAAACCAGCAAATGCTAATTTACAACTTGGTCTAAAAGGATACCAATAAAGCAACACAATAATTAACCTTGTACTGCACAGAGTGTTGACAATGAAATTGTATTGTGGGAGCCCAAAACCAAAGAGCAAAGCCCGGGGGAGGTGAGTAACCCTGTTTTTAGTCATCCTCTCTTACAAATGAGAAACATTGCATTTCATCTACACTCAAACTTCTGGTAGTCATAATTATGTTTTTATTTTCTCTTTAGGGTGTAGTTGACATACTTCAGAAGTTCCCAGTGCCTGAATGCGATATTTGGTTCATCAAATTTTCTTGTGATTTTCACTATAATGCAGCAGCAATAGGTATTTTTTCTGACTACTGAAGGAAATCTGGCATCCCAAATTGGAAGTGATTGATTGGCAAATGGTGAGAATTTTAGTTAGGTGTCCTGGGGCGGTTTGAGTAGTTATTGTTTGATATTTTCAGGAAATAGAGAAGGCAAGATATTCGTGTGGGAACTTCAATCCAGTCCTCCTGTTCTGATGGCCAGGTCTGCCCATGTTCAGACCGCTTCCTTTTTTATTTATATCTCTTCCTTTAAAGGGAAACAAACTTCATCTTTTTAATGCATCGTAATAGCCTTCAATATAATTTTGATCACTTTTGCTCAATATTTTGTGGCTCAAAGTGCTTGTTCTTGCCTGCTTTCCTTAACTTCAGGCTATCCCATGTTCACTGCAAATCACCCATTAGACAAACAGCTATGTCTTTTGATGGAAGGTATTACTTTATGATCTAGTTCAGTCAGTTTACATTGAATAGAACATCCCACTTAAGGTCATATAATTGATTATAGAGAATAACCAGTATAAAATTTTCATGTGTGATGAACTTTAACCTAACAATGAATTGATTTGTTGCAGTACCATACTTAGCTGCTGTGAAGATGGCACGATTTGGCGATGGGATGCAGCCACCTAGCGTTTGTACCTGAGAAGTCTAGTTTGCCTGTTACTCCTAACAAGATCTCTCTTACTGGATGTGTATAGTTCTAATATAAGATCCTGAATAGTTATTTGCAATCCCAATACAAAATCTGTGTAAAAAAACTATCTAGTTTATGAAGGCTGACCACACAATCTGAAAAATGTCTCTTGTTTATTCATTTCCATCTGTTATACCGAAGAAACACAAACTTGGGACTGTCAATATTTGTGTCATTAAATCGCTGTCTTTTGCTTTCTTGTTGTCACATAGAGTTTGTTTCGGAACCCCTAGAAAAGAATGTCACATAGAGTTTGTTTGGAACCCCTAGAAAAGAGAAGAAAATGAGACTCTATCAATATTATTTTTAAAAATAGTTAACTATTGTTTAGAATAATAATAGTCAAATTCTTATTTTCTTTTTCCTTTTTCTTTTTTTTTTTCAGTTACATGGGTTTTAAACAGACATGGATTCAGTGTAAGCAAATCTTCTTTGTTCTAATATTCTCATGTTAGATACACAACATTATGAACAAATATCGAGCGTGCTTTGTGGACACGGTTCCTTTCCATTTTGTTATAAGATTGAGCGCTGCTATCTGTATACCTCTATCTGTTTCTGCTGTAGATAGGCCTGACTTTGTTGGTTATAATCGTGTATCAAGCGGGCATTCACCAATAAAACTATCAGATGTATTTGCCTCGCATTTTATCCCGTGAGCAATTTTTTCAGGAAGGCAGAGGAGAGCGTAAGGCCTTGTCTTAGGACGATTCAAGTTAAAGAATGATAAGCATGGAAAGCCTTTGTCCCTAGGAATTGCAAAAGCCAAAAGCAAAAAACACAGATAATGCAAAGAACAAGACACTCTGCATTCACAGATGCTTGCATACTTCTGGTTTGGTTACAACACCCCTCGTTGGAAAATCTAACAGCAAATCGCAGATGAAGATTAAATATAATCATTGGTTTATGATACAACATATATACCAGCAAAATTTTATTGATGCCAAATTTTACATAGCTCTATATATTTATATTTTATATACAAAATGAATGGCGAAATTTATGCTGGGAAACTCTTTAAAACCCCAGGCGTTTTAAGGGAGAAATGACAAAATTACATCTGAGTCCGCAAGGTTGTCAGCAGAATTTGCATGCTTTCAAGCTTCTGGTTGAGTTCCTTCAATTCAGAAAGTTGTAAAGAAGTCCGCGGACTAGTCAATTCTGTAATAAGTGCTAAACACCTTGCTTGTGAATCAGAAACCGCAGCTTCAAGTGAAGCAACTGTTGTCTCCAAGCCTTGTCTTGGGCTCTCACCAATAAAATTCATAATTGGAGCATATCCTAAACTGCTGGTACTGCTGAGTTTGTCAGGAGAGAAAATTTTGTCCATGCCATCAGTTCCTACAAAATGAAACAAGTCACTGATAAGCTGCTGTTGTTTGGATACAAGGCCGATATTTTCAACTTTTTTATAGTTTTTGAGAATTTGTCAATTTTCAGGATTTAAATGAACTGATTTTCCCTATTGAGCACAGAATCCTAGTGGAGGAGAAAAATTCTGACATTTTCATGATTATTAACTATAAACAGCAATATATATACACACACATATATATTTGTGAAGTTGGGTCCAAGGCTCATCCCAAAATAACTAGCCAACTTAAGAAGTCTCTTTCCCAACCAATAAAACTAAAAATCTTTATACTCACTAATCCATGTGGGACTATTCCTTAACAATATTTATATACTTCAACCTCCAACGATGAAGTTTATAAAAGACCATTGATAATGACCGACAAGTGGAGAGCTTGTTAGTCAATCCAGGCGGAATGCAGGTGCTTGTCACATGCATGGCTTGCTGTGTGTATATATATATATTTATTTACTTCTACTTCCAATGATGAAGATTAACTAAGACCATTGACAATGACTGATAAGTGGGGAGCTTGTTAGTCAATCCAGGCCAAATGCAGGTGCTTGCCACATGCATGGCTTGCTGCTATGAGAAGCGTGGCACATTTATGTCCTCTCTAACCAGAGTATCTATCATGTAACCAAATTTCAATGTGCAGAGCAATGAGTAAGATTTGAAGAGTCTACCAAGGTTACTAAGCTGATCTAAGGCTGCTCGGCCAATGGATCTGTCCAGCTTAAGGACCCGGAGAATTCCAGCAGCAATTCTGCCCATAGAGTCAACTTCAGATCTGCACAGAACAGCTAGGTGTTCCAGTTCCTCCTTGGTTGCTGCCGCCTCAATCTGCATGAGAAAAGAACCATCAAATAAATAAACTACATCAGGCCAGTTCGAAAAGATAAACAAAAATGACAATGTCAACAAGAAGTTTCTTACTGGTTGTTTAACTGAAAACTTCAATTTCTCTATGGTCCACTTAGCCATTTCGGAAGTCTCCCTGTCCTCTGCTAGAAACATCTGGGCTTCAAGATTTACCCCACCATAAGCACCAACAACTCCATTTGTCTTTCCAATAGAAGAAGCAGTTTGAAGGATTTCATTCGATGCATGAGGCTTCAAGGCCTGCAAGCCCTCCACACTCACCTGCAACTCTCCAGTTTCTATTAGCACATAGATAAGAGAGAGAATAGCAAATCAAAATAATTAACAATCATCCAATCCATGAAGAAAATTATTGTGGGGCATAAAGAAGCAGCCTCCGCTTCCCGCCTCATACTTGAATTTCGTATTCGGTAGAAAAGGCTACCCTCGCGAGCTTATTCATGAAGGGACATCGAGTTAATCTGTTCCTCGCCCCCATCCACTTAAGGTTTGCACACAGCATGGGTATGTCCCAGTAATGCTTAGTCCACACTAAATGCGGGAAGAGGCATGAACTCAGCATTTGAGGCCTTGAATGGTCCAAAAATGAGGCCACTTAAGCAACACTTTTGCGAAAGTGCTTAAGGCAATTTCTACAGTATTTTTAAGCAAGAAAGAATGTATAAAACTCACCGTGATATGTTCCACAGGATACTTTTGTATACTGTACAGCTTTCCTGCATTACTTGACACATTTTTGGGATTATTTTTTGCTTTCACTTGCAAGCTCTGGAATGTAGTATGCCAACACCTCTCTTCTCTACTAACATTAATTCCATTGTTGGAGCACCACCCTTCTTCTATCTCCTTAGCACCTTCCAGGGCAAACAGCCAATTTCTTAATTCTATTGATATGTCCACATCATCTGGCTTCCCTAGGTCCGAAAGCCCACCTCCATCCCTATCTTCCTGTTTTCCATCTGAAATCACAAAATGTATTATATTAAATAACACACGACGACGGCTAAACGAAATATAAATTGTTCAAGGAAAAAAAAACAAGAAACATGATCCACTTAAAGGTAAAAACTTAGAAATTACTGCAAATCTCTATTCCTGACCAGCTTCTTCGATAGGTAATGTCCTCAAAAGCTTTGACAATGGCCCATCGGATAAATTCTTCAACCCCTTTGATAGTCCCTCACCAGGCCCACCATCTTGCCCTAGTATGCCAAACCGATGTAGCAGGGCTTCTGTGTAGTTCATTCCACCACCCAGACGAACACCAGCCACCCTAGCTGTCACACTCAGACTATGACACTCCTTGTCTTGTGCATGATAAGGCATTACGTGAACAGTGCTTATATCTAGAAACGGAAATGTGCTCCCATCATCAATCCAAAAAACAGCTCTCATTTGGGGATAGCCATTAGACTTTTCAGTTAAGCTTTCATGTCCTGCAAGTAGATCTGCAGCATCCACACAATCTACCCACACACTTTCCCAATGCAGAGTAGATGAGATGACAATGGCCCCACCAAGAGTTCTGTGAGTAACTTTCACAAACAGATCATCACCACCAAACTGAACCAGGGGCATCCCTTGAAAATCCACAGGAGAGAACTCCAAAAATTTAAGACGGAGCTCATTAATAGCTAGACTCACTGCTGTATCACTGGGCACCTTCTCCATAAGGCTCCCTTTGTTTGGTTCTCTGCTTTTCTGCCTGCTACTACCTCCAACTTTTGCTATCTTTTCACTAACTCTACCAAAATAAGCATACAAGTCCAAAACAAAGAAAAGCTGCTCAACAGATGTATTAGATAGAAACTGTTGGCAAGCAACGCCTATGCGAACCAGACCACCAGGAGGTGGAACAGTTGTGAGTGGGCTCCCATCAGAAGTTGCCACCGCTGTCTCAAAGCAGGCATCATGTAGTTCAACACATCTCCATAATCCTGCAGACCAATTAGGGAAGCTTTTGGGGCCCACTGAACTGCTAGATGTTTCTAGGGAGAGACTAATATGAGAAGCTCTAGCTAACCATTTCTTCTGACTTGAGTCGACTGGCTGACCTTCCCAGAAGCTAAAGCAGGCAGGGTCCTTCTCCAAATTAAGTAGCTGGAATTTCATAGCTGGAGACTCAGAGATGAAGAGGTTCTCAACATGAAGTCTAGCTCCTGCAAAGGGGCTTTCAGAATGATCTTCATTAACATTTCCAATGTTGATGTTTAATTTTGTATGATCCATAGGAACTGTGAGATCAAACTCCTTGAGCATGAATACAAGGGACTTAATTGAAAAGTCTGGTAAAATAGCACCATGATTAACAACTACTCCATCTGCTAGGAAGGATGAAATTCTCAAGCAAGACTCTTCCTGAAGATTAATCTGAAAAACAAAAGGAATTGATAAGCAAGTAACAGACAGGAAAAACACTGCAGGAGCACAAGAAAGCTTCAATTGGCTTGTACCATAAGAGGCTGGCAATCAATGACAGTTTGTGAAGCCAAAGATGGAGGAGGTGGTGAAGGCTTGATTTGGAGAGTATGGAGGGAAATCAAAGGAACTCCACTGTTTAATTTCCAGCGTTTATCTTTCAGTGGATAGATTGGAGGGCAAAAATTTTTACCTGTTCCATATAAATGTAAAACTCATAATTTGTGAGAAAAAAATACTCCAGTTATGAAAATTCTAATTAATGAACAAGCTGTTCCCGACAAACAATTAGATAAGATCACTAGAGATACCAAAGTCAGGAATGTTTGGACGTTCTTCGAATACAGCCTGCATTGATGGTTGCACTAGAGTACAAGGAGGGCGAGAAAAGGTATCTCTGCAATCCAATGATCACTTTAGGAATAGCAAAATTCTATGAAACTAAAATAGTAAGAACTACCTGACAGGCGGTTATTTTGCAACTGAATAAGTTCACATTTACCTCAAGAACAACCCAGCAACTGAGAGACAAGTCAAATTCTTTGTATTTTCTCCATCTGATACACTTGCCTGGAAGAAAATACATCGAGAAAAGCTAATAACCAAAAGTATATATCGAAAAACAAGACAAAGTGTTAACAAGAAGACCAAGACAGATGAAAGAATCAACATAGTTCATGGATTGAAAAACAAGACTAAGTATGAACGACATGGTTCATGGATTGTCCATTACCCGGGAGAAAAAGAGTGACTGCATCAAAAGGTCCAGTTGAAACTCTGCAATAATTTGAAGTTAATGGCCATAAAAATCTCATTTCACAAATATATATTGGAAAGATAATTAACCTAGAAGGCAGAAATCCAGATTGATTAATTTCCAACACAGACTACTGACCAGAATCTTTGATGCATAGGAATATATGGTCAACAATGATGGACACAAGAGAACGTCCTGCTGCCTCAGTATACTGCTGTCAAGCAATGCATACAAACAGATCACATGCAGAGCAGTCACTCAAGGAAAATTTTATAGAGGAAAGGTTGAATTTTGGTAATAAAAAATGGTGGTATTTCAAAAAAATCCTAAACAAAAATAATGAAATCACAAAAGACAAATCATGCACCTGTTGAGCCTTTGGATCAACATCTCCCCTATTCAGGCATACATATAACCCAGTTAAAAAGCGGAGGAAAGCTCGCAAACCTGGAAACATTCAGAGATAGTACTCCATAATGCACATTTCATGCATGCGCTTATATTTTGACATTTTAAGAATAATATTTTTGTTACCTGGTTCACTCAATGCAGGACAAACAGCTTCGGTAATATGCAACTGAACCTCAAGCCCCAATGGATTGTTTAGTTCAGTTCTTTGCACAGTTATCTGAGAATGAATAAGAATCAAATCAGAATTAATTGTATGTTAGTAATGATGATAAAAGAAGGTAATTACTAAAAACAGAAAGCTCATCTCCAAAAAAAAAAAAAAAAACTGTTTGAAAGCTTCAGATTTACTTAAAAAAGCAAGTAATATTACATAAGCCTGTCCTGAAATTCCTTCAAGAAACCGTTCACCACCAAAAAACACTCGCTTAGCTCCGTCATCATCCCGCTTCTTCTCGCCATCCCCAGAGCAAGTCAAATGTGCATCAGTGAACATATCTGGATGAGGTAAGAGATCGACAGATAATGACTCCCATTCCAGTTTCTGAAGGCACAGAAAGCAGCCTAGTGTTATAAAGATGCTATAAAGCATGACCAGAGAAAGTAGACAAATACTTCAGTTAGGGGGAAAAAAGAGTGATAGTGCATAAATTTTAGCATATTAAGACGGGTAAAAAATATATTTTGTTGTTCCAAAGTAGCATGACCAGTAGAGAAATTAATAAGGATCATCTCATGGCAAAATCATTTCCATAATAACATGTTGTATTTAGTGCTTCAGACACAACTGAAGACCAAGAAAAAAATTTCCTCTTCCTGTTAGCCATTTTTGGGAAAATACTACACTAGAGACAACATTTTTAAGTAAACAGACATTCATAAATCCAACCGCCACAGTTGTTGAAGTATATGAACCAACATAGGGATTAAGGTTTCAAATGGAAAAGCAAAGATTTATATGATTACCTTGAAAATATAGATGTTCTTCTTGTCGCTTGAGAACTCCCTTGCTTCTTTAAGATTGACAACCTTTTCAAATAAAACAATTCACATAAATATGAATTTGCAAACAGCTTCTTACCAACTTGTACATTATATTGAAGATCATCATCTTATACCTCCCAGTTCTCATTAGTTGAATAAAGTAAGAGGTTGCGTATTGTAATGGAAGCTAGAGGTGATGCCCTGCTCAGAAAGGAAAAGTAAGAATCTGGGTGACATGTAAACTCAAGAATTTCAAGGGCAACTTCCATAAGAAACAAGCTCACAGTCATCGTAGATGTCAAACAATTTTTTATTTTTTTTTAAATGATGCTGAGTCAAACAAAATTTTTAAATGCAAACAATGTGTCACAGTATAGGAATCCTATTATCCAGGACTTTGAGTCAGATAAGCACTTGGCAGTATATTGTATCACTATATGCAGTTCTGGAACAAGCATTCAAGAGGCAGCTAGACGAAAAGTTTTGAAGTATATACAAATTATGGCAACCACATTTCGCATGGACAATTCTTAAGCGTGAGTTATGAACCAGTAAGTGGTAGGTCAAGTTACTTATATAATGATGTAGAATAATTTCATCACCAGACATACAGGATGCCATAGTTTCTTTTTTTTTTCCTATAGTAGACAGAGAGACAGAGAGAGAAAAAAAAAAAAAAGAGAGATTTAACATTTGCACAGATCCATTTCAGTTTTTGTAGAATAATGACATAAAGCTCACACATTGAATAACTAAACTACAAGCAGCATTTTGAGACACTTCACATGGTCCACAACTAGCAAGCAGACAAAATAACCATCTGAGGAACCGCGTTACCATGTTGCACCTCCTTGCAGTTGAGCACCTCCATGAGTTTCAAGCATAAGATTGACAGTACCAACTTCTAAAGTCATTCCATCTGCAATCTGGCATCTCATCCAACACACTTCAATCACTCGGAAAGACCCAAAAAATATTCGAAAATACTTGTTAAATAAAAGAAAGCAGCTTCAATCAAAAGTAAAATTCCTGTCATAAGGCTTTTCGGTTTATTCTACTTACAATTTGGAAAAGCATGATGTCATATAATTATGAACAGTCAAACCAGTAAAATATCATGATTTCATCCTACAGAATGCCTCAAAGAGTCTAATGTAAATACTAGAAGTGTGATACACTTCTTGGATATTCTAGCAAATTTAGAAAACTCAATATATCAGTGCAACAAAACAATGCCTTCTCTATATGGTCATTGTTCCATCTGTATGTTAAAATTGAAAAGAGGTAATACTGAGGAGGGGAAAAAAGAAGAAAATTATTTTTTTCATCTGTCTTTTGATTGAGAAACATAAAAATATAGTAAAAAATGTGCCACAACACAATTTGATGTTAGATCATACCTTATCTGCAAAGCCATAACCACTGCCTTTCCCAGAGCTTGTAGATGATTGGTTACTAAACATTGAGCCAAAAAAAAAAGATAAATCAGGTGTTAATACCTAAAGGAAACAACAGATCCAATTATAGATCATGAAGAACCAGCCCTTGACTCATTTCTTTAGTCATAGAAATTTCGTGATACCTATCAGAGTTCCAGCTTGCATCCTTATTGGATTTCTCTTCCAAAACCACATCCAGTCTGTCGATTTGAACAACAACTGGTTCCACTTGTACATTCGAAACATAAGGGAGCTGAGTCACAGAGAAATAAAGAATACGTAAGGCATTAATAGAGATGAGTTCGTCGAACTCTTATTGCTCATTGGGATGAAAAATGCTTTGTCTTCCTAAAACAACTACAAGAGACACGGAACCGATCAAGCTCACATGCATCAAGAAAAGAGCTAAAATGACAGTGCAGCAGGGTGGCACAACAATTGAGACTATAATTGCGGTTTTCCTAAATTGTTCCAATTCAGTTCCAGATATTTATATATCCGTTAAAGAAATATCCCATAAATGTACCATAAAACTGAAGAACAGACAACAATGTAATTTACCAAAGAGGAAGCAGCATGACTTATTAGATTACCTTTATCTCCAATTTCCCAACCTTAGCCGTAGCAACGTTGAGTGCAGGAGGCAATCCCAAGCTTGCATGCAACGCATCTCCATTTATGTCTAAAACAATCAAGAAAACGCAATCAGCATGCATTTTTTTTTCTAATTGTGTTCACTTCCCTAAGAAATTCAGTAACAGAAAATAAAAATCGAAAAATTCTCCTATTTTATATTGACCTACCGAGGTTGGAGAGCTGGACAGTCCTTCCCTGAAGTCTGAACTGATCTCTAGAGAAGGATCTGAGCCAGTACTTCAGCGTGTACTCCAACGCTCTCGCAAGTATTGATTCCATCCTCGTACAGTCTCAGGAGAGAGCCTAATAAATCTCGCATTAAGCTCCACCAAGCTCCTGAGAAGAAATCCGAGAAAAACCTAAGGAACGGAGAGGGAGCTGAAATGGAAAAAAGGCGCCTTTTGCATTCTCTGTTTCTTGGCTCACTCGCATCGTCGGCTCAGTCCTCCTGGAATCCGCCGAGCTTCATGAGCTTCCCAGACCTGACCCGGCTTAGCAAATAAATAAAAATTGGACCCGATCTCAAGGTCAGTGAATTAGTCAGGTCTAATTAAACTCAGGCGAAGTGACAAAAGTAAACCAACCAGGTACAATCAGTGGTTGAACTGAGATGGGATGTCTCCTTTTAAAAAAACTATGTCATTTCATTAAATATAATTACAAATTATTTGCTTAAGGTTGGACCGGACCAACTGACCGCGTCGTAAATTTTAAACAAATATCTCATAGCCGGAAAGAGGTCTGGTTCGGTAATTTCGGTTCTGACGGCATCCTGAATAAGACGGACGCAAATTATCGTATTCGGGTTAAACGGATTCAGATCTGGACAGGTGCAAAACACTCCATCTGGCTGGTATTAGAGTCGGTGGTCGGAAAAGACGAAAAAGCGAAACAAAACGCATGTGGGTGCAATACATTTACGTTTCTTTAGCACATTTTTGGCTGGCGCAGCCGGCAAACGGAAACCCAATCACACAGGACACAGCCATCACCTCTTTGAATTAATTAATTATTCAATCACCATATACAAGTGTTCATATATGTTATACACAAAATTTCTATTTTTTTTATCTAATTCCTCTAAATATAATATTCAATTAATTAGATTTTATTAGTCTAAGCTATGTTCTCAGTTGACAGAAAAATCATAATTTAAAATTTTTATTCCTTTTCTCATAATTTTTCTAAAATGACTTAATTGACCTTATATATATATAATCGAATAACTTCGATTCTATTTAATAAAAGGTAAACAGGTAATTAGGTAAATTTGCCCGAACGGAGAACTGGATAAAAATTTCGGTTCCATTTTGATTTCAAGCTCATCATATCCCAAATATCGACCTTTCCGTAAGTTCCAGAAGTTTAAGTCCGGCCGATTCTGCTAAAAATCACCGACGCGAACGAGAAGGAACCGGAGACATATTAACAGGGAGAAAAAGGAACTCGAGAGAGAGAGAAACGCCAAGACTCATTGACTACCTATCCCATTGATACAGTGGATAGATGTCCCAGAAACAAAGCACTGTGATTCATGCATGAAGCTTCCAATTACTCTTTGCAAATTACGTTGTAATTTAACGGAAAGGATCCAAAAGGGTACAGAATTAATTAAGTTTCCTTATTGGTTTCAGTTGTTTAGTATGCAGCTTCCCTCTTTTCGACGGCTGTAGAGATTCTGTAATACTTCTAGGTCAGACCTGTTCTCATTTCTGCAAGTCCCTCGAATAAAATGAAGATACAGGTTGATTCAGTAAAGTGCTTCGACATTTTCCAAGTTGACTTCTCTCCTTTCATGGTCTGAAAATGGGGAACTGCCTGTGTCTCACCATGAATTCCCACCCCTCCCGTCAGTTCCCAGTTCAATCGACCCAGTAAGTACCGGAGACGTTTGGTTCTTTCCTCGCAGTCCGCTCCGCAGTACTCCACCAATTTTCTGAAACAGATTCTCGAGAAATAGAGACAGTATTGGGTGTATTTCCTTACCCAACATCGAAGGATAATCTGTCCAATGAAGAACTCGATCAGATAATCAAATCGCTGGATCTCGACGGGGAAGGCGCTATCAGCTTCCAGGAGCTGGAATCGGCCACTAAGCAAGCAAACCCCGCGCGTCACGTCGAAGAAATGAAGATGTTTTTTCGGTGTTTGATGTCGATGACGATGGTGTCATCATGGCTGAAGAACTCCACCAGGTCCTCGTTCGGGGTCCTCGTTCGGGGGGGGGAGGGGAAATTGGTCTTGCCAGATGCCAGAAAATGACCACGAGTGTTGTCAAAGGGGAAAATTTCGTACAACCGATGGTCGCTCCAGGTGAGCTGATCAGATCGTCTTGTCGTGACGGACTGAAAAGCCTATATTCGCAGCTCTCCAATGAAATTCAGTAAGTCTTCATCTTCTTCTTCGTTTTCTTGTTTCTTGTCAAAAACAATTTGAAGGTTTGTGTCATTGCAGGGTGATTGTGTGTGACTTTGCTTCCTGTTTCTTGTATGATTCCGAAATGTCTGCGTTCGACTCAACTGTCGAGGATCGGATCTGCTCGACCGTGTTCCGTCCCCACGAGTAGATTCGACTCGGGTTTCCTGAGAGCCCAACTCCCAGTCTGAACACCATGGCTCTGTCCGTAATTCTGTATTTGTCTCAGAACGTAGCGTATCAACTGGTACACCTTATATCGGCCGATACAGGTTAATATTGCCGATACATTTTGATTATGAGGTTCTTATAACTTTGCCGATACTTGCTCACCTGCCCTTTCCCGTTAGGTTTTTGTTGGTGAACGAAAGAGTATCTCGCGGAACCCTTTACGAACGCCTACAAATGTTACATGAAACATAAGATGACATTGTCACCAAAAACAGTTGCTTGTGTGGACTGTGGCCGATTCATCTCCCACCGCAACGACGATCTTGAGTCCGCCAAGTGGCTCCTCCTGGAGATGACACCTGTTTCGCTTCATCTCTGCTCTCGCCTCTCCGACGACGACGAGATAATGATCTCAATAGTATGAACAAAAGCCGGGCATATCTACGCTAGTTTTCCGACGAAGGTATTTAATTATCCAATGGTCGAATTGTACCGGAATAATCTTAATCTGCAAGCAAAATTATGGGAGAGAATTAGAAATGTTGTATTAATCGACAATTTTTTTTAACTTGTTGTTGCTTGGAAATCGAGTGATCTCTTACAACAAGCCAAGAGTATGATACCCCGGATTACAGCAGCGATAATCTCCATTCGAGATCGATGGAATCCACGAAAGGTCGCCTCTTCGGTTTCTTTGGTATCACCCGAGATACTCGCAGCCGTAGATTCATATTTTGATCCCGTTTTTTGCGTTCTCTGATTGGTCTCCGGGTCATCGCCGCCCACCTGCGACCGTCCGACAAATTTGTCTTCCAGTTACACGATACGTGTCTAACTCGATAAAACAACTGGTTTACTTCCACGGACCCCTCTCGTTCCAGACATCGTACCATCGATTCATCATTCTCGTCGAAATCATTTCTGTTCAGTTGCATGATCAGTTCGATTCATCTCCAAAATGGGAAAGTTTCAATCAATTTAATGGCGTTCCTGACACTAGAGATCCAGCCCTCTCTCTCCTCCCCCTTTTTGCCGCGTACCGGAAAAAAACGCTTTCAACTCAAATGAAGCTGTCCTTGCGTTCAGTTCTGCTTTATTTTTATCTTTTTGGGGTAGTGCTGCTCACATGCGTCGGATGATTGAAAATGAAAACGTAGAGAGGATTTGCTTAATTTGATTTTTCGTTTTCTGGAATTCGGATTTTCCGAATTAATAATATCAGTCGCAGCGCACTTGCAGTTACAATTTCATCGTTTAGTGAGGATGGTGGAAGAAGAAGAAGAAGCGAAGAAAACTGTCCTGGAAACAAATTAGCTGATCCAATGACTAATCGCTTCCTCTTTATTTCGGGCCCACCACAGTCTCCGTTTATCGAGAAAATAGTTTTCGATATCTCTTTATACAGGAAACTGGAAAACGATATATTGCGGAGAAATTGAAAGCGATAATCCACGACCGTCACTCCCTCGGATTCCCTACGTCTCGATAACTCAATTGATACAATATTTCTGGTTTTTTGGTTTTTAGTCCTCCGCATGGTTTTATTTGTCAAGAGGGGCTTGTATGAACTTTTTTGCTATTACGTGGACGCCCCTGGCTACAGGTGCTATACTGGGGTGAAATTCTTTGACGCGTAGAGCTGCTCTATTCAAAACGTAAACGCCCGCAGATCAAAAGGAAGGGAGACGTGAAGGGAGTTTTTTCTATTGTTTTTATTTCGTATGTTCATTATCCGATCGCAAAGCGATCATTCCTTCTCCGTAGCGGATCTGTTGGCTTTGCGGTTGCTTTGAAATCCCTTTCATATGGATTCTGAGAAGGATCGGTTTTGATTTTTTCACGAGGAGGGAAAGGAAAAAGAGAAAGCTGAAAAGTTTTATGGGTTGGTGATTCTTGGTTCGTGTTTGAGGGTTCTGAAATTGGAAGCAATTCGAAGAGTGTTGAAACGTTTAGGAAAACTGCGTAAAGCTAGTCTTGGATATTGTTTATTCTTTGTCGGTTAGGATTGAAGTAGGAAGAACAGGAAAAAAAATTCGCTTTTGGACTTTATTCGGGGAAATATAAAGAACAAGTATTGATAATTCTTTTGGTCTGTCCAGCAGCAGTTTTTTTTTTTTTTTTTGGAAGTAATTTCATTTGGAAAAAAGGAGATAAATTAGCTTAAATTGTTGTTGTTGCTGTTGTTGTTTAATTTGTATTCTGAGGAATTGGACGGAGTACGGTTGGAAGAAAAAGGAAGATAAGGTTACTGGGATTTGATTGGATTTGAGTTTTCGTAAGCTTCTAATTTCATTCGATTTCTGAACATGGAAAAATTGGTAACTTGAGATTTTTGAAGGGAGGCTGTTTCTTGTCTTCTGTGGAGCTTGACTGGAGCAGCCTGAGGTTATGATTAGAGGAGATATTGGACAAGCAGGTCTTATTTCATTTCACGTTTCCGGCGTTTTTGTGGAAAATTTGGGGATATGAGAAACGATGGAGCAAAACCTCAGGGAGGAGTTCCGCGGTCGTCTTCTTCGGGCCGAAGTAACGGTTTCTTTCCAACGTCTATTCGAAACTATTTGAAGATTGTCTCATCTAGTGCATCGAGCGTTGCTTCAACAGTTCGGTCTGTTTCTGCATCCGTAGCATCTTCCATTTCTGATCGTGACGGCGATATCAGTAGAGACCAGGTAACTCAAAACCGCACTTTTTCGTTTATTGGCCACGAACAATTTATTTTAAGGTGGTTTGATATGCAACAACCAAATACCTATGTTACAAGTTGTCACGTACTTCATAGCCGAGTCTTGTTATTTTTAATGCCAATTTAGCACCGTGAAGAGCTCCAAAATACAATTCTAGGCGCGATGATCAAATCTGAACCTAGAAAATACTTGTCATTGTAGTTTTGCCACTGACGGCAGGAATCTGTTTGCAAATTTGACAGGAGCCTTTTATTGACTTATTTCTTTTCATGTGGAGTGTTTCTCCCTTGGAGTTTAATTTTGATCTAACGAAATTTTGTTAAATACTTTCACGCGAGCAAGATGGTCAACTTTCTCGATCCGGGAACCTTAACAAGGAACTTTTGATCGATTTAAGAAGAGATGACTTGGAACGTTTTGGGCTGTCGAACCTCAAATTAATGGACATGTTCTTGACTTCAAAATTTTGGACATGCAATCAAATTAGGTTCAGTTTTAACCTGAGACCTCAACTGTGAAAAAAAAAAACACACCTCTGTTCCCCTGTGGTCATGGAGGCAAAGCCAAATCCAACTCTTTATAGTACATGGAAATGAATACTGTTTGTCTTCTCTTTGTCTTGGCAACTCCTAGTAATCTAATCAACCCATCAGCAACAAGAGAAAAGCTCAACAATTTTATTTTGCTTATAATGAGATGGGGACCAATTTATAAGTTCTGAAAGTCTAGCAGAATGTGCTTCCAATTTTCAGGAAATATTTTAACCTCTACGTGAGTCCTAATTTTATGACAAAATTTGTTTGGTACAGTGTTGGTATAATTTGCTTTATATAGTTGCCATAGATTTTCTTAGTTACAATGAACATGGCTTAGCTGCAAGTTGTCATGGATTGAGTTTTTTTTAGTTTCTCTTGTCACAGTTATGTTACTGAGAATAATGGTATATCTTGATATATCTTATTTCACCGTTGCTTTAAGAAGTATTTTAATCTTTTACTAATTGTTTTAGGCCTACTAATTGTTTGTAATTAATCATGTAAAAGGTTCAATGGGCTGGCTTTGATAAGTTGGAGTGTGAAGGAGATATTGTTCGACAAGTTCTGCTGCTAGGTTACAGATCTGGTTTCCAAGTATGGGATGTTGAGGATGCCAATGATGTGCACGAGCTCGTGTCCAAGCATGATGGACCTGTTTCTTTTCTTCAAATGCAAAAGAAGCCATTTGAAACAAAAAAATCAGCAGACAAGTTTGGAGATGTTCACCCATTATTGGTTGTTGCTGGAGACAGTACTTCTGGAGGCAGTTGTGCTCAAGATGGATTTGGTTCTCCATGTAATGGAAATACAAACTTTTGCCATGAGGTTGGAAATGGTAATTTTGTGCCAACAGTTGTTCGGTTCTATTCTCTGAAGTCACATTCTTATATTGACATCTTAAAGTTCAGAACAGCTGTTTACTCTATAAGGTGCAGTCCGCGAGTTGTAGCAATTTCCCAGGCTGCTCAGGTATGTCTTACTTGCCGCTCTCTTACGAGGATTTATTAACATGGAAGTTACATAATATTTGGTTGTGAGTACTCAATTTAGTTCTTTTCATTTTTTTCGAGATGAAAATTTTATTTGGCAACCCAAGGCCGAGTCCAAGGCAAAACAACTAATGAACAGATAAATACTGGCGCAAATTTGATTGCATCATGTTGCTAGTGACTCATTGTTGATACAACATGTTGATGATTACTATTTTAAACTTGACTTGTCTTAGGCTTGGTGGTATGCAAAAATGGGTTATCTATTATCTATTCGGTGGCCACAGCTAGACATTTACTGTTTTATTGCCATATATGTAACTCACTGCTGGTTAGTCTCTGAATGTGCCAGTCAGATGTTTACTGTTTTTCTGCCAAAAACATAGGTTACTGCTGGTTAGTCTTTCACATGCCAGCCAGACATTTGTTGTTTTGTTGCCAAAAATACAAATCACTGCTGGTTATTTTCAATGTGCCAAGCAGCTCAAGGGGGGTGGGCATCTTGCCAAAACTTTCACTCAACACGTTTTGGATTTTCTGGGGGGCAAGATGATATGCCCTCTGCAATAACCTTATGAAACGTGTTGAATTTTGGAGAGGGCTAGATGTCTTAGAAATCTGAGATGCCACCTCTGAAGCAGATAAATCATTTAAAGAGCAGCTCAACTTCCTTTTTCTATTATTGTTTAGATTTTATATTTTGATTTGTATTTTGATTTTTTTGGAATGTGGAACACCTTACCCTAATGAGTTTTGAACTCTATACCTCACACTAGATGCCTGGGACCTTCCTTCTATTTTTAACGTTTGCAACCGTGTGAGTTGGACTATTCCTCTTATTTCCTAGTAGATGTTTGAACCATGAGCTTGATGGAGATTGTAATTTTTGCAGATACATTGCTTAGATGCTGCCACATTGGAGAGACAATATACAATTCTTACTCATCCTATTGTCTTGGGATCACCTAGTTCTGGAGGTATAGGCTATGGACCATTAGCAGTGGGTGGCCGGTGGTTGGCTTATAGTGGAAGTCCTGTGGCTGTTTCAAATACTGGTCGTGTCAGTCCACAACATTTAATGCGCGCCGCAACTTTTTCCTCCTCTCCTTCAAACGGAAGCTTGGTTGCACATTATGCCAAGGAATCGAGCAAGCAGCTTGCTACTGGCATAGTGACTCTCGGAGATATGGGATATAGAAAGTTATCTAGGTACTGCTTGGAGCTATTACCTGATGGTAACATTTCTCCCAGGGTGGGGAACTCCGGCTGGAAAACTAATGGGATTACCAACGGGCACATGCCAGATGTGGATGATGTTGGAATGGTGTGGCACCTAAACTTGTTAACTTGTCGGTATTCCTGTAACATTTGATTTTCAATTATTTGTAAACAAAGATTTTTGAAATTCCATCTCAAAAAAGATTCTTAGTATTCAGAAACTAAATTTTAAGTACCAAAGGAACAAAGTGGCCATGGATTTTAATGAATGAATTGCATGACGATGACCATGCTTCAGCACTTAGCTTATATATCTGCAGCCGCGTGTAACCATGCGTTTTAAAACTTAGGGTTGATGCTCTTGCATCTTTCTTGATTGGTCTTGTTTGTGTTTGATTTTATTTATTTTTAATGGAGTTGTGTCTCTCAACATTGCCAGGTCATTGTCAGAGACATTGTTTCCAAATATGTAGTTGCGCAGTTTAGGGCTCACAGCAGTCATATTTCTGCATTATGCTTTGATCCAAGTGGGACTCTTTTGGTGACAGCTTCAGTTCAAGGTCATAACATTAATGTTTTTCAAATCATGCCTTCTCCTCTTGGCGATTCTTCCGAGTTTGATCCAAGTGGATCATATGTTCATCTTTATAGGCTGCAACGTGGACTTACAAATGCGGTATTTGTTTTTTTTGCTCTCTTTCTCTACTTTCCTGCTCTCACACATTCACTAACACTCAAAAGAAGACACGTAGTCATGCATCTTTTCTCTTAATACTATTTGTTACTTGCAGGTTATACAAGATATCAGTTTTAGTGATGACAGCCAATGGATCATGATTAGTTCATCACGAGGAACAAGTCATTTATTTGCACTTTCCTCTTCAGGAGGGGCGTTTACCAATGGTGGGCCTTGTTTCACCTATAGCAGCAATGGTTTGGGTTCCAACAATAATCAATCTGTCCGTTGGCCACCTAGTGCAGCTTCATCAAGGCCCAATAACCAGAATTTTTGTCCAGTTCCCTCCCCTGTTACTCTATCTGCTGTTAGCAGAATAAAAAATGGAAGTAATGGGTGGCGTGGAACTGTAACAGGTGCAGCGGCAGCTGCTACTGGAAGGGTAAGTGCACTTTCTGGGGCAATCGCATCAGCCTTCCATAACTGCAAAGGTAACGAAATGTACTCTGAAAGTGCATCTATGAGGATGAAGCCCCACCTTCTTGTGTTCTCCCCCTCAGGGTCCATAATACAGTATGTATTACGCCTATCAGCTGGATTAGGATCTGGGGCTGATATTTCTGGGTTGGGAACTGCTCCTTATGGATCAACACATGACGATGATTCGAGATTAATCGTTGAGGCTGTTCAGAAGTGGGATGTTTGCCAAAGAAAGTCTCGGAGAGAACGGGAGGATAATGTTGATATCTATGGTGAACATGGCGCTGGTGATAATGGTAAGCTATTTGTGAAAGGGAATAGGAAAGGTACTAGTGTCCATCCTACAAACAGTGGAAGTATTACAAGTTTGAAGCAGAGTGTGGAGGAGAAACACTACTTGTATATTTCTGAGGCAGAGCTGCAGATGCATCCGGCTTGGCTTCCTTTATGGGCAAAGTCTGAGGTACTTATCTCTGTAAAAAAGTCTGAGATAGTTATGTTAAATTTTAAAGAGAAATCAATCTCAAAGAGTAAATGCTGATACTATTATTCTGCATTATCTTTCACTCACTATGGTTATGTAAAATTGGCAGATTTATTTTCACGTGATGATGATGGATGGTGATAAGATCTGCCATGATGATGAAAAATGGGGTGAAGTAGAAATTGAGAAACTCCGAACTCGTGTGGTTGAAGCTAGGACAAAGGATTTGGTTCCGGTCTTTGACCATACCCAATCTCCTAAATTGCAACAATCAAGGTGCAGGACAATGTCCATCATTTAAGTCTGCTTAACTCTTTGTTGATGTTTCTCAGATGGTGCTCATGCCTTTGCCTTTTTAAATCTTTCTACCCAGAAGTCTCAGTTATCAGAACACTTACTAATGCATTTCCACCCTGCCCTTTTGCTTGTGATTGCTTTATCGGGGATGGTGTTTGAAGATAGTTGAATGTTACAATTATTTTTATGATAATTTTTGTCATGCCATTGATCATTTCAATTTCATGTAGCATACACATGCAACTTCTGCTTGAGTATTTTGGATTACAATTGCTTTGGATTCTAGAAGTTAATGAGCGTTCAATCATAATACATGAAAATTTGAGTTAATATAAAGTTTATAAAGTTACTATCCAAAAAAAAGAAATTTTTAATTTTTTTATCTTTCACGAAATATTACTTTTTATGATGTTGTCAAAGTTTTTGTTATTGGTAGCTGAAGTAATTTCCCCAATAGGTTGACTTGCTCACTTGTAGTGAAGCTATGGAATGCTTTTTCAGGAGCCAACCTCCTGTTATAGCTTTGGTCGAAAAGATGTGCAAAGAAGTTTGTGGCTTTCAGGTAAAAGAAAGCCAATTACAAATAACAAATACTTCTTCAGGATCCAATCTCCAGTTATAGCTTTGATTGATAAGATATGCAAAAAAGTTTGTGGCTTTGAGGTTTTGATTCATCCTTCATTTTTCCTTTTTTCCTTTTTTTTTCAATATTCAGACATAACTAGATGTTGGACCTTGGTGAGTCTTGAGCCATTGAAGACTTTTATTTGTACTTTGACAAAAGAGAAAGCTGATACTTAGATTTGCAAGAAAAGGAAACGAAGAACTACATGACTTCTGCTAGCCCAATCAATTAGTGTGATAATTTTTCATTTGGACTGCTTAGGTCATTATTTTCTGTAATTAGAACTGTGGAGCTCTCCACTTTCTAGCTTTCTATGCAATTATTAGTAGATTTTTCTGAGAACTATTAATGCATAAACCCTTTTGGTTCAAACCAGAATGCCTGCTTCTAATGATGGCAATGGAGGTGGGCCCTTGGTGCATCAGAAATCTTGTTCCTCAGAGGACAGGAAAATGTCACGTAAAAGCAGCTACAGCACTCTTAATGGGATGTCTGATGGTGGTGCAGCAGTTGAAGAAAATGGTTGGGGAGGTCTGCAATTCTCACCCGAGTTGATAGAGGGCTTTGTAAATAACGGGGACAGCCCAAACTTGAAGACTCAGCTCGAGCATGTAAATAACATAGAGAGCCCGGAGGGCCAACTCGAGTTTGTAAATAGCAGAGAGCATCCGAAGATGGAGACCCACTATGAGGATGATGATAACATATTGGATTGAGGTAAACGCTTCAGCGAATTCATTCTTACTGGATTTTAGTCGTCCTGTCAAGTTTTCTATTGTTCTTAAAATGTTATTTTACTAGCAGTATCGTGCTTTCTTCTTACATTCGATCCTACTACATTTATTAACACATTTCGATTAATATGCAGGTGTGCGTGCGCCTATTCTTTTATTCTACCGTGGAACCTTTTATTAACCAATATTTGTATATGGTGGGTGGGAAATGAATTCTAATGAAAGCGATGAGAGGCTGATTGACTGTGAGGCGGAAGTGTGGATATTATGGTGTTGGGATCCCTTTTCTGGGTGGTCATGTAAATAACAGATACTTTGATATATTTTGAATAATTTCCTGTAATATGTAAATACTGATAGAAAATGATGATAGTCTTAGTTTCATTCTTATCTTCGCATGAAATTTGTCTCATTTCTTCTATGGAAAAATTGACAAGGCCGTGACTCGTCTTTGCAGAATGCTTCTCAGCAGGATTTGAGTATTTGTTACATCACATCACTTTTTCCTTTCCTCTTTGTTGGAAACTGCAACCTCTAGTCGTATCAGCTAAGGCTTATCAAGTTTTACTGCTTTCTTTCTGTAGAGGACGTGCGTGGACATTGTCCACACGAGGCCAGTGAATCGAAGCCGATAACGATAAACGGGTTCATCTCCCACCACTGAAAACATTGCCTGCTTCTCCTTACGTTTTTTGTTGGCTGAGAGAGGGGCATGATGGTGGGGTAGATGCTGAACGGAGGCGGGGACGAGGAGAGCGAGGCGACGACGCCGCGGGTGGTGATTGTGCTGTCTCAGGTGCTGGAGCGACTGGTGAATCGGAACGACTGCCTCTTGGAGTCGGATTCGGTGGTGACCGGGAAGGGGCTGAGCGTCTTCCAAGGGGTGCGGACGCCGGGCATCAGCGTCAGCAAGTATCTCGAGAGGATTTACAGGTACACCAACTGTAGTCCCTCCTGCTTCGTGGTGGGTTTCGTGTACATAGACCAGCTCCTCCACCGTCACCCGGACTCTCTGCTCTTCTCCCTCAATGTTCACAGGCTACTCGTGACCAGCATCATGGTCGCATCCAAGGTTCTCGACGACGCGTAAGACCGCTATCTTCTTCTCTCTTTCTTGCGTTCCTTAAATTATATGACTAATTACTTCGAATTTCATTAGTACTCCCGGAAGGAGAATCTCGAGCAGAAGAGAAGCCTTCCGTGGTCTCTCATGGCATCTCAAAATTCTGTTAGAATTCAGAGAATTAAGATGATCCAATGAGGGGATTTTGGGGTGGTTTATTTACCATAATGATCAGTACTTCCGACTGGATTATTTTTTTTTACCAAAAGAATAACCTCAAACAGAGAATCCATGAAATTTCATCAAGGTCTGATTAAATCCCTTGCTTTCTCAAGGAGAGTTGGTTTCTGAATTCTTATAAAACATTGGCCGAACGACTGATACACGAGGGGAAGGGCAGAATCCCGAAGTCTGCAAGCTGTCGACTGGATTTTTTTATTTTTTTATTTTTACCAAAATAATAACCCCAAACAGAGAAATCCATGAAACTTCATCAAGGTCTGATTAAATGCCTTTCTTTCTCATGGAGGGGCTCGATCCTAGTGAATCACCAAACGGCTGAAATAACTCCTTGAGTCGGTTTCTGAATTCTGATAAGACAATCGTTATTCGTCGCCAAAGGACTGATAAACGAGATGAAGGGCAGACCTCCGACGTCTGCAAGCTCCCATATTATTTTCATCAGCTGCATGACGCAAATTCCTGCAAAACAGATCTGAAATAGCTTAGCTTCTGGACCTGTTTCTTTTCGTTCCATCTTCTTTTATTCCGGCTAATTGGGTTTATGGTAGTGATACAGGCACTACAATAACGCATTTTACGCCAGGGTAGGGGGAGTGACGAATTCCGAGCTGAACAAGCTCGAGTTAGAGCTCCTACGCTTGCTGGATTTTGGTGTCACCGTGACCACCCGCGTATTCGATAGCTACTGCTTGCATTTAGAGAAGGAGCTACTGTGTAACGGCAGGAGCCGAAGGATCGAGAGGCTGCCTTTCAGACCCGCCGACGGAGAGACTGAACATGCCGGCGGCGACTCTTTGAAGGGTCAGTCATCACCAACTCAAGCTGTAAATTAGTGTCGCCGATGTTCTTCTTTCATAATTTTTCTGTATATCGTAGAGGATTGCCAATATTTCATTCTCACTGTTAGATACTTGATCAAGGAATCAGGGATTTCCTAAAGATAAACTGGAAATTCACAGTCGTGTTCTAATTCTGAAAAAAATTCAAAATTGACGAGAACCAGTACCAGCTTAGAAAAATTCTACGTCTTATCAGTTAAAAGTGCTCTAAAGCGAAGGGAATAAGCAACTCCGGGATGGTTCTTGATACTATATTTTGTACCCTAATAAAATTATTATTATTTTAATAATTTAGATGTATCATGTATTTGAATAACATGACTTAATATTAGTGTTTATAATTTAAAAATAAATTATATTATGTTTAAAATAAATAATAATTTAATATTATGTAAAATTGACTAAAATATGATAAAATAAGAATTTTCGAAACGCAAGGAGCCAAGTGCTTGTGCTTATGGGAAAGTCCTCTAGGCTTCCTAGCCAATTTTCACACGTGACAAAGTGAGCTATTTTCTACTGAGAATTGCGGGGTGGTCTTTATTGACTGGGTGTCACACGTGAGTGGCGACTGGTCCTCCTGGTTCTAGAAGTCTCCTTCTTTCTGCTCCGCCTCGGAGTTGTAGCCTGTGGGTTTCAGCAATCGAGATCCTCCTAAAAAATGTCAACTTCCTGACATCTAGGGTTTTTCTACGGACTCTGGCTTCAGTATCGTAAGTCGTAACTATGGCCGATGCTTCCAAGGAGGAGCTGGTTCAGCTCCTAAAAAAGATTGGCGCTTATCTCGCGGTTAAGATGTCCAACATTTTCACGATTTCCTCCAATCAACAGGTTTCACTTTCCACTTCCGCCTCTTTTTCGAAATTTACAAGTTTGCTTGATTTTTTGCCGTTTTGAGATTAGATCATCCGTGAGGATTAATTCGTGATCAATATGTTCGAAGTGGTTGAATCTGGACTGAGAGTGCTTACTCTGGCCTACCAATTGATAAGCAATTGTTATTTTTGTGGAAACTTTTATGCTCTTCTGGTGTCTCGTCATTTCATAAGCAAGACAGTGTTACAGTGTCTCTAATAGGGTCTATAAAGTGCTGTGTGGTGGTCTCCTTCAGCTATAAGAGGGTCTATAAAGTGCTGAACGTAGATTTGAATGCCTTTTGAAAGAGTTCCATTTTCATCAAGGAAGTAACAGAAGCTAATCATCTTGCCAATGATTGAGTTCAATCTGGTGTATCTCAATCCTGTACTCTGGTTGGGGATTCCACTCCTCTTGGGGCTTGAGGATTTTCCACTCCCCTCTTTTTAATGGAATTAATACTATTCGGAAAAAAATGATATAAGGCTTCATTAGAAAGTTTATCTGTGAATCTTGGAGCCCAGGTCACATTATCCTCAGCCAGATAGTGGATCAACTGATCATTGACGCCTCTGAGGAGTTCATCTACAATCAGAAGTTTCTATCAGATTCTGGCTCCAGACATCAGGCTGGACTGGAAAATGGAAATCAAAGGGGCTCAAACAGCTAAAAATGGAGGGAAATCCATTTTCAAAAAAAAAAAAAAAAAAAAAAAAAAAAGGAAAGGAAAAAGATGGTAGGATATCTTGAAGCCTGAGGTTCCAGTCAGACATGAGTATCTTTCCTCAATAGAATGTGAATGAAGTCCTAAACTAAAATTGAACAATGTTTGATATCCTTCCACATCTAGATTCATGATGATGCCAGGTATACTACACTTGCCATTTATTTTATATACTAAAGATTGTAATCATTACCATATGCAAAGATCGAGGGTCAACGGCCGGTCTCTTTCAGTTGCCACCTGTCTTAATCCTTAATCACCTGACCACTTAGGTCTGCAAACCAGATCCCACTTCACTTGAAAGTATCATAGGATTGCTGTCACAACTTCCCTCTTATTTGCATTTTTGTGAGGAAGACCCTTTGGATATTTCAGTAATGACAAAAATATAATGGAAGACTTAACAATACCAATATGGGCTGAATATATTGATATTTAAGAGAACACCTTTTTTTGAGAATCATGTCATTAAAAGGGAGGAAGAAGGTTATAAATGATTATAAAAAGAGAGCCAGCCAAAAAGCTAAAGCTAGACAAAATGAAAGTACATTTCTAGCCAAAAAGATCAAATCAAAAAACGAAGAAAAGAAATAAAGATCACTCCTCAACTTTCACAAAAAAAAACAGAATGGATTACTTTCTTTTTTGAATGGCGGTGAAATTTTGTTAAAGAAAAACAGAACAACTGAAAAGAACGGAGCACCCACTAGGTATTATCAGAAATATTATGACATGATTCGAACTAAACATTCATCTTTAGTGAGACCATGTAATAGACTCGTTGCTAACATAAAGAAATTACTGGTTTAATTGCCATGGGTGAGGGGCAGCCCCTTTAACCCATGAGATCACCACTTTCTAATTGCCTTTAGCAATAATTAGGGCAGAAAAGTTCTGTGCATAAAGAGTCTTTCCATGTAAGAGGGTATGGACTTCCATTGTAGTAGAATCTGTTCCTCCCAAGGCTCCATTATAGAAAAGGAGAGGAAGGTCCAAATGACCACAAATAACTCCTCCAGATCCGATTAGTTCTAGTCCTTTAGGGGTTGCCACAGGAACTGCTGTAAGAGTGAATCTTGATCTGACTGCTGATTGCTGCAATCCACAACGGTTTTCCAACTATGACTACTACTTGCACAATGGTTTTCCAAATCAGTCTGGGGCATTTGCCATTGAAGAGGGACAGCCCATCTATATGCATGGGAGTCAAATGGTCTTGCATCTCAGTCCATCTTACATCTCTGCCACCTTGCAACTTGTGTCTGGATAAACTACTTCTACTCAATTGACTAATAAACCCAGATATTATTTCGAGAACAGATATCATAGCTTTCAATGCTATCACTTCCTCAATGGTATTATTCTCAAAGGAGTATGTCATTTCTGTTACTGTAAGTGGGAAACTTACAGTTGAGACTTGTCAGTACAGTTCTTTACAATACTGGTTAAAACTTGTGCTTCACAAATTAGCTGAAGCGATCGTCACTGGTGCTTCACCTAAAATGTTAAATGAAAGATGCAATAGAGGATATCCTTGATTCAATCCTTTATTTCTATTGGGTTATTTTGCTCATGCTACGTAACTCAATTTCTGCCAAATAAAGTGCAGTAACCAGTTGTTTACTATCAATTACCCGTGTTCGAAAAAAGGAATAAAACGACTGAATAAATTGGAAGATATTCTGAAGAATGCATTTTTTGTGTAAACTTTCATTTTTTCCTTCAAAATTTTATAGAGCATTTTCAAAATCAAGCTTGGCTATCACCCCCATCAACTTTCTACATTTACATTGTGCAATAATGTTAATGGTCTTGGGCAATCAAAATACCATAATTTGATCTTGCTAGGCAGAATAAATGCTAACTGTGGGTGATGCTATTTTACGTATTACCTTTTTTTAAAATTGTCTGCCAATATCTATGCTGAGATTTGTCAATATTTTTAAGTAGACAGGTTTGCCTGAAATCTTTAATTATCTTGGTCTCATGTCAGTTACAATTTAAAATGCGGTCTTAAATGTGGGAAATTAGCTAATACTGTTGATGCTTTAGGATATTGAAACTCTGTAATTTTGTGTTTAGCCTTTGTTCTATGCATGCATGTGTGCTAGCATTTTTTTCGAGTGTATTTACAAGTTTCAGATGGCATGTTGTAACAATAGATTTCAGTGCCATTGCTTCTACCTGTGTGTCTGCTCATACTTCCCAGATTTTAAGATTACCAATACATATCTATTTTGGATTTATGAGCTTGTTAGTCCATACGAATTGTTCCAGTGTGACAAAGTAAGATCCCAGCATTCCAAGTTGAAATACTTGTATCTGTTTGTGGTTCTGATTCCTGGTTTGTGTTCAGTAGGTGTCTACTTAAATAAATGAACTATTATCAGTACCGAGAACATAGTTACAGAGTTTATCTGACTAAAAGTAATTTACTTTTGACTTTTTTGGGATCTTCCTTGTTTTCATACTTTTAGTTACAGTTTGCATCTGACTACTACCTTTCTTATTGGGTAATATGGCTCTATACAAATATTTGCCACTGGATGTCATATCAAGCGGAATGGGGAGTCCTCACTGTTCTCATTGTATCAGGACCACCGTTCTATTTGGGCTGTTGCAGGCCTTGCTATGGCTATCATCTTTACATGGAAGCTATTGAAGACTCCAACTGAGCGTCAAAGAAGACCTCCCAAGCGTCAAGGCTCAGTGGGTTCTTCTAGTGCCAGTTCTCAATCTAATGCAGCAACTCTCTCTGCTGGAGTTGACACATCCTTGGAGGATTCCAAAGCACATAATGTGATTGATGAGTTCTTCCAGCCAGTAAAGGTACATTTTTGCCTCTTTAAGGATATCGATTTCTTTTTATCTTAGAATGAGATTGACTGTGTTGTCAATTTTTGCAGCCAACTCTTGGTCAAATAGTGCGGCAGAAATTGGGTGGTGAAGGGAGGAAGGTTTGGTTACATTCTTGTGCTTTTTCGTCCTCTTCTATTCTCATTTTGTCATAATTTCTTTCTGATGAAATACCCTCCAGTTATTTTGAATTGTTTTTTTGGAATATCATTCCTGGAATTGCATAATAGCATTAAAGAATTCTCCATTCAGTAGACAATTGTCAAGGCACATGCTTGTGGTTTGTCATCATTCAGAAATATTACTAGCCCTAGAGGAGTAGGGCTGTGGGAATTTGGGAAGTGAATTAAACAACGTGCTAAAATTCCTCCTTGAATTCACAAGGAAAATATGTCTACTGTAGTGCTCGCATAGTAGCAGCTTTAGCCATGTATTGATATCCATTATACTTTAGTAGAATAATACTTAAGATATCATTATATTTTCAAAAGAAATAAATCCAATATTTGTGAAAGCAAAATTACTGTAGCAATTGAAAATGATGTTCTCTCTCTATACTTTTAAAATCATTTGCATTGGAATGAAAGGAAATTTCAGATCTGAATAATATACCGGAAGTCATATCTTGGTAAAAGAAGCTCAAACATATATACCAAAACTACAGCAGCAAACAGGTCAATACGGTATTTTTTTCCAAGAAAACAGGATTTATTAGACTTCTGGTGGAAATTCATTCATATATTGATCTTATCATCTTACAGTTAGGGAATTTTACATTTATAGGTCACGTGCCAGCTGCTTGGTGTAATCCTTGAGGAGAGTATTCCTGAGGAACTCCAGGTTGGTGATAAATGATTCTTTTAATTTTTGTCACTTAATGTATTTAAACAAACCCAGGGAATGACAAAGGTGGTAACCTTGGACAGAAACACGTAACCGTGAGGTCCTCTGTGATGGAAGTACTGTTGGAGATTACGAAATACTGTGATCTTTATCTCATGGAAAGAGTTATTGACGATGAAAGTGAGGTAAGCCTTTGTCTAGTTTGTATAGAGCAATGATTGGTGAAACTAATTTTAATGTCATCCATGATTTCTTTTAATTACATCTTTCAGGTCATCTGATGTAAAATAACCTTGAACATGTTTAGGTATGACAGACTGTCACGTATCTAGTCCATGAAGTTTGGCTGGATTTTTTCAACTATAGATTTTTCTAAGATTCCACTTAATAGTTTGACTAAATTAATGTCTAAATTGCTTTGTTTTGAATCACTTTTACAAGCTTGTCATTTATCAGAGAAAATGGTGGGTGTAGGAAAAGATTCTTTCAGCTCTGGAGAATGCTGGGGTTTTCACATCTGGCGGTTTGATTAAGGATAAGGTATAATGAACTCAATAGTATGAAAATATTTCAATTTATATTGAACTTATGATGTGTAAATAGCGTGCTTGAATCCTACCAGCTTAATAATAAAATCATGGTTAAAGGTTTATCCTCCGTTACATGCAACCCTACCTGAGCGAAGCATCGTGTCTGTTAATCTAGTATATTAGTCTGGTAGTCCACGTGATCAAAGCATGGATGACTACATGTGTCAATTCAGTATTGCGAGACTTATATATTGTGTGCAGTCTTGGAAAAGCAATTTTTTAGTAGTTACTGCTGCAGAATTCTTAGCCACACAACTCTTATAGGAGCATAACCCTAGATAGTGTATTGGAAGTCTTGAGTTGTAATGTGAACTGTCTTTAATGATGTGGTTTTCTACTTCCACAGGTTCTATTTTGCAGCAAGGAAAATGGACGCATGTCATTTGTTCGACAGCTGGAACCCGATTGGCATATTGATACAAACCCTGAAATCATATATCAGTTGGCTGTATGTTGTGTCACCAATACTAAATGTCAATTGTGATAATTGGCTTGTTGCCTTTTCTCATGATTTCTGTGCCGGCCTCTGCTTCTATTCCATTTTGTACATAGCATTGCTGACTCCAGTATTTTATGTGGCTTCTCAGCGGTTCATCAAGTATCAACTCCATATCTCACCAAGCAGAACTGAACGTGTTGCTCCAAATGTGTTTAGCACTGGAAGCTTGGAACAGTTCTTTGGGTGCACGGATCGAAGTTAGCATTTGTAAGTGTGCATGCTATAAAAACTCCTCTTGCCTTGAACCAGTCATTTTTTTGTTATATTTCTTTGCCCTTCAAGCCATACAAAATTTGCATCAACGTTACAGAATTTTGATAGAACCTTGTACCTGCTTTGCTTTTCAAGGTAAGAAGAAGCTGGTTACCTGGTTCTCTGCAGATACGAGACCATAAACTTCCCTTTTTTGATGGAATACCTTAGATGCTGCCTTTAAGTCACTGGAGTCTCTTCAATTGGATGACAGTTCCCTTTTCTCTGAAAGGATTGGATATTGCATCTATTCGAGCTCCTTGGGGGATGTATTGATAGATTTATTTTTACCTTGTTGAAAATGAAGGAATATATTAAAATCTTTAGAGTTGATTCACTTGGACATCTAGGTATAGTGAAATACCAGACTATTCCAAATTGATCTCCAGTATAATCTAGGTCTGTCTCAACAACCACTGGATTAGACGATCGATTCCAACTGTGTTGCCTGTGTAAATTAGGACAAAGTGAACATTTATTAGTTTTTTCATTAAGAATACTAGTGTTGTATTTGTACAATGTTCCGATTTGGTTTGATATGTTTCACTCTGGGGATCTGACCACCCCAATAGGGTCTGATATGTTTCACTAAAACGTTCTTTGAAGTTCTAATCTTTGGGAGCTCGCGCTATAATGTTGTTCCACTCGTATGGCTGACATGTCAATAGATCTTGTAGGCACTTTGGCGGTTTTCAGCTGAAACGAGAAGGGGGAAACGGTGACCTTGTTCCCTGGGAGTCTGGGACGTAGACGGCCGAACAGTCAGTCGATCCTGGCCGTCCAATTAGCTACTATGGCACCCATGTAATAATTTAACCAAAGTGTAATTTGACCTGAACCCTTGATGAATCATTTCATCTTCAAACTTATAACTGCAATTTCATTGCGTTACGACTCGGAACCAGAAGCTAACTCGGGTCCTGTAATTTCGAGTCGAATACTGCCCGAGTTAGTGAGTCATATCAGATCGGATTCGATCACACTCTCGGTCATAAAGAAAACTCGGAATTGGAATTTAACTAGAGTTTTGGATATTTTGAATTGAACAGGCTAGAGTTTTGGAACAGGCTTCTGCTCAGGTTTGGCGATTGAGACTCAGTCGGTTCTAAGGCTACAAGCACAGTTAGGTTGGGTTACCACCAACCTAAAAAAAATTAAATTATGGTAATTTTGAATATAGTCCTCTTGTATATCATATTTTGTAATATAGTAACTTAAATGTCCTTTTTTCTAATATAAACGCAGTGACTAATTAATATGCAATAGAGAAATGTACACTTGTCATTATTGAAAGTTGACGAAGATATAAGAAATACGTAACGATAATGCTATGTTACCCACATCTAAGTTTTAAAATGATAACGCCATCTTACCATATATGAGTTTTTTTTTAATAAAATAAAAGATGAAATCACTAAACCAAACAATATTTATAAGACATTAAGGGCATGTTTGAAATCCACAGAAAAATAAAAAATAAAAAAATATTTCTCTCTCTTCTTTTCCTTTTTTTCCCACTTTTAAATGAATATTTAAAATAAAAAAAAGGAGTATGACCTGATTAAGTCTATTTAAGTTAGGTATACCTAAATTTTAATTTAATCATCAAAACTTATCACTTGCATAACTTAAAATTTGTTTAGTTCATATATTTGACCTATATATTTCTTGATTTAAGATCATTTTGAGTTTTTTTTTTATCGATTTTTCTGATAAAATAGAAATAATAGCATTATTATAAATATAATGAAGTGAATGACATTCTTGTAAATGTCTCTAAGAAGCAAAAATTTAGGTACAACCGAGATGGGGCTAGACTTGATTCTAACATCCTTTCCCTATAGAAGTAAATTTATAAAATTAAAATTTTAATTAAAAAATACTCATAATTATTAAGAAAAAACAAGGGATAGTCCACTTCCATCGATCCTCCTTTGCTCCCAGTAATGAAGAGAGAGGCCTTTGTTCGTCCTGTAAGTAACAAGGATGGAGAAGAGCTCCGTTCTTTTTCTTACACTTGATCGGGTTACATCATTCTGTTATATCTAAACATAGAGGAAAGAGATGGGGTTAGAACAAGAACCTCATAGGAGATTGGGAAATGGGTACTCCACACCACCTTCATTCATGGAAAAAGATGTATTGGTATGGGCACATATATTTAAGTGGAGAGTTTTTAAGTAGTCCTACATCTAATTAGTGTAACATTAGTGTTCCACAATTGAGAACACACATACAAAAGAAGTGTCAGATGTTTAGTTCTTTCATGGAGTCTCTTAAACCTATCTTATACTATATTTGCTCAATTAAGAAGAAACATCATATTTTTTAATGGGGAGAATTCGATTTTGGCCACTACCCCTTAGTCCAGACAAATTGATTTGGGAACCGAAATCTTGATATAAAAATTTTAAATATATATTTATATGTTACTTTAATTTATAAATAAAGAGCATAAGGGTCGATTTTCCATCGATGTCGAAATTAATAATTTTTATATTCAAGTGAGGCATCATGCTTAGTATTTCCATTAACTTGAAGCAAATGGGATTTTTTATTAATTTTGGTAGATTCATAAGGTAATATATGCTAGATAATGCATTTAATGCACATAATCTCATATTTTTCTTCCTTTATAGAGTATAAGCTAAGTTATTTAAGTTAGGTAATCATTTCGGGTCTCTTGACCGGGTAAAATAGGATCCGGATCCGAGTACCCGCCCTAAATATTATGAAGGAAGTATGTTTGAAGTGGTAAGTAGAGTTACGTGGACCATTCAGAGGGGCAATCCACTCATCCGTTTCGCACTTCCCGGAGTTTCGGCCTCCGGATCCGTCATGCGAGACTGTTTCTATATTTGTTTAACCAGGCATGTCATTTTCGGATTCGGATCCGCTGTTTCGTCAATCCGAAACGAAGGAACAGCGTCGGTATTCCTTCATTTGCAGGCAAAACACAAGTCCAACCGATATCTACCCCTTCCTCATTCACTGCTTCTTCTTCAAATCCAAGCCAAAGTTGTACATAAACAAGAATTTCTCCTCCTCCCCCCCCACCAAATCGTCTCTTTCTCTCAGTTCCATGTCCCTCTCACAACAACCTTCCTCTGCAGACACCAGAAAATTGCGAACATTAGCCTAAGCATCAAGCAAAGGTAGGTGAAGATAACAAAATACACCCCATTGAAGCTCCATTCCTCATACTGCAATCCCCTCGCTTTTTTGCTTCTTTTTCTATGGATCCCGGAATCGAATAAGACAGTGGGGGGAAACCGTCGAAGGATTGGATTCTGTTTTTGCTGGATTTGGATTCGCCCGAATGAGAATGCAGCTCCATATATCGCCGAGCTTGAGGCACGTCACCGTCTTTCCTGGTAAGGGAGTCAGGGACTTCATTAAGGTGAAGGTTGGATCTCGCAGGGTTTCTTATCGGACAGTGTTCTACTCGCTGCTCTTCTTGACGTTTCTGCTCAGGTTCGTCTTCGTGCTGACGGCCATGGATACAATCGACGGAGAGACCAGTTGTTCTTCTATAGGTACGCATATGTCTCTCCTGAACTTCTTCTAATCAATCCCTGCTCGCTCTACTGCATTATGTTTGGATATATCACAAGAGTTTACATGTAGATGTTCCCAAGTACATCGGTCAGCGCCGCGCAGCAGATACTGTTATTAATGTTTTTCATTGTTTTAGAAGTATTTTTTACCATTGCAATGGTTTGGTTTAGGTTGTATTGGGAAAAGGTTAGGACCCAGAATCTGGGGAAGAAGAGTTCTTGAATCCACTGTAAGTCCGAAATCAAGACTTCAAAGTTTATTTGATTAGGAGCTATACTGTACTTCTCGCTGTTTTATGAGAAAGAAGGTTATGTTATTCTCATAAGGTTCCGGAGGAGATATATCGGATTTTGGAAGAAAGTGAAAGCGAAGAGCTTGAAGGTGGTACCCAGGTTCCACAATCGTTAGAAGAATTTGTAGCAGAAATGAAAAGTAACAGATCTGATGCTAAAACCTTTGCTACGAGGCTCAAAGCGATGGTACTTGATTAACAAAAAGCAGTTTCTTTGGTTTAATTGCCCGTAATTTCGTCCGCTGAACTTTTGAATTTCGTCGTTCAGGTCTCCCTCTTGGAGCAGAAGACGAGATCAGCCAAGATCCAAGAGTACCTTTACAGGCATGTGGCATCGAGCAGTATTCCGAAGCACCTCCACTGCCTCGCCTTAAGACTCGCCGACGAGCATTCTACAAACGCCGGTGCCCGCCTGCAGCTCCCCTCACCGGAACTGGTCCCGGCGTTGGTCGACAACTCTTATTACCATTTCGTTCTCGCCTCCGACAACATTCTTGCCGCCTCTGTGGTCGCCGCCTCCCTTGTCCGGAACTCGTTACAGCCCGAGAAGGTGGTGCTGCACGTTATCACAGATCGGAAAACTTACGCACCCATGCAGGCCTGGTTCTCTTTACACTCGTTAGCTCCGGCCGTCCTGGAAGTGAAGGCGCTGCACCATTTCGACTGGTTCACAAAAGGGAAGGTCCCTGTCCTCGAAGCCATGGAGAAGGACCAGAGACTCCGGTCGCAGTTCCGTGGTGGGTCTTCTGCCATCGTGTCCAACACGAGCGAGATGCCTCATATTGTCGCCTCGAAGCTGCAAGCTTTGAGCCCCAAGTATAATTCCGTCATGAACCATATTCGTATCCACTTACCAGAGGTGAGGATCTTCAAAACAACTCTTATAAGTTACAGTGATCATTTTGAATGTGAACAACTGAGACCATTTTGAGTGCTGCAGCTGTTCCCAAGCCTAAAGAAGATAGTATTTCTGGACGACGACATCGTCGTTCAAAGCGATCTTTCGCCTCTGTGGGAAATAGATCTCGAAGGGAAAGTTAATGGCGCCGTGCAGACATGCAGCGGCCAAGACAAGTTTGTCATGTCCAAGCGATTTAAGAGCTACTTGAACTTCTCTCATCCACTGATAGCAAAGAATTTCGAGCCGGAACAGTGTGCATGGGCTTATGGAATGAATATTTTCGATCTGGACGCGTGGAAGAGGACGAACATCAGTCTCACCTACCATCACTGGCTTCAAATGGTAAACATTAATACTTTATGCATCTTCCCTGCAAGTCGAAATTTTATGGGTCGAAAGCTTCTGACTTACACATAAACCATCTGCGGGCCATTAATTTTGTTGCAGAACTTGAAATCAGATTTGAGCCTGTGGCAGTTGGGGACCCTGCCTCCAGGTCTAATCGCTTTCCATGGGCATGTTCATATCATCGATCCATTCTGGCACATGTTGGGGCTCGGCTACCAGGAGAACACAACAGTAGTTGAAGCTGAAAAGGCCGCAGTTATACATTTCAATGGTCGAGCTAAACCATGGCTGGAGATTGCATTTCCCCATTTCCGATCTCTGTGGTCTAAGTACGTCGATTTCTCGGATAAATTCATCAAGGCTTGCCATATAAACGCTTCTTAAGGTGAACGACGGAAAAAAGCTGAGGTTGAAGGATACATTCCTTCCAGAAAAGCTTCGTTTATCGGAGCCAGATATGTATAGTGAACTGCAACCCATGTCAGCTGTAGCCGTGGTTTCTATGGATTTTACAGGAGAAAGAGATCGAGCGAGGACTACTGGAGTTCTTTGACATTTTTTTTTTTTTTTTTGTTATACGAGCGAAATAGAGGAAATCGCTGTTTCCCCACATTAAACCTGTTATCATCTTCTTCCTCCTCTTCCATTTTTTTAAAGGAAAAAATGCAAATATCTTGCTCCGATGATCAACAGCGTTTACAAAAATAAATCTAACTTCAAACTACTTTCGCTTCAATGGCTACGTTAGCATTGGGAGGTTCTTCCTTCCAATTACACAGTGAGAGCTATTGAGCCTGGGCCAAGTTTGCCCAAATCGATTCAAAGCACCGCTCTTCAAAAACTTTGTTCTTCGTTCCATGCTTGAGATTGATCGGGACTTACCGATCTGACGACTGGACACAGGATGAGTGGGAAGGAATTCGGCCAGAATAGAAGAATCGAGTCCAAAAGTCAATCCGAATCGATTAGGCAAAAGACTACCGTGCTTTACGTCTACCAAACTTGTCTTCATCTTCATCTTTCAAGTAAGTAAGTTAAAAAAAACATCATTTGGGAACAAGATCTGTTGCTGAATGTGTACCCTTACGGAGGACGACGAGAAAGCTTTTTTTTTTTTAAAAAAAAAAATCTCTTGGATGGAATTTCAGCAATGATCGAAGAATGAAGCCTTTTAAGATCCTTTTATTTGATTTGCTTTTCATTAACTTATTAAGCATGATTTAATACTAATGGTCGGAAACTGATTTCCATTTCCACGGAAAGATCCGGTCACTTTCTTTGCCGGAGAAACATTTCCCCAACTTTTAGGCCGTGACACCGACTCTTCACCGGCGACACCACGGAAATCTTTCCTTGGCGTCGAAGAAACTGAATCTCTCGTAATGGAAATTCTTCTCGTCCAAACAAATGCGCATGCTCTCAGCATGGTTTCGAAAACCAGATATTCATAAACTCTGGACGAATCGTGACCACATTTTAGTTCTGGCGATCAGGAATGATTCCGGAAAATGGGTAGATGTGCCTCTGTTCGAATTCTGACGGCTTTTCCTGTCTCGTCTTACCTTTCCGATCTTAGTCGTCAAAGAATCCACCAAACATCGAGCTGTTTCAGCTTCGAATTGAATATTCTAACTTGTAATACCCATCTTGACATTACAGATTGATTGATGAACCACCCAACGTCAGAATCTCAATGAAAAATCCAGATCAAAAACTCTATAAATTAAGCTTGCGGCCGTCGGCCGACCCCCTCTTTCTGTTTCTAGATCCAGATCGAAAACTTGTATATTTTTACTAGAAATGTGTTTCCACCATTTCTGAAAACGTCACTAACAGGACGCACTTAACTATGTTTAATTAGTGAGAATCTCTAGCTGACAGTTGGCACTGCGGCGAAAGCTCAGTCCAATGTGACACGTGTCGTTATGTTGTCACTCGAATTCTTGTGGCCAGTTTTCGTTCTGAATGCCGCCTTTCTTGCTGACGCCTTACACGTGGCGTAAAGCATCCTAATGGCGGGTTGAGGTAGACTGCCGCGTCACCAGATACTCGCCTCTGAAGTGGCGAATGGGGACGGAGAGCGACGGCAAGTTTGTAAACCTCCCGGCGAGTCCCATTTGCTCTTTAGATTTGGCGAAAAAGTAACCACGCTTTTGACAGCACACGAGAGCGAGTAGAGTCCGAGGTAAGCCACGTCACTGTCTCGCCGACCTCTGCGAGGAGCAGTCAAGCCCGACGGCTCTCGCAGTTGAGTTTCCCGTTTGCAGAAGCTAGAAAGAAAAGACAATGATTTTTTGTTTTATGATTGTAAGTAGCTTATTGAGAGCCACTGCCAACAGAATGATGGAGGGATTGTCATTTGGATTATATTCCGACGCTTCGTTCTTCATTTCTCTCTCTCTCTCTCTCTGAAACTGCTTTTTTCATGAACATGATTTATTTGGCTTCTTTTCTCCGTCCTCTCTTCGGTTCTTGCATCGCGGCATTGCTTGCCTGTATAATTGCTAATCTCAAATTTGTCTGCTTGGACGATCCGTAACTACTGATTTTCTTTTCTCACAACACTTGCAGATCCGAAATTCAGAAGCAACCGGAGAAAATAAAAGCTAGTTTGGTTATGTTTGCTTTTGAATTTCCTTTGTCGAGTCAAATTTCTTGGTTGAGTGTTGTTGTTTTTTTTTGTTGCTTTAATTGGTTTCTGTTTGAGGATTTCGAACTTCGAACAGATGAAACGTAAACTCATACAGGAAGAAGGAATTGTCGGACCGTGGCCGTGAATTGTTGAAGATCGAAGAGATCTTCGGGTTGAATAGAAAATGGATGCTTTATGTGATTTTTGTGGAGTTCACCGATCAGTAGTCTACTGTCCAGCAGATATAGCCCGTCTCTGTGTCACGTGCGACAGCTATATCCACTCTGCTAATGTCATCTCGCGGCGCCATACGAGAGCGCTTATATGTGATCGTTGTGGGTCTCGCCCGGCAATTCTACGGTGTGTAGATGAAAAGATCTATCTATGTCAGAGCTGTGATTTGAATGGCAATGGATGCCGGGTCTTGGGACACCGGAGGGAACAGGTGAACTGTTACTCCGGTTGTCCTTCTTTTGATGAGCTCTCTCTGCTCGGGAATCGCCTCCCCGATATTTCATCTTTTGGCGGGACGGATTCCAGGATGGATCCCTTTAGGATGAATACGAATATGAATGGCGGTGTTAATGGCATTTATTGGGAAGAGGGCAATGGAAGGTTTAGCGACTTGGGGGATGGTGGAAGATTGGAATCTTGGAAGGGTACCTCTTCTGTGACGCCAAACTCTAATGCAGTACCTTATGATGGGAATCAACAGATTTATAATCAAAAGGATTCCAGCGAACCCAAGGTAACTTTCTTTGCTCGATCTAGTACGAAAAATGAATTTACTGTCCAATGTTTCCAGGATTTGAAAATTTGACTCCTTTTATTGAGGCTTGACGATACGAGTTCAGTCTTTCTTCAATCATGGCGAGATCCTGTCATATCGAATTTTATTTGTACCTTCTTGTGGAAGAATTTGCTTAGGAATTTTCTTTGGGAGGTTCTTAATTTAGATTGCGGTTGTTGTCTTTCCACCTTTGTTAAACGCTCGTTTGTGTTTGAAAAGTAATGGTTTTCAGATGCTCTGTTCTTTTGGATACACATGTTCATGAAATCTTGCGTCATTTTCCTAAAAATTCCATCTTACAAAACTTAATCTATAATTTGTTACTATCTTCTCATTTTGTTGTTTTTATGTTGTTTGTGGATAAAAGATTCATTAATTGGTACTTGCAGCATCTTGGTTGTCCTCCTTTCGCGGAAGTTGGAGTTCGTGAGGACGATGATCTCTGTGATGGCTTCAATATGGGTTCTGTTCCCTTGGATTGTGGAAATACAGACCATATGTTTGGCTGCTCACCAAGTCAATCAAACTACCTTTTTGAGGATTCAAGAATGGAGGGTTTATTTATGAAGAAGAAAATCTCAGATTCAAACGGTCCAAATGACCCTTCTTTAGAGGTTTCCTCCAAATCATGATTTTCTTCATCAATTTCTCTTTTTGTTCACATCGCTCAAAATCCTCCTTCAGTGATAACTGAGAGACTTCTTTTTCTTGGTGAGGGGTGCTTCAGATCTTTGATTAAGTGTATTGAAAGATCCACCCTTGCTGAAAACGAAGTAGCATACTTGTTCTAAGTTTCACTGAACTAAATTCTCATGTTACTGCCGTTTTTCCTCAGGCAACCTCTTCGGGCCAACAAGGCTGCTTTTCTCTCCAATCTTCTCATGTTGTGGGCAGCACTGGTTCAGCACAAGCTGTCACCGGCGAAATGGATCGGACGGTAATGAATTCCAATAACAACAGAACCGTGAACATGAGTTATTATCCTACAGGTCAAGTCCATTCCAGTATGTCCAATCTCACCGGTGAGAGTAGTGCTGCAGACTCTCAAGATTGTGGAGTATCGCCAATCTTTATCACTGGTGAGTCGTCGTGGGATCCAAACTCGGGAAATTCTTGCCCACAGGCGAGGGACAAAGCGAAGATGAGATATAACGAGAAAAAGAAAACGAGAACGTAAGTAACTTCGAACAATTTTTTCTTAAAAACTATGGTTCAGGCAATTTTTTATGTTAAACTCAATGGTTTCATCTATGATTCATAGGTTTGGTAAGCAAATTCGATATGCTTCTCGCAAGGTCAGAGCAGATAACAGAAAGAGAGTGAAAGGTAGGTTTGTGAAGGCCGGAGAGGATTATGACTACGACCCTCTTGTTGCAAGAGATTCTTGAGCCTACTCACAAGAGAAGGTATCAAACTATCAAACCTGCTAGAAGTTTGGAACTGTTCATAGCTACACATATTTTATGTCTCCAGTGTTCAAAGATTTGAGCTTTAAATTGCTGTGTAAATATCAAAGAGAATATAGTGCAGATCACAATAAAGAGAGTTTATAGCCTAATCATTATAACATTCCTTCGTAAACTAAAAATAGAGACTCAAAGGAATGGGTAGATCATTAACTCTCCCCTCTTCTCTCTCAAATTCGTCTTGACACTTTTCTCTAAAACCCTCTCTCCTTCTCGCTCTCTCCATCTCCTTAGCCATCCCTTTCTTTTCTTTATTCTTTGTTAAGAAATAGTCCCACATGGATTAGTGGATACAAAGATCTTGAGTTTATTAGCTGGAAAAAAAGTTTCCGAAATTGTTAGTCATTTTGCTGGTTTTTCGTATTGGATCAACCATCACCAGGAAAATAAAAATATAGATCCTATCGCCAGAGTGATGCAAGAAAAAGAGGGGGGCACCTCCCTGTGAGAGGCTTCAGAAGATTATAGGAGAGTCCAGAGAATATACTTTGATTGAGAATTCCCTTGGAAGCACATTTACCTTATTTCACTCCTGATTTAAAAAAAAAATCAATTGATAAATGTAGATTTCGAAGTTCACTAAACAGTAGATACAGGTTTTGTTATTCAAGATAGAAAGAAAAAAAAATGCAGGATGGTGTACAGCCTCTGTTTGCCACTGCATCATCTTCCCAACGAAACAAGAACGAACAATAAACAAATGCAGCAGCATCCAAAGCTTTATTAACTAGCTCTTGATTAATGACACTGAACCATCAGCGAGGGTAAAATTCGGAAACAGACATTTCATTGATGGAACTTTGAGCAGTTCTAGAGGATGCAGCTGAAGGCACGCCAGAGTTTCCTGAGAGACTACCCCTGCTCATCCTACTTATCCCCAGACAAAATGCTGGTGGAGAAGGAACTGGCAACGTTATCGATTGGCTACTGAGCATGAGAACAACAGTAGACATGAAGGGTCTTTCTGAGGGATCTTCCTGCACTGAGAGCAGTCCCAAGTGAATACACCTTAACACCTCATTTCTATGGTAGTCTTCACCTAGGCTCTGATCCCTCACTTCCAAAACTGTTCCTTCATTCCAATGTCTCCATATCTGTCACAAACCATACCAGCGTTCTTAATATATGAATCAGATAGAAAAACTTGTTAAGAAACCATGACTTTCCTTCAAACTTACATAGGTTAAAAGGTTCAGAGCGGATTCTGATTCAGTAAAGCCAGTGTTCTTTCGGCCAGTTACAATCTCCAAAACTAAGACACCGAAGCTATAAACATCAGATTTAGTAGAGTAATGCCCCTGTATGGCATACTCAGGTGCCATATATCCACTGCATTAAAATAGTACAAATTTAAGTGAAGTTAAGGTTGGTCAAAATGTATCCAATAACAACTTCAGATATTAACAATCACTAAGTGACAAGAGCTCCCCTCAAGTGCAAATATTAACATAAATTTTAATGGAAATAGAAAGGGAATACCCACAAACACAAAAGCAACTTACTACGTTCCAGCAATTTGACTTGCATCAGCTTGTGTTTGGTCTCCGCCAAACAGCTTTGCCAGACCAAAGTCTGAAATTTTTGGGTTCTTGCTTTGATCCAGTAAGATATTGCCAGCCTTCAAGTCTCGATGAATGATCCGGAGCCTTGAATCCTCATGGAGATAAAGAAGGCCTCTGGCAATCCCTACAATGATCTTGTATCGTGTTTCCCAGTTTAGTTGTGCGCGACTTTTGGGATCTGCAGTTAATGAATTCAAGTCACTAGTCCGATCAAAATCTCTGTTAAAATCATCCCATGACTAAACTCACGAAACTACAGATTATGAAGTAGCAGTAACTACAGGAGAGGACAGACCAAAAAGAAATTTGTCCAGGCTAGCGTTGAGGACGTATTCATAAACCAGAAGCTTCTCATGTTCTTCAGTGCAGCAGCCCAACAATCTTACAAGATTTCTATGCTGAAGCTTAGCGAGCAGAACAACTTCATTCCTGAGCTCCTTTATTCCTTGGCTTGAACTCGTCAGGAGCCTCTTCACTGCTATTTCCTGTCCGTTTGGTAGCTTTCCCTGTTGAAGAACATAGAGTTTGGGGCTTATTATAGTGGAATAATGAATAAATGGCACCCTTCATCAATTAGTTTCACGAAAGGGCTTAATAAACAGGAGTTTGTCCCATTGACCAGATGAAAGGTACCTTGTAAACCGGTCCAAAACCCCCTTGCCCAAGTTTGTTTCTATCAGAGAAGTTGTCTGTTGCAGCTCTGAGTGTAGCCAAGTCAAACAATAGCGATTCTGTGCTCTGCATTTCGTCTTCATCACCATCAACTGAAGGCGAAATTAAGCCATTACCTAAAAATCAAATTAAATGGGTCAGATTGGTTTTCTGTGTGAGCCCTAGCAGCAAACAAGGGCAGGGCAGGCAGCCTTCTTCGCCGGCGAGAAAGGTGCCGGTAACATTATCTTCGATTAAACGGGCAATTAAACCTGACCATTTTTCAGGTTTCACCTTATTATAGAAGCAATAGCAGAGCAGAAGAACAAACTTGCTCGGTTCTTCTGGATTAGACCTACCAGTAATAACTAACTAATAATGGAACTCCGACGAATTAAAAGGAGACAAAAGATTGAGTTAAATAGTAATAGGCAGTTTACTGACCTAATTGCTTCATCCCTTTCTTCTTTTTTCTCGATAAACAGATCCAAATTGTAGCGACTGCCGCCATTGCTGCAGTAACAGCACATACGACAGCAATAATAACCGTGTTCCTCTTATTCTTTCCTGCATCAGCAAAAGCATATATATGTCATTCATTAGCCTCAGAAGTGAGAAGAAAACAGCCGCCACCCAGGATTTTTACTGTTTAATGAACAAAGATAACAAAATGAACCGCCGGTTCTAAAACACATAAACAGTATGTTCAAATAAGTGGGGCGCTCACCGTCTCCGTCGGAGCCTGGATTTGGAGGAGGGGAAGGCGTAGCCGGGGGCGGTGGCGGCTGCTGTCGAGAGGCGGGATCGAAGGGACTTGTTTGATACTGTATGTTACAAGTCGGATAGTAAATACTACTACCAGTATTGTTTTGGCAACAACTAGGTATCTGCGATACAAGCTGGAGCAGACAGTCGGAGCACACAGTAGACGGTAAATCTCTAGTACACTGGGCCAAGCCATATAAGTCTGAGAATTCATTATAACTTGTACTCCCCCAAGCCAGTCTTGACGAGTTAAAAGCAGACTCGTTCGAAAGATTTTTCATCAGGTTGCCTAATTGCCTATCAAAAAGTTCCCGATTTTTTACATCACCCGGGAGCCTGATGTATACCGTCGAGCGGTTGTCGGATTTGGAGAAGAAGCGCTCGTCGGAGTAGCGTATGATGCAGCTGGAGTAACGGACGGTTGCCTGCTTTTCTCTGGGGCAGAGTTGGCGGAGATCCGGGATCGAGTTGTTGAGGCATGAGCGGCAGGCGCTGGCCGTGGACGCCGACATGCATTGTGCGTAGCCATAGATGCGGTCCGATTCGGCGCCGACGCTGGTGTTGTAGTAGGTGTCTATGTTGATGACGGCGTTGGAGACGAGAGAAGGGAGGAGGGAATTGAGGTTGGATTCATACTGGCTACCGGAGGTGAAGTTATCCCACTCGGTAGGACAGAGTCTGAGTATCTGCCCCTCTTGTGCTCTAGTAACAAGTGCCATGGAGAGGAAGAAGATGCAAGAGGATAGCGCCAACTTTAACCACTCGGATGTTCGTGCCGGCTGTCCCATTGCCGGAGATGTAGAATCGTACGTCGTTAGCCGCAAAAACGAAGAAGATATTTGAGACGGAGAAGCTTGTAAAGCCGTATTAATTGCCAAACATGGAAGATTTGTCTTAACGTGTGCCCAGATGAATGCAAAAGATTGTTCTTCCTTGTGCCGTGGAAAATTCATCGTTTTTGAAAACTTCTCTCGTCCAGACTACGCACCCACTGCATCTATCACGGATGACTTCTGGTTTTGACTAGTAAAAGTCCGGGCAAAAGATGGTCACCGGTGGAGCTCGTCGACTGAGCCAGTCCCGTCCGCATCAGATAATTCAATTCAAATTTGGAGGTAGACCGTGTGTTTCTGCTCTCTTGGAAGCTGCGTTTATTCCTGGTTATTTTATACTGGCGCGATCGAGAGGTTCGTTGAACCAGAAAAAGAGAGAGCTTCAACAGTCAAAGAACCTGCCAATCAGCGGGCCAGGCCATCAAGGGTTTTTAATCATACCCCAAATATTCAGCAATCCTCATCCAAATGTTTCAGAAAAACTTGCCTTCAATGCAATAGAAAATCTTAGTTCAGGAATTTTTGTCCTTCAAATCATTGGACACAACAAACCAACACAAATCTGACCGCAATCTACTGGAATGAATTTGATACATCAACGAAGAAGACACCATAAGACCAACACTCAAACACTTGCTAGTATATCTACTACAGCATATGGAAGTAACCAGCGAGACAAAGATAGCAATAAATTCAAAGAAGAGGAATGGATCTGAAAATCTGAGGCCACTCCTCTGAGTAGCTCACAGTACCTGACCATGTCACCAAAATGTGCTCTTCAACCACAAGGGATTGATGCAATCTCTGAATTCACTCACTCGTTTCAAGGGAGAACGTTATTTTCTCAATGATTCTCATGCATACTTGCTAGTACTTGATACTATTTCAATCAGAAGTCATGTAACTCGATTAAAACTGCTGCACAGATATTCCAAGTGAAAATATTCCATAACAATGGCAAATTACACTCCATAGCCATGTACAAGTTGTTGCACAATATGAACAAATTTGCAAATTCACAGATCCAAGCTAACCAAAGGATGACCTCTCACTCGTCAGACAAATATTCAATACTGTTCCCACCTTGAGGTTTCTCCTGAAGAAATAAAAACACCACTTTGCACAACTGAACTAGTTTGAGAATATCTGAACCCAACCCCCGTTTGTCCTTCAGATCACCAATGAACTGCACTGACCAGCTTGCAGTTTTTGGAAGCTCAATAGCATTCAATATGCACTAGAACAATATAATTAGTAGATATAAGATACGCTTTCTGTCTGGTAATGGTATTTATGTTACTTGGAACCAAGGAAAATAGAGATCAAAGGAAGGGAAAGAACAAAGGGGCTGCACCAGGAATACAAAAGAGCAAAGGGAAAAGGCAGTAGAGAAATAAATACAATTAAGAATATAAAGGACACAAATGTAAACATAAAAGAAAATAAATGAAAAACTAAGAGGGAGTGAGAGGTGTAGATATTCAAACAACAAAGTAGAGTAGCAGAGTCCCATTTGTCATGAGGGAAGCAGACAAATGGTCGGCTGCACGAGCAAGAGCAGAAAAGATGTAAGAAAATCGATTTGAGTGAGTGTGGTGTTTGTGCTGTTTTTTAGGTGGAATGAGGGGGGTTAGGCAAAAGTATGAGAAAGCAGCCACTAATCCATGCAAGGAGATAGCAAAACTCAACTAGAAGCCCCCCAAGTGGCCATTAACCCAAAAGGTCCAACCCACGGCAAACTCAGAGAGTTTGCCAGCCCAAAAGAGAAAATGGAGCAGAGCTTCCTCATCCAATCTTTATGTGCCTTCATAACTACAATTACTTGCTTTTCCTAGAAGGCCCAGATTATAGTGACCAATGGGAGATGCCATAGGATTTACCAGTCTCTTTGCTTGCCAGGTGAAAAAATGGTGAAAAAAATCAGAAAAAGATGCAGGAAAGGAACAACTCAGGCAAATTAGAAAAAGATCCTACACCCAAAGGTAAAAAGAAGTGGAACAAAAGATGATAAATGTAGCAGAAATTATCCATGATTTAATCTGAGAACCCTTCGGTTGAGTTGATCGAAGATAAGAATCAACCCTTTATCCACAAACTAAAGAAAATGCACTATCTTCAAAGGGATGGCCATTCTCATGAGAAGGAACACTAGTGAGTAATGTATTGCGGGTTTAGCAAGATGAGAGGCATATAAGGAATGAAATCAGGTAAATTGGTTTAATGATATCGAAATTTAAGCATCAACAAGGGGGTTAAATCTTCCACAATTAAACACAGAACAAGTCAGCTTACGTCAACATTTGATTGGGAGTAAAACTTATCACTAGCAATCAGCAAAACGATAAACGTTGAGAACACAACCGAAAAGAAGCCCTATGTTTAAAAAAAAAAAAAAAAAATGCATCCCCAAGCGTGTCTAGTTTCAATCGGATTAGGATTTATTTCATTTGTTTCGAACTACAATTTATCCAATCTGATCATCAGCAGTTAACTAGGAAAACAAAAACAATACAAAATGGCAAGGATATGTAGAGTATCCAATTCACCCATAGACAGAAACAGGGAGAAACATATTACTGTTCATTCTTCAGCAACAACCACAGAAATCTCTCCCTTCTCAAGGAGATCATAAAAGGCCTTGGTCTTCCTCTGCTCGTTCCAGTGATGCATCTTCCACAAGCCACCCGCAAATAAACCCAGAGTCGCGCCCATCACGATCTCCTTAACCACACTCGGCCCTCCTTTCAAAGTCGCATGAGCCACCTTATGCGCAGCCATTCCGCTTCAATTGACTCCTGAAAATAACAAGAGAAGAATCCGAGATAGCACTCGATTAGTGATAAATAAAAACAACGGATCGATTTCATGCACTCGACAATCAAGACTGAAATATACCTAAAGAATATAGGAAATCCTTGAAAAAACCTTCCACAGTCAGATCCAAGAAATTTCTGCAAAAGTCAGACGAAGGGAAAAAAAAAAAAAAAAAGATGAAATCTAAGGTGTGCAAAGAACTGAAGCCCTAGAACTAGGAAAATGAAGATGGGGATAATGCTTCTCACCTACAGAGCCAGCCGGGGCGAGAGAGGAGGAGAGGAAGATCGAGTCTTTTAAAGCAATATTATAAAAACCGACCCGGTCTTCGAATCGGTTATGTGATTGGGTTCGGCATAGACCGGTTCAACCAGTTTGGACAGAAGGTTATAAGAGGGATCAATATACGGAGGCTTTCTCTGCTGCTTCTCAGAAAACCTCTTCCCCCTTTGCCACTGCTTCTCTTCTATCCTCATATTTTCATAATTTTTTATACTCCATCATTATCCATGCTATTAGTGAAATTCAAGAACCAGAACTGGATATGAGACTTGAACTGTGGCTCAATGGTCTTCAGGGAGGTTTTCCAAATGGAGTTCTTCGAGTTAGAAAATCCTTAGATGCAGGGTTTTCCATACCACCTCCGCCTCATATGACAGTTTCCTAAAATGACGGGCTGAAATTTGCTCAAACAAGAGAAAAAAAAACAATTTGAAATAGAAGCTGACAGATCAATGAAATTCATTTTTTATTTATTTATAATTCTTACATATACTAATTCAACAAATCTGGTTCGCCACAAACACAAGATTTTGTTACAAGATCAATAGCCAATAATCCTTGCTAGTGATTGGGTGGAGAATCTTTTCTTTCTCCTGAACATCCAATCGAAGTAGCTGAACCTCGAAGACCCTCATCACTATCTGGGTTCGACATCAGAAATGGTTACTTCGTTGACAGAATATGCTGCAGACGCCCATGAAAGTCGATGTGGTTCTGGAATAACTTTTCCTGCGCAGAAGCCAGGTTGCCTAGGATTGGGAAGACTCATGGTCTCGCTGCCCAGCATGAGCACTACAGTTGACATGGTGGGTCTGTCTGCAGGATCCTCTTGAACGCACAACAGCCCAATGTGGATACATCTCGATGCTTCTACTGGTGAACAACTCTCAGCTATAACAGGATCCAATAGCTCTAGCCCTCTGTCTTCGCTCCATAAGCTCCATGCCTGCACCATTTTCAGATTTAATGGAGATTTAATGGAGTTTCGGTTATACAGAACTTTTCAGCAAGGAGTACTAGACTAGATGGAAACATCTAAAGTTTCTTAATGGGGGTGGTGAGAACATACAAGAGTATGAAGGCCAGAGAGATGTCCAGAGAAATAACAACTGGAGGTCCTCTTCCCACTTAGGATCTCTAGGAGCAGGACTCCAAAGCTATACACGTCTGACTTAACAGAAAACAATCCAGCCATTGCATACTCAGGAGCCATGTATCCACTTCAGGCAATCAAAGCACACCGAATTACAAAATGAGAAAAAATCTAAACATGAATTAAGTCATAAATGGTCGGCATTCTGAATATGCAACTCTTAACCGAAGGGAAAGCAGGATAAGCATTTTGTACTTAACTAAGTTCCAACAACTCTACTGGTATTAGCTTCAGTCTCATCGCCTCCGAAAATCCTAGCTAATCCAAAGTCTGATATCTTAGCATTCATTTCATGATCCAACAAAACATTACTAGCTTTCAAGTCCCTGTGAATGATTCTGAGCCTTGAGTCTTCATGGAGATAGACAAGTCCCCTTGCAATTCCATTAATAATGTGTAGACGTCTTTGCCAACCTAGTTCACCTCGCTTTGCCGGATCTATTCAAGGAACAAGAAGAAGAAAAAAGAGAGTAAGACAAACAGTTTGAATCCTTTACGCACCATAAATGTAATCCCAGAAATTCAGAAAGAAGCCAAACCAAAGAGTAAGGCATCCAAGCTGGTATTTGGCATGTATTCATAGACGAGTAGCTTCTCATCTTTCTCCAAGCAGCAGCCCCAAAGCCTCACAAGATTCCTGTGTTGAAGCTTCACTATCAATTTGACTTCATTCTTAAACTCCTCCATCCCCTGACCAGAATTCCTCCCCAGCCTCTTGACTGCAACTATCTTTCCATCAGGGAGCGTTCCCTGTGAAAGGTTTTCATCCAAGAGGCGATCTTAGTAATGCAATTCATCGAATCGTTTGTATCGATACCAATTATGCTAACAAAAATAACATTTTACCTTGTAAACAGGTCCGAATCCACCTTGTCCGAGTTTATTTGCGTCAGAAAAGTTGTTTGTAGCCGTTTGAATAATTTGCAAATCAATGACTGGCAGTTCTGAACTATTCGCCTGATTATCTGCAATTCCATTTGCAGAACCCAAATCATTCCTGCTAATAGTAGACACCGTGTCATCAACCGAAAACAGTGTACTCTTCAGCTTCTTCTCTGTTTAGATAACCAATCTAGTTCTCATTACCATGAAGATTTAAACAGTCTTGTCAGTGAAATCAGGTTCATGCTCACAACAGAACATGTTCAGAATAAGATACTCAGTGAAGAGGACTGAAATCTCGAAACTCACCCTTGCCTAGTCTCTTCCACCAGTATAACGCATAACCCAGCATACAGATAATAGCAAATGCTGTTAATAAGCTGATGGTTACCGCTAGAATGGTTGCTTTGATCCTCCATCCTGCATTTAGGAAATCAAGAACTTATTTTTCCCACTTTTAACCACTATTGAAATTTATGTAACTTTGACCCTACCGCCGGTTATACAAGAATGCTCTCTGCTGCTTGTATCGGCAGATACAAACTGGAGAAGGGCAAACGATGCCTTTGGGTCTCCTCATAGAGATGCCCTAATAAAGTCTAGTGAATATTTTATCAAACATAGACTTTCCAGTCTCACCACTAATAGGCTTTCCCAAATCCCAACAGCTTCATTGTTCGAATTGTTTAATAACCAGGTAAAAAGAGAATAAATAAACAAACATTCAAATAATCCATCTGCAGATCTGCTGCATAAAAGAATCCAATTCAGGCGAACCTTTGGTTCTGGAGGGAGCTGAGATTGTGCTCGGTAAAGTTCTTCGTGAATCATAAAATTGATAAAGCTCGTGCCTCAAGTTACAGTCCCCACCCAGAATTCGACCACCGACCTTCCCGTCGCAACAAACCCGAAGCTCAGAGATTTGTTGCTGTAGGCATCTGTAGCAGTTTCCCCTGGATAGAGTCGGAGTGCACTGCACGAGACCAAATATCTTGGAGGTTCCATTAACATCAACTGCTTTGGTGGCGAACCTGGAAGGATCGGAAGCTGCTGCAGAAGCAAGCTCGTTCATCATCTGAACCAGCTTCATATAAAACCGATCTGGGTCTGTGATATACTCATTACTTCCTGACACATACTTGTTACTGTAATCCACAGTGGAGGAAAAATTGTGGTCCGAGTAGCGCAGACGGCACTTGTCATACCAAGCGCTCGCAACTCTTCGTCTGGGGCATAGTGTGGAGATTTCTCGAGTACAGCGGTCGATGCATTTTTTACACATTTCCGGCGTAATATCCCCTCGGCAAAGAACCAGCCCGTAAGCCTCATCTGGCTCACTTCCGAACGAGCCAATCCTGAAGCCCGTGGATGCACAAGGGGAGGCAAGAAAACGGAGGAGGCGATTGAGATTCGAGGCGAATAGGCTGTTTGGTGTGAAATATTGACTGCCATCGGCGCAGTTGAAGTGGAGGGGGGCAGCTGAAGTAGGAGAGATGTGGGTAGAGAGTGTTAGGAGAGATGAAAGAATGATGAGCTGAACAAGGGGCGTCGAGAGGAGAGAGAAGAGCATTTCTATATGAGGATAACTACAAAGAAGGTTGTAGCGGCAGATATTTTTGTGAACAATGAAATCCATAAGCTCCACTGATGGTCTGCAGATTCGTGTACTCGGGACGACTTTATTGGACGCACCCAAAAAACGTGGCTAAAATTGATTGTCACGGTCACGGCATTCCTTCCGAGTCCTGCCCAACTACTCAACACCATTGACTCGGCGTGTTGCCTCTTGACTCGGCGAGTTGCCTCTTGCCTTTTTACTATAGCTTAATAGTATAGAAATCTTGTTAGATTGTTGAGCTGCTGCACTGAAGTGCAGAAGAAGCTTCTGGTTTATGAAAACGTGCCTAACTCTAGCTTGGACAAATTGCTTTTCGGTTTGGCCTCTCTCATACTTCTTGTTCAATAAAAAATTGGCCGATGTCAACCTAAACAGGCTTCAGTTGATCCTACCAACCGTGCACAACTTGACTGGAAGACACGGTACAAAATCAATGGAGGAATTGCTAGAGAGGTCTTCTTTGATCTCCCAGTTCATTCTCCACCACCATCTTTTGTCGGGGAAAGTGGGATAAGCACTCAGAAATTGAACTGAGTCGTCTCAATCTACTCAAAAGACCACCCCAAATTCTATAAATGAAATGACAGTTTCTGAATTAGATCCTCTCTGAGGTTCAATACCTTCGAGCAGTTCAAGCAAGTGTTCTTCAATGTATGGATTACGAGAGAGTTCAGCTTCTTTGTTGCTTCCTTTCACATAATTGCGATTTTTTTTCCTTCGACATCCAAGCAGAGTCTCGTGGTTGGAGACGTGAATGGGATTCGACTGCGACAGAAGATCATTAACTATGGCGTCTTCAGGTCCCTCGTCCTGATTCCCGAATCAAAGAAAGGGTGAAAAATGGCCGATGTAGTCATCAGCCCACTCAGTTTACTGGGAGCGGCTGGTCAACGTGACCAAGCTTCAAGGAATCCACTTTCCGGGGAAAAAGCCGCATGTGGAAATTTGCTGAGCGTTCTTCTTCTTCCTCTACTCTTCGTTTCATTGGACTAGTCGTCGCTATAATTAGAAAAACGTCAATTGCTTATTAAGTTTCTGCATCTTCAGCAATGACTTAGTTATGATGGAAAAAATATTATAAGCAAAACCAACAAGATGACAACCAACCTCAAAACCTCCGTCTCTCTTTTGCTTTTTCATTGTTTAATCCCATCCCTGACCCGAAGTACGATTGAGTAAAATGGAAGAAGGAAGAGATGAGACAGAGGAGGAGAAGAGACAGAAGAAATTGACCTCGATTTATGTTCAAAAGTTTTTCGACATTCTCTTAATTGAGTTGAATTATGGATCAAATTCGCTCTCGGGAGTGCACCAGCAGCCGCTTCCCCAGAGCTATACAAACTACGAACTACGAAGTTGTGAATTTGTTGAGTCGGAGGAAAAGGTTGAGGATGACGATCGATGAACAAAAACGTCCCTGCTCGCCTTTACTTGTGCGCCGGGAAGGAACGCAGAGTTTTCTGTTCATAGTTTTGCTGCACATGCCGTTCATGATCTGGGTTCGTTTATTGCGAGGAAAGATTAGCCATTCGATTACAATAGTTTCAAGTTTTACATTTTTTGTTGTCTCAAATATCTATTTCATCCTCATAACTTGTACGAGCTGCTTGAGGGTCTGTATATACTATATATATGATATTCAGCGGCGATGCAGCAAAAGATCTTGTTATCCAAGAGGTTTGCGATATCCGTTAGAACTTTCCTCTTCTTCTCAGTGAAACTGGTTGCTAGAGCACAAGAAGAACAGATTCTGCACCTTGAAGAAAAATCTGTCTGAGGAGGCTGCTACTAATCCGTCAAGATTAGCTTGGGGAAGAACTACTTATAATGATTTCTCAAACTTGTACGACTTGGCCCAGTGTACAAGAGATTTGCAGCCTACCGCGTGCTCCTCCTGTCTGGATGGAACTATTTCTTATATACCTGGTTGTCGCGACATCAAGATCAGAGTACAGATATACTACCCGAGTAGTAACATAAGATACGAAATCAGGCCATTTGATCCAGCTTCCAGACTGCCTCCGCCATCATCAACAGCTTCGCCTTCCTCTCCTACCCGTTTGGACTCCAGCGGAGGAGGTGAGCTCTCTTCTTTCTTCTCATACTTAAACCTTATATGTGAAACCTGATGAATTGACGCGATTGCAGATAAATGATCTGCATCGTAATATCTCAATTCATTGCATTGCAATTGTTTGTGAAAATTGGGTCTAAATCTCTACTTTCCTGATGTACTTGCTGGTGCTATATGCTGTTCTTGATGCTGGAAGCAATGAGAGGAGAATAGTTATTATTGTTGCCGTACGTATTTCCGTAGCATTGGTAGCAGGCATCGCCATCATCCTCTGCATCTGCTTATTGAGAAGAAAGAAGCAATTGAAGAATACGTTTGGTCATTTTATTTCCTCTATACAACTCTTTGGTTCATATAGAAATTCTTTAGACCAGAAAAACAGTTCAAAGTTTTGCTGTTCAAGGAAATTAATGGAGTTACCTCTGCAAAAATGTATCAACGTCATTAAGGGCCCTATTATCAGAAGACTATTCTGCTCTGTAGGTACTGCTCCAGGAGTTTTGAAAGCCACCGAGGTTCTGTCAATGGTTTTTGACATTGACATTAAGATTTGATCAGAGGAAGAAAGAATTTTGAGAAAACAAGACATATTTGAGAGAAAAAACAACCTGTCTTCTGACTTCTTCTGGAATTAACAGTTCAAAATTTTTTTTCAGTTGATGGTGATGAAGAAGAAATGAGAAGCTCAGAATCACTGTTTTGTTTGACATAGGAACGAACACTCAGAGCTGCAACAAAGAACTTCTCTGATATCAACAAACTAGGACAAGGTGGGTTTGGACCAGTTTACAAGGTATCTTAGTTGTGTGTGAACTGTCAAAACTCATCTCTTGTTTATTTATTTATGTAGTTCGAATATATGGAATTTTTTGTAACAGGGGAAACTACCAGATGGGCAGGAAATAGCAGTGAAAAGGCTTCTGACGAGTTCAAGCCAAGGAATAAGAGAGCTTAGGAATGAAGTTGTTTTGGTTGCTAAGCTTCAGCACAGAAATCTTGTAAGATTGTTGGGTTGCTGCATTGCAGATCAGGAGAAGCTTCTGGTTTACAAATACCTGCCTAAGAGTAGCCTGGACAAATTTCTTTTTGGTTTGGCTTCTCTCCTCTCCGTTGTTCTTCTTCATTAATAACGCTGCCAGTTCCTTCCCTACCTGCATTTGTACTCGGGAGAAGTGTGAGAAGCTGAGACAGGTTGTAAATCTCAGAACTCAACCGGTAGTGGCCTCTGTAGTAGATGTAAGCCAGAAGAAGAAGAGAATATGGAAGCTTTGCCGGTAAATATATCTCGGGGTGAGAAATAAAATAAAATGTATTAGATCTCTTTTATATTCATAGTGGGGGGAAGATAGTACTTAATCTCACCTTGAAGCGAACCTGTATAAATTTTTTTATTTTTGTTTTTCCTTTCTTTTACGATTATTATTATTGTTTTCGTTAGTTTTAAATTAGGGCGTCTAATTCTTAAGATCCCCATTGTGTATCTGTCACCTCTTTGAATTGCACTTATAAGCCCTCAACTTCAGTTTACCTTTTTTCTCACAATTTTTTTTTTCCATGATTGATTTTAATTATTTTTTTAAATACTAATTTCTGGTTTTAAAAATTCTTACACATTTTATTTCGTTACTTTAATAAAATTATTATTATTATTATTATTATTTATTTCAAAAATATATATTTTCATATAATTAATACTTTATTTTACCTTAGAGTAATTATTTTACTTTAAGATATTTAGTAAAAAATAATTTAGTTTTAAAATTCTTATTTGTTGGTACAAATATTTTATGTTTTTTATAATAAAAAAATAAAATTCTTATTAATTAATTAAAACAATTTATTCTTACCTATTTAACACCTTTTATTATGGATATAAAATATTTTTAATTGAAAAAACTATTAAAAGAATTATTTTAGAATTTAAAAATATAATTTATCAGTATATTTTTTTATTACCTTATATATAAAAATATTTAAAATAATATTTTTTAAAATATTTATTTATATCTTAAATTTTTAAATATTTTAATTATTTATAAAATATTTTGTTTTATTTTAAAAATTATTTTCACAACTCAATAAGTATTTTAAATTAATTTAATGTTTCTAAATAAATATATTTATATTTATTTTAAATATTTTAAATATATTTATTTTTAAAATCTAAAAAATATTTATTCGATGATGATGTGGCATCCTATGGTGTGACGTGGCATAAGACTTCAATAAAAAAGATGTGGCACGATGACTTTGGCACCAAGTAATCTGTTAAAGTTTACGTGTCACTTTTGACGACCGGTCAAAGTTTTGTGTTTGTATAAATAAATTAAAAAATTAGTTATTTATATTATTATATTAAAATAATTGGATAATATCCTAAAATTCGCTAGGAGCTTCGCCTTCACTCTAACGGAGGAACTTCCGGGGTGGAGTGTTGCATATCGGATTTTTTATTCTTTCAGGCTAGTCTCTGTCGAGAAAACGGATGGAACCTAAACAAAGTAAACACTTGGAACTTCCATTACTTTCATTCCATTTTTTCTTTTAAAGGTTTGGAGAAGAGAGACCACCTCTGCGCCATAAAAAATTGAAGAACAGACTAGTTGTTGTCTTCTTTTACTTCAGAAAACTCACAAAGTCGTCGTGGAAGAATTGACTGGGGTAACTGAGAGCCTCTAGTCACTTCACTCCACCCTTTGAATATTCAACGTTCATCTTCTGACCGGAGCAATTTAACATCTTTACCGTCCAGACATTCTATCCGAATGATCCAGATTACTTGTCTTGCCCGTCGGTTTGATCGATCCACATGTGTCAACTTTTGCAACTAACCTCGTTTTCGATCCCTTCAACCACAGGTTGTTCTTTCAAAAGGGACGCCATTAAAACTATTCCATCGGAGTTTAATTCGGTGGGATAATTGGTTCTCTTCTGCCACTGGAACAGATGGTGCTCTCTGTCCTTTCAAAGCCTTCTACTCATCTGCTGCTCTTGCTTTCATCTCTGCTAACACTCACCCACCTCATCCTTCTTACTTCCGGCGCTCCTCTCTACTATACTTGTCCCGTTTCCGGGAATTACTCATCTAACAGTACCTTCGGAACCAATCTGGATCTGCTTCTCCGTTCTCTCGTCTCTAATGCTTCATCCACGGGCTTTGGAAACGAGACAAGAGGAAGCGGGGTCGACGAAGTTTATGGGCTGGTTCTCTGCCGTGGGGATGTTACCCAAGACGTCTGCAGAGGCTGCCTCCAGAGTGGTTCTCTGGAAATCAGGCAGCTGTGTCCGACTAGCAGAGATGCAAGCGTATGGTACGACGAGTGCCGCTTGCGCTACTCGAACCAGAATTTCTTCTCGGACGTAGACGATTCGGCCAAGTTCCTGCTTGGAAGTAATGAGGATATATCAGACCCAGATCGGTTCAACCTTGCTTTGATGGGGATGATGAAGAATCTCTCCTCCCAGGCTGCTTACAATCGCTCCTCGCGGATGTTTGCTACAGGGGAGACTTTCTTCAACCAGACCAGCAAGTTATATGGGCTTGTGCAGTGCACCAGAGATTTGTCGCCCGATAACTGTTATAGCTGTCTCAATGGAACTATTTCTGATCTCGTCAACTGTTGTTTTGGGAAACAAGGAGGAAGGGTTCTGGGATCTAGCTGTAATTTGAGGTTCGAGCTCTACCGTTTCTTTGGTCAACCGTCACCACCTTCTCCACCGTCAAAAGGTAAGCTTTTCACAGATTGAGAGAGTACTGTTTTACCCAAATAAAAACAAACTCTGCTAGTTTATTTTAGTTTAATTTGATCTTGATTCTTGAGCAGGAGGTAAGAGCAATAAAGCTCGGACAACTCTTATAATCGTATTTCCGACGCTTATTGTGATTCTGCTAATCTCAGCCATGAGCATGTACCTGATTAAGATGAAGGAGAAGACTATACTTTTCGGTGAGTTATCCATGGCTGCAGTAATCGGAGAGAAACACAGACTAGATATTTCTTTTTAGAAACTGGTTTTCTTTTAAAGAGAAAAAAAGAGTTGCTACCCATGACCCAATGGCTTCTCTCTTCATATTTTCCTTTCTGCAATTGATATTCAAATAACAAGTGCTGCTGCTACTGTGTAGAATGGCAGGAGAGTTGGTTTGATGGGGGAGCGGATCCGTTTGGAGGTGACGAAGATCTTCTGCAATTCGACTTTGGCAGAATCAAGGCCGCCACTAACAACTTCTCTCAAGCTAATAAGCTCGGGGAAGGTGGATTCGGTCCTGTTTACAAGGTGATCAAAGCATCTTATTCCACTTCTCTCTTGCTACTAAAACTTTAGGTATTACAGTCCACGACACTTGGCTCTTCTGTAACCTTAGTTGCAGAATATCTCTGAGGCTGTTTTTAGATTTCGTAGTGCAATGCTCACCTCACAGCTCTACATTAAGCCTTCTGATGGTGGCCATAAGTGACGAGTACAACGTGGGTGTGTCCCAATTAGACTCTTGCAGTCTTTTCACAGCCGGGAGGGTCCTGTCAACGGTCTGTTTCATTGAAAATGCCTCTGTGTTTATCTGATGCGAAACCCCATCGTCTCTCTTCATCAAACGTGCTCCGTTGGATTTTTCAAGTAGGCAGCTATCCGTCAAAGTTCGTTAAATTTTATAAGTTGTTTATTTTTATAAATATTTTAAAATTTTTGGGTAGATTTAAGTAAAATTCTCTTTAAATATTTGAATCTCGTGTTTCATACTTTCATGGGAGTAAGCTTCGTGGTGGCTTTTCATGTCAAAGTCATCGTCGTCTTCACCGCAACATGAAGATTAGCAAGTGGAAGCGTCCAAATTTGACTCTTGTAGTCTTGTTTAATGTAGGAGCCTGGAGGCTCTTGTTAACTGTCTGTTTCCTCGAAAATGGATCTCTGGTATTGTCTGCTGCAAAATCTAAACTGAATGGGGCATGGATATGAACTTGTGGTTCAAAGCACTCACACCGGTAGTGACTTTCCATGTCGAGATGCACGAATTTGCAGTCGCGAATGGTTGCCGTATCCTTTACTCCTGCTTTTCGTGTTTGGATCCACCCATTCATGTGAATATGAGAAGAGATCAAATGGAAATTCTATCTTTTGACTTGTGGCCCAGAATTCCAGATGATTAAAAAAAATCTTTAATTGTTTTACTACCAGGGGAAGCTCAGTAGTGGACGGGAAATAGCGGTGAAGAGACTCTCCGTCAACTCAGGCCAGGGCGTGCAGGAGTTCAAGAACGAGGTGGTGCTGATCGCGAAGCTCCAACACAGAAACCTGGTGCGGCATCTAGGTTGCTGCATCCAAGGCCAGGAGAAGCTGCTCATCTACGAATTCGTCGTCAACAAGAGCCTCGACTGCTATCTCTTCGGTTTGGCCCCGTTTACTCTCCTCAATGTCAATACTGCTGCTATATTTACCATTTCAATCCGCCAATAAAAAGGAGATAATTTATTTACTGTTTGTAGATCCAGTGAAACGAGCAAAACTGGACTGGGAAACCCGTTACAAGATCATAGAAGGGATCGCTCGGGGTCTTCTTTATCTTCACGAGGACTCCCGTCTCAAGATCATTCACCGAGACCTGAAAGCCAGCAACGTCTTGCTCGACGCAGACATGAACCCCAAGATTTCTGATTTCGGCATGTCTCGGATATTCGCAACAGACGAGACTCAGGGCAACACCAGCAGAATTGCCGGCACATTGTAAGTTCTAAACTGAACCTCCACGTTCCAACTGCTCGGTACTGCTACCATCTGACCAGGGTTGATTGAACTACAACGATGATTACATGCAGCGGATACATGTCGCCGGAATATGCCATGCATGGTCAGTTCTCAGCCAAGTTAGATGTGTTTAGCTTCGGTGTTTTGCTTCTGGAGATTGTGAGTGGCCAGAAAAACAGCAGCTTCTATCAATCAACCAGTGCCGAGGATCTTCTGAGCTATGTAAGTATCAAAGAATCTTATGAATGTTGGGCCAATTAGGGTTTCTTTCTGATCTGAATTGTTCCAGGCATGGAGACTGTGGAAGGAAGGGAGGGCAATGGAAGTGATAGACGAATGTCTGAAAGAATCGTCTCCGGTGGAGGAATTGCTGAAGTGCATCCAGATAGGAATGTTATGTGTTCAGGAAAGTGTAACAGATCGACCCACCATGTCAACAGTGGTTCTAATGTTGAGCAGTGGTTCAGTGACTGTGCCTACTCCTTCCCCTCCGGCCTACTTTCTGGTGAGCAAGGAGAGCTCTAACATTTTCTCCAAAGAATTTGAGTGGGAGATAAGTAGGTCTGATGCATCAACAAGCAAACTCGTATCCACCTCTGGAAACGATAGTTCCAACTCCAAATTAGACCCTCGATGAGGACAATACAGATTTTTTTAAAACCCTAATGCCAGAGCATTTTGAGTGTAAATTGGGATGAACTCTGGATCATCTTTCCTAATGTTTGTGTTTCGTCTATCTATCACACTGATGTAAACTATCGTTTTTGTGTTTCACTTCTAAATGTAAACTTCTCTCTATATAGCTAATTAGTTCAAAATAAAAAGTTTTTTTTTATTTTTTATGTTTATATTATTTTTAAAAGGGAATTTTACTAAATTACCCATTTTTTAAAAAATATATATTTATGAAAATAACCGACTTACAAACTTAATTTTAAAAATACCTAACTTTAACCAATCACGTGGTGCCACATCATCTTACACATCATCAATTGCCATATCTTCGGCCAGGTAGGCTGCCGTATTTTTTCCCATTTTCTTTTTATTATTAATTTAAGTTATTTTATAATTTAAAAAAATAATAATTTTAGGTTTTAAAAATCTTATTTGCTGGTAAAAAATATAATTTAAAAGATATTATATAAAAAAGATATTTTAAATTATATTATAAACAATTGTTTGCCTCTAAATTTTCGATCTTTATGTGCAGCAGATGGCAAAAACCTTGCTTCTGGAGCATTGGATTCCTCCTCCATCGACTAAGCTTTCGTTATTATCCCCACATCTCCTTCTTCTGTTGTTGCTTTTGTCATATTTATCTATATCAGCCTAAGAAAAGTATCTTTACAGCCTGGTAAGACTCTTTTTTCCCAATGAAATCGAAAGTCTCGTCGGGTTCATCTGATGTCCATATCTCAGACCAGAAATCTGTTCTACCTGCTCTTACCTCAACAGTCTTCACAATTTCCCCATCCCAATACGAAATTTCATAAAGAAATGTCGTTTCCACCTTTTTTTCCATATTCAATGCAAATCATGAGACAGGTTTTGTAAAAGCTGTTTTCTTTCACTGCATGCAGTTATTTAGAAACTCCTATTGAATCATCTCTTCGAGATCATGATACTCACTAATTAAACAATCGCTGCCCTCACATTGTCCAAAACCATTGAACTCCTTGCGATTAATAAAAAACTAAACTGTACCAAATTAAGAAGAAAAACCAAGGGGTGATTGCCAGGGTCATCGCTTCAGAAGAAGAACCAGTTGGAAGATCTCAGTTCTCAGACAGAAATATAAAATGAAGAGTTTCCAGTTCTGTTCAAACACCCAGAAGGGGAAAAGTGCGCAAATCAATAAAATATATCTTTCTCTACACAAAGACAATTAGAGAAATCCAAAGGTTCTAGTTTTAGTAGCTGGTTTCCAGCGAAGCTTCAAAGGATTAGGTAAAGCTTCTCAAAAGTCACCCCCACCGCCCACATGGAGGAGCAAAGCAGCTGCATAATAAAAGACTCTCAGAGTTGAAAAAGTACCGATACTTTTGAATTGCTCCATCGATTTTGGGGCTCAAAACATAGAACTTAACATCAAAACTCAATAATCACTTGTTTATTTTATACTGAAAGGGCGCTACTAGACAGCATCATTTGTTCAGAAAACGTGTCAACGGCCTATAGCTTGGCCATGTTCCTAACACAAATTTGAGGCGGAAAATATTAAAAACAGATAATTCTGCAACTACCCGTCTGTCATTGAGTGCTTGTTGGAGCTTATTTTATCGAGGAAAACCATTCAAAGCTCCATGGCAATTGCTAGAAGGTTGTCCGATTCAAGTATAAATAGTAGTCTTCTTTGGTCATGTCTGCGTTCACAGTCTTCTGTGTCTGGTTTCTGGCCATTGTTACGTAGTCGCTCTCGTCTGCAGTTGAGCGAAAATGGGCGACCTGAGAACTGTGATCACATTGACTGCTTTGGCGATGCTAGTAGAATTCGCGGTGGCTGCAAATATCACTGTTGGAGGTCCGAATGGAGGGTGGGATCAGAGCACAATTTTACAGTCGTGGGCATCTTCGCAGACGTTTAAAGTGGGCGATAACCTTGGTAAGTTTTTAAATTCTTTCCTTGTAGTTTTCTTGTTGGTTTTGAATCACAGAGCTCAAGCGTCTGTTTGTTCCTTGCAGTTTTCCAGTACACGGCACTCCACACCGTGTTGGAAGTGACCAAGTCCGACTACGACTCGTGCCAGGGAAACAGACCCTTGCAGGCTTACAACGACGGCAGCACGGTGGTGCCTCTTTCCTCCCCAGGGAAGAGATACTTCATATGTGGGACTTCTGGACATTGCAGTCAAGGAATGAAGCTTGCAGTGGACACAATAGCCGCTTCTGTCCCTTCTACTTCTCCAACACCGTCACCTTCGGTTAAAGCTCCCACGCCCTCACCTTCAAAGGCCTTTCCTCCCGCTTCTCCTGCGGAACAGACTTCACCAACCTCCTCTGCCTTTCCTCCGTCTGAAAGTTCTCCCAACCCTCGCGGTACTGCACCAGTACCTTCCCCTTCAGCGGCCTACGGACGTTGTTCGCCAACGAAACTTGCTCTTGGGTTTGGATTTGGGCTGGTGATGCTGCTATCTTATTAAGCTTCAGGAGATGGTGTAATTGTTTTTGTACATTTCTGCATTGCATGGTGTTTGGTTGAATTGTTCGCTTGCTTGTTCTGAGTGTGAAAGAGGTGCCAACCTCAATTTCGACTCTTTTCTTTATGAACCAGGATAAGATGCTTTAGACAAAGGACTGGAAGGGCTTTAATTTGCGAAAATTTCTAAACCCGAGGAGGGCATCAAAGTGGGGGGAGCCCTCAACAGAAGCAAATGATAGAAAAACTAGATTGCTTATTCACATCTACGTAAGGGGCAGCAGGCTCAAGTTCTTCAACAGTCATCGACCAAATCCAGCTTTAGAAGATAAATATAACTATAGAGTGAAGAATGGTAAATAACACCGAGTCTTTGAGACACAAGGAAAAAAATGACTAGGACGATGTTTCAGATTTAAGCAACAGGAGGATGGAGAACGTGATCCTGCGAGGTATCAACGGAAGCAGGAGGCATTAGCTGCCACATGGCAACTCCTGGGAAGCTGATGAAGGGCATCATTTTGTTGCCAGCAGCTTGGCCTTGGGCTACAAAGGCGGCTGGGATAGCAGCTGGGTGGGGGACAAAGTTGGGAGGGGCAGCGATCATGTTTTTGAGCTGCTGCTCAAGTTGCTCTTTCTCTGCCCTCAGTCTCTGCTTCTCTTCACGGAGCTCATGCTTCTCTGCCTGTTAAGTTACGTTGTGATTAAGGGATAATCCATAGTTGAAAATTTTACTAAACCAAGCATTCCAGCTGTGTCTAAAAAGTCATCCCCTTGTTCCAAAATGGTACACATTTTTAAAAGGACAACTATATGAACTCTGAATTGAGATGCACTGAGTGAGAACGACCACTGTACCTTTAACTCCTTGATCTTCAGCTGAAAGTTTTCATTCAACTCTTTCATCTTCTGTCCTTCACTTTGCAACTGACCCACAAGACGTATAGCATCATTCAGTATTGCAGCTTTATCCATCTTTGGTTGCTTTCCAGGCTCCATGAGAGCAGCTAATTCTAGGAATCTTGCAATAACAACACACACCTTTAGAATGAAAAGACAAATGGTATACAGCAACAAATGTATAAATAGGAACTCTGAGAGTGAGAGAGAGAGAGAGAGAGAGAGTGCCTGTCATTCAGTATATCTCGTCGCAATTTCTCTCTGCAGGCCTTGGAGCCAGATCCATTGCCCGAATCAGACCTCTGGCTGGTGGAAGAAAAGCAAATGAAAGTCGTTGCACCAAGGAAAACAAGGAAAAGACAAATGACAAACCCGATATCCACAAATAGGGAAAGAACAAATACCGTTTACGTGAGCCAAGTGTTTTAGGGCCATCGGAACCAGGAACTTCAGAGGGGCAATCAATGTGCACACTAAAAGAATCATCAGAAAAAAAAAAATCAAATATAAATCTAGAAAGATAAGGAAATACAATAACAAAAAGGTTTCAGGGACACATAATTATAAAGACTTGTTTCTGTCACTTTACTAATGCAAAACCCTAAGTGACACTGCTTGGCGGTAAAACTGCCAACCAGTCACTTGACTAATGCAGAACCCTAGATAGCACTAGCCAGTAAGGCTTTTTAGACTGATAGAAAGGGAAATTATATTACCAACTTACTCCCGGGCTCAGAGTTCGGATTGACTTCTCCACATGAGCAATATTTGGCTGTATATTACGTTTAGCAGATGATGTGGGAAAATCATGAAAGCATTATCATTGACTAAAAAACAAAATTATCTAGAAATGAGGAATAGGTAACTAATTTACGAGCAAGAGCAATGGATCCCGAGATCTTCAGGTCCAGCATTGAATGATCAATCCAGTCAACCTGGTATTAGCAGGTTTTCTAACATTATCCAGCAAACAACAAACACCAGAAACTCACAGCAAACAGACTATAACTAGATAAAAGGAAACCCTTTATCAGCAAGCAAAAGAGAAATGACTAGAATGCCAAGAATACATCCGTGGATTCAATAAAACAAGAGAGCTTTTCTTTAAGGGTAATGACAAAGTAAGTCATTCAACTATCAAATGTCTTATTACTACTCATTGACAAAACTCTTAATCCTCTTAACATTTATCTACTTAATTCTTCTACCGGATTTAAACCTTACTAAGCTGAAAGAAAGAAAGCTCACAGTATAAAATTCGTTACCGGCATCATCACAAATTGGCTGCACTTATTAAGTAGACATATATCAATTATATTTTTCAAACTGTTATGATGTTTTCTTCTGATGTGCCTACTCCACACAGTGTGCAACTTCAAGTTAAAGAGATTAATACCATGAAAAGCCCAACAACTTTTACCAAAAAGTTTAATGCATGCCTAACAATATCTGTGGGTCAAATTGAATCTGCATGACACTTGGAATAGCTTGACTTGGTCCACATAGCATTTTAGATTTGCTATCTTCTTCCGTTCTTTGCCTTCTAAAAATAATGTTGTCCCAGATCTTTCTCTACATTCTGGAACTTTTTCAGGTTAAGAGTTGAAGTTTCTCGCTGTCCACAGAAAGGCCCTAGCAGAAAATATATGGAAGATGGCAAATGGTTCTTTTCCATATCTGAGAAGCTCAAACTCTCCTCCGAATTTCAGATAAATCAGTTTCTAAAAGGAAAGGAAGCAAAAATGGAAAAAGAAAGACGTTGGCTCTTTTCTTTCTTAAATTTACAGCTTGAATGACTTAATTCTATATTCAAAAGTAGTGAAATACTGCTCAAGGGCTTTCGCCCCATATGCAATGATATTACACTTCAGGTCATAAAAATGCATAAATAAATTTATAAAGCAACTATTATGTGTATCAAAGTTTGTGTCTATGCCTGCAAAAGGTCGTTTTGTCTCAAGAACTAGTACAGAGAATGAAAAATTAGCTCCTTCAAGAGAGTTAACCGACTCTATCGGTAGAAATCTACAGAAACAAGTAACAGAGTAGAAAGGCAAAGATAAAAAGTTAATCTTTTGAGCCACGATCACTTTTGAGTGTAAGGAAAAGGCAGAGAATCAGATGCTGCTAAAGAAAATTATTAGCAAAGTCAACATCAAAGATCAACAGAACTCGATAAAACTTTCCCCTTTCAACAGACCTCCATAAACTCCAAGTCTTGACAAATTCTATTTTCAACCAAAAACTCGAAGACCTCTCCTCAACCCGCATGAAGTCCAGTAAGGATACTGAATCACCCAACTCTCCCTCACCAGTAATTACACCCCTATAGCTCCAGACAACGACAGGAAAAATGAAAAAAGAAGGTGCAGTACAAGCAAAAAACAGTAAACATAGAAAAAAAAAAAAACAACATAGCACGGAAACAGAAGACAAATACGCGTACCTGGCATTGTTCACAACATCGACACCCTGAGAAGGCCAGTAAAAGCCAGTCGCCGGCGCGGGGAAATCTCCACCAGTGATAGGGATATCGTTGATCAGACCACAGTCGAATATCCAATTGGAATTCTCCGAGGAATCCATATGCGACGTCAGCCCCAAAGGCGAGATCCTCCGGCCAGCTTCGCTGGTGATTCTGTTAGGGCTCGGGAATCAGGGGAAAATCGAGTTCTCGGCGAGTGGATCGAATGTTTTGACTCCCACGCACCGAGTGGCGGCAACGATACACGAATCGTGGGCCTTAAGCCCGTTATGTACTAGTCAAGTTGGGCAACGATGATTGAGGTGGTTGACCCAGTGATCCGACGGTTGATCAGGTTCCTCGTGAATAAAGGTGGGGAAGGCTGGAGATGCTGAAGTGGACGTATTGAAAGAGGAATGTTTCCGGTGAACCAATCCGTTGGTGTGGACGGTTTGGTTAACCAGGGCTTGCTTGAATCATGCCGGCTGACCTCAAGGGGAGGGTCCCACGATACAATTAACTAATTTTTGTAACGGGATGTGGGAGACTTACTAGTCAGCCATTGGACAGGTGGAGCAAGTGGCTCCAGTTTATTACAAAAAATATTTTTTATTATTTAATTGTCAATTCGGATATCCAATTTGTCCTCCCTCGCCTTTACCAAGGGTAGGGGAAGCTGCCCCACACGCACAAAGAGAGAAGGACCACCCCCCCAAACGAAATGGTCGCATAAATGAATTCTCGTCGTGGTCAGAACACGGGAGTGAGGACCCCTAGCGACTTTCACGACCGATTGTACTTGAAGTTCATGTCAGAGGTTGTTTTAGTAATTTTAGAAGTTTGTGCCATTTCTGAATTCCGATACAGCTTTAGCAGGGAGCATTCTCCCATCTCTTTCAGCTTTCAGGGAATCAGGAGGTCTGCAAATCGAAAAAACTGAAGGGTACTTTTCGCTGCAACCGGAGACTCTCTCAGAGATTCGGTACCGGGGCTCAGAGCCTCGCTCCAAGTGAAACATTTCTGCCTCCCCATCAATCACCATTATTGTCTGATTTCAAACAAAATGAAGAGTTATACGAAACTATTATGCAGATTAATGATTAATCAGAGGTTAAAACTTCACAATTTTTGTCAATTTTCGCGGAAAATGACTCTCAAATCACCTCGTGATCCTCGACCCATCTCGTGATTTCCTTTTGTTGATTTAAACAAAGGCACAATGTCACAATCAAACATCAAATTCTCATCTTCTTTTCACAGTAAAATGGCAAAAGATATAAAAGAAACAAAGAAGATTAATTAAGAAAAAATTCATTTTTATCACTATGTTTTACTCACACGAACCTAGCTAGCCAACCACAGGTCCCTGAGCCGCCACATCGGGACTAGGCAGGACGGGGGCGGGCAACGGCGGCGGTGGGTACCCCGCCGGCTGGTCCAACACGTCCGATGGAGGCGGTGGAGTGGACGATGGCATCGGAGGAGGCGGAGGCACCGAGGGTGATGACGGGTCGGAAGAGAGAGGAGGAGGCGGGGGCGGGGTGGAAGGAACCGACGGCTCCGAAGGGGAGGACGCGATCGCCGGAGCGGGAATGGGGTCGGGCATGACAGAGCGGCAGCCGACTTCGCATTTGTGGGACTTCTGAAAGCCGTGGCGGAAGACTCCGAGGCCCAGTACGAGACCCACCATGACGAGCACGGACACAATGACGATGAAGATCTTTGTAGCCTTGCCAACATAGCACATTTTCGCCTCACTACTTACAAAGCCTCACCGCTCCGAGCAGCGGTCGACGGCGGCCGGAGCTGGGAAAGAAACCCTTTTTGCGGCGTCCAAGAAAGAGTAAGGGGGGCGTCACGTGAAGCCAAGAGATGCTTTAGCAGTTTTACGGTGGAGGAAAGAAAGGGTTAGTTTGGTAAATTCAATTGCTAAAATTGGGTTTCAAGATGTCTGCTCTTATGTTTTTTTGGCTTCTCCATATACCACAAGTCTAATTCAATTCAACTCGATCATTCTCCTAATTAAGTACTCAGATCAAGATTTAAAGTTTGGATTTGTGTACTACACGAGGAACGCTGCCTAATAAATAATCGGCACTGATTCAGCTCTGTCCTAATCGCCCTCAGACTCCATATGTTCTTGCATTTACCTGAGATTAACAGTGGCGTAAACCTTCAGTTCGAATCTGTTAATATGGTTGGTCGAAGCAGATTGATTAGTTGCAGGGAAAGGAGAAGAGGAGAAGGAATGGAGAAGTCTTCTCTCCCTTTTTTTTTTTTTTCTTCGACGAGAGTTTCCTGGCTCCTCCCGCTTTTGTGATGAAAGCAGCAAAGTGGTGGGAACTCTGAATAGAGAATGAACATCGTAAAAAGGAACAGAAAATGTCCTGTCTCCTACTGGGAGAAGGAACATCGTACCCAGCTACAGTGGGTGTGGACGGCTGCCTTTCTTCGCTGAAGAATTAACCAATTATTTCTTTTCTTCTCAAGGAAGAAGATAACCGGACAGTTCAGTAACACATTTTCTTCAATAAACTAAGACGAAGTCGAAACAGTAATGGCGATTTTGCTGGAATTTACAGAATACACACTTGCATGGATATGGATATCAACCACGATGTTATTTGTCGGAAGCACGAGTGGTAGAAAGGAAAGCATCAATCCTTCTCCTTATCACATCTGGATTAGCTCCAACCAGTCTATCCGCTTGAGCCCCTGCCCTCAGCAGCAGAAACGTGGGCATCGCTGTCACTTCCATTTTGGATGCGACCGCCTGTACCAAAACCAAGTTCGCCAGTAATTAATCATCCAAAATCTTCTACGATCTTGAAATGAAGCCCTCTCATTCATACTTTTTTCCTTTCCTTTTTGAAATTTTATGAAGATATGGTTCAAAATTTGAAGAGAATAATATAAGCTGCAGATATAACCCATAAGAGCTTCGACCAAGACGGGTCATGGCCGGATAGTTTCATTTGCCGACAGTTACCGAAAACCAAGCTGAAAGCAATTTATGGAGCAGTATTTGATGGGGATGAACCAAAAATAGAAAAGAAAATGACTGTAGAAGGAAATTTCTTTGAGGTGAGTGGTGACTTCCAAATGAATCGATTTTTATCATCTCTCCCATCGTAGTCTGATGATCTTACGGTGGTAATCTACCTTCTTCTTGGTTTTAAAGGTTATTCCTTTTCGCCACCTAAAACTTAGATGTTTCCATCGGAAAAATCCAGAGGGAAAGTTAATATTACCTTCAGATCATCAACATCGACCAGCAGAAACAGAATATTCTGGTAATTCAACGCCAGCTCTTCGAAATATGGATTCATGGCCACAGACGGTACGCACCAGGAAGCAGTAAAATGAACAACGACCTATCACAGTAAGGAATTGCAATTGGAAAACAGAGAAAAAGAAAAAGAAAAAGGATTCACTGCTATCGTTAAAGGAAAAGCAACCAATCCCAGAACTTGATCTGTTCTTCATCATAATCTTTTAGCAAACAAACATTCAAAAGAAATTATAGTGAATCGAAGAGAATCAAGACATTGCGCTGAATCCACATGAACAAATCAGAGAATCCCACAATTAAATCTGGGTCTCTTAAATCAAACTAGAAGGAAATCCAAGCAGGAAAAATTAGAGATACTTACAGGGCACCCTTGATTATTAGCTTGGCCTATGAAAAACTCCCAAGACTCGTCAGAATCAACTTTCACAACCCTGGACTTAACAATCTGTTCTTGGCCTTCCATATCTTTCATCTTCCACTCTTCTTCTTCTTCCCTGTCTGTTAGAATTTATAGGTAGAGGGCTCTCATGGTGGATGGTCCCGATTCTGGGGGTGCCCTTGGTTTTCAAACTTAGTAGAAGGCAGCTGTAGGTTACATCTCTGTATATGAATTGATTGAGGAGAAGAAACAAGGACCCACCAAAGAGCCCATTATTCTTTTCGTAGTTGCTGGTTTTTAAAGATCATTTACCCTTATCCAGTTGTGCCTGGATTAAAGAAGATATCGTTTCGTTCAAATAATTACTTTTTTTCCTGAAATAACTGAACAATCGTAGTCGATAAAAAAAGATTATCTTCATTTCTCTTCAACATCACTTCCAATCACATTAGACCCGATGGTTCCCGATCTTTCTTGTTTCTCTTAAATAAACTTCTGAAGACCTCGCTGTTACAGCTGCCAATCTTGACATAAACAAAAGCTTCTCACGCTTTAGTTCTAAAAGGAAAGGGATCGTGTTCTATCCGTTTAGTTCTCACCTGTTCCGTTCTGGGAAATGGAGCTTTTTCTGTCATGCTCTCTGTGTAGAAAATATGCAGATTCAATGTATCTTAGAGCAGATAAATGACAATCTACGACTGCTTTGAAATCGACTTCGGGTTCTAACAATGGGAGTTCATTTTCGGTAGTAAGACGAGCCAATCTGTCCTTGTTTGGCCTTTATAATTGGGAATTTTACTAAATTATCTATTTTTTTAATAAATATTAACAAAAATAACCAAAGTAATTATGCCATGTCAGCACTAAAGAAAATAATGTATGTCAATTGCCACGTCATCAAAATGCCACCTAATCAACACGTCGCGTCAACACTGCATATTAGCATTTTTAAAAAATAAATTATTATTGATTTAAATTCTTTTATAATTTTAAAAATATATTTTTTAAAATCTTACATATTTCATTATGTAGAAGAAAAAGACAGAAAGAACAACGGTAGAAATTGGGGCAGATAGAATCACATAGTCCGATGAAAGAACAATAGTTGGGGCGAACAAAATCGGAGATGTTGGGTTCTTGCCTGCTATAGGGAGTGACGACAAGCTATGGGCAAAGAGTCGAGCTTGGGGTTCAGCTTCAGTGGCAATTTCTAGCGACGGGGAATTGTTTGCGCTCTAATACCATATAGAATTTAGGAATTGAGAATAATATTCACTGTAATTTTACTTACGTGGAGATAAATATTTGTAAAATTACATTAACCATATAAATTACAAACTCTACAGAGTTTTAGTCTAATTCGATCCTCATCCCCATATCCTTCCTTATCCATAACAACATGATTGACTATATTCAAATTATACTCTTATCCAGCCACAGAAGTTTCTTATTTAAGAATTTCATGAACAGTAAACGCCTATCGACGTCAAGTCCGCCCCCATTAAAGCTGGATAAAAAATATTTTTTAGGGTACACGATCACATATTTTCCAGAAGGAGAGACGCTAAGAGCCATTTACAGCTCAGAGAATCATCGTACAGTATGATTTCTTGCCTACCGAGGCTAAAACTCGGTGATTGACCTCTCATTTGCAGACGCTGTTAGCGATTGCCTTTATTAGTAAAATCAGAATCATCAAGAGACCCACTAAAGAAGCTGGTTCTGACGGAGCTGGGATACCAACAGAGAGGCCATCAAGCAACATCACGACATCTGACATAAGGGTCTTAAAGTTGCATCATGTTGAACACGAACCTATTTGGATACATCTGAGAGCCTCGCTCAGACGGTAGTAGTCCCAGTCATTCCATGCCTTCTGAATAGGAATGGAAGCTCTGTTCACAGATAATACTCATGCCTTCTGAATAGGAATGGAAGCTCAAGGTGGGGGATCATAACACAATAATACTCATGCACAAGAGGCTGTTTCATCAACCATTACTTCAAATTCTTCCAGCACAATACTCATTTTTCTTTCAAGGCAACCAAATCCTATCTAAAGGTAAATAACCGAATCCCTTCCCTACCACCTACCCCAACATATGAACTAAAAAGACAAAAGTACAAAATCTGATTGTAACATCATTTCAGAAGTGATCTTGTCAAATGTTCACGAGCTGTGGCCAGAGCTTGAGTTATTGTCTGCAAAAAGCAGTGGTAGTATCATTTAGGAAAAGCTGCAAACTTGATCATTTATGTTGAAGAACTTCAGAGATAACCAGCTTATCAAGAGGGAAAGTAAAAATACCTGCTCGGACAAGGAACCAGAACCGTCTGTACCCTGACTAGCAACTTTCCCTGCAATAACACCAGCTTCGGTTTCGAGAACTATCCTGCACAACAAGCAAGAAAGATAAATCCAATTTCCAATACAAGTAATTTTATCGGTTCAAATAATTCATGCATCTTCGAATCAGTATTAGTCTACTGCTAGGTTTGAAAACCAAAAAAACTCTTCCAGTTTCTCAGACAGCAAATCAGCTGTAGTTGCTGCACAACATTTTCATGGTTGATCAAATACGAACATAACCAATACTTCAGCGATTGAAAATTTAATTCCAGAAAAAAAAAATTGAGATCCTATAGACTTCTGTTTACCCTATGAGTCAGTAAATGTGGAATGAAGGAAAGCCTAATGAGCTGATCATCCAATAAATATTAGAATTACTGAGAAAAAAAAATCTTACATTGTAGCATCATTAGATTATTAAAAATCCTCAATCATCTGCCTTTGAGACAGTGATGTCAAGTACATAGACAGAAAGAAACAAAAACTCCAGCACAAGAGCAGCTCCCCAGAGTAAGTCATTGAACCAGCTAGTCACTCCACTCTATTAAAGGCCTCCAAAATCAAATATATGCACCCTATTTCTAGCTCTCTTACCAGAAAACAGTGAAGAACTATTAGTTCCTTTAGAAACTTCTCTTCTCAAAGATCAATCAGCTGGCAACCTCTTCGCCTTGGATGACTCAACTTGAACTTTGACAGCACATCATTTGTTAACCCTAGAGGTGTGTGCATTGGAGGCAGTATTAGAAGTTAAAATGGATCCATTATACTTCTGTTTTCAGAGCCTTTGGGTCATCGTGACTCAACCTCAAGGGATTAAAATGCTCTCTCAAAGATTTTCCAGAGAAGAAAACCTAGAAGAAGATTCAGCCAATGTCATCTCTTGGTTATCAAGAAAAGCAGTGCCTCCTAGGAGGCCTGCATACATCTTTGATGAAAACTTTGACTGTCGTGCTCTCAGAACTCTGCTCCATTCAGCTACATCCTAAGAGAAGCCAACAGTCTCGCTGATAATCTGGCTAAAGTAGGGGATTCCAGTGAGCATCTTGTCCTCAATTAATTTATTTTCTCCATTAATTAATGAAACTTATCACCATATTCAAGAGAAAAAACAAAAAAAAACATCTATTTAGGAATCTCATTGTTAGTCCACATAGAGAAAAAAGTCATCCAACACTATGATTTATGTTTCCATATGCCAAATGCAGAACCATGATTATAACACATAACTGCTTTCACATCAGCTAATATGTAAACAAGGAAACAGCTGTGTCACAAACTCGTTTAGACTAGTAATCTGGTCATAATTTTATTAGTATGTCGCAGTCATGTACTAAAAAGAATGTATAATAGACGATCTTTGGTGAAATGCAGCAAAAAGGAAAAAGCAAATGAGTAAATTGATAATTTTAAATATCAAATAAAACAACAAGTAAATGTGAAATTTGTGAAAGCAACAAAAAAACCCAGTATATTAGTAAGCAGGAACAATCAACCTACTTACCCTCCATCAACAATCTCATCTAGGCAAAGTAAGATGAGATCTAGGTTTTCAAGTGCAGTCAATTTGTCCACATTGTTCCTGGAGAATAGGCTTTCAGATTATGAGTATTACTTCGAAAAATAAAACAAGTGACTCAATAACCCATAGCACAGGAAAGATGACATTGACCATGAAAAAACCTGAGAAGAAGGCCAACTGCATCAAAGAATCCCTGAAGAACCGTTGCTAATATTAGTTCATTTTCATCATTTCCGCCAGTAACAAAGAAGTGCAAGTCCTGAATGAACTTGTAAACAACAATGTAATCGTCGAACATAGTAACCTCAGCTGTACAATGATCACAGAAGTACTGTTAGCAAACCAATACCACACGATAGGTTTGAAAAAAACGTATTGAAAATGCTAGGTTGGTTTCTACATAAGTTCACACAATTTAGACAAGAAAACTCAAGATTGTTTGATAATTGCCACATCCTTTTTATCTCTTATGATAACGTTCAGAAGTCTACAACAATAAACCGCCTCAGTGGAGGTAAAACACAGGACAGCCACCACAACAAAACAACCACATGAAGAAATGTTCCTTGTGGCAATAAATCTGAGTGCACTTAAATGAAAATAGTACTCCAATTAAACAGATAGTTTTTAGGGTAAGAAGAGAAGCACCATATACTTGACTACTTCAACAACCATGTACCACAGATGAAGTCAAACATCTGATTGTGTATGTGACAAAAGCATTGCACTCAAAGCAATTCACACAAGTAGTAAAAAAAAAAAAAAAAACACAACAATAACATTAGAGATTGGTTTATCTCCATAAATATTTCAATTGCTCAAAACAGAGGTAAATAATGCACATGAATAATTAAAAGTTGACATCATCACCTTCAGTCCGGGCATTTGTCTTTTGTGTTTTGGTAAAGACAGATTTCTCAAAAGCTAACTTTGCACTTAGTGTTGGCCAATCATCGGAGTAGTACTTAACAGCAACACGCTTTCCTTCAGAGTCCAGAAGAAGAATGTTTTTAATCAAAGGGAAAGTATCCTGCCAAAGAAAACAAGACATAAATTCCCAAAGAAAAGAAAAAGAAGTAAAAGGGCTAACCATTAAGAACAAAAGAAAGAGAAAGAAAAAGATGCATGTAATTAGTCCTATGCCAAGCATATTCATTTAACCACTCCACTGGCTGACCTTTGAACAAGTGTCTGCTCTTCTTCCTTATGTCTCCCTATTATGTGACCCTAAAGAATCATGGATAAGGCCCTTGAGGCAGAATACATATCTAATAGCTAGTTACAGTCTTTTGTCATTAGGTATTTGAGACTTTATTCAGCGAATTATCTTCCTAGTGAAACATTTTCCTTTAGCCAGAATATACGGGCATATAATCCAGATCTAATAGCTTGATGTGGTAATATTTTCATCTCTATATACTGGGGAAAAAAGGAAAAACTATAAAGTAATTGAAATAGTTAAGATGCCTATTTGTATATAGTATATGCCACAATTTTACTGGATTCTTGTTTCACACTGAGTATTCAAAACTTAAAAGTATTCCACCTTTCAAGTTCAGCAATGGCTAAGACAAAATAGACCAAACTCAAGGTCTTTTTCCTCTTTTAGAGACAGAAGACAGTTCACATTTTTCTATTACGGTATTATGATGAGAAGAACATCGTGAATCTTTGGCTCACAAAAATAGCATAAACCCTGCTCATAGTCCACCTGGTTTTAAAGTGTTTTGACGGTCATCTTGAGTCACCTATAATTCTAGAAAGTGAGTGACTACAGCGGAAGAGAAGCAAATAAGATACCAGACACTATTAAGAAATAAGTCTTAGAAATAAGAAATTACCATTTTATAAAGTCAACGAAACAGAAAGATTCAACTGCAACCTCCCAGCAAAGTTCTTTACACAAACAACAAAATTCAGCGGTCAGAAATAAATCCAAAAGTAACAAAGAAAAACAACACGCATTTGGTCACATAGAAATTCACCCAAAAATTCGAAGTTCAGATCAATAATGATAATCATCAAATAGAAAAACTACGTAGACAATAAATTAAAATCAATGATGACGAAAAGGAGGCAACAAACGGGCAAATCTCAGAAGGGCAGAACTCCAATCTCGAAAAACGAAGAACGGGGAAAAAGGTGAGCAGCAGCGGCAATGACGGAAATGGCGGGAAATCAGAGATTTGGCGAGATTTTTCTTCTATCGAGTTTGAGAGTCGTGAAAGACTACAGGCTAAAATCCGAAAACCCGAAACCCGACCCGTTCCTCAGGGGGCATTAATGTCAAAAGCACAGGAATGTGCTACATAACTCGAGCATGGCATTCTCAACTTGTCTCCTTGGCAATCAAAAGAAGCACCCACCGAAGCTTTAGAACTTCCATTGAGCTTTCTCAAAGTGTACAAGCGAACCGTAACCTTTTCTTTTCTTTTCTTATTGAACTCTAACCGATTTAACCGTTGTCACATCATCCAAACGAAGAATTTTATTTTTTAAATATTTTTTATAAATAAAGATAATGATAGAGATAAAGATAACTAGTGATTGAATTAGAGATAGAGTCAAATTGTAAAATTATAATTATCTACTGGTAATATTATTATTGATCAGGTGTACATTATTTATAGAGTTACAACAGAGACAATAGATGATTATAAATATACAATTTGAATTTGTCTCTAATTTAATAATTAGTTATCTTTATCTCTATATTTATCTCTATTATTGATTATAATAAAATAAATTTAATTATTAATATATATATATATATATATATTATTTTATCAAAATATAAAAAAGGTAATGTAACATATACTAACAAATAAGATTTTTAAAAACTAAAAAATTATTTAAAAAATATTTTTTAAATTTAAGCATATCTTAAATTGATAATGAAATGTGTTAAATAAACTATAATATGATTTTTAATTAATTAAAATACAAAATTTATATTTTTTACTATAAATAGAATGGAATAAAACATGTGCCGAGAAACAAGATTTTAAAAAACTAAAAAAAAAAATTTGTAAAAAATATTTTAAATTGATAATGAAAGGTGTTAAATAAATGTCTTAAATCTATAACGAAATATAAAATATAAAATATAAAATATATATTTTATTAAAAATAAATATAAGTTAATAAAATGTATACCGACAAAAACATATTTTTTACAAAAATATTTTAAATAGATAATGAAAAGTATTAAATAAATTAAAATATAATTTTTTAATTAACTGAGAGAAGCATTTTGACGGTAGAGAGGAGGGATACGTGTCACAATCGTATGATTTCAAGGTTTTCCACCCGGGAAGCACAGGAGTCAGCAGAGAAGTTTCATGGTCTCCCAATGAACTGGAAATGTTCTACGCGTGTTTGATGAAAATGACTCAAATCAGGAATTGTTTCCTCTTCGTCGTCCCCTCCAAAATCTGTGCTTCCACCAGAAAATGGTTAAACTCGAGTCGTCTGAATCAATACCTCCGGTTATCTTCAACTCGGGAGCCCACCACCTTTATTTAATTCGATAGAACCGTGGAAAATCCGGGAGAAATGGGAGAGCAGGACAAGTAGGTGCCAGCCTCCATTGACAGAATTGAACAGCCATAGTAACATCCATCTTTTTCTTCAACAAGGACCACTCTGTCGTCTGACGACAATTTCCCACAGATTGATGGAAATAATGTGAATGGTCCTCCTTCCTCTCTAATCTCACCCGGAACTTGGTCACCGCATAGGATTTGCGTCAGTAGCAGTTGCGTCGGCGGAACTCGTACTGAACCAGATACGAAGTCATCGTATCCCAAATAGAGAGACTGAGATCACTATTGAAATGAGGCAGAAAACAGAAAGATAAGCAAGAAAAGGAAAGTTTCATTTTGAGGAAGCATTAAGCAGGTTGACATGGTTTGTCGAGAATGTAGATCACATCGCCCAAGGTATTATTTAGTGTTTATTTTAAAATAAACAGAAGCAGCCACCTAATCCGAAGCTTATTGTTACAACTCGAGCATGTTTGTGAGGCTGTTCGAAAACCAGTGTTTGTGAGGCTGTTCGAAAATCTCTCCGGATGCTTCAACTCGAGCACCGCTTTTTACAATGGTTACTTTTCCCCTCCTCGGAGTAAATTATCTTGCTTTCTCGTTAACGATTTGTGAGCGAAATTAGACACGAACAGGAATCATTCACTTATGTCCTTATAATCTGTAGAAAAAGCGTCTCCTGCAGACAAAACTTGACCCGTCTCCTTTACAAAAGCTGCTTTCCATAAAAGATTCACCGATCAAAAAACAGATGCTTTACCATCTCAATTATTCTTACGAAGATTTTTCTTTCTTCTAATCCAAAACGTGTTGCCAGCATATTCAGATCGAAAGAGAAGAGAAACTTCAACTGGGTCCACCGAAATTATCGTTTCAAGCTCTTCCACTCGGAAAACACTGCAGTCAGCGGTTAACCATGGTTGTCTGGTATTCCATTGACTTGGTTGGTCTGTCTTCGTGTGAAGAACAGAAAGTTGGGAGGGGCAACGATCATTGGCCCAGTCTATACAAACAAATATTCCAATAGTCTTTGTATCTACTCGGTCAATCCCTGTATAAGATTGTGGGGTTGTTTTCCTAAAAGGTTCGAGCCTTTTAACGTACTGGTTTCAACATGGTATCAGAACAGGAGGAGAAGCGTCTGCTATGATTCTTTCACTGTCAGTACAAGGTGTGCTCTTTGCCAACGACGAACACCTCTCCATCTCTCTCGCCTTTTTTCGGCGATTATTTCCGGCGACTGTTCTCGGTGCCACCTGAGTCGATTTCGGAAGTTCTTGAAGCTCTTATTAGTTTCTCACTCCGTTGAGGTTCTGTTGGCAAAGATGTTAGACTTTGTTCGCCCCTCTTTCATTTTCTTTTCCATTATGTTGTGGTTCCGTTCGTCGAGAGGTTGGATTTCTGGTTTTTTTTTTTTTTGTTGGCCGAGAGGATTGGTGATTTTGGGTGCCGATTTTGGGCGTTTTCTTTGAAGTAATACCAGATCTCTAGATTTTGTTGTTGGCCGAGAGGTTTAACGATTTTGGGTATTCTCTTTGAAGTCTCGAGGGAAGTGAAGCTTCTCGAAGCCGGTGGTGTTGTAGTCTTCTGAGTTCAATTACGTTATAGAAGGGCGTTTCTGGTTGTTTGAAATGGAGCCGGCGAAGTAGGCGAGTTACTGGTTTTTGGTTTCGTTGGTGACTTTGAAAGACTAAAGGATTCTGAGGTTGCGTAAACATAATTGATTTTTTTTGTGAGAAATTTGGAGGAGGATCTGGTGGAGAAATTTTTTTGGAGCTGCATTGGTGGTCAGCTCAGGTCGGTGCCCCTTTTTCCATATTCAGTTCCTTCCTGGTGTTCGTACCTTATTGGAAATCTCACTTGTTGGTTATTTATCACTCCATGGAGACTTATTCATCGACGGGTGCTTCCGATTCTGGTCTTCGTACCAGTTCGACTTGTTCTGCTTTTGAAGAACCATCAAATCCTTATTATACTCACCATTCGGACACCCCTAGGCAAGTTCTTGTCTCGTAGTTGCTTATAGGTGAAAATTACATCAGTTGGGGTCGTGCGATGTTGATCGCCTTATCCGTGAAAAACAAAGTGGGATTTGTCAATGGTTCCATCCTTGACCCTCAAAGTGTTGATCCTATTTTGCTCAACTCTTAGATCCGGAATAATAATATGTTCATCTCTTGGATCTTAAATTCGGTTTCCAAATCAATTTCAGCGAGTGTTATTTTTGCTGCCTCTGCCCGAGAGATTTGGCTCGACCTTCGGGATCGTTTTCAACAACGAAACGGCCCTCGCATTTTTCAACTTAAACGAGAATTGATGAACTTGCGTCAAGACAAAGATTCCGTTAGCATCTATTTCACCAAGCTGAAAACTATTTGGGAAGAACTGAGTAATTACCGTCCTAATTGCTTTTGTGGTGGTGTTAAAAATCTTACTGATTACCATCATATGGAGTATATCATGTCATTTTTAATAGGCCTTGATGATTCTTTTTCCCAAGTTCGTGGTCAATTGCTCCTCATGGATCCGATGTCCCTTATTAATCGTATTTTTTCTCTGGTTGTCCAAGAGGAACAACAAAGGAGGACTACTCATGCCTCTGGTTCGAATACTCCCACTGACACAATGGCATTTGCAATTAAATCTAGGAAGACAGAAGTTACTAAACCTGGCTCACAAACCTCTCAGAAGTTTCATTCAAATTACAGTGCTCCCCAGAATCAGAACAAGGACTAAGTATTATTGTACTCATTGCAAGAATGTTGGTCATACTATAGCTCATTGCTACAAACTTCATGGCTATCCGCCTAGATCTATATCCAAAACCAACCACAATTCTCATGCTGCTACTCATCAAGTTTTTCTACTTCTGTTGGGAGTTTGTTCAAAATCTGGACTCAAATCAATATCAGCAGCTCATGTCAATGCTTTCTACACACTTGAGTAGCTCAGCAAAGGTCGCCACTACTCCAGAATTTTCTACATCCAACTGCTTGGTAGGTATTTTTTTTTTTTTTTGTGTCTTTAAATCCCCTAATTTCTTCACCTCAATTCTGGATTGTAGACTCAAGAGCTACTCGACATATTTGCCCTCAAACTCATATTTTTGCTTCCTTACATATTGTCCCTTACACTATAGTTACTTTGCCCAATAATTCTAAAATTTTGGTCCATTTTGTTGGTGATATTAAACTGCATTCTCACCTTGTGCTCTAGTTCGTTTGAAATTTTTTTCTGATGTTGATTGGGGATCATGCCTTGATTCTCGCCGATCTACTATAGGTTTCTGCATCTTTATTAGTGATTCTTTAGTCTCTTGGAAGGCCAAAAAGCAAACAACCGTCTTTATTGGTGATTCTTTAGTCTCTCACTCTTCCGCCGAGGCTGAATATAAAGCTCTTTCTTCTACTACCAGTGAACTTATTTGGTTACATCAACTTCTTCAAGATTTTCAAGTCAAAGTTGAATCTCCTATGCTGCTATACATATTGCTTCTAACTCCACATTTCATGAGCGTACAAAACATATTGAGATAGATTGTCATTTTATTCGTGAACGAATTACTTCGGGAGTCCTCAAATTACTTCCCATTCGATTTTAGTACCAGTTAGCCCACTAAACCTCTTCGTTCTACTCAACTTTTTTCTTTGTTGTCCAAGATGGCTGTCAAGGACATTTACAAGCCACCTTGAGGGGGAGTATTAGAATGTAAATATCTTTTTTTCTTATTTTCTTATTTTATTATTTTATTATTATGTATTGTTACCATTTTACCCCTCTGTTGTAACTTGTAAACAGTGAATAATCAGAATACATCATTTTTATTTTTTGTTTCCTCTTCTCGGTTGTGCCTCCCCGACGAGCAGAGTTCAACGGCTCTTTGTTAATATGAGGTTTTAATATGATATCAGAGCAAGTTGGTCCCTAGTTCGAATCCCACTCCCACCGAATTTGTCCTGGGTTTTTTTAGTGAATTTGTCCCGGGTTTTTCTGATGAATTTGTCCACGAGTTTTCCCATGCTGGGAGTGTTGGAATATTTATTTGTATCAACCAGGCCAATCTTTGTATAAGATCCGTGGGGTTGTTTTCCTAAAAGATTTGAGCCATTTAGCGCACAGTTTCAACGTGCTGTTCGAAAATCTTTCCTGGTGCTTCAACTCGAGCTCCGGTTGTTACATTGGTTACTTTTCCTATGCTCGGAGTAAATTATCTTGTTTTCTCGTTAACGATTTGTGAGCGAAATTAGATACGAACAGGAATCATTCACTTATGTCCTTATAATCTGTAGAAAAAGCGTCTCCTTTAGAAAAGCTGCTTTCCATAAAAGATTCACCGATCAAAAAACAGATGATTTACCATCTCAATTATCCTTACGAAGATTTTTCTTTTTTCTAATAAAAAACGTGTTGCCAGCATATTCAGATCGAAAGAGAAGAGAAGAGAAACTTCATCGGACACCAAAATTTTACGTTTCAAGCTCTTCCACTCGGAAAACACTGCAGTTAGCAGTTAACCATAGTTGTCTGGTATTCCATTGACTAGGTTGGTCTGTCTTCTTGTGAAGAACAGAACTGTTAAAAAACCAGAGCACCACTCCTCTTTCCTGTCTGTCTTGGAGGCAATTGCCAGACAAGCCATGAAATCCTTCCATTACATTACCGCTATATGCTACTTATCTCCTGCCTTCTTCGGCCTCTGCACTAGTCAAAACTTTGATTACGCCTACAATTGCTCGAATAATCAAGGTTCCCATATAAGTGACCGCTTCACACAAAACCTGCAGTCCCTCCTTGCCTCTTTATCCTCCAAAATCTCATCTGAAAGCTTCTACAGTAGCTCCTATGGGCGAGGAGAGGACCGGGTCTACGGTTTGGCGCTTTGCAGGTATGATATGGCTCCCTTAGTGTGCCGACGTTGCCTCAAATTTGCCACCAACACCATTTTACTCGAATGCCCAAAAACAACCCACGGGATCCTGTGGGGGTTAGCTTCCTGCCTGATTCACTACGATGCATACGACTTCATCGGATCGGTAGACGGCAGCAAACCTTTCATCTTCAAAAGTTCTGAATCAGATGATAACAGTCTTGCGATATACCATCTCATCCCTGAACTCATCTTAAATGCTTCCAAAGCGTCGTCTCTGTTCGCTGAGGAACCTCTGTTAGGACAAAACTATTCCAAATATGGAGTAGCACAGTGTACTCAGGACATTAGCAGGGATAATTGTTCGTTGTGCTTGGAGAACCTGCGAAAAGAATACGAGCAGTGTTGTAAAGGGCTGAGCCGGTGGCACATTCTTGCCTCTAGCTGCTATTTAATGTATGACTATACCAGTTATTTCTCGCAGTCCAACCGAAAAAATCCAGGGAAGATCCCGGGCGACGACTCTCTACCAGTATCCAATATTCCACCCATAGCTGATCCAGGTTAGTTGCGTCATTTCTGTTCTAACCCATTTCGTTGCTGATAAATTGCGGTAGAATTAGAAGTCTCTTGCTTAGAAATTGTTCCGAAAAAACTCATATTGGCCGTTTTATTTGATAGTTTAGCAAAGTGTCAACTGGTTCCCCTTTCCAAAACCAGGGAAAGACTCAGAATTCTAACCCATTTCGTTGCTGATAAATTGCGGTAGAATTAGAAGTTTCTTGCTCAGAAATTGTTCCGAAAAAACTCGTATTGGCTGTTTTATTTGATAGTTTAGCGCAGTGTTAACTGGTTCCCCTATCGAAAATCAGGGAAACATTCAGAACACAATTGGGCGAATAAAAGGGTGCCGTTAAAGATGCTTTGGATCGTGATCGTCTGTATTATGGGACCGCTTGTAGTATTTGGTCTTGTTGCTTCTTATACTTATTGTTCATGGAGAAGGAGAAGACAGAAGAAAGGTGAAAAAAACATAATCATCTGGTTTTGATCATTTGATTGGGTTAATAAGCGGAAAATAATATAATACTTTTCTCACAGGAGAGGATGTAAGCCAACAAGCTCTTTGGAAGGCGATGGGGCTTATAGGAAGAAGCGAAACCTTGTCAAAAGAAATCGTGGACAAAGAGGATAAGATCACTGGGGTTGATTTGCCATTGATAGATTCAGCTACCATTGAAGCTGCAACAAATGACTTCTCTGATTCCAACAAGCTTGGGGAAGGAGGATATGGACCGGTTTACAAGGTAAAATGATTTTCTATTTCTTTAGCAGAAACACGTGAGTGAAAGTATGATACTAGATCCATGGTTGCCTTGAAATTCTTACAGGGCATTCTACCTGATGGAAGGGAAATAGCAGTTAAAAGGCTATCAAGAAGCTCGGGACAGGGTTTAACCGAGTTCAAGAATGAGGTGGTTTTGATTGCAAAACTTCAGCACAGAAATCTGGTCAGGCTCTTGTATTGCTGCATGGAGAGAGAAGAGAAAATTCTTGTCTACGAATTCATGGCGAACACAAGCCTAGATGTCTACCTCTTTGGTTGGCGATCTTTCTCTTTCTCTCTCTTAGCTTAGCAAGACTCATCTCCCCTTTACGGCATAATATATCTAATCCACATTGTTTTGATTCCCTCCTTGTTAGATCCAACAAAAAGTTGTAAATTGGACTGGGGAAGACGACTAGACATCGTAAAAGGAATTGCTCGTGGACTTCTGTATCTTCACGAAGATTCCCGCCTCAAGATCATTCACAGAGATCTGAAAGCTAGCAATGTTTTGCTGGATCATGAGATGAACCCCAAGATATCAGATTTTGGAATGGCCAGAATTTTCGAAGGGACTCAGAATCAAGCGAATACAAACAGAGTTGTTGGGACATTGTAAGTGCAGCATTCTTTCCACTTCTTCTCAGTTCATTCTCTTTGAAGAAAAGAGGCGCCTCTCAGATCTATCAAACGAAACCTGTCGTACCCGGAAAAGAAAAAAAACCACAGATCTTAGTGTTTAACGTATTGCATTCATCATCAACTCTTCAATCCACTCACCTCTCCTGTCTTGACTTCTGTCAATCCTTCAATGAGGAACAGCGGTTACATGGCTCCGGAGTACGCCATGGAAGGACTATTCTCAGTGAAATCGGATGTCTACAGCTTCGGTGTCTTACTACTGGAGATACTCAGTGGGAGAAGAAACACAGGATTCTACCGCTCCAAACAGGCTTTAAGCCTCCTCGAATTCGTACGTCTTTCATGCAAATATCCCAATTTAGATCCTCTCTTCCAAACAAAACACCTCACGATACAGAATAATTTTACAGGCATGGCGACTGTGGTGTGAAGACAGAGGGCTGGAGCTGATAGACCCTTTGATCTCCGACCCATATTCCATAACTGAAGCCTTGAGATGTATTCAGATCGGGCTGCTTTGTGTTCAACAAGACGCAGCAGATAGGCCGACGATGTCATCGGTTGTTCTAATGTTGGGAAGTTCGTCGTTTCAGTTGCCGCAGCCTTCACAACCAGCATTTTCGGTAGGGAGAGGAGCTACAGAGCTGGGTCAGTCGTCCTCAAGCCAAGACGCTTGCTCTGTAAATCAAGTAACTGTTACCCAAATGGAACCTCGCTGAGCGAGGGACAGAGTTTCCGGCCCCCTTGGAAGCATTTGGCGTTAATGAGCGTCCGCAGAAACGACCCACACTGCAGGTTCAGTACGAGGGAATTTGAAGCGGCGGAAGGTAAAGGAGCCATTCATGAAGAAGAGGGGATAAAGAGCCGGCGGGAGGCAGCAGATGAATATGAAAGATTTTAACAAATAAATAATTCACCAGTGGAATGCCTCGTAGACTCACATAGATTTAGTCCCAAATAGACGACAGACGAATATTGCAGATAAAAACCCTTTCAGAGCAGCATCTTATTCATCTTGGCGCCTGGGGCAATGACGCAGTTACTGAGACAGATTACCGAGGCGTTGAAAACTATTTCCAAACCCCCTCTTTGGCCTGGGTTCAGCCTTGGCCATCGAGAATTTCTGAAAGGGATCCCTACCAGGATAAAGCTTTACAATTCAAAATACAGAAAAGTTTCCGAAAAGATGTGAAGATAGTTGTATTAATGTTAAAAGGTTTGGAGTCCCTGCTCTCGCCAGGCGAACCAGAGAGATCGCCTATCCTGCTCTTCTTCACTGGTCCAATTTCACAAGCATTAACCATGTTAGCAAACCGTAGCGAGTCCAGTGATCCTCCAGAAGAAGAAAGTACAGGAGAAATATTAAGGAGCATCAGTAGTGTCTTGGAATCACCTCCAAGGCGAGACTGTATCAATATCACATACAGTTCAAAGATCATCAGTTAGAAGTCCCACATGGTAAACAATGCCCATCATAAATTCACTGCCAATTTAAATAAACTAGAAACAATAAGTGGTAGAAACTTGCAAGATTAAGGACACTTCTGCCTGCCAAAAGGTACATTAAACCCACAAAACTTCACTTAAAAAACTATGGCAAACACAAGGCAACTTCCTAACTAGAGAAGCAATAAATCAACCAATCTCCTGTCTATACAATGTCAATGGTAAGAATTAATTATTACAAAAAAAAATAGAATGCACTCCAAGATACATTTGGAATACAATCTAAATGCTTAGTAGATCGGAAATGTCATAACACTCCCAAAGCATGTACTTCTTCGTCGAATACAATTTCAACTAAACTCAATTGGGTTGTAATTGTATTGAGTTTGTTGATATGTTGAGCTACTGATGTTCTTTCTATCATCCGTAAATTAAACAACCGCCTCATCAGATGCACTTGTTTGAGGTTGACGACTTCTCGTACATACTGGCGAGAGCCTTCATGAGACCTATTGTGGTTTTCTCCTTTGCTATATTGAAAGCAACATTACTGGATAACGATAATTAGATAACTCCAACGGCTTTTCTGTCGAGGAGCTTCCACTTTTCATCCTTCATAGTGTCTGACTTCACTCTTTCAAGTGGTAGGTATAAATTTTTCTGATACAGATAATCCTCTATCTGCATTTTCCAGAAACCAAAGTCTACCCCATCGAACTTTTTAATTTTTACCTTCCCTTCATCTACGGCCATTGCTCCCACTCAAATCTAGTTACCTTTTCGATCGTTATTGACTTTCTATACAATCTTGCTCTGATACCAGTCTTTAAGAAAATTCTAACAAGATTAACTAGGAAGCAGAATAACAAGAACCCAATTTTAATGTGTTCGCCCAAATCTGACTACGTCCACAACTGCTGCAAATATTTCATCACAGAGAGAATATGTTCACAGTGTTTACAACATTCTCAACTTACAAACCCATAAATCAATCTAGCACTGCAGATAACATAAATACAGATTTGTAAAGAAGACAGTGAAACCTGTATGGAGATTCCCAAGACTTGCCGACGCCCAAACACCTCAAGTTAGAAGCAAAAACATACAGAGCCTCTACTGAGGCTTTTCTTATCTCTTCTATGTTCTCTCCCTCTACACTGAGGATACACTACCCTTTCTCTTTTCTGCTCTCTCCCTCTACATCGAGGAAACATCGCTCTTCTCTTCTCCATTCTCTCCCTCTACGCTGAGGTTGGAGACGCCCAACTGACAAGAATCGGCAGGAGAAAAAAAATTTTCTCTGTTGCGGTAGTAGCATCACGGCTTCACGCGACGGTAAAGAGAAAAAAATTTCTTCGCTGTATTAGTCGAGTCTCAAAGCTTCTCCGTTAGCGTCGAGTCTCAAGAGTTTACTCTATTACAGCAGCATCGAGTCCCCACAAGCAAAAAATTAAAATTGAGAGAGACACATTTTAATTTTTGCTTGAGTGTAGCACACGCCAAAGAAAGAAATACCTTTTTTGTCTTATCAACCCATATCTTTCTGACACAAACCATTACTTCCTGACAATCTCTTCCACTCGGAAAACACTGGAGTCATTAGTTAACCATAGTTGTTTGGTATTCTATTGATTTGGTTGGTCTTTCTTCGTGTGAAGAAAGAAACTGTTCAAAAACCAGAGCACCACCCTTCTTGCCGGTCAAACCCAGTAGCCCTATTTATACAAAAAACTGCGTAGGTCTAAACTCCCATATGATTAGTCTTATTCATACAAGAAACTACCTCCAAATTCGTATGACTATTCTTATTCATGCAAAAACCTACCGTCTAAATTCATGGAATATCCCTAGTAGAAACATATGATTTCGCATTCACTGTCAACCATACCATGTCAATGTTGGGGTTGGATTTCGTCGGACTCAACCCACCCTTGGTTACCTAGCTTATTCTTAATTGGACTCTCTACCCATCTTAGTAACTAAGGCAATGGAAGACAAAAGGTAGAAGAGTGGGTCAATGCAGCAACTGCCTTTACTCGTCTGAGTTAGCTTCTTGTGTCTGAAATTATAATTTATTCTTTTGGCTTTTGTTTCTAGTTCTAATTACAACTAAGACTTTTACTTTTTGAATTTCAATATCACCGCAGGAAATTATATAGATTCCCCAGATTATGTGAATCCCTCCGATGGCCTCCCTTCACCGCCACTCGATGGAGTTTTCTTGGCTACATTGACAACTTTGATTGAGCTTTCTCAAGTGTATAGGGAAACCTTAACCTTTTCTTTTCTTACTGAACTCTAACCCAGATAACCGTTGTCATATCATGCAAACGAAGAATTTTATTTTACAAGAAAAAACGTTGTTTGCATCGCTCTAGGGGGCTCTTGTTTTTTAGAAACAAAATAGAAAAGGAAATGGAGAATGTGGTTCTTGTTAATAGTTAGTATATAAAGAAAGTTTTAAAGTGATATGGACGATTCTCAAACAATTACCGGATTGACATGGATTTGGAGGGGGCGGGTATGACTCACTGTTTTATGTATTTTTTCTAGAGTTTTCTTCCTTCCATTCACCTCGAGTTCAAACCCGGCTAAGTTAAGGCGACCAAACTCATATTTCACAACCTAATCAATCCCAAGTCAAGATAGAATACCATGGCGGAGACACGTTTGATGGATGACAACGATGATGGGTGTAAAGTAATTAGTAGCCATTATAGTTTAAAAATATATATTTTTTTAATTAGAAATATCTTAAATCGATAATGAAAGGTATTGATTGATAGAGATAAACATAAAGATAACTAGTGATTGAATTAGAGACAACTCAAATTGTAGACTTGTAATCATCTACTGTCTATGTTGTAACTCTATAAATAGTGTATACCAGATCAATAATAATCACGACAATATTATTCTTCATTCATATATTCTACATGGTATCAGAGCTTCCGATAGATTAATCAAAACCAATTTGTCGTCGCTGGAAATCCTTATCGGAAGCAGCCTCCGTAGTTGTAGCCCATTGTCGCCGCCATACCCGGTACTTTTGTTTTCCACTTATCCATGCAATCTCGTCAGAAATATTTTTCTTTAAAATAAAAAATAAAATAACTCTCTACAAAATACTTCTTCCCACTAGACGATATCATTTCGTTCGCCCCAACCGTTGTTCTTCCTCCGAAGGATGCAACTCCGTCCGCCCTAGCCGCTAATCTTCCACCGGATGATGTGATTTCATCCGCCCCAACCATTGCCCTTCCACTGATGCGATTTTGTCCACCCAAGACACCTCTAGTGCCGCTGCTCTTCTCCGTTGTTGCTCTTCTCAGCCACTACCAGTGTCGATGTTCTCTCCAAACCATTTCCGATAACACACTTCCTATTTTTTAATATCAAGATTGGACTCTCCTCTTGGAACTCCATCTTGCAAAGGCATGATAGAGATAAACATAAAGATACAAATAATGATAAAAGGTAATGATAAAAATAAAGATAACTAACGATTGAAGTAGAGATAGACTCAAATTGTAGAGTTGTAATCATGTATTGTCTCTATTGTAACTCTATAAATAGTGTATACTTGATCAATAATAATATAAAGATAATGATAGATATAAAGATAATTAGTGATTGAATTAGATACAGTAGATGATTACAACTCTAAAATTTGAGTTTGTCTTTAATTCAATCACTAGTTATCTTTATCTCTATCATTATCTTTATCTTTATGTTTATCTCTATCATTTATTAGAATAAAATAATTTAAATTATTAATATACAAATATTATATTTTATAAGAATAAATAGAAGGTAATGAAACATGTATCGACAAATAAGATTTTTAAAAACTTAAAAAATTATTTAAAAAATATTTTTAAATTCAAACATATCTTAAATCGATAATGAAAGGTTTTAAATAGACTATAATATGATTTTTAATTAATTAAAATACAAAATTTATATTTTTTATGATAAATAGAAGGTAATAAAACATGTGTCGAGAAACAAGATTTTTAAAAACTAAATTTTTTTCTTACAAAAGATTTTTTAAAATTAAAAAATATCTTAAATCGATAATGAAAGGTGTTAAATAGATTAGAATATAATTTTTAATTAATTAATATACAAATTTTATATTTTGTTACAATAAAAAAGAAGGTAATAAAACATGTACATAAACAAATTTAAACACTAAAATATTTTTTTCAATTAGAAAATGTCTTAAATCTATAACAAAATGTAAAATATAAAATTTAAATTTTATATTTTATTAAAAATAAATATAAGGTAATAAAATATATACCCCCAAAAAATATTTTAAAAAATTCTTAAATAGATAATGAAATGTATTAAATAAATTAAAATACAATTTTTTAATTAATTGAGAGAAGCTTTTTGACGGTAGAGAGGAGGGATACGTGTCACAATTGTATGATTTCAAGGTTTTCCACCCGGAAAGCACAGGAGTCAGCAGAGAAGTAAAGTTTCATGGTCTCCCAATGAACTGGAAATGTTCTACGCGTGTTTGATGAAAATGACTCAAATCAGGAATTGTTTCCTCTTCGTCGTCCCCTCCAAAATCTGTGCTTCCACCAGAAAATGGTTAAACTCGAGTCGTCTGAATCAATACCTCCGGTTATCTTCAACTCGGGAGCCCACCACCTTTATTTAATTCGATAGAACCGTGGAAAATCCGGGAGAAATGGGAGAGCAGGACAAGTAGGTGCCAGCCTCCATTGACAGAATTGAACAGCCATAGTAACATCCATCTTTTTCTTCAACAAGGACCACTCTGTCGTCTGACGACAATTTCCCACAGATTGATGGAAATAATGTGAATGGTCCTCCTTCCTCTCTAATCTCACCCGGAACTTGGTCACCGCATAGGATTTGCGTCAGTAGCAGTTGCGTCGGCGGAACTCGTACTGAACCAGATACGAAGTCATCGTATCCCAAATAGAGAGACTGAGATCACTATTGAAATGAGGCAGAAAACAGAAAGATAAGCAAGAAAAGGAAAGTTTCATTTTGAGGAAGCATTAAGCAGGTTGACATGGTTTGTCGAGAATGTAGATCACATCGCCCAAGGTATTATTTAGTGTTTATTTTAAAATAAACAGAAGCAGCCACCTAATCCGAAGCTTATTGTTACAACTCGAGCATGTTTGTGAGGCTGTTCGAAAACCAGTGTTTGTGAGGCTGTTCGAAAATCTCTCCGGATGCTTCAACTCGAGCACCGCTTTTTACAATGGTTACTTTTCCCCTCCTCGGAGTAAATTATCTTGCTTTCTCGTTAACGATTTGTGAGCGAAATTAGACACGAACAGGAATCATTCACTTATGTCCTTATAATCTGTAGAAAAAGCGTCTCCTGCAGACAAAACTTGACCCGTCTCCTTTACAAAAGCTGCTTTCCATAAAAGATTCACCGATCAAAAAACAGATGCTTTACCATCTCAATTATCCTTACGAAGATTTTTCTTTCTTCTAATCCAAAACGTGTTGCCAGCATATTCAGATCGAAAGAGAAGAGAAACTTCAACTGGGTCCACCGAAATTATCGTTTCAAGCTCTTCCACTCGGAAAACACTGCAGTCAGCGGTTAACCATGGTTGTCTGGTATTCCATTGACTTGGTTGGTCTGTCTTCGTGTGAAGAACAGAACTGTTAAAAAACCAGAGCACCACTCCTCTTTCCTGTCTGTCTTGGAGGCAATTGCCAGAGAAGCCATGAAATCCTTCTATTACATTACCGCTATATGCTACTTATCTCCTGCCTTCTTCGGCCTCTGCACTAGTCAAGAATTTTCTTCCGACTACATTTGCTCAAATAATCAAGGTTCCCAAGTAAGTGACCGCTTTACACAAAACCTGCACTTCCTCCTTACCTCTTTATCCTCCCAAATTTCATCTGAAAAGTTCTACTATAGCTCCTATGGGGGAGGACAGGACCGGGTCTACGGTTTGGCGCTCTGCAGGTATGATATGGATCCCTTCATGTGTCGGCGTTGCCTCCAATTTGCCACCAACACCATTTTACTCGAATGCTCACAAACAACCCACGGGATCCTGTGGCGGGAAGCTTCCTGCCTGATTCACTACGAAGCAGACGACTTCTTCGGATCGTTAGACGGCAGCAAACCTTTCATCTTCAGAAGTTCTGAACCAGATGATAACAGTCTTGCGATATACCATCTCATCCCTGAACTCATCTTCAATGCTTCCAAAGATCTGCATCGGTTTGCTAGGAAACTTCTGTCAGGACCAAACTATTCCAAATATGGAGTTGCACAGTGTACTCAGGATATTAGCAGTAATAATTGTTCCTTGTGCTTGGAGAACCTGCAGAAAGAATACCAGAAGTGTTGTAAAGGGCTGAGCTGGTGGCACATTCTTGCCACTAGCTGCTCCTTAATGTATGACAATACCAATTATTTCTCCAGTTCTGCTGAGTCGCCAGCTCAAGATACTCCTAACGGTAGCAGAAATAGGTCCAACCTAAGAAATCCAGGGAGGATCACGGGATACAACCCTCCACCACTATCCAATACTCCACCCATATCTGATCCAGGTTAGTTGCGTCATTTCTGTTCTAACCCATTTCGTTGCTGATAAATTGCGGTAGAATTAGAAGTCTCTTGCTCAGAAATTGTTCCGAAAAAACTCGTATTGGCTGTTTTATTTGTCAGGGAAACATTCAGAACACAATTGGGCGAATAAAAGGGTGCCGTTAAAGATGCTTTGGATCGTGATCGTCTGTATTATGGGACCGCTTGTAGTTTTTGGTCTTGTTGGTTCTTATACTTATTGTTCATGGAGAAGGAGAAGACAGAGGAAAGGTGAAAAAAAAAAATCATCTGGTTTTGATCATTTGATTGGGTTAATAAGCTGAAAATAATATAATACTTTGTCTCACAGGAGAGAATGTAAGCCAACAAGCTCTTTTGAAGGCGATGGGGCTTATAGGAAGAAGCGAAACCTTGTCAAAAGAAATCGTGGACAAAGAGGATAAGATCACTGGGGTTGATTTGCCATTGATAGATTCAGCTACCATTGAAGCTGCAACAAATGACTTCTCTGATTCCAACAAGCTTGGGGAAGGAGGATATGGACCGGTTTACAAGGTAAAATGATTTTCTATTTCTTTAGCAGAACAAGTGAGTGAAAGTATGATACAAGATCCATGGTTGCCCTGAAATTCTTACAGGGCATTCTACCTGATGGAAGGGAAATAGCAGTTAAAAGGCTATCAAGAAGCTCGGGACAGGGTTTAACCGAGTTCAAGAATGAGGTGGTTTTGATTGCAAAACTTCAGCACAGAAATCTGGTCAGGCTCTTGTATTGCTGCATGGAGAGAGAAGAGAAAATTCTTGTCTACGAATTCATGGCGAACACAAGCCTAGATGTCTACCTCTTTGGTTGGCGATCTCCCTCTTTCTCTCTCTTTGCTTAGCAAGACTCATCTCCCCTTTACAGCATAATATATCTAATCCACATTGTTTTGATTCCCTCCGTGTTAGATCCAACAAAAAGTTGTAAATTGGACTGGGGAAGACGATTAGTCATCGTAAAAGGAATTGCTCGTGGACTTCTGTATCTTCACGAAGATTCCCGCCTCAAGATCATCCACAGAGATCTGAAAGCTAGCAATGTCTTGCTGGATCATGAGATGAACCCCAAGATATCAGATTTTGGCATGGCCAGAATTTTCGAAGGGACTCAGAATCAAGCTAATACAAACAGAGTTGTTGGGACTTTGTAAGTGTAGCAATCTTTCTACTTCTTCTAGGTTCATTATCTTTGAAGAAAAGAGGGGCCTCTCTGATCTATCAAACGAAACCTGTCGTACCCAGAAAAGAAAAAACCCACAGATCTTAGTGTTTAACGTATTGCATTCATCATCAACTCTTCAATCCACTCACCTCTCCTGTCTTGACTTCTGTCAATTCTTCAATGAGGAACAGCGGTTACATGGCTCCGGAGTACGCCATGGAAGGACTATTCTCAGTGAAATCCGATGTCTACAGCTTCGGTGTCTTACTACTGGAGATACTCAGTGGGAGAAGAAACACAGGATTCTACCGCTCCAAACAGGCCTTAAGCCTCCTCGAATTCGTACGTCTTTCATGCAAATATCCCAATTTAGATCCTCTCTTCAAAACAAAACTCCTCACGATACAGAGTAATTTTACAGGCATGGCAACTGTGGTGTGAAGACAGAGGGCTGGAGCTGATAGACCCTTTGATCTCCGACCCATATTCCATAACTGAAGCCTTGAGATGTATTCAGATCGGGCTGCTTTGTGTTCAACAAGACGCAGCAGATAGGCCGACGATGTCATCAGTTGTTCTAATGTTGGGAAGTTCGTCGTTTCAGTTGCCGCAGCCTTCACAACCAGCATTTTCGGTAGGGAGAGGAGCTATAGAGCTGTGTCAGTCGTCCTCAAGCCAAGACACTTGCTCTGCAAATCAAGTCACTGTTACCCGAATGGAACCTCGCTGAGCGACGAAGATCACCATGCGGAAGAAAAGAGAAATGGAAAATGATCGACGGAAACTTAATTTAAATTTCTCGCTTTCGTACCATAATGCTAAGCTTATCTGCTAATAGATCTCAAGCTTTTTTTAGTACCAAGCTAAATCTCTATTGGATACAACTCCAAATATTGAGGAACTCGGAACGGATTTTGGACACAAGTTAAAGGGAGAGACTCAACTCTTCTTTTCTAGCCAAATTCCTTCCGACTCAATTCTGAATCCGGTCATCGGATTGACGAGTTCCAATCCAAATCAACCGATTCAAATGACAGCCTCCTCAAAAAGCTTACAGAAATGCCGCAAAAAAGCTCTCCTATTCATTCCATCAAACAACTTCCGTGCAGATGCCAAAATCAACAAATTTTATATAAAAACAAGAGAATTTCCAACAAAAAAACGTCCCATTGAAGCTCATTCAGGATAATCTCACAATGCACTCCTCCCAAATTCATCAATCCCCACAAGCCTCAACAGCAAATGGATAAGGTGAATTTGTCCGCCCTTCCGAAAACTGAACATCTACCGGTTCAAAATAAGTGCATCTCCTGAATAGCCGCCAGATCGTACCCCCGTATCATGAAATTCCACAAGAAAGAACTTCTAAGAATAACATGATTAAAGGGAAGACAAGCATCAGGCGCATACATGGAGCATAGCCTGGTCCTCAAATACGCGTCGTTCAGAAGAACGATAGAAACAATCATGTGGGTATAGAGTTTTCGGCCCCTTGGAATCATTTGGCGTTTATGACCGTCCGCGGAAACGAACCACACTGCAGTGAAGAACGAGGGATTTTGCGGCGGCGGAACGTAAAGGAGCCATTCATGAAGAAGAGGGGATAAAGAGCCAGCGGGAGGCAGCAGATGAATGTGAAAGATTTTAACAAATAAATAATTCACCAGTGGAATGTCTCGTAGACTCTTAGTCCCACATAGACGGCAGACGAATATTACCGATAAAAATTACAGTTAAAAACCCTTTCAGAGCACCTTGATATTCATCTTTGCGCTTGGGGCAATGACGCAGCTAGTGAGGTATTAACCGAGGCGCGTCAATTGCTGGTTGAAAACTATTTCCAAACCCCCTCTTTGGCCTGGGTTCATCCCTGGCCATCGAGAATTTCTGGAAGGGCTCTCTACCAGGGTAAAGCCCTACAATTCTTTTTACAAAAATTTCTGAACAGATGAGAAGGCAGAGGCCTGGCGAACCAGAGAGAACATAGAACCTACTCTTCCTCTTTGTTCTAAATAAAAACCAATCTCAAAAAGACGTAGACGTAGCAGAGCCTCAATAAATATGATACAAAATATACTTCCAATATCAATCTCCAAGGCCAGTTGAATGGGACTCAAATGAAAAAATAGATCCAGAAAAGACGAGCTCTAAGATACAATTCAGTGATACGACAGCAAGCTGGCACTCCCAGATACGATTTGTTACTATACAAATTACTATCACCTCACCGTGTTAGAACTCCTTTTATGTATTATTCCAATTATCTCACTACATAAAGATTACACTTAGACTCAGAAGGAAAAAACACAACAGCACGAAACTAGCATTAGCACTGAGCCTTTCAGCCTTGAGGCCCACAACTCAAACGAGATTCAGAAGATCGCATCTGGGTTTGTCTTCGAGCAGTGCCAATTTCACAAGCATTAACCATGTTAGCAAACCGAAGCGAGTCCAGTGATTCTCCAGAAGAAGAAGGTACAGGAGAAATATTAAGGAGCATCAGTGTCTTGGAATCACCTCCAAGGCAAGGCTGTATCAGTCCCACATACAATTCAAAGATCATTAGTGAAAAGTCCCACATAGTAAACAATGCCCATCATAAATTAACTGCCAATTAAAATAAACCAGAAACAGTAACACTCCCAAGGGGGTGGGGGTGGTGGAGGACAGCAAAAAAGCTCATAATTTAAAACATGGCATACCCATATAGAATACCTAGAAAGGTATAATGCAGTAAATGAAACATAAAAAATTTAAATTTATTAATTATTCTACCTGGAGAAGGTAAGTAAGCTTCGATTCCCTGTAAGGTATATGATTTGCTTTCTTTGTTAGCGAATAGATAACCTTCTTCAATGTTGTCAAGCTTAAATTAATGGCCTGAAAGTTAGTTTACAAAAGAGAAAATTCAATCAAATTTTGGACAAAAAATAATTAAAAAGACAATAATTGTGAGTACTCAAAACATTTTTATTATTACCTTAGCTTCATCCAGCTGATCACCAACTGACCCGCTCTTAGAAACACGTTCACTTCCAGCAAGATCAATTAGGTTGAGTACACCCTGAACTTGTTCTTCGGTGCTCTAGAGAAGTTAAATGACTAATTAGAGGAAGGCCAAACCGACCAAGGATATTGGCAGAGATGAGAATAATACCACACACAGATGAGATTTACCTTGTTTATTCCCGTTACCCTCAAAGTGAATACAAAATGGCTTCTTGAGGATTCCTCGTTCATCTGAGTTTTGCCTACAGACCTGTGACAGCAAAAGAACAGACGCCTCCAAAAGTTCAGTTTACATCTTCATTTCAAAAAGAATCACACACCTTGGTGCAGTTATTTTTAGCTTTAAAAAACATAAAAATTATCAACAATCAACTAATTCGTACAAACTTTGACCCATACTTTAAATCTTTATACCCAAAACAAATGGGAACAGTAAAAACATACACCACAATGAAGAGAGAAATTGACCTACCGGCTTTGGGCAGCCTTACGTAGAAGAGATGTAACCTCCTGAATGCTGCAAACATCTACAATCGTCAGATCAGAGACATATGTGTTGCCACCGGTGTCAAGCTTAATTGCATGCTGTTTCCCACTGTAGCTAGGACCACCATTTGACCGGTTCATGGATAAAAGATCCCGGATAGTTTCGTTGTATATCTCTAACATAGAAGCCTGCACATCAGTGAGATATTTCATTCATACAATGGAATATCTTCAAGCATTTTAAAGAAGATCTAAAAACCAAAATGACAGTGAACCGGTTGTCAGTCCAGTTCCAAATCAACTTGGTTTAACAACCACTGAAATCTTGATCATATAATTAATAATTTTTTTTCCAAAGGTTGATAAATTCCAATAAGAGATTAATAAAAAAGAAAACATGAAATATATCAAATTTGTGGAACAATATGTGCAGGGTGACACCCTTAACTGTACATGAGAAATCTGGTTTTATCTAACCATATCGAGATTGATTGGGGTAACTGGATGGCTACTTTAATTAAAAAATTCTTCAGTCTTATTGAAAATCAAAATTGTGGGTTGATCTGAACCCACCAGACAGCCATTTCTCAGCACAGTTCAGTGCAATACTCGTCAGTCTGATTGTTAGGACTATGCTACAAACCAAAATAAATTACTTAGAATTTAATTTGTAAAAAAATGAACAAAGTACAATCAGTTCAACCTGCATTTTGTAAGTCCAACCCTGTGATGTTTTAGTCTGGCTGGTCTGAAACATCTGCTCTAAAGAGCGGGGTATCAAACCCCTCTGCTCAGGTATATCAGGCTTACCCATCATTGTGTAGGTCTTACCCGAGCCAGTCTGTCCATATGCAAACACACAGACCTGGAAATACCACAAAATAAATGGATCAGAGAAAGAAAAATATAGCCCCGAAGCGATTGTGTGGTGACAACCACAAAACCAGTAATAGTAACTGTTACAACGCATATAAAATAAGAAGAAAACAGTATTTTGTCTGACCATGATTCTGAAGTAGATCTTTTGTCCTTTATGTATCATCGTTGCAAAGAAAGCTTACAGTAAATATCTTCTGTACTTCTTGATGTCCATTTATATCTTCATTTTTTTGTATTTGCTGACTATATCTACCAACGGTGCCTTCAAATTTTAATAATTTCAGAATCAGCTAACACCAGATCTTAACTAGCACATAATTGTCCCAGTTGTCAGCATAGCATGGTATAGCAATGAACTCACAGAAACCACATAAATCATACAACCAGAGAAACTTTAGTTGCATCAGGCTGCAAACCAAAGCAACCCATGTTGAACGCATGTTGCTTTTATAACTACGGGAATGCAGTTCATGAGAATGGCAACACACTTATGTTCTTTCCAGTCAGATTGCTTACATCAATAGCTACATGAGAGGTTCCTAACAGCCACTTGCATTTGGCCACTTACCCAAGGCCCACGGCAATTTTTAAACTCCCTGTAATAATGAAACACAATAAATCACGTGCAGAGATCTTACCTTGTATCCATCAAGAGCACTCTGTACCAGTTGCGACATTTCTACAAAAACTTCTTTCTGAGAAGCATCATGGCTGAAAACTTTATCAAATGAAAATGGGTATTTTTGTCCTGTCAACAAGAGAAGCACAAATCAGCATCAGTGTGTGGTCTTAATACCAGCCATTCACATATAAAACTTTAAAAATAATTAAATTAAAAGAATTACCATTATATGTTAACTCAATACCCCGTCCAAGCAGCTCTGTGGAGGAAGGATAAGAAACAGATGCTTCTGTGCTACCACAATCATCATCCGGTAATAAAGGTCGGACCCTACAGAATACGCGAATATTCCCTTTGAGTTCCTGCATCATACCGCAGACAGTTCAGCAGAGAGTATGTTATAATATACCATTAAGAGAAGGCAAAATCCAAACATACCAATATTGAATTATGCAGTCTTTTACGCAGCTCTTCTCCTTCTCTAAGTCTAAGCTCTGATTCTGCTAAACGATACTCCAAGTCCTTTATAACTTCCCCTTGATCTTGGCATTCTGCCCGTTTTTCCAAGACAGACAAGTCTGCCATCTGTAATAATGAAAATTTCATCAAATTCTTCTTGACCAAAAATACAGTCAAGCAACATAACAAAATGACAAGAAAGAACAGAGAAAGATGTACCTTCAGCTTGTCATTTGCAGCATCTAGTTGATGCCGTAATGTTCTTATTTGTTCTTGTTGAGATGAGCAGGTCTCCTGCAGAAGAAGTCATTGTGGTCAATAAAATATTGAATTAACACAGTGAATTAAGAAAAGCTCCTTGGCTCTTTCCCCCTTTCTTCGAAGTAATCAAACCTCAAGTAAATCGGTTTTTGTTGTCAGGTTTTCCAGCTCAGCAGTTGATTTTCCCGTCAATTCATTATAACGCGCTAGCTCAGCCTTTAGAGCCTGAACTTGAGCAATCTGCAGATCACGATCATCTCTAACTTGTTGAAGCTCTGCTCTAAGGCATCCCACCTCATTAGTCAATGCTTCCTTCTGTCTCACCGCATCTTGTTGAGATGTCTACAAAAGCAAACCAGGAACAAGTCAGCAAACATGGAAGAACCAAGAGGAAAGAGATGCTGTTTGCATGTGTAATCAATGTTAAATTTATAAATAAATCAAAAAAAGATACTGAACTTACTCTGGTAGAAGTCAATTGCTCCTGCAATAAAGCAGTGTGTGCCCTTAAACTGCTAAGAGTCTCCATCATGGCATTTTTTTCCTTATTTAACCTTGTAGTGGTCTCATTTGCCGTGGAAGCATCCATTTGAAGTTTGCTGTTGTATTGCTGTAAACTTGTGTTATACTCCTGCAGGCGTTTGTGGTTATCGAGAAGAGACGACATCTGCAAGAGTATAATCATGAACAATTTTTCATTAGCTTCTTAAAATGGGAACATTTGGACAAGGAGTTCACAAGTAGAGTCCAAGCCATTTTTATACATGCTGGTTAGCCTTTTGAGCTTCATGTTGGGCCTTTTCAAGCTCTTCAGTTAGAGACGCCTGTGATTTCTCAGCAGCAACTCTCGCCTCTGATTCTCTTTTATAGGATTCCATAGCTGCCTGAAATTTAGATACAATGATAAGGCAAATGAAGTTAAAAAAAAAAATAGTTCTCCTATAAACTACTCAATTTTGAAATATCAATCAACCTAATGCATAACGAGTTACAAGTTATAGATGCATACATTTTAATGAATTTCTTAAATCTTCCATTTTCAGATAATATTAATGAGATTAACACTCTTACCAACTTATCAGTCATTTCCCTGGAAAGTTTCTCCTCCAAAGTGGTATTTTGCCCCCTTAACTCGGCAACAACAGCATTAAGCTCCTCCACTTTGTTTTTTATTTGAGCCTCTAAAAAAAATTTAAACAGAAACAAAAAAATAAAAAATGACAATTTGAATGTATTAGTCGAGTAAATAAGCTGAAAAAACTTATGAAATTAATACCAAGATCAGCTGATCTTCTCTCAGAAGATTCCAAAGAATTCTGGAGTTTTTCCTGCTCTTGCTGATAAGTGATTTCGAGCTCTTGAAACCACTTAACACAAACTTTAAGCTTCCTGATGTAGTCAGTCATTTGATCACATTTTCCCTAACAAAAGAGAATTTAATTATGAGAAAGAGGAACCAAACTTGTACCAAAACTGAACTATAAAGCGAAATGCACTGAAATGGACAAAATAAACGAAAGCATTCAAAGAAAAAAAAAATCAACAAGGAAACATTCAAAAAAATAAACCAAAACATTAAACAAAATTCAACAAGGAAACGACACTGACTTTGTAATCAAATTTGTTCTTTCCTTTTGTCTTCTTTTCGTTCAAGAGTGCCTCTACTTCCTCACGACTAAACTCAATGCTGCCGACTGCACTTCCACAATCTGAAGCCCCATTCGTCAAAGAATCACCGCCGCCGTTACTGAGATCTTGGCCGGAATTAACAACAGAGAACGCCTGGCGCGCACGGAGTGGATTTGCTTGCCCCACCATCTTCCCTACGGCAATCTTGCGCCTCTTGTCTACTGGAATCTCATCTCTATTCTCCTTCTTCTATATTTCCAAAAAAAATAATAACTAAACGTATAAAATCGAAACCCATATATTTGAACAAAAATTGAGGACAAAAATAGAAAAAGCAATCAAGGGACACAGAGAGACCGAAACCCCTAACCCTAGTGAGTAAAGAGGAGCAAACCTTACATTTGAAGGGCTACGGATGACGTTGGTGGGGGGCTTTGCCGCATTCCTAAAAGACATTTCTGCAGATGACGAAACCAGAGCAAATATAGAGCAACGAGAAATCGGACACAGATAGGCAGAAATGGAGCTGTTTTCCGTCTGCTTCTCGTGGGTCCAGAGATTGCGTTTGAAAGAGGCGAGGGATCAGAGAAGGGGATACGCGGATGGATGGTGTATCAAAGAAAGCAAAAATAAAAAAACACTAAATTTGAAAGGTTTCTTCTCGGTGACTGTCGTTGCTTTCGCTAACTCAGTCTCTCTCCTCTCAGTTGTTTTGGTTTTTGCTGTAATGGAAGGGCGAACGAAGTTTGAATTTTTTTGAATTGAGATCGACCGCCATCAGCGTTCCGGTCAACGAAATACCATAAATACCCCCAATCAATAATCATGTACCAGAGTTGACCCACAACAAGCGATGGATTGATCTACCTCCACTGGGTCCCACAGTTTGCCATTCCGTATTCAGCAGCGCATCTCCGTGGACCCATTCTTAGCAGACCCACCTCCTGGCTTAAACTCGAAACCCAGTAAATCCGTAATTAATTGAGGAAAAGTGGGCAATGATTTAACAACAGATCGACAGACCTCCATCGATCATCGCTCTCGTAAACCGGAAAAATTCTACGGGAGCAAGCAAGCGTCACTTTAAGACTTCACCTTTCTAGCTCTGGTCATGGCAAAACTGAAGCACGCAGCCATTGAAGCAGATGGACCAGCCATCGCCACTCTTATTCGTAAGGTGCCGAGTACAAATTCGGAAAGCTGAGGGTGAAGATTCGGGGAGTTTTACCATTCATGTCTGCGTCTGCCACCTTGAAAGCTCATCGATTTGTAATCTCACCTCTCGAAAGGCTTTTGATTCAAAAGCAGAGTGATGCAGTCAATGGGGAGGCGGCGTTCGAATGAAGGTCTTTCACCAAACTTAATGGAGACAATCCATCTTTCGCTATAGTTACGCGGCAACTGGTTTGACAGGCGCGGGCTGCTTCGGGGAGAAGACCCAGAAATCCCAGTCATCGACTCGCGACATGACGAGTGGGTAAGTAAGGGTATAAAAATGTCCAAACGATCAACGCGCTCGGCATTTCTAAACAGGGAAATGAATCGTTGATTGAACCGGGTTAAATCTTATATAAACCGAATAAATGATAAAACCCATCTTACCGGAGAACCAGCGAACCTGCTGACCCGTGGGTCAATTGAGTCACTATTGCGCCGGGCAGGTCCCTCCTTGTGACACATCAAACATCCTGTCTCCCTAGCCATAACAGTAAGGCTTTGTTTGGAACGCTACAAAATAAAAATAAAAAAAATCAGAATTTGATTAATATTATTCTTAAAAATAGTCTAGTAAAAATTAGATAATGATTAATTTTTAATTTTTATTAACTATTTTTTGAATAATAATGGGCAAGTTTTATTTTTATTTATTTAATTTTGATGCTTTTTTTATATCTACCCCTTATAATTAGATTATAATTATTTTTCTTTTTAATGTGGTAAATATATTTATTTAAGAATTTTTTAAAACAATAATAATATTTGTTGAATTTGGGATCTATCAAGACTCGAGGGTTGGATTATACACGTACAAGTGTAAGGATAGCCTGAAGCCTCATATCAAACTGTTCCACGTGGGATCTTGTGAATGGCCAATATATCAAATCAGCCTGTGCAGAACGTGGCTCTAGATCGACACGTGTCCGCCTATCGCTGGCGGAAACGAGAACTTATCCAATGAAAAAGAAGCAGATAAGGGAGCAGCATGCATCACAAACAGAGACTCCACCCTGAGACAAAATCCAAATAAAATCCGCAAATATATCTCTTTCGCCCAATCGACTGATAGGAGTCCATAGAGAAGAGAAAGCAGAGGGAGATTGAAGACGGATGGCTATGGCGTCCATGGCTGGATTACGCGGCTCCTCTCAAGCTGTACTGGAAGGCAATCTCCAGATCAGCGGGTCTAGAAGCTTGACCGCCGGAGGAAGCGGTCGGTTGGCAATGAACAGATCGGGATTTGGTACAATTAGAGCTCAGCAGCAGCCGACTGAGAGCAGTGACGTGGTGGTTCAGAGCGGCCGCCGGGCTATTCTTGGCCTCGTTGCCACCGGGATCGCGAGTGGATCGTTCGTTAAGGCCGTGCTTGCTGACGCTAAGTCCATCAAGATCGGACCACCTCCCCCTCCTTCCGGTGGATTGCGTGAGTTACTTATCCTTTCCTTTTTCGTTTTTTTTCTGTTCTCTTTCTTACCGAATGAATAAGAACAATTTTCGTAATCAAAGTTGATTAAGCATGAGGATTGTTTACAGATCAGATAACTCTACAATTTTAAAATCATTGAAGCAGAAGTTCAGCGACATTTAATCAAGTATGAGGCAACGGAATGGATACATGATTTCAAATGCGTGAAATATCGTTGTAGCTTAACAGAAAACAATGTCGCCATTTTACTCGATTTTCAGCTCTTTTGATGTCCAAAAAATTTGCATAACGACGGAAGATGTCCTTTTGAGTTCCACTGCTGTTCCAGTTTTATAGCCATGAGATTTATGGCTGCTGGTCCCAATCCTTTTAAATGGCAATACAAGCTTACTGTGTATTAATTATGCTGCTCTCGTTGATTCTCTGAACAATACTATCTTTTCTTTTAATTTGTATAATATACTGTGTATGATAATTTACTAACTTGTTTTTGGCATTTCCTGCTATTTCTTGTGGCGGCAGCTGGAACTCTGAACTCCGACGAGGCAAGAGACTTCGACTTGCCTCTAAAGAACCGATTCTACATTCAGCCACTTGCTCCTGCTGAAGCCGCAGCGAGGGCAAAGGAATCCGCCAAGGACATTTTGGGCGTAAAGGATCTGATCGATAAGAAGGCATGGGCATCTGTGAAGAACGATCTCCGCCTGAAGGCGGGATACCTCCGATACGATCTCAACACCATCATATCCGCCAAACCCAAGGAGGAGAAGAAGTCCCTCAAGGATCTCATTGGGAAGCTCTATGCCACCATCGATGATGTAAGATGAGAAAAAAATCCAATCCTCATTATGCAGTATCCTTTACTTGACAGGAGAATAACAATACCTTTCTTTTTGTCATTTTGATTGGCAGTTGGACCATGCAGCAAAGATCAAGAGCACCCCTGAAGCTGAGAAGTCTTATGCCAAGACCGTGGCAGCCCTCAACGATGTTATCGCCAAGCTAGGATAGAACAGTGCGTCTCTACTTCTTGTAACGACTACTTCCTCTGTTTTTTTTTTTTTCCTGTTGGATTCAATCTGTATCTAACTATCTGTGCATCTGTATTCAATACTGGAAGAATAGCCAGTTTTTTAGCAGTGGGATTCTGAAAAAAATAAAAAACATTATGAAGATAGACATTGCCATATTTCAATTTCCTGTTCAAACTTGCATAGCCTCCCTTCCAATGCCATTAATGGTTTTGATATAATTGGTGTAGAGCTGAGTTCAGATTTGCTAGACCAGTGTTCTAACGACAAGGCTGATTACCTCCAATTACATAAAAATAAATAAAAAATGATGGACCCATTTACATAAACAGATGGTTCCATCTGCATATCTGACCCTGATTTGTGACTGCATTGGAAGCAGACAATACTGAAGTTTAAATTTTCTAGACAATCCATGAGAAATTACTACTCGCAGAATGCAGGAAACCCTGGCACTCACTCACGAAATGTTTCAGATTTGGCTAGTTTTCTCATGAACATATTAATCAATTCAATTAATGGGAAGTTGCTTATTTGGAAGAAGAAAAAAAGCCAAGGGCGATTACCCAATGCCAGCAAAGACTTTGTTTTTCTATTCACTTTGTGGCAACCCTTTCGACAGTCTTAGAGTGATCATTACGATCTCTCTCTGAGCCTGTTCTGGATTGATGGCAGAAAGGAGCTGCAGTGCTGAAGGGACCTACACGTGCACTTGACAATCACCGCAAAATCAAGCTGGATTACTCGCTTTTCATTTTTTATTGAAAAGATTCTCACCGTTTCCATTTCACTTTAAAACCAAGAATTTGCTGTTCTTTTTAACAAATTAAACGGATCTGTCCTTTCAGAAGCTGTTTGCAGTTTTTACAGAGAGACATGGAGGCCCTAGGCGTTCATATAGCAAAGTCAAAAAAGTTTCGAACTCTATAATTTTATAGCATGCGGCTGGATTGCAAAAGCGATGTCTCTGTCTCCCAAACCTCGTTGAGGAGCATCTCCATCGTTGATTCAGGGGACTCTGCGGAATCCGAAGAATAAAGAAAGAAGACAAAGGGGGGAAAAGAAAGCAGAGAAGAAGACGGTAAAGACTAACAAAGCTTTACTTTCCTCTTACAGCTAATCTCTGCTACGAGTTATCTGGTTGATACCGTTCGCCTTTATTCGTATTCTCTTCTTGTTTCTTATACAAACAAAGATTAAAACTCAGATAGAAGCTACCCATCTTAGTCTTCTTCTTCCAGAGCTACAGAGCAAAAATGGCCAAAATTGGGGGTGCCTTCGTTTGTTTGTTGATCGTAGTGATGGACATTGTTGCTGGGGTGGTGGGAATTCAAGCAGAGATGGCTCAAAACAAGGTAATAGCTTTTCTTTTTCAGTTTTCATTCTTCAGTGACTGAAACTTCTCAAATTTCTCCGAGTCCTTACCTGTAACAGTTCGTCTTTTTTTTTTTTTTTTTTGCAGGTTCACCATCTCAAGTTTCTGATTTTTGAATGCAAGGACCCAAGCGAGCAAGCTTTTAGGCTCGGCCTCGCCGCAGCTGGGATTCTCGCCTTAGCTCATGTAATCGCCAATTTATTGGGTGGATGCATGTGTATCTGTTCCAAGGAGGAGTTTGTGCAATCATCAGCCAACAGACAACTAGCAGTCGCTTGCCTGTTCCTCTCATGGTAACCCGAGTCCTGCAACTCTCCACTTCAATTCATTACTTTCTGCAATCTGAATCGTTTCACTTGCTACGATCAGGATCATTCTGGCAGTTGGGTTCTCGATGTTGCTGATCGGAGCCATGTACAACAACAAGATGAGGACTTCGTGCGGGTTCTCCCACCACAATTTCTTGTCAATCGGAGGTATTCTTTGCTTCGTTCATGGGCTTTTCTGCGCTGCATATTACGTCTCTGCGAATGCGATTACCAGGGAAGACAAACCCAGTCGACGGGGAATAGGGAGCCAAATGACTTAGAAGACCAGAGGTGGCAGCAGTTCCTGGGACCAAATTTCTCTCAGAGTTGATCCATGGTGGAAAGTGGGTTGCTAATGGCAATGTGAATCAAAACTAGCTTAGATTTTTCTGTTCATGATGTATGCTGTTCTTCATTTCAGTCAAGTTGTTAATTTCAGACATCCTCACCTTCTCATTACATAGAATAACGATTTGCATCGTGATTTTCTTACTCAGAATTGGAACCCACTTTTAAAGTATCGTGAAAAGTGATACCGAAAGGTAAAGTGAATTGCTTAAAACAAATAATATATAAATTAAACTATTTTAGTCGAAAATAATAATTCACGTTCAATAGTAATTTCTCATTCACATCATCGGCTTAAATAGCCGGTTTACGGAATATACACGGAAGACTTATGAGTGATTAACGGGATTACATAATCATCGGATTTACAGAATATTTACATGATTTCTCCTTAAGGGAAGAAATCTTAGAGTAAATCTTAACACTCCCCATCAAGTTGGTGCATAGATATCACTTATGCCCAACTTGTCAAGACATTTGTTAAAAGCTCGGTAAGACACTGCCTTGGTTAGCACATCGGCAAGCTGATCCTCAGATCGAACATGAGGGACTTCAATGATTCTTGCTTCTAACTTTTCTTTAATAAAGTGTTTATCAACTTCAACATGTTTAGTTCTATCATGCTGGACTGGGTTGTGGGCAATATCACATGCGGCCTTGTTGTCACAATATAATTTCATAGGACTTGTCTGCTCAATATGTAGTTCTTGTATCAGATTTTTGATCCATAATAATTCACATATTGCCTTGGTCATTCCCCTATATTCAACTTCAGCTGAAGATCTAGCCACCACCTCTTGTTTTTTACTTCTCCAAGTGACCAAATTTCCACTTACAAATGTAAAGTATCCAGATGTAGACCGTCGATCTTTTATTGACCCAGCCCAATCGGCATCGGTATAACCTTCAATTTTCAAGTCACCTCCCTTTTTAAATAAAATTCCTTTCCCTGGAGATGATTTCAAGTAGCGCAGGATACGGTTAACGACATTCATATGTTATTCACTTGGAGAGTGCATAAATTGACTAACCACACTTAGTACATACGCTAAGTCTGGTCGGGTGTGTGCAAGATACATTAACCTCCCAACTAGTCTCTGATAACGCTCCTTGTTAGCAGGAACTTGATCTAAATGTATTCCCAGTTTTAGATTTTCTTCCATAGGAGTACTGACAGGACTACATGCTGTCATTCCAGTTTCCTTCAATAAATCCAAAGCATATTTCGTTGCGAAATGGTATGCTGAAAATCAAAAAGTCAAGGGGTGGTTGTTAACCTCTATGTTACCAGATATTATGAAGCGCTATATTCGGCTGCGTACCGCACGCGAAATATGGAATGCTCTGGAAAAGGCTTTCTATGATGGGTCAGATGAATCACAATTATTTTCATTGAATCAGAGAGTTTTCTCCACCAAACAGACTGGTCGTCCTTTATCAACGTATTATGGTGATCTGGTGGAAATCTTTCAAGAACTTGATCATCGTGACAGGACTATAATGAAAGATCCTGATGATGTTATCGCTTATAGGAAATCCGTTGAAAGATTGCGTGTTCATATTTTCTTAAACAGATTGGATGCAGAATTCGAACAAGTCCGTGGCAAAATTCTCAGAAAAGACCCGATATTGGATCTTGAAGAAGCCTATGCTTATGTACGTCGTGACTTTGTTCGTAGAACCACTTTAAATAGTGAAGTTGACCATGTTGAGACATCTGTGATGGTAGCACGTCGACCTAAGCCTAAAACAGCTCGACCAACTGGTCCTAATAATTATCAAAATCGAACATCAGGATCTCAGAATCGTAGCTATGAAGTTGGAACAACCAAACCAGAGCGCATTTATAATCACTGTGGCGAGATTGGGCATACAAAGGAACGATGTTATGAACTTATCGGGTATCCAGAATGGTGGGATCCTACAAAAGCGCCTCGCAAACGGAACTCCAAATCAAATAATCATGCTTCCATTGTAGTAGCAGAACCTTCCACTTCTCACACAACTGAGGATGCATCAGTCTTAATCGTTACATCTGGTAAGGTTCTTAATACTTCCACTCCTATTAGAAATAGTGAATGAATAATTGATTCTGGTGCTACTGATCATATGACCTTTGACAATCATCATGTTAAAAGTATGAAACCATCTGAACAACATATTGTATCTACAGCAAATGGTACTCCATCTCACGTTATTGGAGAAGGTTCTATCACTCTCACTGAAAATCTGAGTCTTGATTCTGTATTAGTTGTTCCAACCCTCAATTATAATCTATTATCATTTGCTCAAATAACTCGTACTCTGCATTGTATTCTGGTTTTTTGGCCTAACCTTTGTATTTTTAAGGACATTCGAACTCAGAAGACAATTGGGTATGGTATTAGAAGGGGAAAACTCTATTACCTTGATCTGCAGCCAGAAAGTTTTCATCAGTTAGCCCAAGCGTTCTCCATGAACTGGGACCATACATCATAGTTGACTTCGGTAAGAGTGACACTGGTTGTAAAACTAGAGTTTTCAGATTGCACATGAATAATCGGTGTTAATTTCTTCGACATGATGAAAAAGAAGGTCCGTAGAGTGATTCAGTCTAGTCTGGTTCGCTTAAAAATATTGGTCCGGTCCGATCCGTAAACTGATTTGGACTGGTTCGGTTCGCTCGATTGGGTTGATGGTCCGTCCGCTCGACAAAAAATAATTTAACAGACCTAAGTTCAAAAAAAAAATTCTTTTTTTACTGTACCTCTTCTTCGTCGAGACGACGAAATTTCGTCTCGACAGTGCGTCTCTTCCCCTTCGCCGGCGTTAGCTGGGCTGACGATTTTCTGGAAGATCGTCGTCAGTGAAGGTCTGCTAAGGTCCGAGCAGTGGCTCGACTACGATCGTTGACGGCCTGCGGAACGTCCGAACAGCTCTATTTCGCGGTGAGTCGTCGGTCGGCGACGCTTTCTGATGGAAGGCCGAGTAGTGGCTCGGATACAGTTGTCGGCGGCCTGCGGAACGTCTTGACGAAGCTTTCTAGTGGAATATCGTCAGCGGCGGCCTGCGGAGCTTCCGAACAACTCTGTTTCGCAGTGAAACAGAGTTTAGATTACGGTTCTTCGGCTACGACTACGAAACAGAGCTTTCGCTCTGCTCTTCGATGACGAGAAGGAGAAGGAGATGATTCTCCTGCTCTGATACCAAGTCGAAAATAATAATTCACATTCAATGTTAATTTCTCATTCACATCAGCTTAAATAGCTGGTTTACAGAATATACACGGAAGACTTATGAGTGATTAACAGGATTACATAATCACCAGACTTACAGAATATTTACATGATTTCTCCTTAAGGGAAGAAATCTTAGAGTAAATCTTAACAATTTTATACTTACACATGAATTAGCTCAAATTTACAAAGTTATCTCTCTAATGATTTGGATAACTGTGGATGGAGATGGTGCCTACCTATGTGAGCTCTCCAACAAAATCTTCTAACATCCTTAACTTGGACACAATTTTCGATGAAGCTTTCGATGTTGAGGATGATCTTGATGAGTGACACTCTTGGTCGATTTTTTCCTTCCATTCTATCGTCTCCTAATTTGTTTGTTGATCAGCAAAATGTCGATGGAGTACTCTGAGCATCTCTAGACAGACCATGGCAGTATGAGAAGAACAAAGAGAGATTGACAAAGGCTTGTTGGTGGATAAAGAAAGTTGGTGTCTTCTATTCTACTTCCTAGGAAGTTGTTATCTTCTATTCGACCTCCATAGATGTTGTTATCTTTTGAGTTTCGATGGTAGGCAATACCATGATTGTCGTCTAACTTGTGAAAAATGGTTGCATAGTTTACTAGTTTACATTGACGAGAACGTCAGTGCCGAATCTATAGATGCGAATCTCTTATTATTAAAGATGCCGAATCTATAGATGCGGTATTGTAGATGTGAATCTTTCATTATCAAAGAGAAAGTGAAAATCAAAGGAGAAATCATACATATGGAGTTTGTCGATTTTGTAAAATTGTGACGAAAAAATGTTAAAGAGCAAGTATTGAAGAGTATTACGTTTGATTTTTACACTAAGAATTTCACAAAGCCAAAATTAATACAGTAAAGTCTTACAATATGAGGTCTCATAGAAGAGTGTTAGTTAAATGTATTTTAGTTGTATTAATATTTAATTATTTGATGACTTATCTTTTAATGTTTAAATTTTTGTGTAATTGAGAAAAAAATGTAGTTTAATTGTAATTGGATTCTACCTACTTATTTTTTTTAATTATAAATAGAGGTTTATGTATTCAAATTACTTAAAGTCAATTAAGTTTTTTTTCTTTTTAAAAAATTCAACAAAATCGGGTGGAGGACCTCCGTAAAATGGTGTTAGACGAGTCGAAATGGAACAAAAACAAAGATGAAGAACAATAAGACGAGCAGGAAGTGGAAGAAAGAGGGTAGGAGAAATTTTTTAGTTTATGGTTTAATGTCATAGCGTTAAACATCGAGTGAATGTGAAGTCATTGGTCTCATGGGAGTGAATTCACTTTCACTCCCCACTTAAACAATTCTCTAACGATTTTTGGGCCACTTTCTCAGAGTGTACTAACTGGCCCTAATGTGCCTTAAACATATTAATATTTCATGATCATAATTCAATTGCATTTGTTGGAGATTTAATTTATTTTTTAATTAATTAATAAATTTAAATATTCAATTAGAGCTTGATCTGGTATTTTGCTGAAAATTATAACTTCAACAATATTTTTAATATTCTAGAAATAAAAGAAATTAAGACACCAACTAGTAAAATGAAATTTAAATAATAATATGTATTTTTTAAAAAATTTCAAAATGGTTTGGAAGTAAAATTGGTACGTGTCACTATTAGGATGAGCCATATGTCAACGTTTTGGGCTCACTGCGTCGACTTTTATAAGCAAGAAAATATAGAGGGTAGTTTCGTCATTTTCATGTCGTCCTGCTTGCCGTAACATGAAACCTTTTTGTTAACCCATCTGACCGTCCATTATGTCCACGTTTAACGGATGGGATCGTAATCTTCGTCGTCCCTTTTGATTGGTGTTTCGTGAATCTCTCGCACTATAAAATTCCTCGCAAGCGCGAAAGGCAAATATTTTCGTGCTCGGTGCGAAGCCAGCAAATTGAAGCTTCATCGTCTCCGTTCAGTTGAGTGAGGGGATTCCGGTTCTGTAATTCTAAAATTTCGGCGACTACTTTTGAGTGGCTCGTAGGCGGAGATAATGGCGGGGAGAGGAAAAACTCTGGGATCGGGCGCGGCGAAGAAGTCGGCGTCGAGGAGTAGCAAGGCGGGTTTGCAATTTCCTGTTGGAAGAATCGCGCGGTTTCTGAAAGCCGGAAAGTATGCAGAGAGGGTGGGTGCTGGAGCGCCTGTTTATCTTGCTGCAGTTCTTGAATATCTTGCGGCAGAGGTACGTTCTTTTCTCGTTAATTTCGTGATTGTATGTGAATTAGGGTTTTCTTTTTCCCTCTTCGAACATCTCGGCCGAAGTCCTCCTCTGTTCGTTGAAAGATGGTCTGGGTGAAATTTTATCAGCAAATTTTCGGTCCTTCTCTTCTATGGATTGGTGAAAGCGTACTTTGAACTGATTTCCCCCCACGTCGAACTCTTCGCTTTTGCGGCTATTTCTATTTATGTTTGATTTCAATTGGTTCTCAATTGGTAACTGCTTACTCTACAATGAAATTGTTCATGAAGCCAATAGTTCTTAACAAGATTCGTTTTTAAAATAGGGTGACACGTATCATTCTCTGTTTTGTGCCACCAATTAAATCCTGGACAGGCCAAATATGGCTTAAATCGATTATCGTCAACATCAAATTTCAGCTGATTTACAAGAATTCTCGCCGACTTACTATCTTTCTTCTTTTTTCCTTTTTTCTGTTTGGATTTTTCTTGAATGAGAGATGGCTTCATAGCTTTGGTGAATTAAATAGTCTCTTTATTACGACGTTTTAATTGAAAACGGCGGTGACGGAACAGGTTCTTGAATTGGCGGGCAACGCCGCCAGGGACAACAAGAAGACTCGGATCGTGCCTCGTCACATACAGTTAGCAGTGAGGAACGACGAGGAGCTGAGCAAACTGCTTGGGGCGGTGACAATCGCAAACGGTGGAGTGATGCCCAACATCCACAATCACCTTCTCCCGAAAAAGGTCGGGGGTGGCTCATCCAAGGGCGCCGCTTCCGATGACAGTTGATTGCATCGCTATAGTCGTCCCAATAGGTCTCTGGTTCTTCTCTTTTCTTGAAAGAGGTAGTTGTAGGCGAGTATTAGCATACCTGCTGTGAATATGTATGATGGTGCAGTTTGATGATTGATATGACGCTCTTTCTGCTCGTGCATTCCAAAGAAATTGTTCATGTAACAGATTTAACAGGAAACGGGTTTGATTTTAACTGCAATTTCACCGGTGGGTTCATGGTTATTTTTGACGCGACCATTGAAATTTGGGTTATTTCTAGGACAGAGACGTGCCTGTAACGAGTAAAGGTGAAAGCCCCTCGTAGCGGTCGTTATACCAATTTGAATGGTTTGTAGACTCATCTTCCCGTTAAGGAAGGAATTTGTAGACCCAATTCGGTTTGGAGCCAAAGTTTTCCATCTCGAATTTTCTTTTCGTGTTTAAAGCCTCTAGAAGCAAATCTTTGTTCTCAAAACTGGCAATTTCTTCTGTATATCCACAAGAAGCTTCCCACAACTATGGAATTAATTTTCTGGTAGTGTGTGAACTTCCCTTTCTCTCGACGCTGGCTAACGCCTGAATTTTTCTCGTGGATGGAATTCATTCTCTGGAAGAGTGACGCCTAATTATATATTTTATTTAATATATTTATGACTTTGAATACTATTGTATATTACTAATTTAAAAGTGACAATTAAGATATCATAAAAATAATCTTATCAAATATCTTCTTATTAAATTATTTATACTAAACAAAATATATCTTATTTTATAAATAAAATATCCTATTTATTTATTATTTCAAGACTTTCAATATTGTATATTAAATTAATAATTTTAAAATGACAATTTAGAGATTGTTAAAGTAAGAATTTGAATTAAATATTTACATAATATAAAATATATTTAACTAAACTTATCCAATTTCCACTAGAATTTTCGTTGTTTAAGAAATTTTTCTTACTCCCATCAGTCACAAATTTATACGTATGTGAAAAAGCAAGTAAAACAATTCCGATTGATTTGATGTGTTGAGTTTTTATCCCATGCTGCGGATGATCGATGCTGTACAGCTAACAGAATTTGCCTAGTACAATATCATAGTGATTCATCAAATTTAGGGTTCGTCTGGAATAGAAATAAAACGACAACACCTAAAGAGGCAGATGCCACAAGAAGTTTCGTATCAATTCACAGCTTCATCTTCCATTACAGATTTGTAAGATCTGGAACTAACATCTCTTTGCCCAAACGAGAAAAAATAGAAGACTTGGAAGGAATTTAAAAAAGGAAAAGAAGAAACCAAATTAATTATCGTCGTCAGCAGCAGACGCGCCTTTTCCAGAACTTGAACCAGCTTTCTTCGGCAAAAGAAGATTGTGAATATTAGGCATCACTCCGCCGTTTGCAATCGTAACCGCTCCCAACAATTTGCTCAACTCCTCATCGTTCCTCACAGCGAGTTGTATGTGTCTCGGCACGATTCTCGTCTTCTTGTTATCCCTAGCAGCGTTCCCCGCAAGCTCCAAAACCTTGAGAAATAAAAAAAACAAATCTAGTTAAGTTTCGTAAATAAGCCAATTAAACCCTAAAAAGCCTTCTTCAACGATCAAAATCGTTAACCGATTCAGGAAAAAAAAAAGAATAAAATACCTCAGCAGCGAGGTACTCCAAAACGGCAGCCAAGTAGACCGGAGCGCCGGCGCCGACTCTCTCGGCATATTTACCGGCCTTCAAAAAACGAGCTATACGCCCGACGGGAAATTGAAGTCCGGCTTTACTACTCCTGGAAGTAGCCTTCTTCGTCGCTCCGGCGCCCAAGGATTTTCCACGACCGGCCATGGTGATTCAACGGCAGAGACGAATGATATTTTCGTAGATTCGGTGGCGAGGGCAGAGAGGAACGAAGATTCTCGCCAGTTGGGTGTTCGGGGGTACACGCGTTAACTATTTATATAGAGGGAAAAGGGAGAAAGAAAGCGAATGGGAGAGCAGCACGCGGATCGTAATCATGAGCCGTTCATTCACGGTAGTACCTGAACGGTCGGATGGTTAAGCTCTGCCTATTTTCAAATTTGGCGCGATTTGGATTTGGAGCCTGCGGTTCAAATGTTTTTTGGGAGGTGAAAGTACCAATCCGGACGAGTCGACTCGCGAATACTTTTAGTGTCTTCTGATGGACTCTTAGTGGCTTAAATCTGTTTGGATTAAGGAAAAATTTAGACTTATATTATGAGTCGAATTTTGAGAAATCTGATAGAACAAGAGTTATTGAAGGAGGATAATAATTTATTTCTACGATTAAAACGTATTTTCTAGTAGTAGTTAATAAAAACATCATGATGCAAAACTTCTACAATAATATGAGACGATCAAACACAGTGGGATGACAAATTTGAAAGTGCATAAGAAAAGCCAAATGGATTACAGGGGATACCATAAAAGAGTTCAAATTCTGTAGCATAATCTTATAATCTTGGGATATGATGTTTCAAAGAACTCCAAACCTAATTCTACTAGATCACCTCATCAATCATCAATCATCAATCATCTTCATTCGAAGTGGGGAATCATCAGAGGCAGGGCCTGTAACAAAAAAAAAATATTAAAAACAGAGAGTACATTAGTCATGCTATGAACAAAAAAGAAATAGAGTTCACAAATAGCTTCCAAAGATCTGGGTAAGGTGAATCATTTAGGCTTCATTCTGAATTTCAATAGCAATCGAAACAAAAGCATTTCAGAGAATAGTCACACAAAAAACCCATGAGAATAATAAAACCAGCAGCACATTACTTCAAAAAATTGATCGGTTGTGCATGACACAAGATTCAAACAAATAATCAACTAGCATAGATACTATAAAAGTCAGTAAACCTCTTTTCAGGGTTTTCACAACTGCTTTAACCATGACAGGCACAGTAGGCAGAAAGCAGATAACAATAATTTGTAGATGTTTTCCAAAGAACAAAGTAAAATGACTGAACCCATGGAGAATCCTACTTCAATAACTCTTGTCATCTACAGACTGTTTACTGGCAATAATTTGTAAACTGTTTACTGCCAAAGGGCAATCACTATCATCTACAGACTGGCTAACCATTGTACTAAAAATTTTTATACACTAATCCTGTGTTTAGGCTTATTTTTATTCCTTGGAGACAGCATACACAACTGGCTAACTTAAAAACTATAATATTCATTTTCACTAATGGCTTCCACATGAAGTAGGCATCATCTCTGTTTGTTAAAAGTTAGAAAGGAAGTGGGGATGCCTGCCTCTTGTCAAACCAATGTTGTTTCATTGAATCTTGTTGAGAGATAAAGTCCCACATTCAAGTGTTAAGAAAAGTTAAATAGGTTATAAGATTGGACAATAAGTCTCCTAAGTGGCTGGTCATTTTTGGGATAGAACCGGGCTTAACCTAACAATAATACCAAAGTAAGATGTGTGCTTGAGCAGAGACCTGGATTGTGATCCCTAGGTTACTTACATATTGTGGGCTCCATGAGATAAAGCTAGGTTATTTGTATGTTGTGTGCTCCACTGCAAGTGTTGAGTGGGCAAAAGTCCTATATTGAAAATTGTTAAGAAATGTTAATCGGTTATAAGGTTGAGTGAAAAATCTTTTAAGAGGCTAATCATTTTGGAAAGAAACGGACTCAACCTAACAAATCTCATGCAACTATTTTCCATTTTTTTTTCACCCTTGATAATTACCCAAGGTGCTCTACAATTAATAAATACAGCTGAGACACAAATTAGTCAGCCTCATAGTTCTTGACTCATAGTACTTGTTGACCATTTGAACCTCATGAATCACAACACTAAAAGGAGATGGTATTTGCAAGAACCATCAAGCAAATCAAAATCTGACATCAATGGCTTGGGTTGTTTAGGTATTATGGAATTCTATTCACTCCAGAATATATCACAAAATGAGTTATAATTTTAGAAACCCTCAAACTCAACTTTTACAGTATGCCACAGTTCTAAAAGAAAATATAAAGAAGAATTTCTGATTGATCACAAAAGCTATGTCATGTATATGAACAAGGATGACACAAACATGTCCTCACTGACTAGAAAAATCAATATCACAAGATCTAAGTTGATTGGCAACCAATCCCTCCAGTAACTCCAGGCTTTCCATCAGAACTAGTGCACCATATTTGCCACAAAAGACAAAAAAAAAAAAAGGCTCAGGACTATCATGACAAAGGATAAGAGACGACAACCATTAGAGGCTACAAGTTTGATACAGGGACCATGATGTCTAAATAACGTGGAGAACTTATTCAGGAGCACAAAATGAATTTGGTCGATGACATATTCTATCACTAGCTCTGTTCGATCAAAGCTTTAAAGTTGAAGCAGCAACACACAAACAAATAACTAGACCACTATTCTATCCATACCTTTTTCCAAAAATATAAGATGTTCAATCTTTAAGCACTTCCAGGATAGATTTCATTAGTTCCTTAGAGAAATTGGAGCGCTTTGCAAAGAGCTCCATTTCCATAATCTTAACTTCCTTCCACTTCTCCACCAACTCATGTGCCTTGGAGGTCTCTATAAGCTCCACCGCATGCTTCACAAGAGATTCACTCATATCAACCTCTTTAGAGCACAACTCCAAGATCAAATTACGTGTTTCCTCTGAGAGCCGTGTATCCCGAGATCGAGTAGGTTCATGCAAAGAATTAACTGTTTTATCCTTCTTGGCACTCCTAGTTGCTTTAGAAGCTTTAGGAGTCTCTCCTTTCGAATCGTTCGCCTCCACCTTAACAGAACCATTCGCCTTAGGATCCTTGTCTTCGTCACTAGAAGGTTTCTTTTTCGGACCCCATATTTGCTTCGATAGCTCGTAACCTGTCTTTTCGTGGACCTTGGAAAACTCCGGGTCTTTACCCTTTTTTCCCTTCTTCACATTGTTCTCGTACTTCTTCTTCAACCTGCGGAGCTTATCAGTCAACTGAGTCTTGGTGCAAGACACGTCAACCAACTTTCTAATGTGATCATAGAAAGCCCCCATTTCCGTGAACGGATCACGGCCTTCTTTAATAAATTCGAGCACGCTCTTAAGTATCTCCACCTCAGATTCTTCACTCCACAGTCGCTGAAATGGCTGCTTCTTGTGGGGCTCCTCATCTGATGCACTAGGATCCGCAGCGTTTCTGGAGGGCGTAGCCGGAGGAGGCTGGACCTGGCCAGCATCCTTGGTTCCTATGGGTTTGGAGTTGATGGGTTTCACGGTAGGGTCACCAGACCGAGTAATCGGCTTCGGCGGAGGAGACTCCGGCTCGGAATCCGACTCCGACCCGGAGCTGGACTTGTCAGAAGCAGGCAGCTCGGAGGACTTGGGCTTCAGCGCTGCGGGTTGTACGGTGTATTTCCCAGGGCTGGTATCCTCATCGTCGTCTTCTGACTCGCTGCCGCCAGAAGACGAATGTCGGTCACTGGGGACAACAGGTGGTGGATGGGGAACCGCGGGAGGGGGCAGCTGAGTCTTGGCTTTCTTGGCGGAGGATTTCTGTTTCGACGGAGGAGGAGGACCAGGATTGCCGCCATGTTCTTCTTCTTCGTCTTCTTCTTCTTCTTCTTCTTCGCCGGAGGAAGAAGAGGCCGGTGGAGAGAGTGGTGGCGGAGGGCGTTTTGGGGCCATTTCAGGAAGCAGAGACGGAGAGGTTCAACTTTTCTAGGGTTCAGGCGTTCAGGGCAGGAGGGAAGCGGCGCTCGGAGCACTCACCAGCTATCACTACTAGCGAGTGCGAACCAACTCATGGACACTCTTGTACAGCGAGACACTCGCCGACGCTCCACTGGGTTGCCGTCTCGGTTTCCTTCAATTTATAACTTGTCGTGAAACTGGGGTCCACTCCTCCATCTGGCTTTACAGGATATGAGCCCACAAATTTTAATTTTAGTTCCCCTAGATTTATTTTCAGCTACGCTGAAATATTTTATTGCGTTTTTTTTACGCTCGACATTCCCACGACCCAGAAGAACCCGCTTTGGCGACTTCGGAGACACTAGTCTGGGATTCAAACCAGTCTCTTCATTTCGCTTCAAAGTAACATATTCCAATACCATATGATCTTAATATACTTGTTTAGATATTTTTTACATTGTGACGAGTCAAAGAGAGCTGCAGGAGGTTCCGAGTCACGACCCTGAGACTGTGCCTGTGGGAAAATGGGTAAACAGTTCTTGTATAAAACTCAGTTGCAACGCGGAAGGTGCTTCTCAGTTCTCTTATATACTGATATAACAAATCGGAGTGTCAGAAAAATTCTGAAGCATCTAAGAAGAACTAAGAAATAAATTAGCCTGAGAAAAGGGACTCACTCACTCACTCTCGATATATCAAAAGACAGACACTTCCAAATTCTGAACAACTAAGATTTTTTTCTACACCCATTAACCATGGGCTTCATAATACAGTAACATTCTCCTGCTGTTTCAAATATATGAAGGAAAGAATGAAATTTAGAAAAAATAAAAAAGAAAAATCCTCTACCTCTTTTCACAAGTCCATGAAAGGAATTGTAATGTCAAGCACAGGAACAATGCTGACAGATTAGACAGTTGCACTGCAGGGATATATGGGAAGCTTCTCTGCATTGGGGGCTTTCTGAATCTCAATGAGAAGTCATATGCTGCAGCAACGACTTGTTCCTTCTACCAGGCAAAAGAACTACCTTGGGACATTAATATCTACAAACGAATTGGGGATGGTTACACAAATTCATGGCTGCTACATGTCAGACTTGTGTAGATACAAACCACCTTCTTCTTCACTATTGCCTTCAGAACCTGAACATAGACATACGCAGAAGAAGAGAATAAGTTCTCATTCCTCAACCCATGATGGTATACCTATGATTGTCGCATCAGTTTAAGTAGTGAAGATCACACAAATGCAGCTTCAGAGTCTAGGTTGCTACCAGAGAAAGCACCAAAGATTTCATTTGGATGACATTGGAGAGAGACCAAAGTGATCAAACCCTCCATTTTCTTTTCCTTTTTTTGGGGGAAATGATAAGAGACAGAACAAAGCTAAGAAAAAAGAGAAAAGAGAAGAAAATGCAAAGAAAAAATTTAGTTTAATTGTCCTCTTTGTGTATAGTAAATGCAGCTTTCCCTTTTCCTTGCTCTTTTGTCTCACCTCATTGATGTAGGTATATTCATAAATAATTAAATGAATCTCGTTTCCTGGTTAAGAAAGCACATACCACATTAGAAAAGGCCATAACATTAGTCCTTATCATCAGAGCTGGAATCAGAACCATCCACACGTCTCTCCTTGATAGCAGGAAAGAGGGTAAGTCTGGGATCTTGAACTGGTGGAGCAGCTGGTGTTTCCCTGTTCCTAAGGGTCTTTGGCACCTTCTTTTGGGACAGTCTCACCTCATTGCACACCTTATCCAACATCCCCAGAAAATCTCTAACAATCACAAACAGCCGAAGCCCCTCATCTTTGCCTGCACTTCCATGGAAATAATCAGTTGTAGACTTGACCAAACCTTTAATTCTCTTCTCCTCCTCAAGGAGCCAAGTAACCTTCCCCTCTGCATCCTCAACAACAGATTCAAGTACTTTCTTGAACCCACTCTCTTCTTCAAGGCTTTTCATCTCCTTGTTTAGAAACTCCTTTACCCTAACCAGCCCATGACCAAGATCTGAAACTGTTCCTGTAAGTGTGTCAGCATCTAATATGGCAGACTTTTTAACATTCTCTAGTTCCCCACTCAAACCTGCAACCACTTGAAGGCCGAGTTCTCGGTAGTCGTCATTGGACTTGCGAGGGGAATCTTCAAGAAAGTCATCAGAGTTTAGACTTGATATGCTAGTACTTCCTTGGAGAGCATGGGCTCGACGAATACCCTCAGATCGAATTATCTCTAATACGACAAAATTCAAGAGGGTGGTTTTTCCATCCACCCCTTTCACATCAGATAGTTTTAGAAGAGTGTCTAGCTTGAATGCCAGGGCACCACCACGGTAGGTGCCATCGTTCATGCGGTTGCCAGTCTTGAGTACAGCCTCAAGGAGCTTAAAGAAGAGCCTGCTGCTCCGGAGTTCCTTGCAGGCAACCTGAAGGGTTAAAAAAATGTAAGAAGACTGAATATTGTTACATATACATAGAAAGTTCTTTACCGAACCGATGAAGCACAAATTTGTAAGATCCAAACACTTGTCCCCAAATTAAAAAAAAAAAAAAAAAAAACTTGCCTCCAGTGTTGCTAATGCCTCCTTAGTTCCAGATACTTCCTCCTGAAGAGTAGTCATATAGTGCAATGCATCCATACGCTTGTAAGCAAATGGAATATCCAGCAATGCCTTGAGAAATCTTTCTGCAGGCAGTAGTTGTGATACCTCACCAATATACAGTCTAAGTTTCAGTTCTTCATCAGGAGTTGGTGCCATCTTCAAGAATGCCTGAAGCAGCTCTGATGGAAGCTCATTACCTGCCAGAAAGAAAAAAAATTGTATGTTGAATTGAGATAAGAATGTCACAATCATAAGCAGAGAGAGAGAGAGAGAGAGAGAGAGAGAGAGAGAGAGAGAGAGCACACCCTCTGTGAGTGCATCACAGACTTCTTCGACGGTTACATTCAGTGCACGCAAAAGAATTGATAAATTTTGCGACTTTTTGGGCTCCAGAATTTGAACAAACTGCTGTCCAGATGGATCAAAGGCTGCGACATCCTTCTTGCGATCATTTTTAGGTTTTTCAGGTATATTATTGTATCCAAAAAGAGTTTCTATCATCTCTTCATTGAACCTGTAAGAAAGCACCAGTTATATTAGTATAACAATCATTGAAACCTCTGTTTTCATGAAATGCAACCAGATACTAGCAAAAATTAAATAAGGGCCTTACTGGAATGATCCTGCTTTAAGCTGATGCCAGACCATTGAATGATCAGGGTTTGCAAGAACTTTATCCCAGAAGAAGGGTTTCAGCTTGGGTTTTGAAGCCTCAGATCCATCTTGGGTCCCAGATCCCTGGCCTGCTGCACTTTGGGGACCAAGCGGTGAACGTTTACTCAATTTTGAAGCTGCTGGGGGACGAGGAGGGGCAGGACCAGCTCTTGGTGGTGGGGGAGGCGGTGCACGAGCACCGGGCTTGACAGCTGAGAGTATAGGAGGAGGTGGTGGTGTGGCTGCTGGCGGATCGGGTTTTGCAGCAGGTGACTTCATTGGTGGTGGAGGAGGGGCTGGGGGTGGTGGCTTGCTAGGATGATTGGCAGGAGATGACGTGGCTGACAGTTCACTGGAAGATTTGATAGCTTCGCTTGATGATTTGAAAGGCGCTGCTGAAGTTGAGGGTGTGCCTGAAGATTTGGCAGGTTCACTTGACAATTTAGCAGCTTCTATAGCTGCTGATACTGCTGCAGGAGGTAGAGGTAAGCTGGGCTTGCTTGTGTTTGGTTGCACAGACACGAGATTCATCTCCAAAGAAGCTGCAGGCTTATTTGCACTTTGGTTGGATTTAAGAGATGAATTCTCCAATTTGTCATTGCCAATTGCATTCCCTAAAACAAAAGACTTGTGTGAAGAACCTGAAAATTCAAAGGTTTTGGAAAAAAAAACTTTGATGTGCTTCAGCACTTAATCATATCAAACAACAGAACCAAAAGAATCCTAGCCCCCAACCAATGGTGCCTTTTACTGGCATGCAGTACAAGTGGCCTGAGTAGGGTGAGAATATGCTCAGAGTAGAAGTCTACAAAGATGAAAATCCTACCCTCTCAATCACTATTTTGGGCAAATTTTTGGGTCCACTTGCAGGGATTTTTTAAATTTAAATTAACATTACAGGAAACAACTCAAAAGTTTATCTCTCTAGTTTTTAGAGTGCTCAAGAAAATTATTATGCCTTGCTTAACAAAGACTAAATACTTACCAACAGAAAAGTCACTGAAGCTTAAATTAAGAAGTGGCCGATCATCCCTCTGGCTGTCACTGAAACTGTTGTTTTTCCTACTACATTTATAGTAACAACAAAACATTACAGCAGCGAAGCTGAAAGTTCCTACTGCGGTGACAACAACAGCAACAACAATTGCCTTTTTATTTGTATCACCACCATCATTTCCTGGTGGTACAAACATGTGAGCATTATCTGGACTTGGTGATGATTGGTCACCAGAAATATATGAGGCTGAATCTGGTGGGTCTGGAGGAAAGTAAAATTCAAAGTCAGGCGCTTCAGCTGGAGATGGACTTGGAGAACTAGCAAGTGAAGGGCCTGGGGATGGCACTGGACTATCACTAGGTGCGCTTGCACTGCGCCCCCGGTCAGAAGAAACAACATGAGAAGAAAATGGTGCTTGATGAGCAAGATTTCTTCTGTTCAAAGGATGCCAACTAATAAGGTTTTCAAGGCATCTGGTAAACCAATTCTGCGACATGTTCTCTTTGACACCAGAAACATGGAAAGGAGAGGCATCAGGTTGACTCAGACAATCCAGAAGAGTCTCCTTCATTTGAGAAGGCAGGGCATTGATGGCTTTACGTAAATTGTGTTTTTGTAGTGACCGTGCTGATGGAGTAAGCTTGGAATGTTCAATGGTCATTTCCTCTGGAAAAGAAATGCCAGAACCTTCAGACGTTTCTTTGATCAGCATCAAGTCATGCCTACAGTAAATCGACAATTGTTCTGCCTGCAGTCACAGAATATATCAGCATCACTCAATAGCAAAAAGTATATTGCTGGGCATGGTCTTACCTAGCACAAAATCATATTTTAGATAGATTTGTAAAGAAATAGGACATCATTGCAACATTTAGTCATGTTGAGAAGCAGATTTTTTAGAAGAAAATTCAACAACTAAGATCTGAATTGAAATCATATATTAGTGAATTACTTTAAAAAAAAGTGAACCTTGACAAGAAACAGTTACGTGATCAATGAGCATCTCAACTTCATAAAGAAGGTAATATTCATATACCTAAAATGAGAATTCTCCTTTGTTTTAACACATATTGTTGAAAATTATTAGAGATATATCCATTGTAAAATTAAATCAATAGAATGAGATCAAACATGACTTGTTATCCTAAATTTCACATTACGTTATGCCGAACTAGCTCTCGAGGATAGTAATTGAACAGTGGAAGAGAAATATGGCAAATAGTACCAATTTTTTTGAAAAAACACAAAAAAAGGAGAAGAAGAAGAAAAAGACATTACCGTGTATTCATCTATCTCCAGGGAAGCAGAAGCGGAAGAACCAAAATCCTCCCTCCTTTGCCTTACAGCCAGACCTCCAGATGACAGAACACACAACGAAATCATGAAAACGAGAATGATGCCAATTCTTATCATGTCCATATGTCTTCGCTTCAGCTTTCCTATTGCAAAATATAATTTTCATCTCATCAATGTTGAGCAAAATTCCAAGGTCTCCCGCTTCAAATCTCTCGGACAAAAAAACATTTCAAGTATCCCGTAGCCTTTTTCCAAAAGACCTCAGCACCCGAACCAGTCGTACTTTCGTCAACAAAAGGAAAAACCAACCGAATCGAATCCCGCGACCGACGTCCAAATCGCCTCTGAGGCAAACCCGCACGAGCCTCAATGACGCCGTTCACGGTTACAACAAAACCACTTTTCTTATAAAAAAAAAAAAAAAAAAAGCAATGAAATCTTCCCAACCTTTCTTGAAATGCCGCCTTTCCTGATGCGATCCACAGCCGAGAGCTATCAAGGAGCTGCTGTTTTACCGGGAAATTTAGGATTCTTGCGTATAACAAGCTTCCAAGGCAAAGAATTTAAAGCATTTTCTTACATAAATCTCGTTTTCACGAATCTTTTACCCTTTTCATTTTTCGTTTTCCTCCCTGTGAAAGGAGGAGCAGTGAAAGAACGCGGAATCGAGCGGAAGAAGGGAAGAGAAAGAAAGCGTTTGACCGATCGTACCTGCGGAAAAGAAAATTAGTGGCTGCCTAATTATGACTCATTTTCCAAAGAATTTCAGATGATTTTATCATAATATCCCAACCCTTCGTTGTGACGATCTCAACCGTTTGTTCTCCCTCGCGGCTCCACACGGAAATTCTATCCGCAAAAGGTGTCTTTAATTAAAAGGGGATTAATGTCGACGTCGGTGTATTAATTTTTAATTAGGATTCGTAAGTGGGATTGCACCACCGGTCTCTCTTCTTATTATAATAACTTACTTTAAAATTATTTCATTCACTTACATGAAATTCAACTTCAAACTTGGTCTTAATATAGATGAGTTCATGTACACAAAAAAACAATTACCAGTGTTAGTACCCAAAATAAGAAAAATATAAAAAATAATAGAATTAATACATTGTAACAATATATGTAATTAAAATATATTACTTAAACCCTAAATTAGGTAAAATAAACATGATTAGTACACGGTTAAGTAATTTAATGTATAATTAAAATATATTAATATACTAACTAATTAAAATTATATATTATATTATTTAATAATTATAGTTTATTATACATTAATATAGTAATTACGTGTGCATGTGATTAATTATAAAAAATAACATAAAAACATATTAAGTTAAGTTATTAATTTATTAATAACATATGATATACTTTAATATAAAAAAAATGATTAAACAGAAAAAAATAATCAAATGTTAACTTTAACACAGGAAAAACAGTCCTAGAGGCGGTTGGGGTGGACAAAATTGCATCATCCGAAGGAAAAGTAGCGGTTGAGAATAGGATTTACAAGTTTTTTTTTTAATAAAAAACCCGACGAGAGCTGTAGCCGACGGATTTGATAGCGGTAGCAGGCAGTGGTAGGGGGGTGACAACGACAAGAGAGGGTTCGGAGCAACTACTGGCTGGGCTACAACGAGGTGAGGGCTAGGGTAGGGAGTCGACGACGACAGTGATAGGTGACAGAGAAGGCAATGGTGTTGCACGGGTGTGCGGCATTGGGCGATGGGAGCATAAGGAAGGAAGGGGGGGTCTGTCCAATGCTAGTGAGGGAGAAGAGAGTGGGAGAAGCAAAAGGGAGGCCATGAGGGAGAAGGGAGATGAGGCCGAGAGGGAGAAAAAAAAAATTAAAATCAATGAGGGTTCGAAGTGCGGCGCCTGTTTTATCTAGTTGTTTCGCAAAATAGTGCGGAAGCCAAATTCCCAAAATTAAATTGTGAAGATGATTTTTGGATTCATCTTATTCATCTACATGACTTGAACGCTGGTATTCCACTAACGACGTAAAGAGATGAACGGAATAATGCAACTAAAGTTTATCTCTTTCGTCAAGTTTACTAAACCCCCCCGCCCCCCCCCCCCCCCCCCCCCCCCGACCCTTAGTGCAGAGGGGTGGATGGAGCTCGACTCGTTGATGCTCCACGATTTTACTCCCTCTGACATCCTCTACTTCGGAAGGATTGTTCATCAGCTCTCTCCGTGTACAATTTTCAGGCCGACGACAGCGGTCGACGTGTGTCTATTGCTTCATATCATCTCCTCTTCGAGGGGGTTAGTCCCCCAAATGGAGCTCGACTCGTTGATGCTCCACGATTTTACTCCCTCTGACATCCTCTACTTCGGAAGGATTGTTCATCAGCTCTCTCCGTGTACAATTTTCAGGCCGACGACAGCGGTCGACGTGTGTCTATTGCTTCATATCATCTCCTCTTCGAGGGGGTTAGTCCCCCAAATGGATTTTTGAAGTTCAAATTCATGTCCAACATGAAGATCATGTAAGTCATGTACATGAAGATCATCTTCACACTTGGTGTTAGTGTTGACGACTTCATGTACACTGGAAAATAGTTTCCAGTGTTAGTGCCCAAACATGAGAAAAACATAAAAAATAAGAGAATCCCTAAACCCTTACAGTACACTTAATTACAACATAATCCTTAAACCCCAAATTAGGTAAAACAACCATTATTACTACACGAATAAGTTATTTAATGTATAATTAAATATATTAATATATGTATTAATTGCTTTAGATATTTTATCATGCATTAATATGGTAATTACATGAGCCAATGAAATATGCACATGATTAATTATAAATAATAAATAAATAACGTTATAAATAACAAAAACGAAAGTAATACGTTGAGTTATTAATTTATTAATAACATATGATATACTTTAACCTAAAAATAAATAATTTAAGAGAAAAAATGGGTCTAATCATAACTTTAACACACTATATATTTGTACATAATATATTTTATGTATTATTAATTAATAATATATTATCACAAAATTTAAAACCATTAGTTTAATTAACTATAGCAATCAGATAATTATGCCAAAATAATTTATCAAATATTTATTTTAAAAATATTTTAATTATAACTATTAAATCACTATTTTAATATAGTAATTATTAAATAAATATATTAAATAAATAAAAATAATTATTTTTATAAATAAAATTTATAAATTAATGATTTTTATGATGATAGTTTAATTTTTCCTAACTTAGGAAAAATTAAACCATCGTTGTCTTCCTCAGCAGCAAGCCAGCGGGCGACGACGACAGGTAAGTGGGCAATGGCGACGGCGGTGGGCAACGCCGATAGAGGCGGCACTCCAACAGTACGCCGAGAAGCTCTGCAACAGATGCTCGACCTCCCGTGCTCTGCCATGGAGGTTGAGAGGTAGAAGAGAGGGAGGATGGCCGACAGGGGGGGGAGGAGGATAAGAGAGGAACGCCGAGAGAGAAGAGAAGTCGTCGCCGAGGGAGGAAGGCCTCCCTCCCTCTCGACCTCCGTCGTAGAGCCTCTCGGTTTCCTGTACTCTACAATGGAGGTTGAGAGGGAGACCGGAGAGGGACGGTGGAGACGAGAGAGGGAGTAGAGAGTTCGGGGTTCAGGGAGACGATAGAGGGGTTGCGGGAATGAAATGAGCGAGACAGTGTGCACCAGAGAGAGCTCCGCGCATGAGTCATGTACATGATTCTCAAAATCGGGCAGAAAACACTTTCCGCCACATACTCTTGGGACATGAACTCCTGAGTCATGGATGATCATGTCTATGACATGAAGTTTAACACTCTCTAACGACATCGGGACATGAATTGAGTAATGTGCATGAAGATCATGTCATGAGTCATGTTGACTACCCCCTTCCTCTAGATATGGCAATCCGACAACAGTTGCTTCGAATGGTGTGGGTCATTGCACCCATGGCCAGGGTATCGTGATGGACATGACCAGCCTGAGGAGATCTATTACAGTCGGTGAGCTCCAGGATGGTACTTCGGATGAACCGGGGGGTTTCTTCGTCGACGTCGATGGTGGTGCATTGTGGGCGGAGGTGTTGGAGGAGACACTGAAACATAGGCTTGCTCCAAGGTCGTTTTTCCTTAGAAGTTGGGATTGTGGGATAGTTATGTAACTGTTGATCGGTTTCCAATATATATAAAGCCACCAAATCATGTCGTAGAAACCTTTTTTCTCCTCCTTTTAATTTGATCTTTCATGGCCTTGTGCGAAGGATTCTAATGAAATGGAGGGTTCATTTCATGTGCAGGTGAAATGGATCAGGATATCTTACGACGATTTTGATGAGTTTATCGAAGATGAAGAGCTTCTTATTTCAATGGAGAATGTGGACCATGTGGAAGGGTTTGTAAAGTTAAATGGTAATTCGTCTGGCAGGTCGTCTAGTCGTTATCCGTCACGTTTAGGCTTACAACCAGACAGCAGTTTCGGACGAGACAGCATGCACTATTCCATTGAAATGGCAATACATGACGATGATGAAGCAGCTGTTAATTTGTCACGGTGTAAAGGAAGAGGAAGAGCGGCACTTTTCCACTCAAATTGGAGACCATCAAGCCCCTGAATGATTTTTTTGGTTTTTGTTCGCAGTTAGAGGTCGCAACTGTTTTAATTTCTGAACACTACAGCATTCGCCATTATTAGGTGCTAGACATGGCTCGCACGATGACCACCCCGTCTAGAGGGATGCTTGAATTATTGCTGAAGTAAAAATTTCAAGCCTGACCACGCCCAGAAGGCTTGCGTAGAGGCGATTCTCTGTAAATTTGCTAATTTTCTAAGGTACGAATGTGCTACACGTTTGCCAGTTTCAATTTCAGGATCCATTTCTGCTGTACAGCAGCACCGTGCTATACTCAGTCGCTTTCCTGAACCTGAACCTGAACCTGAACCATGAAGGATTGGAGTTTCAGGAAGATTTTCTCAAAAGAACAGAAAGCTAAAGAGTTAAAACGTCTGTAAGATTTCCATAATCGAGAGGAGCTGTTCATTTCACAGAGGACTCCAGATTCTCTCTGTTACTGAGATGATTCTGGAGTAATTTTGTAAAGACTAATTAGTGGAGTGCCAGAAAAGTCAAAAAGCTTTTGCATCTTCAAAGAACAAGTCATGGGGTCCAAAAACACAACAAAAGGCAGGGAAAGCTGCCTGATTGATGGTCCAAAAGAAAAACTGTTCATAGCAACGCGTCATCTGTTGCAAAAGCCACTTGTGCATTTTCGTCCAATTATTCTATCTAAAATAAATAGCAATCCATGTCCCTTGCACAATGAGAAAGCTCTGGAAAAGAGATATTCTCATCTTTTCCATCCCAATAAATATTCCCAAAGAATCTGTCCTCTGGTACTTTACTGAAAGGCTTCATCTAGTATAAGAAACACATACTGCAATCTAATCTTTGACAACCCATCTGGTTCTGCGAGTGATATCCATGAGGCAAGCTTTGGAAGTTCGATCAGAAGATCGGAATCCGCAGAAATGGTCTGTATCATTGAGGGAAGATGTGTTTGACTCTTTCTTTACGAGGGTGGGCAGTTCTGCAAAGAGAGTATTTAGTGAAGGATCATTGTTTAGTCCTTTGTTGTTTGGGAAGTTTTTTGATCCATCGGATGCTTTTCCTCTTTGGGATTTTGATTCCGAGTCTCTGTTATCCCGCCCGCAGAGCTCCACTGGCTCTACAGTGGATTGGTTTACAACAGAAGCTGAATATGTCTTAAGAGCAAAGCTCCCAGGTAAGTCTCAATTTGACCTATCGGAAGTCGGATCATTGTTTAGTCCTAGTAAAAATAATTGCATTTGATTTATTAATTGGTTTCTTCTGTATTGAGTTCCGAAAATTTCTGAAAATTAGATTTTGTGACATTTGTTAAAATTGAAACAGAAATGAAGAATCACGATGTTCAGATTTATGTGGATAGTGGGAAAGTCGTAGAGATTAGTGGGCAGTGGAGACGAGGTGAATCTGAAGCCAAGGACTGGAGAACGGGGCGGTGGTGGGAGTTTGGATATGTCAGGCGGCTCGAACTGCCGGAAAACGCAAAGTGGAGAAAAATGGAGGCGGATATTGATGCAGAGCACTATCTGGAGATAAGAATTCCTAAGAATACGTTGGATCCCAATATTCCAGAGGAGAAAAAGGTGGAGCCCAAGGATTCTGAATTTGCATTAAAAGAATAGTCCTGCTGTTAAGGACTACAGGGGTGGTCAATCTTTTCATAATCAAGTGTACTTAAAATGATAATGAAAAGATTTATGTGGAGTAAAGACGGAAACAAGTGAAAATTTCCAGTAGTCTTTTTATGTCTATCCAATGCCTCAAGGGCAAGTAACCTTACAGTTTTTGAGCATTGGGTGGATTACATGCAACAAAATTCAACCTTCTGTAGTCTTGTATTTAGGCATCTATGTTATACTAACATTGTAAATCAAATGAATTATTGTAATCAATCAATATTCTGACCATCTATTCTTCTAGGCCACAAGCTTCACAACTTTACCAGGTCTATTTGAGCTGTTATATATGTTCAAAAGCACCATATAGAGCTACTTAGCTTCTCATGCTCCATTCCAAGAAATCTCTCTGCCGCTCACTCTTGTGAATCCTACAAGCAGTAAGCAAGGCAGCCCACATGTTCTTGGTCGGCTCGAAAGGAGCTTCATATATCAATTGCAAGTGCCTCATCCAAATAACCTTCACGGACCTAGCAACTCAATCATACAGGGGGCACCTGCCCCTCTACCTTTTCTGTCCCGCGTGGGGCACCAAGCCTGTAAACCCTGCCTGCCTGATGAACTAAGTTTTAACTGGCTTCCAGATCTTAGTATACTATAGTCCTGATAAGAAGTTGAATCTGATATAGACCAATGGGTTAGTACGAGCTTTACCCATATATTGTAATTTGATTTTTAGTATCCAATAATCAAGTCTGAACTTAGTATTATACATCCAGCAAATGAGAACAGCAACTTGAATAAAGTATTGACACCAGCAGTTCTGTTAAAAACTTAAACCTGTAGTTCACCTCATAGCCGAAGTGCATCAAATTTTTTGAGGAGAACAGGGTGTACCGACCATAACGTGTATGAACGACCTCAGGGGTGAACCTGATACTTACCATGTGACATGTTTCCCAAAACCCAAAACAGAATGGATATACGAACAATGTAATGCACAATAACCATAATGTCTCCCTTCAGTTCAGAGATGTGAGCATTTGTTACACATAATGTAACACTAACTCCCCCACCAATGCTTCAGGTAACTGATTTGAATAATATGAACAAAATCGAATCCTTTAACACTCAGTACAAAGGGCATTACCACAACTCCTCTCGGTGCAGCAAACTCAACAACATAGATTTTGGAACAGTTCAAACCAAAAAATATGTAGAAAGGGCTCTCCAGATCAGTTGTTCATACTTTCGTTCCACATACCCAAACTGAGGGAAACAGGAGGAATATTTGGCTTGCATAACTGATATTCATCTTGAAGCTGTTACGCTAAGTCAATACATTTCCGCCTAAGTTTCATTTAATCTCACCCTGTGACAGCAGTTTTCATAGAGCTCATTCAATTGGTTTATGCAACCAAACCTTCTCAGCGGATTATAATGCTACATCCTAAGAAAAAAACAGTAGAAAAAATAAGAGCTGATGACCAGAAAATGGCACACCAGATGAGGGGTGTAGCCGCAGAGTGTCCTGCAATGTAATAGCTTCTAACAAGCATCATCTCATTCAATTGTCAATCTTCCCATTGACCTAAGCACATCACTCTGTATTATGGATAATAGACAAGAATCATGTCATTTCTTTCATTACTCTTCTTAACCGTGTAGAAAATTGGTCTCTTTAGCCAGCTCACATACATAGCCAAAGACCTTAATGTCATGGAACATTTATATAGGAAATTTAAAATTATTCAGAAGCAATAAATAGTAGTAATTCCTTATTTTTTTTCACTTGAAACTTTATAAACAACAAAATATTTGGAATCTGATTAGAGCCTGCAACATGCAAAAACTCAGCTAAAGAAGCAAGGATTTTAATCTAGGATGACTGAACAACCTTCCTGGACACATTTAATTGATTATTCATTCATCACAGGAATAGGAAATTTTTACTCCAGCAAGAAATGTCGTCAAAAGAAAGTATAAACAAATAGAGCCCTGTATGGACGGGTTTGAACCTTTGCCAAAGAAAATTCAGAATGTTGCTGAATCATTGTGAACTACCCAGCAACAGATTGACAATGTACCAAGATATGCAATTTAATTCAGTGCATTAATATTAAAACCAGCAAAACTCAATAGTAATAATAAAACATGTAAGAAATCATATTTAGTAGCGTCTGCAGATATTGCTAATCTTTGCAGGCTCTATGCTCTACCACTATGAAGGTAGTAAAGATTGAGAAGAATCGGAAGAGTTGGTTGCTTTGAGCAATGATTCTGAAAGTTGCTGTGAACGATGACATATTAGGAAAATGCCATCTTAAGAAACTTTCATGGGAGATTGAGGGGTTCACAGATCTCATCCTATGGTGCTGGATGATACAAGGTCCTCATATCACAACTACTAGTCATACGCTAAGTCACACCTTCAAAACATGGAATTTATATATGATCAATGGATAGTAAGATATGGTCAATGCAGGGTAAGAAATAGCCAAATGGAAGTGAAGCGATTTCTAATGTAGAGATGTTCCTGTCACAAGTAACTACATAAAAAAAGCTAACGTATGTCTGGAATCGGCAGGGATGTAAGTTGTCATTCAAACTGCTATTCCCATTACACTTGATCACGCATGGCTGAAATGACACCTTTACACCACAGTTAACGAGAAAAAATGAAGACCATAAGTGGAAATGGATAGTAGATAATGGCAACAACAAAGGCTAAAGAAAAGAAAACCATGAAAAAAGTCTGATTTTGAAGGCCATCTTCCTATGGTTGAGAAAACTGGAATTAAGTGAAAAAATCACATTTTGAGAGAAATTTCAAAGGGGCCACTAACTTCTTTAAAGATTTAGAGTCTTGGGTCAAAGTACAATACATCCATGTAATGAACAGTAAAGAGAAACTTAACTACATGAATAATTGCATACTCTAATCACAATTAAAAAACTCTTCAAATAGAGTGCTTAACAAAGTTTTTTTTTTATTAGTAAAAGAAATCCATAGTTCGCCATTGTCCTGTCTGTGTCATCCTTCAACTTATGAATCAGTAGCTTTTTCACAATGTACTTGGTTTAAAATATGAACTCAAGTCTGACGGAACTTGGAAGGAAAGAGAGCACTTCAATCCTATTATTAAGGAATACAGATAGTGCACGTGCTCAAGGATTGCTTCCGAGGCTCAATTCCACTAATATTTCAAAGAAATAATTTACTACCACCACCAGTGGTAACTAATTAAAACGAAAACCCATTCCATGTACGTGGTAGATGAGCTAGTCTAACCATCAGTTCGTAACAAGCAATTCTGTAACACAATGACAGGGACTGGGAAAAAAGAAAAAGAGCAGAAATACAACTTGAGCATCACCGGTTCCAGCTCTCCATTATCCAAAGAGTAGACCATGCCCCAGAAGGCATATCCTAAGATAGAAATACATTCACTTTCACCCAATAATACAGCCAAATCACTTCTATACATAAGAAGTAGAAAGAGTTATTGGCTAATTCATTATCAGAAAACTACCCGAAACTGCGGGGCGTCAGCAGCAGCAGAGGGCATAATCTCCCACCGGCATGGCTCCAAATCATCTGAAACTGGGCAGTATCCGGCGATGGTAACTCCGGTGGACGACCCAAATTCGAAGACGGTCACTTCAGCGGGCCGGCGCACCTCCTCCGCCCCATTCATTCCAGGGAGTTCCCCATCTGAAACAGTAATCCCCCCCGCCGGCTTTGCAGCTGTGGTTTGTTTCAATTTTGCGTCGGGCGACTCTTTCTTTCTCCACCAGGAGAGGATTCCCATGGCTTCTCCAGACAAACCTAGGCTCTGCAGCTTGCAGTGTAGATGGATGGGCGAAGATATCTGAGCCGGTCGAAGTCTCGTAGAAGGACAGGTATGATATATATAAATAAATTTATTATTAATATTTTAATTATATATATTTATACTGTTATTATTTTTTAAAATTAATTATATATTCTTATAATTTAATTATAAAATAATTTTATAATTTATAATTCTCATAAATTTAATCTAAAAATGTCCTTGAAAAACAAGCTAATCCGGGTCGACTCTAGTTCGAGCTTCGAGACGACTCAGGCATGCCGCGAAACCAACACCGAACCGCTTGGCATACAAATACAAACTGGAGTCGGGACTCGGGAACGTTGAGATTCTTCCAGAACGAGCTACGAGCTTCCACAGTGGTAATAAAGTTCACATCCGGGAAAGACCCGAGAGGGGGCAGAAAAGCAACATTTCCTCCATTTCACGGATTTCTGACTCCAATCCAGAAGCGTTGGAAATGGCTGTTTATCAGTGGAAGAGTTTCTTCGAAGACGAAGATCGTCCTGAAAAGCCTAGGAGGTTTGGAGTTACGGAAATGAGGGGTCCCCATTACACGCTCATGAACAAGAGTGTGCTTCAGGTTAGACTCTTTTCGTATATTAGCTTCGCCTTCTTTCTTTGTTTTTTTTTTTCCTTCTGATATATATTTTTCCTTCTGCGTTCGATTTGTGGTATCCTGGTGTCTGCTTTTTATGGCTGAATTTTTTTTGGTCGTTATGTTGATTTAAATCCAGCTTGTTTTTACTCCTTTTTCTGTGTTTTGTGTACTGGATAGAGTTATTCATCCATCATTATTCAATTTATTGGAGTTTGAGATTTGTTTGATTAGTTTTTTCTTTTTTTCAGTATGTCAGTATATGATCCTCTCCGCTGTCGCTTTATTATGGTCATCTACGTTGCTCTTTCTTTTCTTTTCTGGTACCTGGTCTTAGAATCTTGTTACACTAGATAACTGCGGCCTTAGCTCTGTCGTTGAGTAATTCGTGATTCAAGTTACGCTCCCATGCTCAGAATGGTTTATATCTCGCTGGCTAATGTGAATTCGTGTCGGGATACCACATTCATGCCATGTTAAATCAGAACGAGAATGGTGTTATGAATTGTTCATGTGGTAATTGGCTAGTGTAATTTATATAAAAATTTCTAGAAGAGAATAGCATCTGGAGTAATTTTGGTCTTATTCATCATACGGCATTCTCTCTTTTGCTAGCAACATTAATTTGTTACTTCTGTAGATTGGAAACTATTACTATGTTAGAAAAATACTTTTGTACCCGAACATTTATTCAGAGGATAGAATTTGTTGATACTGCTGAGTGGAGAGTTAACTGTTGCGGATATTGTGCTTCATACTGTAGCTTAATTAGTGTATGTGAAGCTGAGGATGGTGCCAATGCTGTTGGCAGAGGATTGGCAGATCTGGCAGGGTAAATTGGCTGGTTCGTTGGTGGTTCTCTGATACCAGCATGGTATGATGAAATTAACAACAACAACAACAACAACAAAAATGTTAATTATATTCATTAAATTTTTTTTCCAAGGTTTTCTATGAATTGTTAATAGTGACAGAGATTGGAGATGAATCAGTGATATGGCCAGTAAGACACCCATCCACGAGTTTAATTCGATTGGAGTAGAGTGTGAGCTTGTCAGTATATGATCCTGTCTATCAGTGCTTAGAATGTGTATTGAATTTTGTTTCTTCCTCTACTCTTCTCTTGATGAAGCTTGTTGGATTTTTGGGTTGAAGCTAGTTCCATCCCAAATTGAGTAGCGCCTAAGAGGCTACCTTATGGAGCCCATAATACAGAGATAACTTGGGGGGCACAAACTGGGCCTTTGCCAACACACACAACCTGCTCTAGTATTATGTTGCATTTTTGGGTTGAACCCGGTTCCATCCCAAAATGATTAGCCACTTAGGAAGCCTATTGCTTAGTCTTATAATGGGGGGCACAAACTGGGCCTTTGCCAACACACACAACCTGCTCTAGTGTTATGTTGAATTTTTGGGTTGAACCCGGTTCCATCCCAAAATGATTAGCCACTTAGGAGGCCTATTGCTTAGTCTTATAACCCATTAACATTTCTTCTCGTTTTTCAATATGTGACTTTTTCCCACTCAACAAAGTTTTTTCTTCTTTCCTGTAATTGATATGGAGTACTGGTTTTAGTAGCTTGGTACATATGTTAGCTGCTGCCTCAACTATTTCCATGGCATGGTCAGATTTTTGGATATTTTGCTCAGGCTTGTTTGTGGATTATTGGTCAAGCTGACATCGTACCTGGTATTGCTATTCAGGCCATTTTAAATCAGTATAATTGTGGTGTTCAGAAGGGTTTATTTGGTGTTTGATCATCCAAAGAGTAATATCAGAGCTGGTAAAAAAATAGAGTAATTATACTAATCTCTCCTTCAGGAAGGCTTGTTTGTCGATCATTGGCCAAGCTGACATTGGTCCCTGACACTACTGTTCTGGCCATTTTAAATTAGTATGAGAGTGGTGTTCAGAAGCGTTTTTGTGGTGTTTGCTTAGGTGAGAGTAATATCAGAGCTGCTAGAAGAATTGACTAATTATACTTACCTCTCCTTTAGTAATAATATTAACTAATGGTCACTGTTTGGGAACTGTTACTATTTAAAAATAATATCCGAGTCATTTAAAAAAAAATCCAAGAACCTGCAATTTCAGAAAATGTCCAAACACATGAAAGTTCATGATGGCGTATTAGGGTCATCTTCTTAAGTGGAGAGTATATGAGGGTGCATTGGCCAGATCTGCTTGGCTGTGGCAGCTGGCTGGTAGAAGGTTCTGGCCAATGTTGACTAGGTAGAATGCAGTTAACAAGATCCGACTAAAAATTAAAAAATTCAACCAAAATCTGGTGACAGAGATTAGAGGGAATCAAGTAGAGGATTTACTTCAAACCACAACCAAACGGAGACTGGTTATAAAAATTATAGGCCATCAGTGTTTTTAAGGTTATCAACAACCTGCTTATAGGGATGGATATTGAAGGAATTCCAGTTGCAAGATCTTATGAAAACATATATTTTTGCAGGATATTTTCGAGACCATGGGACAGTTTGTTGATGGTTTGAAGTTCTCTGGAGGCTCACACAGTTGGATGCCAAAAACTTTTATAAGAGAAATAACTGATATGGCACACAGACACAATGTATATGTCAGCACAGGTGACTGGTCTGAGCAACTCCTGCACAAGGGACCCACTGGTTTCAAACAATATCTTGAGGTGTGCATTGAGGCCTGTTTTAAGTTTAACCATATCATAATGGGTAATAAATGATACTGTTTTAATTTTGTTGTTATACATCCATGCAGGAATGTAAGCAACTGGGTTTCGATACTGTTGAGATAAATGTTAGTTCACTTAAACTTCCTGAAGAAGCTCTCTTGAGATTTGTTCGCATGATCAAGAGTGCAGGTCTTAAGGTAAAGCCTCAGTTTACTCTGAAAGTTGAATCATCCGAGATTCCAAAGCCTAGCAATAGAGCATTTGGGGCTTACCAACCTCCTGTTCTTCAAAATCCTGGTAAGAGGACGACCTCATTTTCATGTGTGTTCAAATATTGGATATAGTCTGTCGTTGCTATGAAGTGGGAATTTATGAATGTAAAAGTGGTAGAAATTGGGTGTAGACCAACCTCTAAGCTATGGATTCTAGATTCCATCCATACAAAGAAATTTTTGCATGGTAAAAAAAAAAAAAAAAGAGTACATCCATTACAGACTGTCAATAATGTCTATGGATATTTTTCTTCTGTGCGTTGCTACCTGTTAACTAGATGTTTCACATCAATATATTTTCAATCGATATCGACCAATATAAATTAACTAAAAATCTTATAAATTTGTCCATACCTGTGCCCTCTCTTTGTTGCTGAGTGTCCTTTAACCATCAGTTCACTGAGTTGGTGCAATTTATCGATTATCTGACTCATCTTCTCACAGAGGACTTACATCTTGCTTTCTTAATAAAAGCTTTGTTCTCACAGTCGTCCACAAGATCCTGGTGCACTTAGTTTTCCATATGGCCCTAAAATTGGTGCATTTGATCCCTGTTAATCTGCAAGGTCATATTTGTTGATTTTATTGGTTTATGTATGCCTATTCTAGTTTTATTGTGGGAAGTCTTAAATGTCTGTTTGCAGAGATTGTCGAGGATGTGGACTGGTTAATCAGAAGAGCTGAGAGATTCCTGGAAGCTGGGGCAGATATGATTATGATTGATGCAGATGATGTGTGTAGATATGCTGACAAGATGCGGACTGACTTTGTGGCAAAGATCATAAGTCGGTTGGGCCTTGAGAAAATCATGTTTGAAGCGTCATATCCTAATACTTCTGAGTGGTTTATAAAGCAGTACGGGCCAAGGGTAAGTTTTCTTCCAGATCTATATCCCACTTAACTCTCAATCATGGAAACTCTGAACCCCTGATTTACGATTGTGTTTTCAGGTGAATCTCTTTATCGATCATTCGCAGGTGATGAACTTGGAATGCCTTCGAGGCAGTCGTCTGGGTACAGATCACACGTCCGTCTTAAGCTCTTCATTTTTCCTGATGTGAATCAATAAAAGCTAGTCCTCCACCTTGTGCGTATATGTGGTATGTATAGCTCTATCCAGTGTCGTATAACTGTGAGAAGTCCTGAGATTGCTACAAAAGTTCTACAGAACCTATATTAAATGTATGGAAAGCGATTGTACTCGTCTCCTAGCTGCAGAAATTGTTTCCAGGATTGCTATTCACGTTTCTTCTACAATTGTTTCTGCTTCCTGTATCTCTCTCACAGTCAAAGCAGTATCGGCTTTTTAACATGTATACATCTGAAAGATTTTTAAAATGTACTTCCAGCAAGATTTTAGACGGGATCACCGTAGCGATGGGAATGGGAGGGAGGAGAGAGGGAGAGAGGGAGAGAGGGAAGTAAGGAGGGTCCTATGCCCCCTCCTCCCATTTGTAATACTAAATCCGGGAAGAAGTTTAAGCCCTCCAATGAATTTTTTACGAAATAAGGATGACATTGTCCAGGTCAAACGATTTTCACTGGCAAAAACCCAAGCCGTCCTGGAGATCATTTCAGTTTTCACTGGCAAAACCCAAGCTGTCTTCTCCAATTAATGCAGGCGACCGACCAGTTCTGCAACAGGCACTTAATCAGAAATTAGAATTATAAACTCCTGATGCAACCTTCGAAACCACACGCGCTTTCGAAAGAAATGCTCGGTCAAATACTAACAATGGTGGGAACATTTCCCAAGAAACGCTCGCGCTTCCATGGCGATGCAGAGTTGCAGTGCCGCGCCAAGCCACCAATCGCTTCAGTGAAGGAATCAGATATAAGCAACAGAGCTTTCTGTCAAGTCATTAACTGTAACTGTAACAAGAAATCGCCGAAAGCTGATGAAAAAGACGGGTCTTTTTGTGGAATGGAGATCTTGGATAACCCATTACTGTGTGATTCGTGCTGGTAAGATTTAATGGCAATTGGTACGAGAAATTGTAACAGCTGCGTTTGGCTGTTGGTTTCAATCTCTCACTGTTGGCTGTTTCAGTGATCAGAGCGTGTATCGAGCTGACTCTATTCAAAGCAGCAATTGCGGCAAACTCTGAAAATAGAACACAATTAGTAGTGGAAAAGCTTTTATCAAAATTTGAATTTTGTTTTGCTGCTATACGAAAACACAACAAGAGGGAGCCCCCACTTCCAATCACAAAAATTAAATTATTTTCATTAACAGATGGTTGACTTACCTGTTATGATTTGTTATAATGTAACAGAGAAGAATCCCCGTATTGTCTTCTTTGAATATCATATCCACATTTATTATTGCAAATTGCAGTAGCATTTAAGGGGACGCGGCGTCCCTCACGGAGACTTAGTAATCCACAGATAAATGAAAAGCTTTCCGCCATGAAATCTGTATATTAATTGCATCTGTTTCTTTTGTGTATAGATTCGTAATAATGGCTTCGACATTCTTTGCTTCATGTACTGTATCTAATCAGGTAATCAAACACGCTTTTTAAATCGCTACAATTGAGCTTCTTCAGATTCGTCATTTAACCAAATATTTTCATTTCACTGGTTCGCAGGTCCTTGATTACCTGAACTCTGAGTGTGCATTTAATTGAAGTAAAAACGTCGTCCTTGAAGAGATTCAGCAGCATTTCTGAATTCTGATCAGAGTCCTTAGTTTGAAGACGTTTTTGCAGATGGAACTGAAGATGGAAATAGGGTGATGGACGGGATTTGAAGACTGGAATAGTAGTGACTTCGTCTCTCAGCTCGTCTCATCTTCACTCTATTACTACTTTTTCTGCTTCCGTAATTTTTTACAGATTACCGATGACGATGGAGCGGGAAGAAAGGATTTATGATCACGTGTAACCATGTAGTTGAGTCAAAACTCAAAAAGAATTGTTTCCCCTATAACAAGCCGGTAAGAGCTGACACCCGGGGCCTCTGGTCGCCATTGATGCAGACATGCGCGAAGAAATTGTTTTGAGCTCCACATTAAGCGGACCATTTACATTCTGGCTGGAGGGTTTCTCTCTTTTATCAATTTGCTATCAGTCATCTATAGCCTGTCCGTTTTGGTTGAGATTTCATGCTTCCCTTGAAACCAAAAACTTGAATTTGATTGACAAGTACGAACTGTGCCCAGATGGCTCCTGCGTTTTCTCCATTAAAATGCAGGGACAACAATTACTTTTCTCCGAATACCGGAGATGACAGATGGTCACCTGGCACTGTGGTCCCATTAAAACAACAATGGCAGGCGTGATATTCTTGAACGAGGAAGGGGTGTCCCTGGTATTCATTAATTATCAATAGAGTTTCGCTGAGGTGACTGAGAGTGAAAATTGAACCAAACAAGCCTCTGGATGACTGCATCTTAATCAATGCAATCTGCAGACACTGACAAAATTTAAATGCGTTTCTTTCATTCAGAAATCTTCTCCGGACGGGTATTTTCGCTAGTCCTTAACATGAATCATCTTGTGAGAAGCTCTAGCCATGCATGGCTTCCGTTATCCGGACGGCAAACCGAGGATGTCAGAGCTTCGAATGGTTCAAATTTGAAAAAAAAAATTATGGTAAAGATTTCCGTCATCGTTCAGATCCCAAGCAATGTTTTTTGTTATTTAGGATTGGAATGTTAAAAAGTGAAAAGATGAAAATCAAGATTCAGTCTCATCAGCTTCTCACTGGACAAAACTTTTGCTGGATTTTCCGCAAACAATGGCAGTGCATTCGGTATGTAGGATAATCAACAAAAACTGGCAATTTAAGATCTGCTTTTAGGTCATCCCTAAGGTCGGGTCAAAATCACTCTTTACCTGGCAGGAGGCGCTGGTACTGTATCTGTGAGTCTGTGACCTAGATTTATTTCAGGATATAATCAATGCCCTCTCAGTTCTCATTTAAAAACCCACGATATTTGTCATGTGTGGAGTACGCTTCTGGGTCCAATTTATTAAATGCTTCTACTAGCCGGGATTTTTCATCGCCGGGGTTGGATTCCTCAAGCCGGAGAGGAAACCCAAGAGAGATGCTGCCCCGTTTCTCATCGTTTTAGCTTCTCGAGGAGTGTCTTTATCTGTCTGCACTTTCTCCAGGCAAAGCGTTTGAGACGAGCCTCTCCACGTGCTTGTTTCTCCGGTTCATGGGGGCTCTCCATGGAGGAATTGAGATGGGGATTTCTTCGATTCTCAACAGATGGTGGATATTAATCAACGGTAAGGTGATGGATGTGGGGGAAGATGGTAATGGAGAATGATGTGCTCTTGAATCCAGGAAAAGCTTTGAATATTTGAAGAATCATCCGATAACAGAAGAGATGCCAACAGTTTGGTTTGCTCTTAAGAGATCCCTCCATTGCAAATCGGAGCCATCAGATGTTTATGACCCAAAAGCTAGAAGCCATTTGAGCTCCATTTTGACTAGAAAAACAGCCAGGTCTGGTTGTTCCAGGTCCATTGCCAACCTCAAGGATGTGATTCACGGAAGCAAAAGACACCTAGAAAAGCCGCCAAGTTGCAGTCCAAGGTCCATCGGAAGCAGTGAATTTCTCAACCCTATAACCCATGAAGTCATTCTAAGCAACTCCAGGTGTGAGCTCAAGATAACCGGTCTCGGAGGGTACAGTGAAGGTGGTGGAGGGTCTACATTTGTGGGTACGCTGAGGCCTGGGACTCCTGGCCCGGGAGGACACCATACCCTACACTACAACCCTACTTTCCGGAGCCCCGCCACCCCTCCCAGGAAGCCTCCTGGTTTATTTTCTGATAGAGAAGGTTCTGTTATTTCTGGCGCCGTATCTGCAGTTCAATCAACTCCGAGGTCTTCTCTTGAGACTGATTCAAATGGCTCCTCCACTATCAGTTGCCACAAGTGCGGAGAACAATTTGGGAAGTGGGAAGTTGCAGAAGTACATCACCTTTCAAAGCATGCAGGTAAATTAGCAGTCTTTTTTTTTTTTATTCTCGTTCCCCTTCTTGATGAAATGCATATGGTTTGTTTTCTTTTTATTACTGGAATCAGCTTTACTGAGTTATTCATGTTGATGCTGTTCTTCCTGTAAATTGCTGCAGAGTTTGTTAGTCATTCAATGCAACAGAGTACCTCATAGTTCATCATCTTATGCTTCTTTGTAGACTTTTCATTCGTAGGATCTCCTTGTGGGTTAGAAATTCTTGTTTTTGCTCTTATATCAATTATTTGATTATGGATCCCCACTGACGCGAACCCATTTTCATTTTTCTGTTTTCTGAGATTCCTAGCTTTGCTCATAGACATACAAAATGTTCTGTTATTCTCTCCTTGGATCACGTTAAATTCTTCATGATTTGTTAATCTCAGTTTACTTGGTAGTTCATCACAAATTTCATTTTCTTACTGCGTTACAGGCTTCATCTGACCGGGAAGCTAACAATTTTGAACTTTTTCTGTTGCAGTGACGGAACTAGTGGAGGGCGACTCTTCCAGGAAGATTGTAGAGATAATCTGCAGGACAAGCTGGTTAAAATCGGAAAACCACTGCGGGCGCATTGAGAGGGTCTTGAAGGTCCATAACATGCAGAAAACTCTAGCCCGATTCGAAGAATACAGAGAAATGGTTAAAATCAAAGCAAGCAAACTGCCCAAAAAGCACCCCCGTTGCCTAGCTGATGGCAACGAGCTATTGAGATTCTATGGCACTACTGTGGCCTGTTCGTTAGGAGTGAATGGCTCCTCTAGTCTCTGTACTTCTGAAAAATGCAGCATCTGTCGGATTATCAGACATGGGTTCTCCACCAAAAAGGAGTTGAAGGGAGGGATTGGAGTTTTCACAACTTCAACAAGCGGAAGAGCCTTTGAATCCATTGAAGTATATGAAGAGAATGCTGTAGTGAGGAAGGCATTGCTGGTTTGTAGAGTCATAGCTGGAAGGGTTCACAGGCCTCTGGAAAACTTTCAAGAACTTCTAGGCCAGACTGGGTTCGATTCATTGGCAGGAAAAGTAGGACTTTACTCGAACATCGAGGAGCTTTACCTCCTGAATCCAAGAGCTCTGCTTCCATGCTTTGTGGTAATCTGTAAACCTTAGCAAGAAAAAAAAAACAAAGAAAAAATTTATTTTGCATTTTGTTTCAGATCCAAATTGTAATTTTGTTTGATTGCCACTGTTTGGTGAATTGGGTCACCAGACTCTTGTTCAGATCAAAGTTGGTTGAGAATTCCTTTTTCCAGTTTGCACTTACATTTTTTCACCATTTGATCTTTTTTTTTTTTTTGGTGCTTTCTTGTTTATGGTGGTCATCTGAACACAATTCATCTGTGGAGTTAATATTAGCTGCTCCCGTGTATAATAAATGCCATGTGAATTGATGCAAGCTAATTCGTTTTCTGTCACGGTTATTGTCTGTTAATCTGTTCCATGTGAGAACTCCACGGGCATCTACCCAGATAAGAAACCGGATGTGATTGATCAAATAACTCAGATTCTCAACTGGACGAAATTCTTCCCTCAAGAGTATGGAAAGATAGTGGGGACAACCTCTCATCCCTGTTCTACTGAACTTATTAATGGCAAAGAAGCTTACAAATCAATCGAGCCTAAAAAAATAGACCCCCCATCGTTCAGCTTCAGGAAATCTGAATCAGTTTTAGACAATTTCTGCAGCTAGGAGTCAGTTGATACAATTGACACCTGGTTTACAGCGTACATTGAAGAAGACTCGTTCCAAAGTGTGGCGGAGGACTGACTTATGGGCCATATGGATGTTCTTATTCAATTCAGAGCAGATTGATAATGTTCCGCCATCAACGCACACCAGTAAGCATTCAGCTGCTCGTCGTCATTATATGGGTTTTTCTTGTGAATTCAATTAAACACCCGAGTGATGAACTCTTCTCTCTAAACTATCTTATCCTTAAGCTGTGAAAAAAATACAGGGAAGATACGCCTTGAAGTCATAGCTTGTAGGTGAGAATAAATTATGGCCATTGGCATCGGTAACATGTGGTCCTTCAATGGATTGGAGCAAGTAGGAACGGACAAAGAATAAATCAAACCAGATGACAGGGAGAGAGAGAAGATTAAACTGCGAAAAACAGCGAAAGCATACGCTAGTGGTGTCCTTATGCCCATCGCTATCTGTATTTAATTCTATTCCTCCGCCGATTATTCCTCCTGAACAATTGCAAGAAATTCTCTGCTCTGATGGTTATAGCGGTCCTGTAGGGGGCACCCATTTCGTAGAAAGGTGAAAATCATTCTTGATTTATATGGGGAAGATTCTGTAGCAGAAGGTGAGGCCATAGAGTGGGAAATCAGGAATCTCTACTTCAATACGAGACAATGGCGAGGTGGGAATTTGCTAAAAAAAATCTGCAGTGAATTGTTGCTACATTCGCAAAAGGTAAATGGACCAGTTGACGGAGGAAGTTCCTGGATAAAACCGAGTATTATATGACTTCTTTTTGAAGTTTTATCACTCTAAGCTTCATGTTTGCTCCAATGTAAGGCTCAGCTTGTGAATAACACACCCTAACATAAGCCCGAAGACCAGGTTCCTATTAACGGAATCAGAGGCCGAGGACAAGTTCGCCTAAAGGCAGAAAAACCGATCAGCCATCTGTTGTAAAATATTTGAGGTGATTATAAAGATTTAATTCCCCATCATCTATTTGAGTTGGTGTAAGAAACGAGTTAAGACTTAAGAGCCTGCAACATGTCGCTGGGTCTGAGTCTCTGGTCATGCCGATGATGTTTGTCGAGCTCATATTTCTGGGAAAGAAGGAGTTGGCATCTGGGAGATACATCTGCAATGCCGCAAGCACGAATCCTTTTTGTAGGGGATGACAGAGAAACCTCTCTCCCAAGGGAGGAAGGCATTCGTCCTTCCCCTTCACCATTTCCAATGGAATGAATGAACAGAGGAGAAGAGGGCCATCCTCCGCCCCTGTTTTTGAATTAGTTTTCAATAATTTGGACTTTGGAGGTTAAAACTACATAAATTGCACTGACGTCAAAGTATAAAAAAGTAATCATATTGAACGTGAAAAATACGCCATCCGCGGATTAAACTAATCTCATTGATGGGTTTTAAAGATAATGATTCTCCACCTTCGTGCCATGTAAAAACCAGAAAAATCAGTTGCAGAAAAACAGAGACAGGTTCTTTAGTGGACGGAGAGCTTCTGAACTGCATACAGGAAGGAAGAAAGTCAAGGCACAGAATGACCGCTACGGAGGGCACAGGGAAGACGACATGCGTTACCGGCGCCAACGGTTACGTGGCATCTCTGCTGGTTAAGCAGTTGCTTGACAGAGGATACATTGTCAACGCCACTGTGAGAGACACAGGTTTGTTTCTCCGCCGTCTTAGTTTACAGAAGCAAGTTGACTGCTCTCTAATGGCTAAACGAATCATAGCTCATTCATCATGGAGTGACGCTTGATTACCTATTTGGATCTATGAATCTCTGAGAAAAAATGCCAGAAAATGGAAAAAAAATCATTTTCAGATGATTATTAGTTTTTATTTCTATTTTTGGGTTGAAACGAGAGTAGATGATCGTTAGTTGCAGATGCGCGTTTCATTTCCACGAATCAGTTTGGGGTTCATTTAATTCAATAAATAAATAAATTAAATTCGTTTCTCGCCGTGAAAATTTTCTCCGATTTGCGAGTTCTTTTCTTGAATCTTGATAACAATACAGGTAACGAGTCAAAGGTTTCACATCTCCAGAATCTTCCCGGTTCCGAACGCCTCAGACTTTTCCGGGCAGACCTGACCATCGAAGGAAGCTTTGATGATCCCATCCTTGGCTGCGATCTTGTGTTTCATGTCGCGAGTCCGATAATCTCCGATTCGAAGGATCCAGAGGTAAGAACACACACAACTGAACCCCAGAAATGGTCGTTGCGCGAACTTATTTGTGGGGATTTTCATTTTATTTTTCCTGGAAGACCGACATGATCAAACCAGCCATCCAAGGGACATTGAACGTCCTAAGAACTTGTGCTAAAACAAAGACGGTGAAGCGCGTACTGTTGACATCTTCGATAGCTGCTGTTTGTAGACTTCGGGAAAAAGAGGACGGTGGAGTCCTGACAGAGGAGTGCTGGAGTGACGTCGAGTTTCTGGTCTCCGAGAAGCCTCCCAATTGGGTATATGGATCAATTCTCAATGAAACCGCAAGAAATCATGTTAATGTCTCCCATCAGTAACTGTTTAGCTAGTAATAATCGAGTTCAATCCATTAACAGGGATACCCATTATCTAAAACTCTTTCGGAGAAAGAAGCATGGAAATTCGCAGCGGAAAACCAGATTGATCTTATCTCTGTTCTACCTGTTCTCGTCAGTGGTCCCTCCCTCACCCCGGATGTTCCCCAGACTGCCATCCTCGCTCTATCCTTACTCATGACAGGTGAGGAGACAGAGAGAGAGAAAGATTGTCTGCCATTGAGGTATTGAAGCTCTCGCATATTCACTGAAATTGGTAGTGAACAAAGGCAATTTCACGACTATTGGGTTGGTGTAGGAAACAAGTTCAAACTCCAAACGATGCAACTGGCCTATGGGTCTGTCCCTCTCGTCCATGTCGATGATGTTTGTCGAGCTCACATATTTCTGGCCGAGAAGGAATCGGCATCTGGGAGGTACATTTGCTGCGCAGCTAGCACAACCGTGCCGGAGCTTGCAAAGTTACTCTCACACAGATATCCGCAGTACGAAGTGCCCACAAAGTAAGTATACATCAAAAGCATAATGATTTGGAGAGAACTGAGACCAGTTAAATTCTTCCCGTCTTTCTAACCCAAGTAAGAATTGGCTGCAGCTTTGGCGACTTTCTTTCAAAACCCAAGTATCCAGTATCTGCTGAGAAACTGATCAAAGAAGGCTTTACTTTCAAGTTCGGAATTGCAGAGATCTATGATGAATCTGTGGAGTACTTCAAGGCTAAAGGACTGCTCCCAAAATGAGGATTCCTTGTTACTAATTCGAGCTACAGTTTATATTTATGTTATCATGGCTTCACTGGTATTAACGACACATCTTTGTTTTCCAGGCTAATTGAAAACGTTAAATGTTGCTACTCACACAAATGGCCTCAAGATTTCTGGTTTTCTACATGGAAAATGTTACCTCAAGAAATTAGAGAAGCATCAGTTTGAATAAATGAATTTGGTAACACATAATTCTGGCTGACAAGAAAACTGAGATGAGACTAACAACAAAACCAATTACTGGAAGTTACATGAAGGCTAGAAAGCTTTCTGTTCTAAGCCACTGCTGCTGTTAAAGTAGTCTCTTTCTCTTTAACTCTCCGTTTCCAGTTCTCCTTGCTGTCGATCACTAGTGAATCCATCAACAGTTAAACACAACTATTTCCTAATGTATGTACTACACGAAATATTCTACTTAGTAGTGAATCCATCAACAGATGAAATTCATCAGCAGTCACACAAAATGGCCATGATTCTAAGCCCATCTGTTTGAACACCTACAGTGAGTATTTTAAGCATCAATTTGGTATCTTAGAAGCACCAGTATAGATCATTGCTCATAATTACTTTTGGAGCACAGATGGTTGTTACAGTGTGCAAAGAAATATAAATTTGCAGAAAATTGGGAACGAGCAAGGGATAAAGCTAATATAAAGATACCAACCTTAATAATCTGTCCCTGTTCAGTCTCTTCTCTGCTCTTCAAATTCTTAATCTTCAAATTCAAGTCTTTAACTATCACAGTACTATTGTGCTTGAAGAATCGAGTAATCTCCCCACCTTTACCCTTTTCTCACCCTGAGATGACTTTAACTGTGTCCCCCACCTTAACATGCATCTTTTGCAGCACTGGAAGACTCTTTGGTTTACACTCTTTCCGCTCGCATCTTTTAAGCTGCCATTACATGTTCAAAGGACAAATTACACTTATTTAAGAAAATAGAATTTAATCATAAGCGATTCCACTCAAACCCACCAACTAAAAGATCTCACAGCAAAATATCGCAAATTTGCCTTGAAGGTAAAGGAATAGCAAGTGAATATTTGGCAGGCTATCTGAAGGAGCTTCAGCATAAGAGCTCCATTATCATTTACTAGCACTTAGAACTTCTATCATTGGAAAAAAAAAAAAAAAAAAAACAGTATCTAGGAAATTCACATGATTAAGAAAAGGGAAACCCATATTCTAGTTGCTGACTTCCACAGAGAATTACAATCAGTTCTTCAAAGTAAACTTTAACTTTTCCATGAAAATCACTACTACAGTTAAGCATTCTTTTCCCACTCTTTTCTTATTTGATAACTTTTGCCCATATTATAACTATAATGAAGAGAGGTTCACAGAGATGTAATGAGGACTTTCACTAAATAACCTGTGCATAAGACTATTTTGTTTATCTGATCAGCATTATCGAATGTTAGGCATTCCATCACGACATCTCTGTGATAAGCCTATTATCTATTGAATGATTGAAGCATTTTCCGAGAATCAGGTGGTTCCATGCTTCTAAAACAAACATATTAAACCATTTATAGGCAGGATGTTTTTAAGTAACATCGTAAAAGAGGAGCAGAGATATAGTTTACTGATAAAAGGATGAGCTTCATCCTTCCACTGAATTTAGTACAAATATCTAAAGAAACCAGACCTCCAGTATCCTAGAACAGAGATGGGAGTCTTAAAGTTGAGTTAGAATTGCAGTCAAGTTTGCTTGCCTGTTTGTTAAAATTAGTCTTAGAGCTTACTAGAAAAAAAGACTAAACTTCTAAAGTAACTATAAGGAAAGAAAACTGTGTAACGAAAGATGCGATGCTCCATTAATACATTTCTTACCGGCACAAGAGCTTGCTGTGGTCAAAACTCTCTCAACTTAGATATCAGAAAAGTTGAGCGAAACTTAATGATCGGAAAAAAATTCAAAATTCGAGACCCAAACACTGGAAGGTAAGAAAGGTTCAATAGTCGAAATTCAATGAAAGTGAGAAGCCAAATGATCCAAATAGAGCACAGATCACAGGCAGAAGATACTCCTTCAATCATGGAGATAGGATTTATTTAGCTGCTAAAATCTTTAGGCGTTGTTAAGTTGTTTAATTGATTTCCTGTAAGACTCGGTTGCTATATTGGCAATCCCGTCATAGTTTGTTTCCTGATTTTCAGATGTAATCCTTTATAGATGGAGAGTTGAGAGTTGAGAGAAGAACAGTAGTTGCCAAATTTCAGAAAGAAAAAACAGAGAAATTTCATTAACAGAGAGATTCTGTTCGTTTTTTTCCCCCTCTTGGACTTCAATGGGAGGTTGGCTCTGGAGGTTTTCACCATTTTGGTATCAGAGCGTACATTCCGATCCAGAAATAGCCGTTTCAGAAAAAAAAAAAAAAAAACACCTCGGCGTCTGTGTGTTTTGCAGATAAAGGAAATAAATTCTTCATCGACGGCATTCTCTGTTTTGGAAATAAATACTTCGGCTTGGCTCAAATTAAATCTCGGCTCGGCTCGGCTCAAATTAAATTGTTGATTTAATTCAGTGTTCATCTTCTTCGTTTTGTTTTTTGGACGAAACGAAATTTTTTTTGCCGCTAACGAAATGAGAAATTTTATGCTAAGAAACTTAGCGAGAGAAATACCAGATACCGATGGTACTGACGGCGGCAACGGCAACGGCGAGGAAGATTTGCGGCGGCGACTTTGATGTCGGGATTTCTTCCCGGCGGCAACGGCAGATTTGTAGCGGCGACTCTGAAGCTCTGATTTTCGGAACCAGGTGAGGACGAGGTGGATGAAGCTCTTTAGCGACGGAAATCTCTCCAATGTTGATATCGAAAACGAGGAACCAGAGACGGAGAAGCCTCTTGAAACGCTAACGGAGACAAACGGTAGCGACGAGAAGGTCGCCGGAGATTTTTTTTTTTGTTTTTGTTTATGGAACGGCTATTTTAGGATTAGAATGTACGCTCTGATACCAAAATGGTGAATGTTATCTCTAATGATGCGGTGGAGCGCTTGGGTTTGATAGTTGAAAAACACCCCACCCCGTATCGAGTAAGTTGGGTTAATGAAGATAACCACATTTTGGTAAAGCATTGTTGCTTGGTGAAGTTGGCATTGGGAAGAAATTATACAGATGAGGCCTGGTGTGATGTGATCCCTATGATCATTTGTCACTTATTGTTGGGTCGACCTTGGCTCTATGACAGAAAGGTGTTGTATGATGGGTATGCCAATTCTTACTCTTTTAAATTTAATGGCAAGAAATTCGTTTTAAACCCTTTGTAGATTCCTGAGTTTGAGACCCCACCGAAACAAATAAAAACAGAAAAGGCTATTCCAGTGCTAACCATTCGACAGTTTACTCAAGCTCTAAAAGGAGAACAACTCGTGCTGTTGGTGGTGAACCGAGAGGTTAAACAAGATGATGGTATTATTCACAACGAATTTACAAAGATGCTAGAGAAGTTCCAAGATATCATGCTCGATGAAATGCCGAGACAGCTACCACCATTGCGAGCGGTGCAACATGCCATTGATCTACTCCCAGGTTCTTCCTTGCCCAATCTTCCACATTACCGTACGAGTCCCACAGAAAATGAAGAACTCAATCGACAAATTCAGCAAATGCTTGATAGTGGGTTCATCCGAGAAAGTCTTAGCCCTTGTGCCATACCAGTTCTACTTACACCCAAGAAAGACAATACTTGGAAGATGTGCGTTGATAGCCGCGCGATTAACAAAATAACGATGAAGTACCGGTTTCCTATTCCCCGACTTGATGACATGTTAGATTTATTGAGTGGAGCATCCATCTTTACAAAAATTGATCTTCGTAGTGGGTATCATCAAATTCGAATCCGTCCCGGAGACGAGTGAAAGACGACTTTCAAAACAAAAGAGGGCTTATTTGAGTGGTTGGTCATGCCCTTCGGACTAACCAACGCGCCAAGCACATTTATGCGTGTAATGACGCAAGCACTCAAACCTTTCTTGGGCAAATTCGTAGTTGTCTATTTCGATGACATTTTGATTTTTATCCATTGTTTGCAGGATCATTTAGACCATGTGCAGCAAGTCCTGGAAACACTAAAAAGATAACAACTCTTTATAAACTGTGGCAAGCGTTCTTTTATGGAGAAGCGGGTGTATTTCTTGGAGTTTATTATTTTAGACCAAGGGGTAGAAGCCGATCCTGCCAAGGTTCAAGCAATAAAAAGTTGGCTGGCTCCTAACAATTTTTTTGAAGTGCGCAACTTTCATGGGCTGACAACATTCTATCGGCGTTTTATACGAAACTTCAGTACCATCATGGCCCCCATCACTGAGTGTTTGAAGTCAAAACAATTTTTGTGGACTACATCTGCCAATAATGCCTTCAATGAGATCAAAACGAAAATGGGAGAGGCCCCTGTTTTGAAGCTTCCAGATTTTTCCAAAATATTTGAAGTTGCATGTGACGCATCGCATGTAGGTGTGGGAGGAGTACTCAGCCAAGAAGGACATCCTATTGCCTTCTATAGCGAGAAACTCAATGAGGCCCGTCGGCGCTATTCAGCGTATGATATGGAATTTTATGCTTTGATTCAAGCTCTTAAACATTGGCGTCCTTACTTGATTCATAGAGAATTCGTTCTCTTTACTTATCATGATTTGTTAAAATATTTGAATGCTCAAAGTAAGATGACCGCACGACATGCTCGGTGGATGGATTTTCTACAACAATTTGACTTCGTTATCAAGCATAAGTCTGGAACTGAAAACAGAGTCGCAGACGCATTAAGCAGGAGGCCCCATTTGCTAGTGATATCGTCAGTTAATACTTTGGACTTTGATAGTTTTAAACCGCAATATTCTACAGATGCAGACTTTGGCGCTATTTGGCATCAACTCATGGAAAACTCAAATGCAACTATTAAAGAATTCTCAGTCAAAGATGGCTTTCTATTCCACGACAATCGACTATGTATTTCGTGCGGCTCTTTCAGACAATTTGTTATTTCAGAGCTTCATGGAGGGGGCTTAGCAGGGCATTTTGGTGTTGATAAAACATTTGCCATGGTCTCTGACAGGTTTTTTTGGCCCCGACTATGTCGCGACATTCATAAAGTTGTGGTTCGTTGTCGGGTTTGTCAAATAAACAAAGGCACCAAACAGCAAGCGGGTCTCTATACCCCCCTTCCCATTCCAGATAGGCCTTGGCAACACCTTAGTATGGATTTTGTGCTTGGATTACCCAAGACCCTACGACAACATGATTCCATAATGGTTGTGGTGGATCGTTATTCGAAGATGGCTCATTTCATTCCTTGTCACAAGACTTACGATGCTTCCAAAATAGCAGCACTATTTTTTCAAGAAGTTATTCGGCTGCATGGCGTTCCAGCTACAATAGTGTCTGATCAGGATGTTAAGTTCATGAGTTATTTTTGGAAGACTTTGTGGGAAAAAATGGGGACAAAACTCCTGTTTTCCAGTGCATTTCATCCTCAAACCGACTGCCAAACCGAAGTGACCAATCGGAGTTTGGGAAATTTATTACGATGTTTAGTAGTAGATCATGTAGTAAGTTGGGACTTCGTATTACCGCAAGCTGAATTTGCTTTCAATAACTTTGTTAACCGTTCCACTGGTTGCACACCATTTGAAGTGGTATATGCTTTTCGCCCCAAAACTCCACTGGACCTCCACACTCTAACATTGCCTTCTCGACCCAGTGAAGCTACGTTGGATTTCTCTATCTACATGAAGGATATCCATGAGGAAGTTAAGTGGCGTCTGTCCTTCAGCACTGAAGCATATTCTACCGCTGCAAATACTAAGCGGAAGGACATGCAATTTTAGGTTGGCGATAGGGTTCTTATACGATTAAAGCCTGAACGTTTTTCTCCTGGGAGTTTCAACAAGCTACATGCTCGACGTGCTGGACCTTTTAAGGTGGTTAAGAAGTTGGGTCCTAACGCCTACGTCATTGACTTACCTACTGACTATGGCATCAGTCTTGTTTTCAACATTGAAGATCTCACTCAATTTCATGATCCGGAAGAACCAGTGCCAGCAGCCTCGGATCTAATTACCCCACATGATGCAGTTATTCGTGTTCCAAAGAATACCGGCCCAAGAGATGAAATTGCGTCAATACTCGATCACCAGTTTGTTACTACACGGCGTGGAGGATATTACAAATTTTTAGTACAAGGGAAAAATCGTCCCTAATCTAACTTCACCCGACTTATTTGCTGCCTATGTTCTTCAAAACTTGCCAGAGTCAAGTTCTCCTGAGTGGCCTGCAATTGATGCAAATAGAGAGCACAGATCACAGGCGGAAGATACTCCTTAAATCATGGAGATAGGATTTATTCAACTGCTAAAATCTTTAGGCATTGTTAAGTTGTTTAATTGATTTCCCGTAAGACTCGGTTGCTATATTGGCAATCCCGTCATAGTTTGTTTCCTGATTTTCAGATGTAATCCTTTATAGATGGAGAGTTGAGAGAAGAACAGTAGTTGCCGAATTTCAGAAAGAAAAAACAGAAAAATTTCATTAACAAAGAGATTCTGTTTGTTTTTTTCCCCTCTTGGACGTCAATGGGAGGTTGGCTCTAGAGGTTTTCACCACCAAATTCCCTCCTCATTTAAAAAAGTACAAAAAGGTATAATTCTTTTTATTCGTCTTTAAGAACTTTGAAGCGTCTCTTCCTCCATTAGCCTGAATATGTTTCACATTTAGCCAGCAATGTAAAATAGTGCATGCACTTTTCTAAAAATTACGAAGAAATCAATATCAACAGTCAGAAAAGCACGCTGCCAAAGACATAGAATTTCGATGATTGGAACACCAAATATATGAGATGAAAAGATGAAATCAGGTCTGAGAAGGGAAGAAGGTAAAAGAGATTACCAGAGCTAAATAAAATGAGGGAGAGAGGCGTTGGCTCAAGAAAGAACTAGAGGAGACTCTGCCATCGAGCTCTGAAGAGCAGCCATTGCCGCCATTTTGCTTCGCTGTCCTGTTTCGCTGTTCACTATTTCACTCCTTGCCTCGAAGACGACAGGCCGCCCTGCCCGCTTATCACTGTAGGAATGGCTTATTTTTAATAATCATGATGCGCCTTCGCCAATAGACCGGTATTTTGGCGCAATGGTTAGTAACATGGTATTAGACCATACACAAGTGTTCCCTGTGCAGGAGAGCGTTGGAATGACTTGTCTTTAATATGCATGTTGCGCCTTTGCTAACAGACAGGTCATTTGGCGCAATGGTTAGTAACAATCACTGGGTCTTTGATAAAGTTAGCAGGAATGGACGCATTTTCGTCTTAGAGTCGCAACTTAGTAATTTAAAAACCAGAATTGAAGAATCGTTCTAAATGCATGAATTTATCGAAGAATAACAAATTTTCCTTCTGGGAATTTTACCAAAATACCAGTTTGAAAAAACTTATTTATAAAAATAACGACTATCTCAACTTATTTGTAAAACTATTGAACTTTGACCCGTTAATTATACATGTGGACAGTCAAAGGCGACACGTAAGCTTTGACCTCTTACATGTTGCCATGTCATCAGTGTAACATGAATAAATTAAAACATAAGCCACCACATCATTATTCCATCACATCATCTGCCACGTAACCTGCTACGTCATTATATATTACCTTTTTTTTTCCTTGTCATCTAGGGCCACGTAAGCACCCGCCACATCAGCCCTCACATATGTTTTTCATTCTAATCTCTTCCACGATCTTTCTCCTCGCCTCTCGTCTCAGTCCCACTCCTCTCGTCGCTCCCCTGCTGCTGCTCGCTCGGCCTCGGCCGCTCCCTTGCTGCAGCTACTCTGCCTCGGCCTTGCCCTCGACGCCCCCCTCTCAACCGCCCTCTCTTCTCCTCAAGCCAGACTCTCATTCTTCTTCTCCGTTCCCCTCTGTCCATCCTCTCTCCGCCCCTTTCTCAAAATCGAAAACTTATCATTTCATCTCTTCGTCGCCTCCTCTCTCAAAACCGAAAACTATCATTTCATCTCTTTGTCGCCCCCTCTCTAAAATCCGAACCTTATAATTTCCTCTCAGCTCACCCTCTCTTAATACCCTATTATTTCACTCTCTCGCAACCCCTTCTCTCAAAACCAAAGCCCTACTCACCCTCCAAACCCCAATTTGAATTTCAGAAGCCGATTTAGCAGGGTGATATTTTAGGGCGTTTGTTAATTGAATCTAATTACTATGTTTAATTATAATATTGATTTAAATTTAGGTGTTTAATTACTGTATTTTTTGTGATTTACTGTTTAATTTATGATTTTATATTAATGAAATTTCTGTTAATTGCAGATAAATTAAAATTATTGTAAAGTTTAATTTTAGTTTATGGATTTTCTGTATAATTTGTTGTATTTTAGTTTATGGATTCCTATGCCATTGAATGTTGTATTTTCTGAAGTTGCTAGTTTAATTTGAGTTAATTTCGTTTAATTTTTTGATTTATGAAGTTGTATTTTACTCTATTGAGATTAGATTTGCAGGATTTTTAGTTGCTAGTTGTTGTTAAATAAATTTGAAGTGTCATGGAATGATCATTCCATGTGGTGAGGAGTTTTGGGTGTTATAAATATCCACCACATGTTTTTTTGTTTTGTTTTTGTTTTATTATGTTTGCCCTAGTTATTAGGATGGGTACAAATTCTAATTAATAGTAGGTTGGGTAATGGAAAGTGGGTTGAGTCCAGTTCAAACTAGGTTGAGTTACCTGCACGGGCGTCCATCAGCCAACAAAACCCGACCCCCATTACTAATGAGGTACGGTTCGTAGTGACTGCGAAGTCATATGGGGCTCTACCAGGGGTGTTCGGTGAATTTAGACTTAAGTGTGTTTTTGCATTGTTAGGATTAGTCATCTATTATAGAATTAGGTCGATTAATTTTTAAATGTTGTAGAATGTTATTGAATAATTTTGAAGTGTTATGGAATGATTTTGCCATGTGGTGAAGAGATTCGGGTGTTATACATAACCACCACATGATATTTTTTTTGTCTATGTTTTATTGAGTTTCCATGTGTCCCTAGGGATGGGTAGAGAATCTGATTAAGAGTAAGTTGGGTCCAGTTCAAATTAGGCTGAGTTACCTGCACGGGCTTCCATTAGCCCATGAAGCCCGACCCCCATCACTAACGAGGTACGGTTCGTAGTGACTACGAAGTCATATGGAGCTCTACCAGGGGTGTTCGGTGAATTTGGACTTAGTTGTGTTTTTGCATTGTTATGACTAATCATAAAAATTAAAACTTAGATAATTTTTTGCATCAATAAACTCTTACTAATGTATGTAGTTTTTATAGATAATATGGCGTCAGTTGTTGGGTTATTCTGTCGATACAATGGAAAATTGAAGGAGAAGTCTGGATATTTTGATAGTTATGATGGAGGTGAATCACAAATGAAAAAGATTGCAGTTTTGACTAAGTTTAGCGAATTCTTAGTAATGATGTACAGATTCATGGGGTGGGATGGTGATACTCATCAAATATTTATTAAGGCCAACATTACATTTTTTGACGGGATTTTTGTTATCTCAAAGGTGGAAAAAGATAATGATTTGATTGAATTATTTGAGATGACTTCAAGTAATTGATCTATGGTTGAAATTTTCTTACAAAAAGGTCCTAAGATGAAGGGCCCATGGAAGGGAAAGTACGAGGAATCAAAACTTTATTGGTGAAACATCCTGTCCCCAAGAACAAGAATTACCACGTACACAGGAGTAAGTATTTATGTTCGTATATTTATGATATGAATTGTTAAGTTTACATGACTTGTTTTTAAGTACAAACTATTATCTATATAGGTTTAATACACAAGAGCGTGAATTTTGAACCCCTCGTCTATTGCATCCCTGTTTGAGTGTGGAACGTCTTCTCCCTTGTAAGTTTTTTACCCTTTCGTTGTTAAATGTGTGATATTTATGTTATCCCTATTCGAATTTTTATGTTTATTGTTGTGTTTATTCAGGGTGGTTAATGATGATGATAGTGATAGTTTTAGTAATTATGATATTCGTTCAGAAGATAGTGAAGGGGATGGGGATGAGATATTCGAAGCCGGGGTTCATAGAAATAGAGTTGAAACAACAGATTCAATTGGGTACCCGGATATATATGAAGATGCCTGAGAGGTTAATACTAGATGTATTAAAGATGATTCTAGATTAATAAATGTTTTAGACTCAACATCAAATAATATCAGCGTGGGTCAAATATTTGAGGATAAGTCACAAATGGTAGATTTTTTTAGAAAATACTCGATTGAAAGACATGTTAAGTATAAGACATTAAGGTCTAGCAGTTGTAATTGTAAACTTGAATGTGGTGAATATGGATGTCCTTGGAGTGTTTCTACATCATGTGATCAAAGGATTCGTCAATTTAAGATAAGAAAGTATGGTGGAGATCACACTTGTGTTAATAGTATTATTCGTTTAAAATAATCCATACATCATCTTTCATTTGTAAAATCATTATGCCAAAAGTGAGGACGAATTTTAGTTTAAGTCCTAATGATATACAACAGATCATGAAAGATAAGTATCATATCTCTGTCGAGTATGCGAAAGCATGAAGAGGAAAATGCAAGGCTATAAAAGCAATTTATGGTGATTGGGATGAATCATATAATCTTTTGCCACGGTTTTTAGATGCAATAAAAGAGGCGAATCCAGCTAATGAATTTATACTATGTTGTGAGGAATTTGGCGATGAAAGGATGTTTAAGTGTGTTTTTTGGGCATTTGGGCCATCCATTGCTGGATTCCAATACTGTAGACCCCTTATTAGTGTTGATAAAACACATATGGGAGGTATTCTCATTGTTTGTTGATTGCTACTACTCTTGATGGTAACAATGGTCTTTTTCCTCTAGCTTTTGCTATTGTTGAATAAGAAAATCAAGACAGTTGGGAATGGTTTTTAGCGTGTCTAGATCGTTTTGTTATTAAAGGAAAAAAACTATTTACTCTGATTTCAGATCGTCAAAAGGGTTTAATAAGGGTGGTCTAGAGAAAATTTCTACCTTCAGAATGTTTTCATCATTTTTGTGTGCATCACTTAGTTGCCAATTTCAAGAAGATGTTCAAAAATGATACATTGAATGCTCTCTCATATGGTCTGCAAGGAAGACAAATATTATTGAATTTGATCGTACGATGGAGTTAATTGAGCAATAAAGTGAGAGAGCGAAAGAATTATTGACAGAAGGACAATTGAGACCTGAGTTTTGGTCATTGGCACACGATGGCAATGTTCGCTTTGGTGTGTTGACCACCAATATGTCTGAGAGCTTTAATAATGTTCTAAGAGGTGCTAGAAGGCTTCCAATTCAAGAATTGGAGGCAACAACTTTTTATAGATTGAATAAATATTTTGTGGAAAGACATGAATTTGCAAGAAAGATGACATCGTTCTGTACTCCCTCTGTTGATGTTTCTCTAAAAAATAACAAGAGCATGTCGTGTACATCAGTATAAGAATAATATGTACAAAATTTCTATGGATGATGAAAGGTTGTATCAGGTTGATTTGGCGAATATGACATGTACATGCAACTATTTTCAAATGGAACAAATTCCTTGTACCCATGCCATTGCAGTGTGTGCAAAAATCAATTATGATTTCAATCAATTGTGTAGTCGTTGGTAAACAACAGAGACATATAGAGGAACATATGCAATTGGATTCTATCCTCATAAAGATAAACTCTATTGGCCTAATACGGGTGTTCGAGTTGTTCCACTAATTGCAAGGAAGCAACCAGGTCGTCCACGTTCAGTTCGTATACGTACAGAAATGGATAAAGGAGAACATTGTACCTATTTTTGTGGTACATGTAAACAATCGGGGCATAACTCTAGAAAATGTCAAAACCCGCCAGTACATGTCTCTGATGATGAGGAAAAGGAGCATTATGATGATGAATTAGCTAGGTGTACCTTTGGCTGTTGAGACTTGCGACAACTTTTAAGCTCGTTGAATGCATAATTATATCTTGCTAAATAAATTTTATGTTGGGTTTGCTTTACAGCTTGAGTCTATTTGGTTCGTCCTCTATGAAGGTTGTTGGAAAAACTGGGTGTGCTATAACTTGGTTCAAGAAATGTAATTTTAGTCTTTTGAAGCCATGTCAAATAGGTTGGGATGCCATGGTTCCCATTAACGATCTCTTTGACGTCATTGTATAACATTTACTCTCTTGTACCTTGACCTCAATTTAACATTTTTTGCTTCAATGCTTCTATCATATTTTTAAATATTCATATTTTTTTAGTTAATAAATATTTTAAATTAATAATAAAAGGTGTTGCAAGATTTTTAATTAACTAATGTATTTTTAATAATTTATTATTTAGTAAATAAGGTCATAAAAATTATACAAATAAATTGTATTTTTAAACTCTAAAATATATTTTTTGTATATATATATATTTTAAATATTTTAAATCCATAGTAAATGGGTAAGAGTTAGATTTTTTCTATTTATAAATATTTTAAATTTCTAAATATTATTATTTTTTAAATAAGGTGATAAAAGTATACAAATAAATTGTATTTTTAAACTCTAAAATAAATTTTTTGTATATTTTTTTAGTTTATAAATATTTTAAATAGATAATATATGGGTAAAACTTAAGAGTAAGATTTTTAAAATTTATAAATATTTTAAATCCATAATAAATGGGTAAGAGCTAATTTTTTCTATTTATAAATATTTAAATTTGTAAATATTATTATTTTTTAAATAAGGAGATAAAAAGTATACAAATAAATATTATTTTTAAACTCTAAAATAACTTTTTGTATATTGTTTTTATTTATAAATATTTTAAATCGATAATATGTGGTTAAGACTTAAGAGTAAGATTTTTCTCTTTATAAATATTTTATATCTAATTATTTTACTTGTTTTATTTTATTTTTTAAAATATAAAGTAATAAAAAGTGTAACGATAATTTTTTTAATTAATAAATATTTTAATTGATATTAAATGGTGTTAAATAAGTAAGAGTTATTTTTTTAATTGTTTATTAAAAATTTAAATATTTTTTATTTTAGATATAAGGTAATAAATAGTGTATTTGATTTTATATTTTTTTAAATTTATTCAAAATTTTATTATGTAATGATGTGGTAGATAACGTGGCAGTTGACATGTCAACATTAATGACATGGCAGCCTCTATGTTCATCTACAGTATCACACTAATGATGGAGCAATGCGTAAACAATCAAAGGTTACGTGTTACCTTTAATTGTTGTCCACATGTACAATAGACTGGTCAAAGTTAAGTAGTTTTGCAAATAAGTTGAGGTCTTAGTTTTCATAAATATTTTTTTACAAACAGTTATTTTGGTAAAAAACCTTTTTATATACGATGTTTAACGGGATAGATGGGTCAAAATTCTCAACAATATCGGAACAGAAAGGGGCAGAAATTAGAATAACTGAAAAACAATCGTCCGGCGATCCATGTCGCAGCAAATCCGAAGCCGGTTGGGCGTGGTTTCAGAGGCTCCCCATACAGGATGCCGTCTTTATTCTCAACCCTTGTGCACTTTGCAGACCGGAAAAATAAGGAGCAGAACAAAGAAAAAGAAAAAGAAAGTCGACGGAGAGCTTCTAAACTGCGTGTAGAAAAGAAGAAAGTCAGAAAGAGAATGACAACAGTGAGCGGAGAGAAGACGGCATGCGTTACCGGCGCCAACGGTTACGTGGCATCTCTACTGGTTAAGCAGCTTCTTGACAAAGGGTACAACGTCCATGCCACCGTGAGAGACCCAGGTTTGTTTCTCCGCCGCATCTGTTTACTGAAGCATTAAACGGGCTGCTTTCTAATGGCTAAACGATTCATATATAACCTTATTCATCTGTGGCGAGAAATTCGACCAGCGACGACTGGCTGGCTTTTTGGGTATATAAATTTCTGAAATTTACACCAGAAAAAGGAAAACAAAATTATCAGATGGTTATTAGAATGTTTTTTGAAAACAAAATTATTTGGTTGAAACCGGAGTAGATGATCGTTGGTTGAAGGAGCAGGTCGTCTATCTGAGCATATGCAGCACCATACATAATTTGATTTGTGCCGTATTGCAAACAAAAATGTTATCCGAATATCTTACCCTAAGTTTTGACCTGAAAGGGTGAGAAATTTTGCTGGTGAATTGCAATGATCGGTTGCGATTGATTTATAATGCTCACACTGTAGCTTAAAGACGAATAAATGGAAAAAAAAATTACGTCCCTTAGAAAGTTTTTTTTAATATCCGTATTCTTCTCTTGAATCTTGATACAAATACAGGGAATCAAGCGAAGGTTTCACATCTCCTCAGTCTTACTGGTTCCGAACGCCTCAAACTTTTCCGGGCAGACCTTACCGTCGAAGGAAGCTTTGACGATCCCATCAATGGCTGCCATTTCGTGTTTCATGTCGCATCTCCTGTGATCTTCGACTCAGAGGATCCAGAGGTGAGAATATACAAAAGCGAGGCCTTGTAATGGTTTTTAGTTATTTCGATGATGATGAGTTCCTTTGTGCAAATTCATTTGTTACTTCTTCTTTTTTTGTGAGAAGAATGAGATAATCAAGCCAGCCGTCCAAGGAACATTGAACGTCCTAAGAACATGTGCCAAAACGAAGACGGTGAAGCGCGTAGTATTGACATCTTCAACAGCTACTGTTCGTGGATGCCGTGAAGAGGAGAGCGGTCGAAACCTGACGGAGGACAACTGGAGTGACGTCGAGTTTCTGCTCTCCGAGAAGCCTCCTTTTTGGGTATACGGATCAATTCTCAATGAAAGTGGCAGAAAATCATGTGACTGGTTGGAGCCTAATAATCGAGTTCAATCTATGAACAGGCATACTCAGTATCTAAAACTCTTGCGGAGAAAGAAGCATGGAAATTCGCAGCAGAAAACAGAATTGATCTAATCTCAGTCGTTTCTGTTCTAGTGAGCGGTCCCTCTTTGACCCCGGAAGTTCCCCAGACAGTCATCCTGGCTCTGTTCTTACTGATGACAGGTGAGAAGACTGAGAGATTAAGAAAGTTTTACAACCACTGAGATATTAATGGCTTTGTGCAATTCCTCAATTCGGTAGACAACTACACTACTAATCGACCGATTAATCCAATTATCTATCTGGGTCAGTGTAGACAGTGAGTTCAGACGAAAGCGTCAGCAACAGATGACTGGGTCTGTCTCTCTCGTTCATGTCGATGATGTTTGTCGAGCTCACATATTTCTTGCAGAGAAGGATTCGGCTTCTGGGAGATACATTTGCAGCGCCGTTGACACAAACGTCCCGGAGCTTGCAAAGTTCCTCTCAAACAGATATCCCCAACACCGAGTGTCGACAGAGTAAGAACACATCAAATGCATAATGCCTACTAGAAAATTTTAATTTTTATCTTCTCTTTCTAACAAACTCTTATTGAATTGACTGCAGCTTCATCGATGTTTCTTCAGAAAAAGTATCTGGGGAGAAACTGATCAAGGAAGGATTTACTTTCAAGTTCGGGATTGAAGAGATCTACGATGAATCTGTGGAGTACTTGATGACCAAAGGACTGCTCCCAAAATGAGGATTCCTTCTTGTTAATTAAAGCTACAGTTGTAATAAGGACACTTCATCGTGAGTATAAGTGGGGAAGAGTTAAATGCTGCCGCACACACAAATAGCTTCAGAACTTGGTTTTCCACTCTTGATTTTTAGGACTCCTGGAACTTTAACTTAATTACGTCAATGTTATTCCTATAAGATGACCCTTTATTTACCATCCTACCATCTTGTATATGGGCCTATAGGCATTCTCTTTGATCTGTGGGCCTTGAGCCTGTCTTCTATATCTCTTAGTTGCATGAGTCTTCTTTAGTCTTATGGGGTTAGGCCCATCTTCTAACATACTTGGATATATGGGCCTTCATTGGTCGTGTGAGTTTGGGCCCTATATTCCAACACTCCTCTTCAAGCAGGGGGTGTGAGAACATCATAAACTTTCAATTTGCTACAAATGATGTATAAAATCTTTGTATAAAATGATACATCTTCCAATATGCTTTTATCTTCTAACACTCCCATTCACGCTTGTGCTCTCGTTCATGAGGCCCAGTTGGCATAATATCAGTGAAAGTAAATCACTCATAGCTACTAAGTCATTGCTCCATACTCCAGTCATGACTCATGTTGGATGTAGGGCATACTTCGTTTTTTGTAGGTAGTGTGTCTATTGGCATTGCTCTGAAGTGTCCACCTCCACCACCGTGTCTCTCTAGAACAAAGACTCTCAAGTGGTAGAGTAATATATGATATTAATGGGGGGGGGGGGGGGGGAAGTAACATAAATGAAATAATAAGTTCCTCCGTCATGGACTTCCAATCACAAATATTTTTTATATTTTTGACGGGGATGAAGTTCTTCCGTCATCGACTCCCAACCACAAATAATTTTGATATTTTTGACGGGGATGACGTTCCTCCGTCATGGACTCCCAACCACAAATAATTTTGATATTTTTAACTGGGATGAAGTTCCTCCGTCATAGACTCCCAATTAGGGGTGGCATCAAGCTGAGCCGAGCCCGAACTTGCCTATATTCGAGCTAAGCTTGATTTAAATATTTCAAACTCGAGCTCGAGCCTAAAATTGTTATCGAGCTTGAGCCTAATAATTTTAACCGAGTTCGAGTCGAGCTCGAGCTTCAACATACATTTAAAAATTTTCAAAAAATACGTGTCAAATAAATTGTATATAAAATTATGCATACATTTTACATAAAATTGGGAATGACCTCTACTTAAAATTGGGCATAAGGGTGGCATCGAATCCAGCTGAGTCCGAACCTTGTTCAAGCCGAGTTTGATATAAATATTTTGAACTCGAGCTCGAGCCGACCCTAACCTCGAACCTAAAATTGTAATCGAACTCGAGCCTGATAATTTTAACTGAGATCGAGCTCGAGCTCTACCCGAGTTCGAGCTTAACCTACATTTAATACTCTATATAAAATATATGTCAAATAAATTATATATAAAATTATGCATATATTTTAAAAAAAGAATGATAGGGGAGGTTCAAGATTAAATCTCAATAATGGATTAAAAAATACCAATATTAATATGTTTTACTCCAAATGTTGTCTAGTTTGTTTTGTAATTTTTGAATCTGGTCATAAATTTACCATGACCTCCTAAGTGCCCTTGGTTGAAACCTATATTCTCGGAAAAACTAGAAATATTTTTCCTATGATACATATTTCCAAAAAAACTTTAAATAAAATCCTATTACTATTAGTGACTTATTAGAAAATTAAAAGAAATATTTTAAAATTTTCTTAGGAAAGTTAAATGGACCTCTTATTGCCTCTTCTAGGGAAATAAATAAAAAATAATAATTAATCTAATATATTACTATACTTATTGATAAGTTTTTAATCAAATAAAATGTCAAACACAAAATTGCAATAAAAATTGCCTCATGCTAAACGTATTACAACATCAACTGTCAAATACTTATTCAAAAAAAATTTATATGGTTTTCTAGCCCATCTTGGCAGGAAAATCTTACTTAGAAAATTATATATTTTTTAATAAGAATTTTCAATTAAAAATGTTTACAAAAAATATGAGACATGAATAGTCCCTAGAAACTTATTTCTACTAAAATATATTTTCAATTTCTTCAAGAGCCATGAGATGAGAGTTTAAGGAAAAAGATTTTTTTTCTTTTTCACTTTATGATCTTGCATGTGCGAAATCATATTTGCGGGGCGGGGGGGGGGGGGTGTCTCCCCTGAACTTACGTATTCTGCCAAGACGACGTAGAGGAAAGGGGTTACGGCGCCATTGTCATCGAGGATGACGGCTATGACGGAGTCGGCGACGGCAGAAACAGGGGCGAAGGCGAGGGGAGGAAGAAATCGAACAACCGGCGACGGAGGCGGCCTACGAGTAGTTGTCGACGACGACAACAACGGACGGGAGGGGCTTGGCAGTGACAAGGGGAGGAAGAATTTTCCCTCCCTCGCTCCTGCTCCTGACTCAGCTCGTTAACAAGCCGAACCTCGATTTGGTCGAGCTCAACTCGTTAATTTAAACGATCTGATTCTGGATCTCGAGCACAGTTCAAGCTCGAGAGATACCGAATCGAACTGAGCCGACACCGATCCAAGCTCGAGCCGCTCGCGAGCCGGCTCGGTTCAAAGCCACCCCTTCTACCAACCACAAATAATTTTGATATTTTTGACAGGGATGAAGTTCCTCCATCATGGACTCCCAACCACAGCTAAAGAAAAAAATTTATGAGTTGCGCCAAAATATGTATAAAACTTGGGCATGTATGTCGAGGCAAAAAATAAGTTGCTCGAGTCAAGTTGACCCAGACTAGGTTGACCCCGATCGAGTTGGTCTGAGGTGACTCTGTCTGGCTGGTGCAGTAGCAGCATCCTCGGGTCAGCTGGGAAGGCTGGTTCGTTGGCTCACTGGCTTGACTCGGGCGAGTCCGGGTCTCGGTAGAACAGGAGCTGGCCGGACTTTAATAAATCATGTTTCCTAAGCTAGGAAACATGAAATCTTTCGTGTCTTCTTCTTCCTCTCCGACTCTTGGCCAGCGGAAAACAGAGAGTTCTTCGGGAGGAAATTTTTCGAATAACAACAATCCAGCAAAGAGATTTTGAAGACGAAACGAAAAACGAAAACTTTTTGAAATAAGAGACATCACCGAGACAACGACAACTTCCGAAAAACAACAACGCATAGCTGGCGCTTGGGAAGCTCGGCAGCGCTAGCAGAGTGAATAATTCTCAGAGACTCCCAAAGATTGATTTGCCGAATCCGTCTTCGAAAAACTGGTGTTAAGCAACAGAGAGGTAGAGACAACAATGAACTCAGACTACAAACGGGAAAACAGACTCCCGAAGCGACACCTTCCGAACTAGTTTCCGACTTCAAATGGAAATTGAGGCAGGATATCGAGTAATTGAGTGATTCCCGAGTCTCCAGAAACTGCAACGGAGCAGTTATTCACGGGAGAGATATCAGAGACTGACGACAGACAGTCTACCAAGAACTTCCGAGATTAAATAGCAGACTCTTCTTCTCTGGCAACAACAATGTTATCTTCGGCAAAAACCAGAACCTCGACAGATTTTTCGTTTCATCGTCTTCTCCGGCCTTTTGGATGGTAATGCGACTTCCTCGCTGTAAGAAGTCATTGTCTTCACCCCTGATAACATCTCTGGTTTTTCCAGTGAATAGACTCCCGTCGTCGTGAGAATCTTCTGCTGGTATGATGATGTTCTGCCGAGTCAATTCGGCTCAACTCGGATACGAGAGGAAGAAAAACAAAAATAGCAGTGTAAAAGTCGAAAATAAAAAAAAAATCTAGTCACTATAAAAAAGAAGTATCAATATGAGAAAAGAAAAAAATAATGGGTTTCTTGAATTTTGAAAACCATAACTACGAGTCCTGAAAATCTAAGTTGTGATACCATGTTGATTTTCCGAACTCCATGAATTTAACTCATAGAGAAAAAGGGAGAGAAACCCATTGGGAGAAAACTGGAGAAAGAAGGGTTATGAACTTGATTTTCCTAACCCTCCCCTGAAGCTATATTTATAGATTTTTGAAATTATTGAATTACAATAATACCCTGAATTTAGCGTTTAAACCTTAGAACTTTAACTTATTTACATCAATACCATCCATATGAGATGACCCTTTATTTACCATCCTACCATCTTGTATGTGGGCCTATGGGCCTTCTCTTTGATATGTGATTCTTGAATCCATCTGTTATATCTCTTAATTGCATGAGTCTTCCTTGGTTTTATGCGTTTGGGCCTATTTTCTAATACATTTGGATATGTTGGGCCTTCATTGGTCGTGAAAGCTTGGGCCCAATATTCCCACATCCACAGCATTGGCTTGAGCCACCAAAAGCTGATTTATTGGAGCTAACTTTTTCAAGACAATCCTGTTCAGATTAGAGAAGTCAATAACGATAATAAGAGCAGAGCATTAGATTACACATGAAATATGCATAGATTTTTCGAAGTTTTCAGCTAGAAGCAGAGAGTACGCAGATACTCCTGCTCCAGAAGTGAAAGAAGGAAAACGGAGTTCTAACTAACTGACCCAGAAAGCTGAACCTCCAGAATCAGCACACCAAAGACCCCGAAAGATGAAATAGATTATTCAGAAGCAAGTACTGTAGCTGGTTAAATGGAAAGTGAGAGAGAGAATGAGAGAACGGGAAAGAGCTTCGTAACTGGAGGATGAAAAGGCGAAAGACAGCAAACATGAAATCCGGAAAGATTTCATATCGAAATCATTGGTTGACAAGAGGAAGACAACAACAGGTTTAAATTTATACAAAAGCAGAGACATATTTCTTGTCCACTCCATCGAACTATAAAATAATGTAATTTTTTATAAATGATCACGTTGGTCTCTCTCTCTCTCCCTCCCTTCAACCCGTTCCTTCCGCTGGCCCAACCTGCAACCCAACGCTGGGCAGTCCCCTCTCCCAAAAGCCAACAACACGAGACAAAATCGAAGAGAAAAAAACAATATAAAACTTTACCTCAATTCCCTGGGTAGTGTCTCGGGTAAAAAAAATTTCATTCATACTCTTTTTCAAATTCCATAAATGTGGGTTGATCGTATATTTTATTATAGTTAGATGATTCAGATGATTTCTTATTTGATCCTTTTGAATTCCTTATTTAAAGTTGCGGTGGGATCCGAATATTTTGACTGGTTCTTAACTTGAAAATTTAGTATTTCGATAAATAAATTTGAAAGTTGGGTATTTAATGGCGGTGCAACCAGATACGAATTTTCTGTAAAATTCCTAGTCTGCCAAGTGCAGTAAGCCTCCAGAAAACAAAAACCGTACCGGAGAACTACAGGAACGATCGCTATGAGCAGAGAAAAGACGGCATGCGTTACCGGTGCCAACGGTTACTTGGGATCTCTTCTGGTTAAGCAGCTGCTTGACAAAGGTTACGTCGTCCACGCCACCGTGAGGGACCCAGGTTTGTTTCTCCGCCGCTTCTGATCTCTACTGATGCAATTAAACTGCACGATAATTGACTGGCAATTTGGGTTTTTGAAAGAAACCACAGTAGATGATCGTTTCTTTCCGGAAAGGGTGAATTAAGACGAGTCAGCTGGGGGTTCATCAAGTCAATATGGCTTCCCTTTTGCTTTATCATGGATAAATGACAATCGTTTCTTCCTTTTGAAACTTTCCTTTAATACGCGCGTTCTTTCTCTTGGGTCTCGATACAAATACAGGGAATCAGGCGAAGGTTTCACATCTCCTGAATCTTCCCGGTTCTGAACGCCTCAAAATTTTCCGGGCAGATCTGACCATCGAAGGCAGTTTTGATGATGCCGTCCGTGGTAGCGATTTCGTGTTTCATGTTGCGACTCCGGTTTTCATCGATTCGAAGGAACCAGAGGTAACGACAAACTTTAGATTTTTCTAGTCGAGATTTCACGAGTGATCAGGCGAAGTTGCTTCGATGATGGAACTTCCATTTCCGCCAATTTAACTCTCTTTTTTTTAAAAAAATAAAATCTGGGAAGAACGAGATGATCAAACCAGCTATACAAGGAACACTAGACGTCCTAAGAACATGCGCGAAAACGAAGACGATAAAGCGAGTTGTATTGACGTCCTCCTCAGCAGCTGTAACTGTACACGGGGAAGAAGAGCACGATCGAGTCACGTCGGAGGAGTGTTGGGCTGACGTCGAATTTTTGGTTTCCAAGAAGCCACGAAATTGGGTACATGAATTAATGTTCAGAAGAAAATATTCATTAATAGCATCCAATTGCTATTTGGCGACGAGTAATCGAGTTTCACTCAATGAACAGGGATACAGAGTTTCGAAAACTCTAGCGGAGAAAGAAGCTTGGAAGTTCGCCGCAGAAAACCAGATTGATCTTATCTCAGTAGTCCCTGTTCTCACCAGCGGCCCTTCCCTGACACCCGACATTCCCAACCGTGTCATCCTGGCTTTATCCTTACTCACAGGTGAGATGAGAAGATTGAAACGGTGAGAACCATTGGAGCAATAATAATAATAATTCGTTGACATTCCATTAACGACATGAGATTTGAACGCAAGCTTCATGGAAGGTGTGTGGGTTGGTGCAGGGAACGACTTGGCCCTCAAAGCCAGACAATTGATCTGTGGGTCTATTCCTCTCGTCCATGTCGATGATGTTTGTCGAGCTCACATATTTCTGGCAGAGAAGGAATCGGCATCTGGGAGATACATTTGCTGCGCAGCTAATACATCTGTGCCAGAGCTAGCAGAATTCCTCTCAAACACATATCCGCAGTACATAGTGCCGACAGAGTAAGAACACATCAAAAGCATTAATGCCTTGCAGAAATTTCGATCCAACTTAGCTTACCGATTAAGATTGTCATGTCTTTCTAATTCTTATGGAATTTGCTGCAGCTACGGCGATTTTCCTTCAAAACCCAAGTATCCGGTATCTGCAGAGAAACTGATCAAAGAAGGCTTTACTTTCAAATTCGGAATTGAAGAGATCTTTGATGAATCGGTGGAGTACTTCAAGGCTAAAGGACTGCTCCCAAAATGAGGATTCCTTGTTACAAATTAGAGCTACATTTTATATTTATGTTGTCATGGCTTTGCTGGTAATAAGGAAGAACATTAAATGTTGCTGCCCATGCAAATTGCCTCAGGACTTCTGGTTTTCTACATGGAAAATACTAGCTCAAGAAATTAGAGAAACATCAGTTTGAATACATGAATCTGGTAACACAATTCGCACCGACAAGAAAATTCAGATGAGACTTACAAACAAAAACCAATTACTGGATTCTAAGCTCTCTGTTTTAAGCCGCTGCTGTTGTTAAAGCAATCTCTTTCTCTTTAACTCTCTTTGCTGTCGATCACTTGGCCGGTTTTAATAAAGTAGCAAACACAGGTCCCATCCTCAAGGATTTTGTGTCCCACTCTGCTTCGCTACTTCTTTCTCTATTGATGAGTAAAACATTACATTTGAGCTGTGAATTGGTCCTTCTACCAGTTCAAGATCAAGAGAGATCATCCAATACATTGGATCATTTACCAAATCATGATTAAAAAAGTTGACTGCTTCTAACAATCTTAAAGCTAATATAAAGATACCAACCTTAATAATTTGTCCCTGTTCACCCTCTTCTCTGCTCTTCACATGCTTAATCTTCAAATTCAAGTCTTTAACTATCACAGTACTATTGTGCTTGAAGAATCGAGTAATCTCCCCAACTTTACCCTTTTCTCGCCTTAACATGCATCTTTTGCAGCACTGGAAGACTATTTGGTTTAGATTCTTTGAGCTCTTATCTTTTAAGCTGCCATTACATGTTCAAAAGACAAAATTTGGTTATTTGAGAAAACAGAATTTAATCACGAGTGCTTCCACTCAAACTCACCAACTAAAAGATCTCACCATAAAATATCGCACATTTGCCTTAAAGGTCAAGTATGATGGGATTTTCAATTTGGTATAGTTGCATAATATTTGGCAGGCTATCTGAAGGAGCTTCACCATAAGAGCTCCATTAGCATCTACTTGCACTTGCATCAAAGAACTTCTATCATTGGAAAAAAACGCAGTATCTAGGAAATTCACATGATTAAGAAAAGGGAAACCCATATTCTTGTTGTTGACGGCAAACAAGTTAAAACAACCAATGTTTATGTTCATATTGAGTTAAAACAACCAATATTTATGTTCATATCCTCCCAACTATAGAACCATTGTTTTTTTTTGTTAGGATAGTGAGATAGAACTGTTTTTATTTGGTGAGTTATCGGTTGTCAATAGCAAACAAGGAACTTGTCAACTAAGAAAATAATTATTAAAAAAAAGTGCTGCCAACATAAATCTATGAAGTACTTCCTCATTAAACAATTATATGAAATCAAATATGGGAATCTTACCTTTCCAGCATGAGAATTACAATCAGTTCTTCAAAGTAATCTTAACTTTTCCATGAAAATCACTACTACGGTTAAGCATTCTTTTTCCACTTTTTTCTTATTTGATAACTTTTACCCATAATATAACCATAATGAACAGAGGCTCACAGAGATGTCATGAGGACTTTCAGCATAATCGAATGTCAGGCATTCCATCAGGACATCTCTATGATAAGCCTATTATCTATTGAATGATTGAAGCATTTTCTGAGGATCAGGTGCTTCCATGCTTCTAAAACAAACATATTAAAACATTTAAAGGCAGGATGTTTTTAAGTAACATTGTAAAAGAGCAGAGCAGAGCTATAGTTTACTGATAAAAGGATGAACTTCATCCTTCCACTAAATTTAGTACAAATACCTAAAGAAACCAGACATCCAATATCTTAGAACAGAGATGGGAATCTTAAAGTTGTGTTAGAATTGCAGTCAAGTTTGCGTGCCTGTTTGTTAAAATTAGTCTTAGAGCTAACTCAAAAAAATGACTATACTTCTAAGCAACTATAAGGAAAGAAAACTGCGTAATGAAAGATGCGATGCTCCATTAATACATTTCTTACTGGCACTAGAGCTTGCTGTGGTCAATGTTGAATAAAATTTTGCATACACAACCACAAAGTTGCTGTTCTATTCAGTCCACGTACGGAATACAAACCCTCACAGCACGTAAATACACACGTACTGGATACAAACCCTCACAGCGGGCAAATACACATCCAATGAAACAGAATACACAAACAGAGTATTAAAAAAAAAAAACAGAGCTTGAAGAAAGAAGAAAAAAAGACCTCCTTTGGTTTGCTTGCGTTGTCCTCTTCCTGTTCCTTCCAGATCCACTCGTCCGGCAAACTCTCACTGCACGACCAAGCTCCTTCCAATGGTGTCTTGCACGTCTCTGCAGGAACGTCTTTGCGAGACCTTCTTCTTCTCAGTGCCCTCTTTCTTTTCCCTCTTCTCTCTATCTTCGATCTCAGACCTAAGCTCCCCCTTTTTCCCTTTCTTCTCTTCTCTGTTTCTGTCCCGTGAAAACCTCTACCTTTCTGTTTCTCTTCTCTGTTTCTGTCCCGTAAAATCACCCCCCAGCTTTCTCCCCTTTCTAAAAATTAAATCACGACACGCTGCTTCTACAACTTAAAACAAAGGTAATGGGCTCAACCGGGCTGGGCCTCTTTAGTGGGATGGTGTTGATTTTCAACACTCCCCCTCAACACCAGCTCCTATGCCTAGATCATGTTTCATCAACACGGTCACGCCTCTTGATCTCTTCATCTTTTGGCCTTCTTCGTTGCACATCCTCTTCCCTCCTTTGCCAAGTTCCCACTGAACTGTCCCTTTCCTTTTGTCGCTCAAATCCCTCTCCTTTGACTCGTGAATAATGCCCTGAATTTGAATCCCAATCTCTATGCAGATAAGAGTGACCAATATCATCTCTCCTTCGATAAATTGGCTCATCTCCATCTTGAATCCTTCTTGCTTCTCCAACCCATCTTGATCGTCCATCTTGAGCAACTTCATCTTCTCCACCTTCTCCTCTTCTTTGATAATCCCTGCTACTCCCAGATCTTCCCTTGCTACCATCACTATGAGCTGGCCTCATTTCATCCTTAGCTGCATCACCCCAACCCCCAGATTGGTCTGCATTCTTCCAACTATCAGCACGAGATCCCATAGCATCTTTGGTCCCCACATTTACTTGGCTAGAATCATGCCACTTTTTTTTACTATTGTCGTCCACTGCTTTACTCCAAGAATTTGGCTTGTGGCTTGCCAGTGCCCTGTCCAATCCATTCACTGACTTGGAAGAATAACAAACTTGATCCATCTTGTTCCCCCAAGTGTCATCACTTGAGCCAAATGTCGTCTTATCCCACACAGAGACTTTGAAAGATTGACCAGCTTACTTCGCTGTTTTCTCCCAAGGATCACAATTTGAGAGTGTTGCAGCCTTTTGCCAGCCATCTACTGCTTCATTAGATTCCCCAACTTGATTTGCTTTGCCCTCCCATGGGTTAGCACTTGAGCCAACTACAGCCTTTTCCTGGCCATTTGTTACATTTTCATATTCACAAGCTTGAATCGATTTGGCCTCCCATGGATCAGCAATGGAGCCCACATCAGCCTTTTCCCATCCACCAATTGAGTTACTAGATCTACCGGTTTGATTCGATTTGATCTCTACTGGAATAGCACTTGAGCTCCCTGCAGCTTTCTCCCAGCCAGTTGTTGCTTTACTAGATTCATCAGTTTGATTTGATTTCCCCTCCCAAGCATCCACACTTGAACCATGTGCAGTCACATTGTATGACTGCTTCTGTTTATCTTTAGGTGTTATTACAGTGAGAGCTAATTCTTCTTCCCCCATAACAAATAGCGCTTCAGCATCCCAACCCTCTTCACTGCTCTCCTGAGAAGTGTGAGTGGTAGTATTACCTTTAACAAACTTTTTCTTGGACCAACAATCTTTCACCAAGTGGCCCATCTTCCCGCAGTTGTAACACTTGCCATCGAACTTTCTACTATTTTCACGATTCTTCGAAGCTCCCCCTGGACGAGAGTTTCCCACTTCTTGGTGACTTTTCACCTTGTCACCTTCCTTTCTAGATCCATTGACAGTGTACCGCTTGAAAGTACCTCTGCTCTTGCTAGTGTAGAGCGCTTCCTCCTCAGCCTTCAGCGAGAGTGCTCCCATTTGCTTAGCCAAAACTTCTTGACCAACAAGCAAATTTTCAAACTCAACAAGTGATGGTTGAGTCGGCCATCCCTGTACATCGGCAATGAACCCTCGATATCCGGGTCTCAAACCATGGATAATTATTCTCTTTATCCTGGTTTCCCCAATAGGAGTTGTTGAGTCTAATTCTGAAATTTCCCGGCATAGCGACTTCATCTTGTGAAAATACTGAACAATAGTCATGTCGCGTTGCGTCATTGATAGAAGCTCGTTCTCGAGCAGTTGCAATCTTACATCATTCTTCTTTGAGAACAGTGTAGCAAGAAAGTCCCATGCTTCCTTTGGTGTTTTTGCATCCCGGATGTGCTCCAATATTTCTTCTTCAACTCTAGTCTTTAAAGCAAACATTGCTCTGCCTGCTTTAATTTTCCATTTTCGCAAGATGCCATTGGCACCTTTTGCCGCCGGTTGTGTAACTTCACTGCAACCAACAACCTCCCACAGGTCTTGACCTTGTAGGTAGGACTCAATACATGTTGACCACGTGTTGTAGTTTTTGTTGTTGAGTTTCTTGATTCGTACAACCACTTGAAGGTCACTTATCATGCTGACAGAACTTTGACTATACCGAACAGGGTACCTTACTGTTCACAACTCAAGATAGTTTCACAAAAAAAATAACGGTCCCCGACCGTCCCGCTCTGATACCTATTGTTGAATAAAATCAACCACAAAGTTGCTGTTCTATTCAGTCCACGTACTGAATACAAACCCTCACAGCAGGCAAATACACACGTACTGGATACAAACCCTCACAGCAGGCAAATACACACGTACTGGATACAAACCCTCACAGCGGGCAAATACACATCCAACGAAACAGAATACACAAACAGAATATTAAAAAAAAAACAGAGCTTGAAGAAAGATGAAAAAAAACCTCATTTGGTTTGCTTGCGTCGTCCTCTTCGTGTTCCTTCCAGATCCACTCATCCGGCGAACACCTTTCTGTTTCTCTTCTCTGTTTCTGTCCCGTAAAATCACCCCCCAGCTTTCTCCCCTTTCTAAAAATTAAATCACGACATGCTGCTTCTACGACTTAAAACAAAGGTAACGGGCTCAACCGGGATGGGCCCCTTTAGTGGGCTAGTGTTGATTTTCAACAGTCAAAACCCTGTCAACTTAGATATAAGAGAAGCCCTCTCAACTTGGATATTAGAGAAGTTGAGCAAAACTTAATGATTGGAAAAAATCCAAAATTCGAGACCCAAACACTCGAAGGTAAGAAAGATTCAATCGTCGAAATTCAATGAAAGTGAGAGGCCAAATTCACACCTCGTTTAAAAAAGTACAAAAATGGTATAATTCTTTTTATTCGTATTTAAGAACTTTGAAGCGTCTCTTTCTCCATGAGCATGAATATGGTTCACATTTAGCCAGCAATGTAAAATTCTGTATGCACTTTTTCTAAAAATGACGAAGAATCGATATCAACAGTCAGAAAAGCACGCTGCCAAAGACGTAGAATTTCGATGATTGGAGCACCGGATATATGAGATAAAAGATTAAATCAAGTCTGAGAAGGGAAGAAGGTAAAAGAGATTACCGGAGCTAAATAAAAAGACGGAGAGAGGCGTTGGGTCCAAGAAAGAACTAGAGGAGAGAGAAAAAGTTGCCATCGAGCTCTGAAGGGTAGCCATTGCCATTCGCTATTTCACTCTTTGCCTTGAGACGACCAGATTTAAGATAAAATTGGAAAGGCCACGTATTCAAAGAATTACATATATTATAGTTTTTAATTAAACATATGGCCTATTAGCTCAGTTGGTTAGAGCGTCGTGCTAATAACGCGAAGGTCGCAGGTTCGAGACCTGCATGGGCCACTCATGTTTTGGAAAAATGAAATTTTTAAAAATTTTCTTAAATGGACGGTTACATCCTCATTGATCGAATAATGAAAAACAAAGGTAAGGTGTGAAGAAATGCACATGTACACGACCGAACTCAACGCCAACAAGTGACAACAGTCTAAAATATTAAAGAAGAAAAGAAAAAACACTATAACTAACTAGAAGCTCAGGCAAAATCAGTAGAAAATGATTTCTCTTCTCCCTCTTTTTCCTTTTCTGTCGATACAAAAAATGACTATGTTACAATGACCTTATATCTGACTGAAATCAAATGCCTTTAAATTTCAAATGACAGCACAAAAGTGTGAGAAATTTTTGGAAGAAGAAACAGACTGCAAGATGGCTAGATAGGTAGATGCTCCCCATTGAGATTTGTCAAACGTCCTGTGAACCCGTCATGCTTTCCATAGATTCCTCTCTTTGAAGCTCAGAGACAGGAGTCTGAACCTCTGCTTGCTCCATGTCTACAGCCACTTCTTCTAATGTGATGGGCAAGGATGGCTTGTGATGCTTTCTATTATGGCGTAATTTGATAATCCGTGAGAGGGCTTGAACTACGTCCCTCATGAAGGGCCGTTTTCTTGAGGATCGGTTGATGCATCTATACGCAAGGGCTGCCATCTCATTAAGTTCTTGCACATCATAATCCCCATTCAGTCGGGAATCTGCAATTTCTTCCCACCCGGTTTTACCTTCAGCATTTAGTGCTCCCTACTCACATAATGGTGCAGAAAAAAATGTAAAATTAGAAACAGTGAGAGAAAATTAAAAAATAAAACCGGTGCAACAATAGACAAAAAATCACACGACTATACAGAATAGAATGCAGTTTATCACCCATGAAATTATGCTCAAATATTCTGTCCAATTTTATATACATGAAATAAAAATGTTCAATGTTCAGTATAGCATGGACAGATTCTTTTCTAAGCTGCAACAAGATATTACCAAGTTCTACTAACCAATACACTTAAAAAAAAAAAAACTAAATAATGAGACATGGGCAGAGGTCTTACGAGCTCAACATATTCCAGAAGGCCCTGTTGTGGAACCCGGCCAGCAATCAGTTCAAATAACAAAATTCCAAAACTATAGACATCACTTTTTTTAGTGAAGGCCCTCGACGATACATATTCAGGATCAAGATAACCAAATGTTCCCCTGATGTTTGACATATGTGGGTTGACCATTTCTTCCCTTGAAAGCCCAAAATCGGCTACCTGCCAAATTTTGGACTAAAGACATTAAGAAACATATGCAAAACATTTTTGCGTTAAAATAAATAAATTCCACAAAGCCACAATAGAACAAATTTTCAAGATCCAAGTATAGAAATTGGAAAAAGAGATTGGTGCTTACCCTTGCTCTCATGGACCGGTCTAACAGTATATTGGAAGACTTGATGTCCCGATGGATCACTGGTGGGACTGCCTGCAGTATATAGAATTATTAGTTAGTATTAGCTAGTTTTAATTTTGGTTCCATCAATTAAGGAGAGAGTTTACCCCATCGTGAAGGTATTCTAAACCCCTTGCCACATCAAGAGCAATATATACCCTCAAGTTCCAGCTCAATGGATCATGTTTTTCACCTTCATCTAAGCATATAGAAACCAATACAAAATCTCAGTAAGACTATATTTAATGTTTGAAAATTTGTACTTATTGAAAACAATTTTACAATTTTACTTACTATACAGATGAGAAGCAAGACTGCCATTACTCATGTACACATAAACAAGCATATGCTGGCCTTTCTCTGCACAATATCCCACCAAATTTACAAGATTTCTATGGTGCAATCGACCGAGTAGTAGAACCTGAAAACAGAGAAACAATAACTTGTGCTTGATGTATGTGAATTTTCTCCTGTGGAAATGACTGGAGCAAGAAGAGGTTCTCAAATTTTGGGTCTTCTACACCCTAACCAAATGAATATCACAATGAAGAACAGTGTGAAAAAAATAAATAATCATATGAATAGCAAAATATCTTGCTCTACACAAATCCCTTCCAGTCTAGGATAAAAAAAATAATTAGCTTTTTCCAAATTTGCAGTATGAGTCTAGCGCCTAAAAGGTTCAACATGCTCTTCTCAGAAAAATTAAAAGATCATAATCGATTTAAGTACATTAAGCAATGTTATATGCTTATTACACTGATCAAGACCTACCTCTGTTTGGAATTCCCTTTCTCCTTGCTTGGAATTTGTAGCTAGCACTTTCACTGCTACCGTCTCACCTGTTGACATCTGAGCTTTATAGACTGGCCCAAATGCCCCCTGACCTAACACTGTGGTAAAATTAGAAGTTGCTTTTTGAAGATCTCTGCAAAAGAATTGTCAAGTGCAAGGTTAGACAGATAGAGAACAAAAAACAAGAGAATTAAATTCGAAAAATAGTACATCAGATTGACAAAGTAATAATCCACCATAAAAGGCATTTTATAAGATGAAACAGTTTTGTTATCTAAAACAGCATTTTACAGATTTTCCATATTTACTTTTATATTGTCCAATGGAAAACCAATTATGACCCCTAATGAACCTCAATAGGCAAATAAGGACAAACTAATTCTTTACAAACCAAATAACAGTGGATATAAGAGAGAAAAAACCCAAATAAGAGTGGACATATTAGAGAAATCCAAAAGAAGCCCAATTGAGCCTGTCAAAATTGCATACCTACAGTAAATCGGTACAACGAAAAAACATTAAAACTTCTCGTGAAGACATATCCTACTATGGTTTTCCATTTCTTTCTTCGAAATAAAATTATACTCCAAGATCTTATTATTCTATTTGCTAATCTAATAGCAGTCATGTTGATGACTCTAACATCTTCAAAATCCAACAACTATTGCTTGTTTTAATAGAGAAAATTGAATCTAGTAGGATAAAAATATCATTAGTTTGATAAAAAAAATAAAAAAATAAAAATAAACTAATTTAAATAAACAAAACATCAAAAGATGATAATAAAGAATATATTAGATTCGTGATTCATGGTTATGAACGAACTTGTAAGAGTATTTGGGTATTCCAGAAACAGAGACTATGTTCTTCCTCTTAGCTCCTTCCAGCCACAAAGTCCCACTGACATCAGATTCCTTAGGTGATTCCGGGCCAATAGTTGAGTCCGACATTGTAGTGCAGGAATCAGCACCATTGGTACGGATAGGAATGGTTGCAGCCCTCCTTGAACTACTATTTCCTATCTGTGAACGTTTCTTGCGAAGCCTGATAAAAAACAGAGCCAAAATAGCCAAGAGAACCCCAATTATAACTCCTATGGAGATTCCAACGATCAAACCCCAAGAAACGCCTTTCATCTCAACAAGAATTTGGTTTACTACTCATGTATTTATCCATGTAGACACCTGCAAAAAGCAAAAAATCATGTAAAAAGAAAAAGAATAAAAAAAGATGACCACTGCTACACTTTCGTGACTTAACAGCAAATCGTTAATTGACAAAAATAAATAAAACCAATTTCAGAGGCACAAACCATCTAAAAACATTACACATTCAGCGATTATCAGTAAAACAAGAAGACAGACTATGTATATATACACTGAAATAGACTGAGAACACATTAACGAAGATCAATTTTATAGGAAGAGTGTAATTAAAGAAATAAAAAGTCATCGGAACATTAAGAAGTCTCAGCTAGATATCACTTCATCCCTCTCTTTAAGTTGACAATTAAGCTTCCACTCTGCATAAATAAGGTTAGAGTAAGGAAAAGTATGCGTAAAATGTACCAATCAAACGCGATAATGAGAAGAGGGAAGAAAAAAGACCAAAGAAAAAAGCAGCAGGAGTTTGTAAAGTTTTTTGTCCGAAGCAACTCAACATTTAGGTTGCACGTGTTGAATCAGATACAAGAATAAAAGCAAACAAGACATCTAGCTGAAAATAAAAGCAAACAAGACATCTAGCTGAAAATTAAAACGAGGAACAGAAGATAGAAAATGACGACGCTAACTAACTCAGTGGTTTCTTTGTGAAAATAAACGGTAAACCATAAGATCAATAACCAAAAGCCAAACCAGATCTACCTAAATTCTCAAATAAAAACAGGAAAAAAAACAAAAAATCGTCCAAAGTCGCCAAGCAGCGAAGACTTTAAACGAACAGATGAAAAACCGAAGTGGACTTCGATTTCATCACTTCAAACCAAAACACACAAACCGGATCTTCCAAACGTCGCAAGTAGATCATAAATACCTCCGCAAGCAAGCAGAAACTCCACCGTACAGGCGAAGAAACGAGAGAACAACCAATAACAGCAACCACGAACGCGGAACAAATCACGAGAAACACCGATCGAAGCCAGACAACTACCTCCCACCGCTTGAAAACCGAACAGTCCGAGCTCGAAACGAGACTGGACAAATCAGCAAACACGCTGGGCAAATCGCATTCGAGGAACCAGACCGAGGAAGCGGAAGAAAAGGAGCAGCAGGCATGTCTGATCAATGTCCCAGACAGAAAACCAAAAGAAAAGCCAATCCATTTTTAAATCCCTCTCACACAATTTTTTTTAACAAAACAACCGCGCTCACGAATCCCAAGGCCACGGACAATATTACAAAATTGCCACCGCTCTCTCAATGACAAAAAAAATGCATTATGTCCCTAATCGTTATTCTTTGGTAGTTGTTTGAAGGTGAAACTCGAAAGTCGAAACTCCCAAAGTCGCGCTTAAACGATGGAAACCATCCTAACCGTCCAAATAGGGGCACCAGTCCACGGATTAGGTGGTTGCAGATAATCTAATTGATCAGATTTTATGTCGGGGTTGTTGACACAGAGTAACCATCAAATGTGTCTATTGACGACATAATTGAATTGTTACGGGTTACGACTTTCGATCCATATTAGAATTGGTCGTGTCGCATACTTGTTAGTATAGTTTATACGGCCATATGGGCCACATCTTTACATGATAAAATGGTTCCAGAAGTATTATAGAACTTGAGATCAGAACTCAACGGCGACTCCGTTTTTCTCAGTTCGGATTAGGTGCAGCGATGATGGCCACAAGAAGATACGAAATACGTGAGAATTATCTCGTTATTTATTTCAAATGGAAGAAAGAGGGGAACGCCTTTCTTCTGGTATTGCAGTAAGCAGAAAGCGAAGACTTGGGAATGAATCGAAGCCATTAAAGTATACTTGGTCCGATGTTTGTGTAGTAAAAATAAGCAAAGACAGACAGAAACGGACGGCAATCCAACAGTCCCACCCAGAATCCCCTGCAACCTTAGTGGATGTAACGATCAGTCTTGTTTGAATAGTATGGAGCTAGAAGCTTTCGTGTCCGCTCATAAATTCCAAGTTTCTGTAACATCAGAGTGGTTGTTTGTTATTCAATCTGTTCCTTGTCTCCATGGAAAGATCATGCAGGAATGGTTTTAATACTTCCCTAATGTTGGACGGAGGTATGGTTACAAATTAAATGCTTTGATACAATTTGGTGTTTAATTTTATTCTTATCCCCTCCTTGTTTCATTTGAATTGGTTTTTGGTGATTGCTCAAGAGGTGTTTGTTGAATTGCTTGACTGAGATTATTTTTAACTACACAAAAATTTTGCAGGTCCTTGTAAAATCTAAGGTTCATCAGGAAATTTGTTGACTTCGAATTCATATAGGACTACTCTTAACAATCTTTTACTCTGTTTGGAAGTAAGAAGAAATAGTTCCAATAAACAAATAAACTGAATAAAGGGTCAAAAGCACTTATGAGAAATAATTTTGTCCCTTAAAAGTAGACCCTTTATTCTTTTCATCTTAATTATAACATGATTACCTTAATCTTAACATATTAAAGCTTAACATGATTGGAATTGTAATTCCTTGAGAGCAAAGCCTCTCCCTTCAAATCCTTTTACAAGGGTTTCCTCTCTTTTAATTGAAAGCACCTGATCTCAAACTGCTGATGACAATGGAATGCTTGAAAAAAAAAAAAGTTGAATCCATATCACTTGGAAAACAAGGGAGTCCTTTATGTTGGCATGGGATCCAAGCAACCTTGTCTATGGACATTTTCCCAGTCAAAGGGACCCTATTCTCTCTAGAAAGGCTCATATTGGCATGTGATTGCATGTGTGTATATCTTACACAGATACCTTCTTCTTCCTTGGTGAATAATGGAAGAATCAGTGAATTTATGGCCACATGCAGCCTCTTTTCATTTGTTGATGGGCTTGAAAGATTCTACATTATGAGTGAGATCTGGACATTTTGTTTCCATTAATAAACTTTAGTGTTGTCAACTGAGAAGAAGGGGAAGGGTGCCTACCCCTACGCCATGAGGGCCTGAAGGGTAGTGCTGCCTCTTGTAGGTGTGGTGAGAGAGAGGTGGTGGCCGTTTAGGGGATTTTCTTGTCTATTACTCCTTGTGTGCAAATAAAGGGTGTAAAAACACTCTTCCGCCCCCCCCCCCCCCCCCCCCCCCCCCCCCTTCTAGGGACTTTTTATTTTTAATGTATTTAGTTATTTTTATTAAAATTATTATTTTTATCCTTGATATTAATGAGCTAGTTTTTTTTTATTGGGATTTTGGTTTGAATTTAGAAAAATATAATATCTACGGAAATTTTAGAAATTACTCATTTTGAAGAAGATAAGGAAGATAGGGCAGGGAACGGGTTGCAGGGTGGGGACGGTTTTTTACCGGGTTGGATTTTGGGGAGAGATTCGGGTCTGGTTCGTTTTTCAAAAGCTGACCCGACCTGAATCGTACCGACCCCAAAATTGGTTATAGGCTTCCCGCACAGCAGCGCGGATGACACGAGAACTCGAATTGGGCTTGTCGCTTCCGCCGATATGCTTCTGGTATAAACATTGGCAGGAAGAGGTACTGCCGGAGGTGGACGACGAAGTGACGAATCACATCGCTTCGCCGCCTGCTGCCTCATTCCTTGTCTTCACTTTTCGGAGTCCTACGACAAGTCTAATTTCCGCCTGTTCGCGTCCTATGACTCTTGACTGATAGCTGCATCTTCTTGCCGTTTTGAAAGCTCCTGAGTGCGTCTCGCTTGTTTCTCCGAATTTGTCCACTTTTTGGCAAGAAAGCTGTAGCTTCCACTCCATGAAACAAAGCTCTCTTAGACTAGACCACTGCAGTCCTGTCTTTAATGACTTCTTGGACCATCTGGTTGGAAGGAATTGGAATCTGCTTAACGAAATGTCATCTGCCTTGATCTCATTCGATATAATCAATGCTTTGCGTTTCTATCAGAGCCTTTCGGGATTGACTCTTGATCTCCTCCAGTGGATTGAGTCCTTGAAAAATCACGATCTAGACTATTCTCTAGTGGTCAGATCAGTAGAATCAAGCACTATCGAAAAATACTGGGACGGTTGTTGGGGATGGGCATGTAACGCGTCGATGAGGTTTTTATAGGACTAGCGGAATTCTATAAGGGAAGGAATATATGGAGAACCGGCAGTTTTTTATATCTTTATTAAAGCTTGCTTGGAGCTGGAAATGGTGGAGGAGGTAACTGAAGTTCTGGTTTTAATAGGGAATGTGAATTAAATTCGACAACAGAGACATGTGCTCATCTTCTGGATGCCTTGGTTAAATCAGAATTTGTAAAGGTGGCCCCAGAGGTGTTCGATGAAATGATTAAGAGAAATATTTGTTGAAATATATATAGTTTTAATATTTTAATTAATGTATATTGTAAAATGGGTCTGGTGGATAAAGCAACGGAAGCTTTGAGAATAATGAGCCACGAGTGGCTGAGACTGACTACAGCATTGTCGATTTTTATAATGTAAGAGAAATGTAGATGAAGCAGAAAGAATTGTAGAAGAAATGCAAATAGCAAAGGTCAATCTGCATTTGGTCACATTCTCCACAATGATGGTCGGGTATATTGGCATAGGCAATTTTGGGGAAGTGTTTGAATTTTTCAATTCGATGGTTGAGAAGAAAATTGAACCCACAGTTTGCATCTATAGGGCACTGATTGATGCATTCTGCAAGAGAGGGGATGTTGAGATGGGAGTGAATTTACTCCACAAAATGATTAATGAAGGGATTATGCCAAATACTATTGTGTGCAACACACTTATTTACGGATTTTGTAAATTGGGTTCTACAGACAGATTGAAGGAGATGCTGAGTTTGAACTGTAAACCTGATTTGGTTATTTACAGTTCTTTAATTAAGACGTTTTGTGGTAAAGGTAGAATCAAGGAAGCTATGAAATCCTCACTCAGGTGGTTACTGGAGGATTAGTTCTGGACACCATAATATACAAGACATTTATAGAGGGATACTGCGTGGTAGGAAAGATGCACCAAGCTCTAAAATTAGTTGAGAAAATTAATAGACATTCTTATTTCCAGTGCATCTGATATTGGGGGGACCTTGGAAACTAATATGCTTCTCAGTAGGATTACTCGACATGGTCTTAATCCATATTTCATCACATACTCAACTATGATTGAGACTTATTGCAGGGAAAGGAAGGCAAAAGATTGTTTTAAGATAATGAGTACTCTGGAAGATCAAAGATTAGTTGCTCATATACAATATTTTAAACTTCTTATTCACGGGTTATGTGATGAAAGTGATGTGTATAGTATAAGAAGTTTTTTACACTAACACTAGATGTTGAGTGAATGCAACTCTTTACAATCTTCTGCAGGTTGTGTTATTTAAAAAAAGAAAACTAGTAGAAGCTTTTCAGCTGTGTGTTGAAATGGTTGGGAATAGTATTCCACCTGATGTTAACACTAGCAACTTATGTCCGGGTTATTTAATGATGGGAATGTATCCAAGGGTTTGAAAATTCTTAGACAAATGGGCCTCTACGGTATTCAGCTCACTCATCAGACATACACGATCTTTTCACAAGTCATGAAGAACCATGATTCAAAGAAGAAGTGTTAGAATTAGTGGGGGAGTTAGTTGGAGAAGTCTTGGGTGACAACAATGTTCAAATAAGAAAATGGTCTCATGCTCTGCTTCTTCAGGGCTATCACGCGATGGAAGGGTGGATGGAGCAGAAAAGTTTCTAGAGAAATAATGGAGGATGGTGCGCTCACAAGTCATGGTTCAATTTCCCTGATACTTGTTAACTATTGTGAGGCAAATAATGTCAGAAGGCTGTAACTTTTTATAATAAGATTGCCAAAGCTTTTTAAAGACAAATCTTGATTGATGCCTGACGTTACTTGACCTTGTATTCAGATCTGGTTACCATAGGATTGCAGCACAAATTTTGATTCATGTACTTGTTAGTGGCTCACAGGTTAACTATGATGGCTATGACCTCTTAATCAGGGGTATATGCCAATGTGGAAAAATTGAAGATGCATTGAGGCTTACTTTAGTCGGACTAAAGAATGTGTTTGTTCCCGACAGCATCTCCTACAATTTTGTTCTAAATGGCCTCTGCAAGGACCAGAGGCTTGAAGAAACAAAAGACTTGATGAACTGGCTACTTGATCAGAACGTGGTACCAGACACTAATACATACAATGTTCTCATCAAGTGTTGTTGCGAGAAAGGCAATTTTGCTGGGGCAGCTGAGCAATATTAGTGGCCATAAACCAAATGTTCAAACATATAATATGTTGATTACTTCTTATTGCAAAATTGGGATCTTAGAAGATCAGTTTACTTAGCCTGTGAGACTTTTGCACAAAATGTTTTTCCTGACATAGTCACTTGCACTGAATTACTTTGTACCCTATGTGGAAGAGGTGATATGAAGTACTCCAGCAAGCAGTGGAGTATGATGGTGGATCAGGGTGTTTCTGGTGACAAACTTACATTTGGTTCTATGATTGTTGGGTACTGTCAGGTTGGCAACCTTAAGGAAGCTCCACGTTTGCTTCTTCAGATGCTACAGAGAGGATATTTTTTTGTGACAGATTTACTGCCGTTATTTTGAATCGTGCACTGCAAAAAAAAGTATTACTTTCAAGAGGTAAATATGTTTCTTGGATTTATTTTGAAAAAAAGCATTCTTCAAGATCATGATGTGTCCAGGGTGATTATGGGCGACTCTAGTGGGAGAGGACAAATGGGTGCCATGTACTATAATGATGAAGGCATTGCTTCCTCTCCAAGGGAAAGGGATGACATGTATAATGAACAGTCCATCAGAGAAATAGAAGGATCATCAGAAGAACAAAATCTTTGTGCAATCCTTCAAAAGCATCCCTAAAGAATCAACTTGAACGAGATCACTCAATGTGCAAGTTGGCTGCGAGTAAGATATCTATTGATGCTGAAAATCAACAGACAATAAAACTGCATCGGAAGCATATAGAACTAGGAGTTTTGTGATTAATATAAGCCACGTATATATTGATATTATAAACCTTTCGTTTACTGATAGGACCAAGAACTGGGGTGATTTGCAAACTTGGCTTCCCAGGAGTTGAAGCATAGTGAGGCTTGGGCAGATTGAGTTTACTGGAGAACCATGATACTATATCTGCATCCAAGTACTAGACCCAGTGCTGTTGTCATATTATTCTGTAACTATGTAGATATATGTGCGGAAACTACGAGATGGGTGACAGTAGTGTAATTGTTATTGCAACTTACCTGGAGTTGCAAAGACAAACTAAGCAGGCAATTTCTCAAGTTCTTCAGATTGATTGATTTCTTATCTTTTATGCCTTTTTTCCTTTCCTCAATCAATCGTTTGACATATCTTTTCATTTCAAAGGTCGATTGTCTTTCATGAATTAAAAAAGAGAGTTGATTTCTAGTCCCTTCATTTTAGATATCAGGATCTAAATCTCTTTCTTCAATTTTAAAAGTTCGTTTGGAATTTGACTTTTACACTGATAGTTTTCTTTTGTTAATATGATTGTTCACAAAAAATTATTCTTTTATTGAAAGGAAAATATCTCAGACATCTCGCCTTAAAAGTCTTTTTTTTATGTCTTGAAAGGACTCAAGTGTTGCCAGCATCTCTTATGAATCCCGGCATGTAGACCCTTCTCGTCGTCGTTAGCAGGTGCTGCAGAACAATGGTTATTATAACTTCAAGAAGGGGAGACCAGATGCAGACAGAAAGGTAATCAATGCAAACAAGGTCATTGCAAGCTTCTTTTTGAAATTAGCCCAGTGAGAGCTGTCGAGCCTCGGCCAATTCATTAACATGCAATTTTTCTTCATTTTCTCTTGAATACAGTACGAGACCTTTCAGAGTACGGGAGAAGAAGATTAAGGAGAAAGATATGAAAGCTTTTGAAGGAATTGAACTTTACAGTACAGCTTATGACAATCTTCTTATCTTCTACATCTATTAAAAACATTCAGGTACTGATTGGGAAACAGGGTATCCACGTCCACGAGCGTCACTGCAAACGTTGAAGCCAGCGGCCTCTTTCTCTGACTTTTGCGGCATGGAGGCAGTGGACAAGTCCTCATGTTTGAAGTTTCTCTTTTTCCTCTGCGCTGAAAAACTAGATGGCAGACTCCACTAAGTTACTGACGAGTTATCTTGGTTCTTTCTGATGAATCAAACAGGTTTAGTGCATCGTCATGTGCAAGAAAGAGACCTGTTAAGGCGAGAAGGCAAGTAAACGACTTCGGAAACTGACAGACGGGAATGCCTTTACGAAGCTCGCTGCGGTTCTTGTTGGAAGAGAAAACCGATTTCATTAGTGTAATAATTTGAATCTGTTTTAAGTATTCTTGACGCAAAAAGAAAATGGAGTTCTGCCCAGATACTGAGCTAAGAGTAGACGAAGAACAATTGACAAACACCTCGAAGAACATATCTATTTTTGGGCATCGTAAAGCAGGCCAAATCGACCCGGAAAATCGTGGAACGGAATCAGACAAGAAGAGAAAAACAGAAAAAGATGGGACCTGCTTTCCATGTGATGCAGTCGACACGTAAAAACAGGGAGCAGAGCAGCAGGTGGGTCACAGCAGTTCCACACCAGTAACCCAGACGAACCAAAGAGAGACATGAGCCAGCAGTCTTGGCCTTCCAAGTTCTAACTTCAAGCGTTTGGCAACGGCACACGTTCCGATGAGAGTAGCAGCAGCAGGAGCTTCACCGAAAACCGTTCAAACTCATCCTCTTTCGATGGTTCAATGAAAATTCGTCACGCCTGTGTGATTATTTATAAATTATTAAGAATAAATTAAACTATAACAGTTAATTATAATTTAAGTACAAATTAAGTAAAGGCAATAATTATTTTTAAGAACAAACGTGGACGGCGTGATATTTTCCATAAATAAAAAAATATAGAAATAGTCTCACTCGCCTCCGTACACCATCCGGACAACACCCCATTCATTATGAGCGAGACTCACGTGTCATGGACTGCGGCCCGACCAACTATTCACGATAATTGGACGGTGCGGATGAACACCAAATCCTAATCAACGATCTTATCTAGAATCTCCCCCTCTAATGAAAACAACATATGGATTTGGTCTCTCAAATGATCGAAATGCGAGCGTGGAGATTGGAATTTGAAAAAGCCAGGCACAAGGAATCGAGGGCGTATGGGCACGAGCGTTATTGACTTGTATTTTGTCGTGTCGTGATGATGACTTGTATTTTCTGTCTTCCTGCCACGTCGCCCAATCTAGTCAAAAAAACGAATGTCGACTCGAACATGCGCGAGATGACCGACATTAATGAACTCGGAGAACGATTTAGGCCGGCGGATCGTCCCTCTAATGTTTTTTTGTTGCTCTGGATAACTCATCTATGAACTCGGATGATTAACCGATTTCCGATGCCGAGTCAGTAAATCATGTTTCAAATTGCCTGAATCATCCTGAGTTTATCTCGTATGGCTTTGATTCCTAAAATCTTGATACGATACGTTAATGTATTTCGTAAAAAAAACCTTAAAATTGAGCAACTCGGTGCGCTTTCTCAATCGTCACTCGTCATTCACTCGTCACGCGATCGTCATCACGTTGCAACCCCGTCCGTGCAAGTCAGCGTCGAATGCTTTGTCTGACTCACAAACGTTGCTGTCGACAACTCGGTCGGACCCTGACGCGGGTCCGAGGCGAACCGACATTCGAAATAGAAGATGATCGGAACCACGTGAGTGGGCCCGGAAAGCTGATGTACTAAAGGAGACGGCCCGTGGCCGTAGGCCTCTCAGTTAATGCCACGAGTAGCGAGTGATGGTCGGCAGTGGGCCCGTGTGTGTCATTGACTGCTTCGTCCGACCCGTCAAAGACGCGGCAGCAATGGGAAACGCCGTTTTCTAGACCAACGGCCGTCAGTAGTTTATTCTCTCCTTAAGTTGAACGCCTCAGGGCTCCTGTGGGTTTACTTTTGCTTCTCGGTCTGCTCGTCACAAGAGGAAGATAGACGAAAGAGAAGGCGGAGAAGGGACTTGTTGGAGGAGATTTTAGGTAAACTAAGATTGAAATGATTTGAATTTTATTCAATGGGGTCTGTTTTTCACTCGGTTTTGTAGTTCGCTTATGTAATTCGTGGCAGAGTTCGAGTTTTCCTTCCTATAGCTGTTTATTTGAATCGTTCGATATGATTTAGTGAATTTTGTGTTTCTGGTTTGGTTTGCTTGGTTCCGTGGTTGTGCGGTTTCATATTTTGGAGGTGAGATTGGACGCGGCGGAGCTTTTGTATTTTCCAAAGTAGAGTAGTTTTGAACGTATTATATTACAGCTGAAAAGCTACCTAAGGTTGCAATATGTTACGACTTGCAGGCGGAAAACAGGGTGTTTTCAGGGATTGTAATTAAATGAGGACTCAACTGACTTTAGAACTTTTTTTTTTTTTTTTTAATCCAGTTGTTTATTTCATTCGGTTTCTTTCTGACAGTGCTTCGTTTTCTTTTGAGAGGAAAATTTGATTCTCATGTTGGAATTTGAAGCTTTTAAAGAGTTACTTCTCTGAGCATGATATTCCGTGTATTTTTGTGTATACGTTTTTGTTTCACTTGGTTCTCCTGTTGTGGGTTTTATACTTTAGTTCTGAGATTGACTCAGCAGAGCTCTTATACTAGCTAGGATTTTGGTATAATTCAGAGCTTATGATATTACAGCTAAAAAGTTATCTCAGTCTGCAATATGTACGCTTTTCTGCCTATGGAGTAGAAGAAATCAGCTTCATATCTTTAAAAATCTCTCTCTTGCTTTTGGGTTTCTAACGAAATTGCTTTTTCTTTCATTGCATAAGATCCAAGTTTTATTTTAGGTGTGATCTCTGAAGACAAAATCAGTTTACGATGATTTTTTTTGTTTTGTTGTGGAACTGTTTCTTTCATAGCCATTTATAGCCATAGTATCCCCATCCTTCTGACGATTGCAAGCCAGCTAACATGAATAAATAAGATGTTTAGGAAGGAAACAGGATGTTCTTGGGGAAGGGAACTCAAAATTGTAACAAGTTACTTATTTTTAGAGAACCGCTCAAGTCTCTCTGATTTCTGATGCAACTCAAATAGTGCTGCTGATATTCTTGCTATGGAATTTCTTGTATTAAAGTCTTTTTTTATTTTATTTGTGTGTGTGTGTAAAAGGGGTTATTTCTTCACTACGTTCTTGTATGTATTTCTGCAACACTTCGAACTCTGATATTTTACTTAAGTTGCCATGGCTGCTATAATTGATAGTATTAGCCATACTTCTACCAGTTGTTGTTATTGTTGACTCATATTTGTGCTTCTTAAAATAGCTTACTTATTACCTCTTAAGTTCTCTTTAACTAGATGTCAAGTTATTTATGAGAAAATGGATGTTCTGCCTCCTAGGTGGCAGAGTCCAAGATAAAAGACATTCTTAGGATCATTTCATCTGTCATGTATCATTCAGAAGAAAAGAAAAAAAAATCTGAATTGTAGGTATGGGTGATAATAAAGGACACTTGAAGATGTATTAAGTTAGAACTCAATTGATGAACACAATGACTTTTGCCAACTTCACATTTTAAAAGCCTGATACATGCTGCATTTCATTTTCAGGTGTCTATTGACATTGCATTTATTCAATCCTGTTTAGAGAAGGTGTGGATCTCAATAGGCACAAAAACGCTGACTGAAAAGGATTTGGGTGAGAAACTGGGGAGACATTGTCTTAGCTGATCCATGCTGTAACCTTGGCATGGATTCGCATTTGCACACTCTTTTTAGGTGTAAAGTTCCTGATCTGGAAACCGCTTATGAATGTACTTCCTCCAATATACCTCTCCATGCTGATTGGCTGTTCCCAATGAAATTTAAATTAGAAAGTTCGCCTGATTCACCCCTCAATGACTATGATACTTTTTCTACTTTGAGCAACGGCCAGGAGCAATACAGTTCCACAGAAAACCACTCTGCATTTAGTCCTTCCCAGAACTTGTCTTTTGACACTGATAGTTCATTTCAACATTCTCCGTCTAAGCTTCAAAAACGAGATCCAATTTACTCAGTGCAAAGATTTGGCCTTGAAGAAGATGCTATTACAAACATTAAAAACACTCTCCAAGAAATAGAGTCTGCTCTAATGGCACCTGACAGTGAAGAGACAAGCACACCTAGTTCTGCTTTCAATGAGCACCAGCAGTTAACGGTATGGAATGGTGATTCCCATCAAGGGATTTCCAATACTCAATCTCAACCATTTACTTCTGGGAAACATCTTAAAGCAGTTGGGAGTATACGACCTGATAAACAGAAAAAAGTGACTTTGGAAAACTCTCTAGATTCTCCTCAATCTGATGTGAAACAGTTGCTGATTCAATGTGCAAGTGCACTTGCTGAGAACAGAATGACAGATTTTGAAGTGTTAATTCAAGAGGCAAGGAGCTCTGTCTCAATCCGTGGTACACCTATTCAGCGTCTTGGGGCATACATGGTTGAAGGTCTGGTGGCTCGAAAGGAGGATTCTGGCACAAATATCTATAGAGCACTTCGGTGTAAAGAACCAGAAAGCCAGGATTTGCTTTCTTACATGCAAATTCTGTATGAAATTTGTCCATACTTCAAGTTTGGTTATATGGCTGCCAATGGAGCAATTGCTGAGGCATTCAAGAACGAGGACAATGTACACATTATAGACTTCCAAATTGCTCAAGGGACACAGTGGGTCACTCTGATCCAGGCACTTGCAGCAAGACCAAGTGGACCCCCTCATGTCCGGATCACTGGGATTGATGATCCAGTTTCACAATATGCTCGTGGGGACGGTTTAGAGGCAGTTGGGAAGAGACTAGCTGCCATGTCCAAAAAATTCAACATTCCTGTAGAGTTCCATCCAATACCTGTGTTTGCATCTAAGGTCAAGCGAGATATGTTAGATATCAGACCTGGAGAGGCACTTGCAGTTAACTTCACTCTGCAGCTTCACCACACCCCTGATGAGAGCGTTGACGTGAATAACCCAAGAGATGGGCTGCTTAGGATGGTAAAATCCTTGTCACCCAAAGTGACCACTCTGGTTGAACAGGAATCCAACACTAACACCACCCCGTTCTTCACAAGGTTCATTGAGACCCTAGACTTTTATTCTGCCATGTTTGAGTCAATTGATGTGACTTTGCCAAGGGGTGACAAAAATAGGATCAATGTGGAGCAGCACTGCTTGGCAAGGGACATTGTGAACATTATTGCATGTGAGAAGAAGGATAGGGTGGAAAGACACGAGCTACTTGGAAAGTGGAAATCGAGGCTCACCATGGCTGGGTTCCAGCCATTCCCATTGAGTTCTTATGTGAATTCTGTTATAAAATCACTCTTAAAATCCTACTCTGAGAACTACACTCTGGTGGAGAAAGATGGGGCCATGCTGTTAGGTTGGAAGGATAGGCACTTGATCTCGGCTTCTGCATGGCATTGACAGGGTCTGATACTTGTCCAAGAAAATCGACTAACTCCACCTCTTTATCTCTTTCTAATGTCTCGAACTCCTGCGGCTGTTCCCTTTTGTTGAATTTCTGTAGTAGCTATCTTTATTTTCTTTTTTATCTCGGCATGCCATGCTTGGTAGCATTTTGTAGTTGATAGCAGATTAGAGAATGTCCGAACTTTGGCTTCTGGTTGCCATGGCGAGGTTTTGTTGTAACATCTAGGATTTCTGTTAGTACATATTTGCTCGTCGTTTCTCAATGATACTTGCTTCTTATGCCTTCTTTGTACAAAGCTGATCCAGTTCGCGCATTCACGACTATGTAAACATCAGCTTCTCCCGGATAAGGCCTCCTTGTGCTGTCAATGGCCGCCTCGCACGACTATGAACAGCAATATTAAGAGAGTTCCTGTGCCTTAGTTGCTCGGTTTTAAATTGTCATTTCTTTTGTTTTCAGCTGTACTGAAAGCGAATGCATCGGAGTGGCTTCTCTGGAGCCTTGCGTACAGGGCGGACGCGTTTAATTTTGAATCGATTCATATCTCAGAACTACCGTTCTCTGTTCTGGGAGCGAATTTGGATATAATTATCGAAATTCTTAATTGAACACTGTCTGGTAGCTTTTCTAAAGGAAGTGCGTGTAATTAACGATCCCGAAAAGAATAATTCATGCGTTGTTTGTTTGTACAGAGATCAAGCGTTTTTTTTTTTTTTTTATCTGTAACGAAACTTTTTTAACTTATGTACATGGTTGATCGCCAATCGTTACTCTCCTTGCTTACTGCGATCGTGCTGTCTAACTTCCACAATCTCCGCCGTCTCTTTGCCCTCATCCGCAGAGGCATTGATCGGATTCAGGCCACCTGTCAACGATTAGGGTTTTTGTTTCTCAACATTCCGCTTTCGACGCAAACAAATGTGTATTGTGTCTTTATCGTTTCTTGAGGATATTTTACCGAGAGAGAGAGAAAGCTTCATTACTTCGCTGCCATGGAGAAAAAGTACCATGGGATAAATTTCATGATGCCAGACACAACCAGCTCTGTGTTTCCCGAAACTCTTAGTCCTACCAACTTTCATCCATGGTGTTACGGTTCTAGTTCTGTCATGGAGCCGTCTTGTGTCCCCTACTCGGAGAATCAACTGGAAATGGTCGGTGTCGATCCCTTCTCTACTAACTCCGCCTCCTCCGACCTTAGCTCGGCCTTTTTCCCGGAGGGAATTTCTGGAAGCTCCGGGAACCTCGTCGACGACTTCCACCGCTCCTCGAAGAAGCTCAAGTATCCCAAGCTCGAACAGGAAGACGAAACGTACCTGAACCCCAGAGTGTACCCCAGAGTGTGTCTTCTGGACGAGCTAAAGCTCCACTACTCAGCTTCGCCCCCCTTGGTTCCACCACACTTGACGCGGATGTCGGAGAGGTTATCTCGCTTGGCAGCGAAGGACGAGATAGCGAGGCAGCGCCGAAGGAGACTTGCTGAGAAGTTCGGGACACTGCAGAAGTTGATGCCGTGGAAGAGCAAGATGGACACCGCGACGATGCTGGAGGAGGCGACCAAGTATGTGAAATTTCTGGAAGCCCAGGTTCGTACTCTGAGTTGGATGCCTTTGGTGACGGACCCCAGTCCCTCCCGACAGCAGCTTTTGCAGGTGATGGTTAACTCTTCCGCGCTGCAGACTCAGTTGTACTCGAATGGGTGGTGCGTCTTCTCCGCCGAGCAGGTTGAGCTTTTGAAGTTTGTTGAGATGAAAAGAACTGTGTTGCTATGTTCCTATTTCAAGTAGAAAGAAAACCCATCTTCTTACAGCTTCGACTAATATCAGGGCTAGGTCTTCTTTTTCTAGAGCTTCCTGTAGTTTTCGATAGTTTCCCTTTTTTAGGCCAGTTTTTCTGTTTCACTGAATAGGGCTCCTACAAAGGTCTCTACTGTTTCTTTCTACTGTTGTAGCTGCTGTCTTCTCCATTTCGACGCCCATGTAAAGTGTTTGTTTCCTTTGGTGCATTAATCACGGGCACTCAGCCTAATCAATGAATCACAGAACGGAATGAAGACAGAAATTTGTAACTTTGTTACTACCAGTTTTTCACTATTCTAGTTTTAAGTTTCATAGAACAATAGTGCTAAGGAAAACAGAAGACAAAAGTGAATCAACTTTGTTTTCTTTCGTGCTTAGAGTCAGGATCAGTCTCTGTTCCTGCCCATGAAGATACTTGCAGTGTTGCACAGCGGAATGCCCGTGTCCTTTCTTTATCTTTTGCCGTTAAAGCAAAGGAATGAAAATTGACAGGACGTAGAAGAAGTTTCCGCAAATGATTGGGGAATCTTCTACAGACCACGCATGGCGGCAGCAGCAGAGCGAGCAAGGACGATACGTGTAACGGTTCTGCTTCATCCGTTGCGTGTTGGGCTTCTCTCTTCTCTAACATGTTTCGTTTTTTTTTATTTTTTATGTACGAGCACTGAGTTGTACTATTGCATTGCATCAGAAACAAAAATGAGAAAACGAAGAAGCTTTTCAACGAAAATTAACATCAGTTCTGATATCTGAAGCGTGATTAAATTTGCGGTTGTGTTTTCACGTCTTTTGGAACATCCAGGAAGCCATGGCAAAACAGAAAAAACACGAAAATGGCAAAAATGAAACAAGTGAAGCAGAACTGTGGAAGACGATATCTTCTCGAAGTCTACGCTGTTTTTAAATTTCTCAAAACCTCCATCTGCTCTGCCGACACGACGCATAACCCATTAGTGTACAGCTTCTCCTGAACCACCCCGGAGTTCACCATAACTTCTAGTATTTGCTGTCGATTCAGTTTCTCCAAAACTACAAACTCATTGTCGACGACGCTGTATTTCGGCACCTTTAGGGACCCCAATACTGGCATCCAGCTCAGGGCCTTAACCTGCGACTCCAAAAACTCGATGTACTTGCTCGCCTCCTCCACTGTCGCCACCATGCTTAGCTTCCTCTCCCACGGCATCAGCTTGTCCAAACGCCTCACTCGCTCGCTTAAATTCATCGGCCTTCGCTGGTTCATCTCGGTTCTCGGATTAAACAGTTGAAAGGGGCTCGGTGCACCGAGATGCTTACGATAGCCTTGCGGGAGAAGAGAATCAGGGAGGTAGCTACAGGGTGGGACACGCAGCGCTGGTAAGAACGCCGAGAAACCCAGCGAAGCGGAGGTGTTGGCATTCGAGATTGGTGACTTCTGCTCCATCTCCACTAGAGAGACCATCTGATCGCGTTCCACCTTCATGGGTTTGATTTGTCTGGCGCCTTCGTCTTCACTGCTCGATCTCTTTTTCTGGGGAAAGGATGTGAAGTTATCTTTCTTCCAATGATCGAAACCCTTGGCCGAGATGACAGGGAAACTGGTCGGCGAAACTTTGTTCGAGAGAATCCTCATCGGGGTAGGAAGTGGAGGGAATCCGCCGGTGAGCTTCTGGAGACTTCCGTAGGACGAACCTTCAAGGAGGAACTCCGGCGGGAGATCATTCTCCATTTTTTCGTCGTTCTGCACAGCTTTATCGCAGAGACGGAAGCAGCAGGAAGATACAACTCAGCAATATTTTCATTTCTACCTTCAAGCTAGTAAACCAACGGTGGAGATGCGTTCAGACAATTGTAAGAATGGTTCTGATGGACAACCAAAGGACGGACACGTGGACACCGATCTTCTTCTTTTCTGTCCATTTCAGTTCTTTTAAGATCCATCTTCACCGTCGATCAGAAAATAGACGTCGTTTCTAATAAGCTAATTTGATGTGTCGGTAATATATGTTTCTCCACTCACAAACAAACACGTGTTTATGAAGTGTCACCTAGTCACCCGTCATGGAAAAGATCTGGGCTAGACGGGCAGATCATGTCACTGTACTGTTACTGGGCTAAAGGTCGGATAGGTCCACTCAAAGAATTTTCTTTCCTACACATCAAGTCTGAGCCCGCTACTGCTCGAAATGAGACGTAATCCGAACCCGTTCAAAGCGTAACTCTCTGAGTCTTTCTGGCTACCCGCCAATTTTTGTCACCGATATCGTGATTCCGCCAGCGCCACCGGTGTCTCTCCCCTCTCGGCGCCACATCTTCGCGACCTCCTATTATCTCCACTGCTGGTATCCATCATCAGCTTTCACCGCGCCACTGCGATTCTTATTTCTTAGGTTTTTTTTTTTTTTTTTTCTGTCGATCGGCCACGCCATAACTTGTTTTCGGAGGTTTGAATTACTCTTTTTTCTTTAGTTAAATTTTCTTCATGAATGACGGCTGCTTTGATACAAAATTTATGATTATTATGGACTGTATATGAAATATGATAGTATGCCTCAACTGAGACCTCTACGATTTAGACTAACGAGCTCCATAGCTTCTCGTCACCGCAAACATTTTCATTGCGCGGTTGTTAAGTTCATTGGATTGTCTCTGGCTGTAATGGATGCGGACTCTTTTACCTGCTTCCGTATGTTGCTCGCTGAAATGCGAAAATAATCTTATCCTTAATGTTTTCTCCCCCTCTTTTAACGAAGTCAGGTTGCCCTTAGGTGCCACAATTTTAACGAGGTTTAGCGACAAAGTTTCCCTAGAGGTGAGGTTAACGCATTAGAATTAGACCTGTCTATATCAGATGGCCGTACATACAAGGGTATATGGACTGATTACTTGGATAATTCAAACTATGTCATGTAAGCATGTAGCAGAATAGCACGTTAGTTTAAAGGTGAAAATGCGAGCTTTCCTTGTAGCTTTTAAATAATTTTTTTCAGAGCTTTGGAGAGCAACTTAGTGAAACTCTCTGACTGCTTCGCTTGATTCTCTACTCTGTCTAAGGCTTAATATTTTGGTACTATCAGACTAAAAGATTTAAAGAAAAAGAAGAAAAACAAGAAAAATTGTATACTAATTGGTGGATCAGATGTAAACTTTGTTGTTGCAGTTGATTTTATAGAATAATGCCTTATATTAGCAGTCTTTAGTACCTTATTCTTGTTTGATTTTTGTTAATATCCCGAGAGAAACATGATAGTTGTATAAAGCCTAAGTTATTTAAAAAACCATTAACTCTTGAAGACATTTGCTAGATAATACTGACCAAGTAATCTGGCCATTTAATTGGACAGTTTGCTAGATCTAATTGACGTGGCTATGTGCTTCATTTGAAGAGATTAATAAATCAGAGTGAGTGAGAATCTTGTCCTATCTATGCATCCAAATAGATGTGATATTCTTGAAATTGTTACATTGATAGCATGCTCACCTGTAAGACACCAATCTGATAGTACACTGATGAACAACCATATAGGGCTTTGAGTCAAACACATCACTATATCATAAAGAAGTTGGTCATTGTCAACAAGTAAACATGTAAATTAGAAACTTAATACCAATAGGATGATTACACAGTCCAGGGATTTCCAACTAGTTAATTGGCTGCTCCACTGATACTTGCATCTTAGAATTATGTTGATTGAGTTAGTGAAGTTGAAGTCATCCTGTGGTCGTGTTGATCCATCTCTCTCAAGGTTAAGGGACTGGTACAGTTGGTTGCTAATCAGTTACTGCCTCCCTGCCAGCTGCTGCTCACTCGAATTGGAGCTCCTCAGTCACACGCATGCTAGGAGGTACAATGGTTCTGTACCTGGGCAAGAGTTCCTTTCTTTGTAATTCTTCAAAAATGGCTGAATCAGGAGTTGGGTTGGAAAATTTGGGTTTTGTGCATTTTCCTTTGGAGAAGAAAGTAAAGGGAATTTTGGCAATTGCGGTAAGGAATGTACTTTCATTGATTTCCACATGCACATTCTTGCTTTGAAATTCTTTTGGCTCTCTTTTTTTCTTTCTTTATAATTTATTAACTTTCACTCAGGTTGGTGGAAATCAAGATGTCAACCGTTTGACTCATCAACAGAAAGTTAAAAGATTGATTCCTTGTGCAAAGGCTGCTGGGGAGTGAGTTCTGTTTCCATTTTCCAAAAATAAAAAATACTTATCTCTTTCCTGGTAGTGTTTGCTTTCTTTTTCTCTTTCTCAGTCTCTTGTCTAATCTTCTGATTAAGTGTTTTGTTTCCCTTGCTTGCTGGCTGACAATGTTCTGTACCTTTTGGAATAATAATACCCGTAAAAACATGAAAAGAGAAGCTTTAAGTACATGTTGTGGTCTGTCCAATCTCTAGTTGTTAAGGGAATGCTCTTTAGTTAATTTTCCCCCTCTTGGCTTATAAAACTCATCATTAAAAACAAAAAAACATGTTGTGGTCTGCTATTTATCTCCATTCTGATCAAAATGAAATGTTGAAATAGTTTTCTAGAGGTACGTTTTTAAAATTATTACTTGATTAACTTCAAGAGACTCTTCTTGTAGCCATCCTTTAAGTCTGTTCTTCTGACCCAATGACTTCTGCTAGAAATATTTAGGGAGTTCTGTTTTCCCATTTTCACCTGCTTCATTTTGTTTGCTTACATAGCCTCTTAAGGATGTATTGGATTCAGGGTTTTCCTTGCATGTTATTGGGGGTACAGTTCTGAGGTATAGTGTTGACTTTGGAGTCTGATTCTCTTTTGAAGTAGTTATTGTGCAAAAAACTCAGAAGTTTTTTTTTTCTTCTTTTTTTTCCCGTGTTTAAGATTGAGCTTCAAATGATAAAAAAGATCAGCTAGCCATAAGGAAAAAGGGACTAAATTGGTGAACGTTTTGAGAGACCTGTTGAAAGTGCTGCAAGTGCCATAAAACAGTGGAGAGCTTCTATGCACTTGAGATGGTATTATGGAGACTAAATTAATTCTAGAAAAAGAGATCTTAAAGTTCAGGTTATTGCCATGTCAATGCCACCTTGCTATAATTTTTTTTTTTTAGATTGCCAAATCAGATAATATTTCAAGAGGACAAAAAAAGCCAAAAAAGCCATACCGAGCTTCTGTTTCATGTTATCTTCAAGTGGTGGAAGAAAGAATTTAGAAACTTCTGTTGGGTCATACATGCAACTTTGTAGTTTGCAGTGTGTCTATACTGTTTCTTGGCGTGATGTCAGATGTAATTGAAGTGTTAGATCTATCATTTATTTTTTCACTGTGGTAGAAGCAAATATAAACTGCATTTAATCATTCCATCATGCTGTATATAATGACGTTTTGTATTCTTTATATATCTGCTATGAAAAAGTTGTGTATTTTAAAGTGGAGAAAAATATTTACAAGCGTGGCTGTTTCTGCTCTCTGCCTTCATATTATTTATTTTAAAAGGAAAGAGAGGAAGGTGAACAAGAAAGCTGGCAAAGCCGAGCACCATCTCTGGATGAAAAGAGATTCAGCTGGTGCTGGGACTAAAGCACTCAACCTTGTTCAAATTGTAAGCTCTCAAGATGATATTATCTTCAAATTTTCACTCCTTGTTGGAATTCTGCTCATGAATGTTGAGCAGCCTCTTCTAAATGAATGTCATTCATTCTCTTCCTGACGAGTTTAATTCAATATTTTCTTTCTTTACTTACATTATTTTGTAAGGTTTCAAAGCTTCCGAATGAGAGAGAGCTCATCTATGGAGCATTGGACAAATGGGCTGCTTTTGAAACAGAATTCCCTTTGATAGCTGCAGCTAAAGCCCTGAGTATTTTAAGGAGGAGAAAGGAGTGGTTACGTCTAATTCAAGTAGGCTCTTTTACTTCTTATTGCTCAGTTTTCATCATTTAGTTATAATTATAAGTTTCTGTGTGCTGTTAGTTTTCTCCACATTGATAAGAGCCATCATTATCTTGTGTATTAAATTTACAATTTGGTTTTGGCTTATGCATATTTGTAACTAAACAGGGTCATTATCACTTTCATTTTAATGAAGAATAAAGAATGGTGTTTATTAGTTTTTTATCCTTTCTCGCTATTCTATTTAGATGGTAAGCAAAAATATTTAAGTAAAAGTACTCCATAGCTGTGGAAGAGGTACAAATTTTGGATCCCAAGTATTGGCTCCTGTAGATCTTTTAGGATGTCGCCACTTTTCTATTGCTCTTAAACATGCTTTCTGCAAGAAAATTTTTCCCGTCCTTTTTCTCTTTCTTCATCTTCTGTTGATGAGTTCCTTGTTGTCTACAACAGATCAGGCTGCCTTGACTTGGAATCTTGAATGCCTGATCGTGTAGAGCAGAGTAACCATTCTTCTATTTGGGGAATGTCTCTGATGATAGTTCTACCGGGGCCAATAATTGGGGTGATGTTATCTTGTGGGGACACATTTCGATTGGTCAGTAGATTTGCACTTGTTCTGAAACATGGATCAGTAGATATTGTTCTCTATTTTGCTGAAGTATTAAATTTGTTTCACTAGGTTACTAAGTGGTTGTTGAGCAAAGGCCAAGGAATGAGTATGGGTACATATGATACTTTGCTTTTGGCCTTTGATATGGATGGAAGAGTAGATGAAGCCGAATCCGTTTGGAATATGATTTTGCAGAGACACACCCGATCTGTATCCCGGCGCTTGTTTTCTCGAATGATCTCCTTGTATGATCACCATCACTTGCCAGATAAGATTCTAGAGGTACCTTAGAAGACTTCTATCAAATCTCTCAGCTATTCTACTAAATTGATAGTTGTGCAGTTCCCAATTTCACTTCAGTTGGAGTGCAGCATGTTGATTTCTGTGCTGATTTTGGAGCCCATTATCCTTTTCTTGGTATCCAGTTATTAAAAAGGAAACAAAACTGCATAATACAACAAAGGTGTCCTAGTTGGAACTGACATTCTCTACAAATAATTAACAGGTATTTGCAGACATGGAGGAATTGGGTGTTAAACCTGATGAAGACACTGTTAGAAGGATCAGATCTGCATTTCGGAAGCTAGATCAAGAAGAGAAGGAGAAATTGTTGATGAAGAAATATGCAAAGAAATGGAAATATCTTCACTTCAAAGGAGAACGTGTTAGAGTAAGAACAGGTTGGGAGGAGTAAGAAAAAAACTGGGAGCAAAATAGCGTTCTGTATCATTTTACCAGTGCCAGAGCGTGGTCGCAGCTACTTATGCAAGTCTGGTTTTTCTTTCAAAGATGGTCAGATCGTTTTGTCCTTCGAAATTTGTCGTGGTCTTTCTTTTTCAGAAGCCGGAAGGAGGGAAGTAACTGCAGAGGGAAAGCTGGTGAGCAACTTTCCGCAGGGACATGGAATTTAATTTTATTGTAAAAATTATGATCGAAGATGATGTCGTGTCACTACAAGTTTTATTTCAAGCTCCAACTGGAAACGCCTGCCCAACGGGGGTCTCACTGGTCGACGGTCTTTGCTCTCCCCTCACTCGATCGCGACTCCATTCTAAACTTGTTAACCTCGGTGGTATCCTGCAGCCTGAGAAAGAATATTACGAAAGCTTTGAAGTTCACCGTGTGTGAAAGAAAACACTGTACCTAACTTATCAGCGTAGTAAAGATAGACATTGGAGCTAGAAGAAGTAAAATTGGTAGAGGGGTTTGTAAGGGGGACGTGGAGTAGTAACATCGATAGGATTCGGTTTTTCTTTTGGCCGACAATGGCAAAGTGGTTTTTTCATTTTATTTTCTAACCTAAGGGGACAGATAATTGCAGGAGCAACCCATACTTACCTTCTTCTAGTGCTCGCTAGGTGGTTTGATGGGTCTGCCTTTGATGACATGACACTTGAGGTTGCACAGGGTGAAGGGCAAGGATTTCCACTGACTTACAAAAAACAATTGGCAAGGAGTGTTAAGGAACACCTAGTACTAGATGCACATCACTGTGTGTCTTGGTAGGAGAAGATGGAGTGGGCTTGAATAGACTGGCACAACCATTGAAGGGCAAACGAAGTAGAGCCAACGGACAATTTCAGAAGGACAATTGACCAGAGAGTGAAACTGTGAGGTTGTGATCCTTAACAGGGTTTGGTATAGCAGAGAGATAGAGAGTGAGAAGTGGATATTAGAGATTGGACGAAGAGGTTCAGAGTGACAAAGATGACAAGAGAGAAGTATCGATAAAGTGGAACAGAGTGGGGGAGGGTGACAAGGGGCGGCGCCATGATGGTGAAAGAGAGGAAGTCGGAGTAAAGGCAGAGGGAGACACGGGTTCCAAGAGGGTGAGTGGAGTTGGTAAAGGTGTGTGGATGCCGGTTTCTTCTCTTGTTCATTTTTTTCTTAATTTAGACTTCCATAGAGAGGGAGAGGGAAGAAGTAGTTATTACCATATCAATAACTCTCTCTTGGTTTTCCCTCAATTCCCTCAATTGAAGTAAGAAGGTCCAGCGTGATGGGGAAGACGAAAAATTGAGAAATTTCAGTCATTTATCATCTTCCTGGTGAGATGTCTCTAGGCAGAAGAGTGTTTGAAGGCAATCGAAACATAGTTAACATATAAACCAAAATGAAACTACAACAGATTAGAAACACAAACAGAACATACGAAGACTAACTTGTGAGCTAACCTGCAAGAGAGCCTCTAACATCAGCAGAAAACAAACAAAGCATACGATAATGGTATCTAATAGTTGAGAGAAGAAAAGGAGAATAACATGAGAGAATGTTTGTGAAAGAAGATGAACAAAAAGTTCGAGCAACGGAGACGATGATGGAGCAGTGAGCTGAAGGAACGGATAGATGGCAGTTTTGGCACGAGAACGGGAGCACTTTCAGCCGCCTTTTATATGCGACCGTGGAAGCGAGGCGAGTGAACCCTTTCTTTGTTTTTTATTTATTTGATCGAGGCCCCTTCCGACCTTCGCCCACTTCGCGGGAACGACATTTTCGACTTTGGATTCGAGTCGGCGCGCTTCGAGAGATTCTGCCGCTATTTTTTTTATCTTCTTGTCAGCCTCCCACTTCGGTGTCCGTCGATCTCGATAGGCCCCACCTGACTTAGCTTATTTATTCACGAATTTGGATTTTTATTTTATTTTATTTTTTATCCTCTTCCCATTTTCCTATCGAATCAGGCTTCCTGGTGGGGCACAAAGGCTGTGGGGTCCAGTAGATCGACGGAGGTTTGGGTCTTAACGAGTGGTGGGCTTGTGGGCCTCCACCGCCCAGAACTGAGCTTGACCTCCGACCGTAATAAGGAACTCCGTTTGAGACTTAAAGAGTATATGAGTCGAAGGGAGGGGCAGAGGGGAGGAAAACGGAAAATTGAAAACAAGACGAGGTTTCGTTCCCGCAGAGAAAAGAGAAGAGAAACAGATAACAGAAGGAGAGCTTCCCAAAACCCTTTCCATGGCGTATCTCGATCCGTACTCGAGCTTTTCTCCCGCTGCATCACGTCCGGAGCGGAGCTTCTGAGTTTCGTCTCGCTTCTGGTGCGGCAGTTCTTAGATCAGTTCGGGTAAGTTTCGAGATAATTTTCTCTTTCTTTAGTAGGTTTTGTCAGTGGTTCGAATTTCCGACCTTGTGGTTTGATTTTGAAGCTTCTTACTATCTGCTTGTTTTTTTGGTACCCTACATTGGGTTTGGCTTGGTAGAGTGCTGATTCGGTTTGTGACTCTTGCTTCTTTTCTGTTTCTGCGAATTAGGGTTTCCAATTTTGCCGCGCCTCGGTCGATCTTGTTGGGGTAATTACAGTATGAGCATCGATAGCCCCGAGGAAGGCGAGAATTAGGATCGCTGTCTCGGGTCTTCCATGGGTGATGGAGGAGTCGCATGTGTGCCTTCGCAACATCTTATGGAAAGATTCCCGATTTCTGAGACGTTTTGCGGAGGCAATGGCGGTTTCACTTCCAAGACCTTGCAATTTGTGGACCTGCCAAGAATGCCAGAGAAGAAAATGGGACTAGAGGGAGAAGAGTATTGCTCCGGGAAAACGCACGAAAGTGAATTGGAGAAGGGGGAAATTATTGCAGACAAGCCGTTGAAGATTGAAGTCGAAAAAGGTGAGATTGTTTCTGAAAAAGTGCAAACCGGTGAAATTGAAAACGGTGAAATTGTGTTGGATAAGCCGCGTAAATGTGAAATAGAGAATGGCGAGATTGTTCCAGAAAGCTGGCAAAAGAGCGAGCTCGAAAAAGGGGAGTTCATACCAGATAAATGGCAAAGAGGGCAAGAGAAAGGGGAAATTCTGGGTGGACGAAGTAGAAAGTTGGAGCTGGAGAAAGGAGAGTTCGTTCCGGGTAAATCGATGAGAAGTGAAGTAGGGAGAGTGCTGAAAGGGGAAGTAGTGAAGGAGGATTTTGGTTCTGGGAAAGGACGAAAGTGGGAGGTAGAAAAGGGAGAGATCCTTCCAGAGAAGGGCAGAAAAGATAGAGAGAGGAGCAGCAGAGGTGACTTCTCACTCGGTCAGAAAAACCCACTGTCTTCTTCCAGATGTGACCCAACACGTGAAGCAGAATTTAGCAGAAGTAGCAATGAGCGGAGAAAGAGATCTTCTTCCAGGTGGGACCCAGTCCACGACAGAGAGACAAAGAGTAGCTTACGAGCTGATGAGGAACTTGGAGCATACAAGACTGATCATACTCGCAAGTACCACGGTGATTATAGTGATCATTCTGGATCAAAGATCCGGAGAATTTCTGATGATAATAATCGAATGAGTTATTCAGACAGGTTACATTCGCGAGGTTTGGCAGATAGATCCTATAGGAATTCTTCGATATCATCATCTTTATCAAGAGTTTCCTCTTCGTTCAGGTACTCTTCTTCTAGGCATCATGACATGTCTTATTCTTCAAAAGGAGCTCATGATAGACATGGCCGAAGCCCCAGCAACTCAGAGCGCTCACCATATGATCGTGTATGCCACCATGATCACAAGGATCGCAGCCCTGACCGTTCTTCATATGAGAGGGCTCAGCATAATGAACACAGAGATCGGAGTCCTGGTTATGTTCAGCAGTCCCCACATGACAAGGGAAGGCGTCATGATCATCGGGACCGAACTTCTGGTTGTAAGGAACGTTCACCACATGACAGGGGAAAGCGGCATGATCATCGTGGTAGAAGTCCAGGATGTCCTGAGCGCTCTCCTCATGGTCGGTCTCGCCATCGTGATCGGACCCCACAACAGTCCCCACACCATCGAGGACGCATAACAAGTCGGAAGAGTGGTGTAAGTGAAAGGCGACATACTCGACGCGAAGAGAAGTCTGGCCAGCGGGACTTGGTTGGGAAGGATCCCCATTGGAATTCTGCATCTAGACATGTAAATGGTAGTAGTAACTGTCGTGACAGCAAAGTAGAGAACCAACCTTACAAGGACAATGAGCTAGAGAATCCTACTGTCGTTTGCAATGAACTTCTCCAAACTGAGGCTCCTAAGGACTTGGCATCTATGGAAGAGGACATGGATATATGTGACACACCCCCTCATGTACCAAATTTGGCTGATTCAAACTTGGGGAAATGGTTTTACCTTGATCACTATGGCATACACCAGGGCCCATCTAAACTTTATGATCTAAGGAAGCTTGTTGAACAAGGGTTTCTTCAATCAGATCATTTGATAAAGCATTCTGAGAGTGACCGGTGGGTAACAGTTGAAAATGCTGCTTCTCCTTTGGTATCTGTAAACTTTCCATCCATTGTTTCTGATACTGTTACCCAACTAGTGAATCCACCTGAGGCTCCTGGTAATTTATTGGTAGATTCAGGAGATGTCATGTCATCTCCTAGTGAATGTAAGCATGGGGATGACTCAGTGGAGCCAGTTTATACAGATCATTTTCAAATTGATGAGAGGGTTGAAATTCTAATGATGAACCACCCCCTTGTTCCTGGAAATGAGCTCGAAGTAGTTGGAGGTACTTTCTTTGCCTCCCTCAGTTCTTCTCCTTGTTGCTTCTGTTATCTACTGCCATTGTGGTCCCTCATTCTGTTCATATATTACTCAGCATTGTCATAGTTTTTTTTTATTTAAGCTGCTTTTTTCTCCTCCTGCAGATGCTTTAGGTGCAACATTTGAGCACGTCGAATGGGAGAAGTTTGACAGCTGTGAAGGTAAAATGAATAGAATGAGGATTTGTTTTCCTGGAATTTGATTTTCCTTTTTTAATAAGCTTTTCAAATGGATTAGTTGCTGAAAATATGAATTATAAAGAATTCGGTGTAGTCTTGACCTCTTTAGCCTTTCGCCTGGGTTGGATTTGCTAGCTGTACCAGTTAGTGTTCTGGTATTTTGGTTATTTTTTAAAATCTTCTTTTATTTTTGGTTATAAAGAGTTGTTTTGGCATTGCAGAATTTACTCGGTTCCAACGCTCAGGCCACCCTGAGATGTTTGGGCACTCAAGAGAGAAAGAGTTGAGCAGAGTCTTTGAGGTAATGCCAAAAGAAACAGCTGAAGCAAGATACAATATACCATTTGAAAAGGAGTATCCTTTCATCAATGTTGATACAAGTGACTGGTGTGCTAGCGTGTGGTCATTTAAGGGTGGTGATTGGAAAAGAAATGATGAAGCAGCTCAAGATCGAACTCTTAGAAAAAAAATGGTTCTTAATGAAGGCTACCCTCTTTGTCAGGTGTCAAAATCAGGCTATGAGGACCCTCGTTGGACCCGACAAGATGATCTGTATTCTACTTCACGGAGTAAAAAACTAGATATTCCTGTTTGGGCATTTTCCTGTCCAGATGAAAAAATTGAAGCTAATGGATCTGTCAGGACAACTCAGCTCAAGCCACTGGTCTCCAGGGGAGTAAAGGGCACACTGCTTCCTGTTGTTAGAATAAATGCGTGTGTAGTTAAGGATCATGGTCCAGTTGTTTCTGATTCACGCATAAAAAGCAGAGGTAGTGAGCACCATAGTTCTTCAAGGTCTGTTCGGTCCTTTTCCACAGGCAGTGATGGTAAAAGTTCTTCCACAGATGATGGTCTTTCTCGGTCCAAGAAAGTTGAAGAACATGATGGAACACAAGCCTTGCTCAAGTGCGGCAGTGTTGTTAAAATCCCAAAAGATCGAGTTTGCAAGTTGGATGAATTAGAGCTAAATTTGGGTGATTGGTACTACCTGGATGGTGCTGGGCATGAGCATGGCCCATCCTCATTCTTGGAATTTCAAGCTTTGGCTGAGAAAGGTGTCATCCTTGAGCAGAGTAGCGTTTTTAGAAAAACTGATAACCTTTGGGTTCCAGTTACCTCTACGACAACTTCAAAAGCTGTCACTGCCCAAGAAGGAAAAGGGGAAATCACAGCTGTTTCTTCCTCAAGTTCATTTCACAGTTTGCATCCACAGTTCATTGGTTATACACGTGGCAAAGTCCATGAGTTAGTTATGAAGTCTTATAAGAGTAGAGAGTTTGCAGCAGCTATAAATGAGGTTCTAGATCCATGGATTAGCACAAAACAGCCGAAGAAAGGTTCTGCACTTTACATTCAAGACTCCTCAGGACAGAAGAACTGGAAATCAGGTATTATAATCTCTTCCCTTCGGATTATTACTTATTTAAGTTTACTTATTTTCATTATGTTTTCCTGCCTAAATGTTGTTCATGTTCAGAAGATGAGGTGGTTGAGGATCTTCAAACTGGCCTGAAATGTGACCTTTTGTTCGAGGATTTATGTGGTGAAGCAGCTTTTGACCAGAAGAATGATCAGGGTGCAGATGCACAGGCTGAGTCAGAGAGCTGGGGTCTACTGAATAGGCTTGTATTAGCAAGGGTCTTTCATCTCTTGAGAACTGATTTCAAGTCCCTTGCCTTCTCTGCTGCTACTTGTAAGTGCTGGAACAGAGCAGTCAAATTCTACAGGGGCATTTCAAGACATGTTGATTTTTCACCTTTGGGCTCAGAATGCACTGATGCTATGTTTCGAAACATTATGGTATGTCTCATTTTTAATGGTAGAATTTTTTTGTTTGTTGTAATTTCTTGACCTCATATTAATAAAACCTCACAGTGATTGAAAAAACATGATTTTTAGGATATCCGGGGTTAAAATGGGATATAAAGCTAAAATTGAACTAACATAAGTGTTGTAGAAATTCTAGAGATTTGAAGGATTTAGAATCTTGTTTCCATTTATTATTATTTTGATGCTAAAATGCTGTTTTTTTTTTTTTTCCAAAAAAAGTTGATATTTCTAAGAGGTGGTAGCTTCCTTTTGTTATGCAGCCCTCTAAATGTTCCTGTCAATGCTTCCTTGGCATATATTTATATATAGTATTGGACCAGTTCCTGAGTTCTACTCTGTTTGTGCTTTCAGAAGGATTACAACACAACAAGATTAACATCTATTGTCTTGACGGGGTGCAATGATATCAGTGCTGGTGCCCTTGAGGAGGTCCTTCACTCATATCCTTCAATATCTACTGTGGATGTAATTGGTTGCAGCCAGTTTAGAGAGCTCTACTCTTCATTTAAAAATGTGGAGTGGATCAGGAGACATGGTTTACAAAATGTGAAGCCTGTTGAAGAATCACATTCTAAAATAAGGAGTCTTAAACAGCTAACTGAGAGAAATTATTCAACTTCTAAGGCTTACAATGGTGGGGCGAGTTTTGATCAAGATTTCAGTTATAGCAAGGCTTCAGAAAGCTACACTTTCCGGCAGTCCTCTTACAAACGGAGAAAGCTGCTTGCTGCAAGAAAGGCCCCGGCACTTTTGTCCAGGGAAGCCCAAATAAGGCAATTGCTTCGCAGGAAGGAAGAAAGAGGATATAAAAGAACAGAAGAATTTCTGGCTGTTACTCTGAAGGGTATCATGAAGGAAAACACTTTTGAACTTTTCGTCCCTAAGGTATTATCACTTGCGGTGCTTCCTTTCTCTACCTTGAGATGTTCTCCCCTACTCTATCTTCTTTATCTGGTATGTTCTTTCAGCTTATCATTTATTTTTGCGTTTTGTGTTCACTTTTATGTTTCATCTTATCAGGTAGCTGAAATTGAGAGTAGGATGAGGAACGGTTACTACTTAGCACATGGCCTACGATCTGTCAGAGATGATATCAGTCGAATATGCCGGGAAGCTATAAAGTATGTTTTTCTAACACCATTTCATACTCTGTTTTGTCACTTGTGTAAAAAATCACCGAGACTCCAGAGCATGAAGGGTTCAAATTATTGGTCACTAAAGAAACAAATGAAAGGGATTCTTGAGGCCCTTGTTGTGGACTTCTTATGTGCCCATTATATAAGGATATTTAATAATTTTCAGAAATGATTGAGGATTCTCTGACTGTTTCTTAATTACTATCTTAATGCTATAATCCTTGTAATATTGCATTAAGGTACTCTTTTTTGGGTGACTGCAGAGCAAGAACCAAAGGTGATACTGGAGTGGAAATAAATCGCATCATCATGTTATTCCTCAAGCTGGCTGCAAATCTGGAAGATAGTTCTAAAGCATCAAATCATGAAAGAGGTGAAATAATGAAAAGTCTAAAGGATGCCCCACTTACATCGATGTCTTCTACTGCTGCCAAGTATAAAAAGAAACACAATAAAGTAATGAGTGAGCGGAAAGGCACAAGGAGTAGTGCCGCATCATATGCCAATGGGGGCGTGGATCGTGGAGAATATGCAACAGACAGGGAGATTAGAAGGCGTTTAAACAAATTGAACAAAAAGGCTTTGGACTCTGAGAGTGAAACTTCTGATGACCTTGGGCCTTCTGAAGAAGATAGTAGGGGCGATGGTGAAAGCACTAATTCAGATACTGAGAGTGACCGTGACCCGCATGCAGGGAGCACAACAGGAGATTTGAGAGGAATTGGCCTGTCCTTTATAGAAGATGAAGCTTTAGATTCTGTAGCTGATGAACGTGAATGGGGTGCTCGCATGACAAAGGCCAGTCTGGTCCCTCCTGTTACACGCAAGTATGAGGTTATTGATCATTATGTCATTGTAGCGGACAAGGAAGAGGTCCAGCGGAAAATGAGGGTGTCACTTCCTGATGATTATGCTGAAAAGCTGAAGGCACAGAAAAATAGCAGTGAGGAGGCAGACATGGATTTTCCTGAAGTAAAAGATTATAAACCTCGAAAAACATTAGGAGATGAAGTACTGGAACAGGAAGTTTATGGCATAGATCCTTACACTCATAATCTTCTTCTTGATTCCATGCCAGAAGAATCACTGGACTGGTCACTTTCAGAGAAACATCTCTTCATAGAAGAGACACTGTTGCGAAAATTAAATAAGCAAGTTAGACATTTTACTGGTGGTGGAAACACACCAATGACTTATCCTCTACAACCTGTTATTAAGGAAATCCAGAGTGAAGCTGAGGCTTGCAGTGATACACGCATTATAAAAATGTGTGATTGCATCTTAAAAGCTATGCAGACTCGCCTTGATGACAACTATGTGGCCTACAGAAAGGTAGATATGGTCCTTAATTGTTACGTTTTGTATCCGTTTTCACCGTTTTGACTATCTTGTATTTTCCCCTTACTCATCTAATGCATATCTTCAGGGGCTTGGAGTGGTTTGCAACAAAGAGGAAGGATTCACTGAAGATGATTTTGTGGTAGAATTCTTGGGAGAGGTATCAACATGATAACTTTTTGAACCAGAAAAACTGTATATACAACATTTTCAATTTACAATTACAAGCTGACCCTATTTTTTTTATCTCCTTTACTGTATTTAGGTATATCCAGCTTGGAAATGGTTCGAGAAGCAGGATGGAATCAGATCTTTGCAGAAAAATAGTAAAGATCCTGCGCCAGAGTTCTACAACATTTATTTGGAGAGGCCAAAGGTATATTCACTTTCTTTATTCTAAAATGAGGTACATAAGTTTACTGTATGCTAAGGTTTTATGTTTATTTGAGTTATTCACTACAAAATTTTCCAATTTTAGGGAGATCGTGATGGATATGATTTAGTTGTGGTTGATGCGATGCACAAAGCTAACTATGCTAGTAGAATTTGTCACTCATGTCGGCCTAACTGTGAAGCAAAGTAAGAAAAATTTGTCACTTCTTGTTCAAATTATTTTATTCATCTATTGTGGTTGTTTATGTTGCTGTGGTTTTGCTCCATTTATCTGTGCAGAGTTACTGCTGTTGATGGCCAGTATCAAATTGGTATTTACACTCTACGGCCTATTGGCTATAGTGAGGAGATCACGTTTGACTATAATTCGGTAACAGAGGTGTGTTTTATTGTCAAGCTATCAAGTTTTTACAAGAGTCTGTAACGTATTAGCATCAGTTCCCCATATTGATGTTCTTTGGTTCATTGCAGAGTAAGGAGGAGTATGAAGCTTCTGTTTGTTTATGTGGAAGTCAAGTATGCAGAGGTAGCTACTTAAACCTTACAGGTGAAGGAGCATTCCAAAAGGTGTGTAATAATTGAAACTGCAGGGAAGATTTTGCTTGTAGAATGGATTGGAAATTGAAAATTTAGATCATCACAACTAAAAGCTGCTTGGTACCTTGTTGAATGATGTGTTATACTTTATAGGTATTGAAGGACTGCCATGGAATTTTAGATCGACATCGACTACTGCTAGAAGCTTGTGAACTAAATTCTGTTTCTGAAGAAGACTTAGCCGACTTGGGAAGGGCTGGGTTGAGCACTTGTCTGCTCTCTGGGTTGCCTGATTGGCTTATTGCATATTCTGCACGTCTGGTATGCATGCTTAAATTCTTAAATATGTAGACATAGTGACACCGACAAGAATGCACAATAACATGTATACATACCTTTCTGTTTTATTTATTTTGTTAGTTTAAGACTAACTTTTTGGTACTTGATTTTTTGTGGACGAAGGCGAGGTTTATAAATTTTGAAAGAACAAAGCTTCCCGATGAAATTCTGAATTATAATTTGGAAGAGAAAAGGAAATTCTTCTCAGACATTTCTCTTGAGGTTGAGAAGAGTGACGCAGAGATTCAGGTGAATGTCCTCAAACCCACACCCCCCCCCCCCCCCCCCCCCCCCCCACATCTGTATGCCCATCTAGTAAATCTATTTATATAGTGACCTCTCCAAAGTAATGTGTAAGGTAATGCTTTTGATATTTGATAATATTTTCAAGAACCAACTGCAGTCCATGATGCATAACTAGTAATCTCTCAATTATATTTCTTGTTGATGTTACAATATATTATTGATTATGATAAATGTTGTGTCAACTATATAGACATGAACATGTAAATAGGCTTTACTGCCCAAAAGAATGTGATTTGATCTAGTCTATGTTTTGTTTTGAGGATAGCTCCTTGTATCCCAAAGTTCTAGGTTTAAAAGACTTTTATATTTGATAGTAGTTTTCTTCTACAATATAACCTAAACAACTATGTGCCTTTGCCTTTAAAGAATGATATGGGGATCCACGTCTTGATAATTCTTTCTATTTTCACAGGTTTGCTTATTGACTGATCCAATGAAAATGGAAAAACTTACCAAAATGTAATTTTAGAGGCTTCTGTGACTACAAAATAGCATCCCAAAGGCCAATTTTGTTAGTTTGGGATGAGAAATTGATGCTTAAGAGTTTTGCACATATTTTATGCATATCAGAAGGTTTGGCATCTAAGAGGAAGTTAGCACAAAAAACATAAAGACATATAATTGCACTTATTTTATGCATATCAGAAGGTCAGGCATCTAAGGGGAAGTTAGCACAAAAAAACATAAATATATATATTATGCGGCCACAAACAAAGAAACATAATAGACATGCACACACATGTATGTGTATGAATGAATGCATGTATGTGTTATATGTTTTAAATGTTAATATGTGCAGATTTAGTGCTTAGCTAGTTGAAAGGGGTTCATTACCCCTATTATCAGTTGTTTGAAGGTTGTCCAGTGTTGTGCTTCTGCATCTTTTGATGTTTTAGTTGTCATGTTATGGTGCAGGCTGAGGGGGTTTGCAACCAAAGGCTTCAAAATTTGGCTCTTACTCTTGACAAGGTGTTTTTTTCCCTGATGTGCTATCTTACACATTTTTTGTGAACTGTTATTGCAGGACAACTGCTTTATTCTCTTAGTCTGTAAAGTCTGAATGGATTCTTTTGCTACAGGTTAGATATGTAATGAGATGTGTTTTTGGGGATCCAAAGTTAGCTCCACCACCGCTGGAGAGGCTATCTGCTGAAGCTTTGGTCTCTGTCCTTTGGAAAGGGGAAGGTTCCCTGATTGAGGAGCTACTACAGTGTATGGCTCCTCATATGGAGGATGATATGGTACATGAACTCAGATCCAAGATTCATGCTCGCGACCCTGCTGATTCAAGTGATCTCCAAAGGGAGCTCCGAAAATCCTTGTTATGGTGATTACTTTATACTTGCTCAGTTTCACTGTCCTTCACTTCTCTTGGAATTGCAGGTTCTTTACTCTTGTTTGTTGACGATTGAACACAGGTTGAGAGATGAGATTCGTAATCTTCCTTGTTCATACAAGTGTCGGAATGATGCTGCTGCTGATTTAATCCACCTATATGCATACACAAAATGCTTCTTCAAAGTTCGAGTGAGTCAATTTTCATATGAATATATTCTAGAAGTGGTTGGTGCTCCAAATTTGGCTTTCTTCTGACATAGGAATGTTCTGTCCTTGGTAGGATTACGAAATTGTGACCTCTGAACCTGTTTATATCAGCCCACTTGATTTGGGCCCAAAGTACACTGATAAAATGGGAACAGGCTTTCAGGAATATTGCAAGACATATAGTGAAAGCTATTGTTTGGGGAAATTGATTTACTGGTTTGATCAGACACATCCAGATCCAGATCGCGTCTTGGCAAGGTCCAGAAGAGGCTGCTTGACATTACCTGATATTGCATCCTTCTATTCTAAATTCCATAAACCTCCTGGTGAACGTGTTTATGGTCCTGGAACTGTTAGGTTCATGTTGGCCAGAATGGTATAATTGATAGTATGCTAGTATCTTCTGTTTGGTTCAATGTTAATTTTGACCCTCCTCTGTGTTTATTTTTAAAATTTCTGTTTGATGCAACAGGAAAAACAATTGCAGAGACCATGGCCAAAGGATCGAATATGGCAATTTAAGAGCTTTCCACGGGTTCTGGGAAGCCCAATGATGGATGCAGTATTGCGGAAGTCCCCATTGGATAAGGAGATGATACATTGGCTAAAGAGCAGAGCACCCGTTTACCAGGCCATGTGGGATCAATGATGAAGCGAACCAGTGTATCTTATCTTGAAAAGTATTTCTATTTACTGTTGCAACAGCCCCTCCCAATACTGTGAATCTGACAATCAGTACACAATCATCTCCATGTTCTGGGTTCTTCATCCCACTGTACAGTTTTTTGTAAGTATATTCATTATTCGTAGACTTCATCGTTTCATGACCCATCCGAGTAACAGCTCTATTTTTAACAGCTTCTAATGTCATTTTTGTATGTATTTATTTGGGTCCTCTCTCTTGCAGTATTCTGTATCATGAGAACCAATCTCCCTTAAAAGAATGCTGGAGTTGAGAGGGGAGAGGAGTCCTATTGTGATCTGCATTAACTGAAAGTTAGTAAGAATGTGGTGCTCTGATACTTGTTGATGTGAACAGCAGCTAACCCCACTGGCCCTTTTGGCTGATTCAGCTGCCAAGTTGGTCCGGTTTGTAACATTGAACAGCAACTGAAATGTAAAAATGAATAGGCGAAATTTTTGGTTCTGATCAGTGCAACTCCATACGCCTCTTAAAAGAAATTGCATGGAAGATATAACTAACTTGAAGCTAATTCATCTTTGATCTTCTTGTTTCTGGTAGGTCTTGTAGATCACAAGGTGGCTTGTAGGCCCTCCCCAAAGTTGTGACCGTACCCAATCTCCATTATGGCGCCCTTGAAGATGGTTTTTTGAGCAGGAGGTAGCTAATAGTGATAGTTTGATGGAGGCCAAAAGTTGCATCAATTGGATGATCCTGATCATGGGATCAACAGCTGTCACCTCAAATGTGAGTTGTCTTAAATATAGTATGGCTTTTGTTTTTCAGAGGTTGGAATGTCTAGTTTGTGCAAATCTGGTCATTGTTCTATATGGGCGAGGTTTCATGTATTTTGTGCCATTCTTGGGGAGATTGGTGTACCTGGTGGGGAGGCTCTACTAGTTAAAAATATAATTCACATTTCTTGTCAGGATTTGATTAATCGAGTTGAATTCACAACGAGAATTGCAACAAAGAGTCCAAGTTTAAGTTGAGGTCAGCACTGAGCACAGCTCATCGGCAGCATCTCGTAGTAGAATATGCTTGTTGTCTAGGTTCAAATGAAAGAAGCCTTTCTGTTGTAATCCACAGAAAAACCTGTCTTATCTGAGCCAACAGGATTGTTATCACAAGCAGCAGCAGTTAGTTCTGTTGCCCTGTACTGTAAAATTGATTGACTGGATCTGGTCAATCTGGCCGCATGTTGTAAACCAAAATGTATTGTTTCAGCACTTCAGTGGCAGCAGAGGAGCAAAAGAGGGTAGGACTTGAAAAGGCAAGGGACTTGAAGTCAGTTCTCAGGAAATGGAAGTCTTGAAAATATAAGCCCATTCATTGCTGTCCCACTTTGTACATTTGTACTCTTATTATTCTCTGGTCAAGCTGCTTCACCCCATTAATCCTCACACAAATGAACATAAACCAAATCTAGGAAGGAAAACACAATGAGCAAATAAATAAACTTAAATTAGTAATTATATGAGTGGAAGAGGTTATAATACCTGATTTCCAGTTCTTCTGTCACGAGGTGTCTTGAATGCTTACTGTCGAACCTTTCTAACAGAAGCCAGTAGGAGAGGAACATGTGTGTTGATTATGCTGGTATATCATCTTCTCCAAACATGCGAGATGTGTATGTGGTGATGCAGCTTTTAGCACTAACTCACACAGAGAGCGGGTCTGATGAATGAGTTTATATTTGCACGGATCTCTTTCTGTTCGATGGCCAGTATCAAATAGGCATCTACACTCTACGCCCTATTGGCAATGGTGAGGATAATTCTGTAACAGGATTATAAATGAGTCTCTACTCTGTAATTTTCATCGAATAGTGTTAATATTTTTTTCTAAAATTAAATATAATGAAAATTTTTAAACAAATAAATATATTTCTGTTATGAAAGTAAATTGCTAGAGCCCGTCGGCTCATCTCCGTAATTATTTTTCGTTTATTATATTTTCCGATTTCCCAACGAAATCCCGCTTGAGGGTGGTTTCGTGATTAACGCTTGAAGAAAGGGTTTTTGACGAAGAAGATGAACGCTCGTTCACGAAACTCGATCGTCTCAAGTTTACGGTTAAATGCCAGGTGATGATCCTCTTTCTCCACCATCTCGGCTTGGCCTCCCTGACCCGTGGTGTCTCAGTCGGTAGCTTGCAATCTCTCGTTTCCGTCGCCGCAACAGAAGGATAAGAGAAGCAAACCTAAACGAGAGAGTAAACTACGAAAGCGAGATTGAATTTGACAGAGACAGAGAAGGCCGATATTTGAAGAAATATGTCGAAGAAGAAAATTTTCAGCGGCTCCACGATGACGCTGAAAGATTTCCATGGTGGTTCCATCCCTTCAGATCTAAAGTTACCTTCGGCTCCTGGCGTGTAAGATTTTCATCTTTCCTAGTTTTTTTTTTTCCCGAAAATTTATCAGCTCCTCTGTCATTTTGTCAGCAACATATATGTATTGGAAAACTTTCTTCCTTCTGATATCATTCGAGTAATTTTTTCCCTGTTTCCTGGTAATTTTCTTCGTTTGTGTTTATTCTCGAATATGCGTTTGGTATCAATTCAGTCCTCGCCTTTGCCTGGCAAGAAGCGGTTAGAAATTGTCTTTTATGCGGATAAGAACACTCGAGCTTAAAAACATAAGATCTGGAAATACTAGGTCGTAGTTCCTGCCTTGCTTGTATCAAAACAGTAGTCTTATTTTAATTTATTTCTATTTTCTACCATTATCTAGATTTTAGATCAGTTCATTGATTTTTTTAATCTCCTTTGCCTTTTGTTTCGTATGAAAATTCAGGATAGTGAGGCATTCCGACCGGCAAACCTCTTGGGGAAACCCCATTGGCCGATCTGATCACCGGATCCGTCCAGGGTCTTCAGGCGCTTCTCATACATTCGATGAGAAAGCATCCTTTTTTTCTCATCCTCAACATATTGGTCGCAACTTCGATGAAGATGAACGCAAACCTCTGGATGGCATCTCTGCCCCACGTCGCACTGTGAGTGATGACGCCGGCTCCACCAACATCTGGGCGCCAGCTAGCCGTCCTGAACCAAAGCCTGATGCCGGAAAATTTTCCTCCTGGCAATCTTCAAACCCTGTTCAGGCCCCTGTTAAACTTCCTAGCATGACCGCACCGGTGGCGAATAGCATGCCAAATAGTGCTGTGAGTCACATGCCAAACGCATGGGCTGCTAGAAAGGAAGTGACTTCTGTCACTGAGTCGGCACCTTCTTCGAATTGGTCAGGGTCCGCAGCTGTCTCCAAGTTTGTTCAAGCAAGTGCACTCGAAAATATTCAATCTGGTCGATGGCAATCCAAACCTTCACTTTGCAATCAGCTTGATGTCGAAGGAATAAGACAGTCTGAAGCAGACAGTGACATTCTCAGTAAGGATAACAACAATGCGCACCAAGGTATGTACAACTATAATGGTGTGGATCAGATGAGCGATGCAAGAGGAAGATACGGTGCTGGTAAGGAACATATGAACCATGAATGGGCTCGGCCTCCAATGTATAATCTAGATCAAGTCCGACCAGCATCTACTGAGGGTAAACTAGGTGATGGATACCACTCACAATCACAGCTGCCAGCTGTGGTGGAAGTGTCTGATAAATCAAAACTGAAGCTGCTTCCGAGGACAAAGCTGTTGGAAAGTTGTGAATCACAAGTGCCCAACCCCAAGCAGGTAACATATCTCCCTCATTATTTTTTTTCTGGATTTTGATGCATTTAATGACGAATTAGTTGCTTTGGATGGTTTTAGGGATATCAACCATCAGCTGATTCAGGTCATGTGCAAGTTATCACTGAAATACATGGAAATTCACATACTCCTAAGGCAGGATCTAATGTGACAGAAGGGGGTAATCGTGTTGTTGAGCGTCCAAAACTGAATTTGAAACCCAGATCACAGCCTCTAGATCAATCAAGCAAGAGCATTGAAAGGGAAAGGTGGGTACTTTAGTGTTTTGATTTAAATATCATGAGATATTGAAAAATCTTTCAAAGACTACATGACCTCCTACTTATTGCCATTAGGGCTTGACTGTTGTGTTTTGGATTTCTTTCTGCATATTGCCAAGTTTTCTGAATGGCTGCCTTCAATTATTCATGGTCATCAAAATGCACATATTGATCTTTTTCTAGTCATTGTGCCAGCTAGTTCCTATATTTTTATCAACATTTTTTATTTATCTTTGTTAAGAAGTATACATGCAGTAATAGCGCTTGTAGATTTGCAAGTTCTGTAATGGTGGCTTGTCAGTAAATTAAAGTTGTCATGATTTATTACCTTTGGTAAGGGTCCTTCATCCAAATGGGCAGGTGTTTCTTCATGTCATCGTGCTTGAGTTGCTTTTTCTTAAGCTTACCTAGGTATCTCTTTAGTTTTGTTACTTGATATGTTTACTTATGTTTAGAGAAAAAATTTAGACTTGCTTAGAGTATCCGTGCATGGATAGGGGTTGGTAAACTTATGAGTTATTTGTTAATTGATCAATCATGGGTAGGGTGTAAATGGGTAACGGACAAAATGGGTGAAGGGGTATTCTATTACCCATTCTGTTTCTCTTATACTTGTTCCATTACCTTTTTTGATCGACACGGATTAAGCTATTCCTTTATCCATTTGTTTACCCGATTACTCGCGAATAATTGGGTAAATGGGTAAATAAATAGATAAAACAAAATATTCATACAAACAAGTAACATTAATAAAAAAATTGATAGTCATAATATATAAAGATTAGAGGAAATGAAGTGGACGATTCCACCTTCCCTTACATAGCAATGTTTTTCTCCTGGTCTTTATAAATGAGAATGGTGAAAAGGGGGCTAAGCCTTCACCCAACATGGTGACCCAGTGGGGGAAACTCCCCCAACTAAAATTAAAATTATAAAATTATCTTTAAATATTATTAGTTAATTGGTACGAAATAACCATTATCCATACCCTTTCTGGTAAATAGGTAAAATTACTTGATTCTTTAATTGGATAAGGATTTTTATCCAATATCAAATGGATAATTGGGTAAATAGATAAAATTGCCACCCCTAGTCTTGAGGGTTGTTAAAAGAGACCCACGTGTGTAGAAGCGGCATGACTAGTAAATAAGAAGAACTTTCATAGAGATGACATATAATTGTAATTATGCAAGGTGGTGTATGTCTTATTGTGTCTTTTTCCTTTTTAAACATGTAATCCTAAGGACATTGTAGTTATTGTAAACATCTTCACACAAATATAAATACACCCTCAAGGCATGGGTAGAACATTCAGGCTTCATCCGTTTGGCTCAAATTTGTCCTTACACTTCTCTCTTTTCCTCTTATTTCTCTCCCTTCGTTTATTCTCTACTCTCTCCCAAGAACTAGAGTTCCTCTCTTCTCTTATTCCCTTGAACTCTCTTGTGTTTGTATGTTATCCCTAGAAATCAATATGGTATCAGAGCAGGCAAAGATCTGAGATGGAAAAGGAGATGGAGAAGAAAGGGAGGAAGAAGAAGAAGAAAAAAAAAAGAAGAGGAGTTTCACGTTTTTCCTTAAGTCTTCTTTCCCCATTCTTGTTTTTCATTGGATGTTTCACTCTTTTACCGTATGTTTCATATAGCAAATTATATACCATTGGAAAGATCTCTGAGTCTAGTTTCCAACTCAAAAAGAATCGTTGAAATCATATTTTTCTAGAAAGAGCAATCAACATCTGAAGCAGTAAAGGTCAAGTAGCAGAAAAGTTTCGTGTAGTAGTTGAAAGCCTCAACTTCTTGAACGATTTGTACCAACATTAGTGATGATTTATATTAAGAATTATATCTCAAACGAAAGCTATGTGAGTCTACTTTCTATCCAAATAAATTGTTTCTCAATCTGATCTTTCTAGAGAGAGATGTCCACACTGGAAGAATCAAAAGTCATATTGGTATCCTATTACATGTGAAGATCCGAATTTAAGCTGAATTTTTGGCTTCACTTTTTGAGTTGCTAATATTGGTTGAGTTTCCTACTTATTTTCAAAATCTAGTCAAGATTTTACCGATTTGAATATCTTTCCTTCCATAAAAGTTTCTGTTATTTGATCTCATATTACATTACTTTCCTTAAGAGAAGTCTTTCCCATTATGAGTTTAGTTTCCTTTTTTACAAAGTCTGAAATTTTTTATTTAAAATTTTTTGTTTCCTAATTCTAAATGCCAAGTAAGTGTCCTAAATCTCCCTTATTCTAGAATTATCTCTTGAATATTTTCTTTGTAAATTTTTCAAGTTGTGTTAAAAAGTAATTGCCCTATATGAGAAGTCTATATTTAGAAAGTTTCTTTTATGTTCCATCTCTAAACTTTCTTATTGGGGATTTGTAAGTTTCCTTAATCATCATGTTCATAGAGGAATTATTTTTTTACCTCCTTCTTGAGTAAAACTTAGTCACTTTTCATCCATCTATTGGTCTAAAAGCGCCTCCTTCTTACTTGGAAGTATGAAGAGTTGCATTGTGCGCCTCATTCATTTTTAAGTATGAGAGTTGCTATCTTTTTATGCACACCCTTAATTCCTCAAAGTATTTTCTTCAATATATTTTTGTTAAAATCACTTCATAGCAATTCCTATAGATCCACTACCTAAAAAGTATAGGAGTATGCTCAACATCTAGCTTGAGTCAAATCTTTTTATTCTTCACCCAAGAGGTGTTTTTTGTTTGAGCTATACTTAGAAAGTGAGTACTCTCTTTATTGTGTCCTAAAGTTGGGTTGTTTTTCCGTCATTGAAATTGAGCGAAGTGTATTTTAGACTATGACTGTTTTAACTGGTGTATGAAATTTTGTCGTACAGCTAGGAGTGATTTTTCTTCTCTCACCATTATGTTTTGCAAGTTGGGTCTCTTGGTAAAGACCAAAGAGATCCCCAACTTGAGAGGGAGAAGTAGAAGAAAAACTACAAGAAAGAGGTAACCAAAAAGGAAGAATTCCCCGTGTTGTGGTAATCAAGTTTTATATGGCCAGAATATCCAAGTAAGGAGGAGACAAAATGAGAACTACAAGTATGATGTGAACAAGAAGAAGATGAATCAAATCAAGGCAATGGAAATTTCTTTTTCAAGCACACAAGTTTCTTGACCAAAATTATTTGCAAAGTGGAATTACAAACACTAGTTTTAGGGGAGTGTCCAAAGACAGCCACGTAAGGGGAGAACTTTAATAGAGATGACATAGAATTGTAATTATGCAAGTTGGTGTATGTCCTCTTGTGTCTTTTTCCTTTTGAAGCTTGTAACCCTAAGGGTATTATAATCATTGTAAACACCTTCACAACACTATAAATACAACTTCAAGGCATAGAGTAGAGTATTCGAGCCTCTTCCTCTTGGCTCAAATTCGTTCTTACACCTCTCTTGGTTTTTTCTCTCCTCTCTCCCAAAAGCTAGAGTTCCTCTGTTCTCTTCTCCCCTTGAGCTCTCTTGTGTTTACGTGTTGTCCCTAGAAATCAACAATGGTCTTGATGATGTTATATGAGTGCTAGCAAAAAATAGGAGAAGGCCAAAGATGACATAGATGGAAGTGGTGAAAAAGGAAGGCTGACCTGATAATGCTCTACATGGAGGAGAATTCATGCGCTGTCCTTAAAATAGTTGACTCAAGTTTTTTTTTATTAGGATTATTGTGGTGGCAATGATAATGAAGATGAATCACATGTGAGTCCTGGCTATGAGATAGATGACTAGGAAAAAGGTAGACTTTTTAGTTAGGCTCTTCTTTAGAATAACTGTTTCCCATCAGATAATTTGGGCTATGGTAGTGCATTCTACAAGTGCGATTCAGCATATCTTTGTGATTGTTAGTTCATTAAAAGAATCTAACTACTCATTTATTTGTCTTTAAAATTTAACCGGTTTAGTTTCATTTATTTGATGTTGTTGTTTTGAGGTAGTTTTAAGGCTTGACTTGAATGTCTTGAAGAATATTGGAATCAGGATATGATGTACCTTCTGATCTTAGCTCCTAAGTTGAATGAGATATTTATTTTTTTATAGCATACAATGTAAAGATCTATAAACAAAAGTTATGACTGTTTATGCCTTAACAAAAGATTTTTTTTTTTTTTTGGCCACTGTACACTAATTAGGCCTATTGAACTCAAACACGAGTCATTTCAAGTTTATTTTTTTTCTTCTTTTTTTAAAGTTGTCCTGGAAACACAAGATTTCGTGCCCCTGATTCCATATGTTTTGGTAATTTGGTATGTTCTTTTAATATATTATCATGATCTGACATGTTTCCTACTTGTTTTATTGGTATAGGAATGTATTATTTGGAGGTGCTCGGCCACGGGAACTGGTAAGTCCTACTATCCTATTAATGTCTGCAGAGGCAGATTTCCTTCATATTATCACCTTCCTTGACTTCTAATTTGGCCTTCAGTCATGTTCCTTTTCTATTCCCTGCTAGGTGGCATTAAATGAACTGGAGACTTTTATTCCCTGCTCAGTGGCATTAAATGAACTGGAGAATTTTATTCCCTGCTCAGTGGCATTGATTTGGTTGTGACAATCCTGGATTGTACTGAACTTTTAGTGTTTCATTTTCATACAGAAAAAATTGGGTGTCACATAAGTCTTGACCTCTCATCAGACAGAACGTTTTTAAAATTTTAAAATCTATATATAAAAAAATCGTATGCAGAAAAGGTAAAAAGGAGAAGATTGAAATTTTCATATTATGAACAATTCCTCCATTGCCTTCTATTTAAAATAAATAAATGCAGCAAAAAAATTATCTCCACCATGGGGCTAAACATGGAGTTCTCGTCACCGGGTTACGAATTTCAAGAGCAGATTTCTGGGTCATCTTTTGGCCGACGGTGTTTCTGTGCTGGTCAATTTGGATCCTCCTTGTAGTTCAAGTGACATTTGTTATTAGATTCAAGAATTTTCTTTCTGGATTTCTGTTTGTTGGTTTCATATCAGCTTGTGCAGGATTGTCTCCCTCCTTGCATGTTAACTGTCTTATGTTTCTGTGGTCTCGTATGTGCTGGTTTTAACTAAAGTGTCAATGTCCATCCCCAGTTCTCTCTTTCATGTGATGTTCCTTCCACCAATAGAAAATCCTTCCATGTAGTGCTTTTTCGGTTGTCACACATTTGTTATCACTTCAGCTGATCAACATTCTATTTACAGGTCCTGAAAGAGCGTGGGGTTGATGATGTTGTTGTCAACAATCATGAAGTGATTCAGCTACCAGTCAACAGGTATATGCAAACATTATACTACAGTAATTTATATGCTCCTCAAACTTGGCATACGTTATTCTGTTAGATATAATCTATTTTGGTAGAAAATGTTGTGCGTCTTTCTAAACCAATGTGGTCTGAGTTGACTGAACCCAAACATTTATCATTTTTTGAAGGGGAAAATCTGAAGTTTCAAAGCCTGAAACAAAGGGTGACAATACGCCAGCAGTTCGTCATGGTGAGAAGCCTGAGCATTTTTCACATGATCAGAGGAATGCAAGAGATTTAGAGAGGAGAGATCACCGTCTGGAGCCAGAGAAAGCAGATATGCTGAGGAGTTCATGGAGAAATGACAAGCGTAATGGAAGGGAAATCGAGAAGCAGTACGAGCAACAGCGGCCAGAGCCTGAGACCTGGCGGAAGCCTACTGAGCCTCCAAAGCCAGTTCCCTCTGATACCCCTGGGGCTCGCTATGGTAGAGCAGCATCTGCCTTGGAGCTTGCTCAAGCATTCTCAAGGCCAGTCTCGGTATCGGATGCAAGAACAACTGACCGGTTGATAAGTCAGAGGAAGCAGGTGCCATTTTCCCGGCTGACTGATACCCGTGAGTTTTATACAGGTCCAACCCCAAGACACATCAATGGGTACTAGGTAGTCCGACATTGATAAAATGGATTTTCCAAAAATGCAATGGAAATTCGTTGCAAGTGATTCTACGATTTACTTAAATGGCATCATGTACCTCTCATATCTTCCATTTTTCTGTTTCTGCAAACTTAGGAGTGAAGGTAGGGGTCCATAGTGCGAATTCACAGCAGAGGACCTCTAAATGTGGAGTTCGAGGAAGAGTAGCCGTTTAGTAATCTACCATGCTTTTGAGTTTCTGAGTGGGTTGGTTATTGTGGTCTGTGAGGTCGAAAACGAGACTCATGTTCCATTTGCACCCTTTCGTTTTTTGCCTACCCTCCCTCCCTCTCCTGCTCTCTCTCTATTACCAGCACGGAGCTCTTGCCCAGTCTCCCCTTCCATCTTTAGATGGGGAATAACAGGTTTAGAGGCCATCTTTCCCGTGTAAAAGTATCTGCGAGGGTTATATATAAGTTACATTTTGCTTAGTTTTATTGTATCTTGACTGGATTTGAGTTGTTAAAAAAGGTCCTACTTGGATTAAAAAAAATTATAATCTTAGGGGAGGGCAGAAAATTGGTCAATCTGAAGGGTTTTTTTTTTTTTAATTTTTAAGTTCAGCTAGTGAAGTGGATAACAGAATTGAGTGGATGAAGACGAAGTCTCTTTCTGCCTACCTCCCTCCCTTTCCTGGTCTCTCTACTATGAGCAAAGAGGTCGGGACGAAGGGGGTTTTGTGCTGTTCTCCCCCTTCTTTCTACAGATGGAGAATAACAGGATTGGACCCTTAATCTGGCCACTGACGGGGGTTATCTTTTTTGCTTAAATCATTGTCAATGGTCGTCTTCCTCCACTTTCATGGGAACAGCCAGGGTGAAAGTCCAACTAGTTTTGACTGCTAAAACCTTATTCTAGTCTATCTGAAGCTGGTATACTTATGTATACAATCCAACTTATTAACAACCCCTAATTGATATCTTGGAATTCACAAATAATTTTCAGTTTCCTAGCATATCCGCTAGGTCTCTTTCTAAGTTAAAATTCAAGGTTTCACGACCAATCCTCCGTCAATTGAATTTCTTCATCCAGACATCTTGTTCCAGTGGGAACGGCAAAAAGGCATGTTAGAAGATTGATTACCGTAAGCAAGATTGGAGAAATTATCAGAAGTATATATAGAAGATGAAACACGATTCCCGCGTATCATAAATCATGGGTCTCTTAATTAATGCAGTAATCTTTGAGAGAGAGAGATTGATCCAAAACTTGAGACTGTTTCCGATTATTGTATAGATTTATTCACTGGTTAACAGTTTCTTAATCGTCTTCAATGTGTTCGACTGTTAACTGAACGAGAGATGCCGTCCAGTCGAAAGAGATCAAGGGATCTCTCTTTCTTTCAATAGGCCGATCCTCGTTCATCGAATTGAGAAATTTTACATACAGTTACATATTCTTTTCTTCTTCTACGTTTTTTTCTTTTTTCAAATATACGTCAACAGTGGAAAGACAGCAAACAGTAATGGAGAGCTTCAAAACAAGAAGGCCGTTGGAGTGAGTGCTGGAATTACAGCAGGTACGATGATTTGCCTGCAAAAACACACATTTACCCAGCAACATTAGTCTCCCACAGCTCCAACCCTATAAAACTACGGTGAAGCGGCTGGACTACACTCTACAGAAACTATTACCTTCCATTAAAGGAAACGAAACCGTTTCAGAAGAAGAAGAACTATTCGGTTTTAACAACAGTTCCCACTGCTATTTTTAAGAAGAAGAAGCATAATAATAATAATAATAAGAAGAAGAAGAAGAAGAAGAAGAGGAGGAGTCCATTTCAAACATGGAGCATGACGTGCCAGTAGGTGGACTTCTAGTCTGATTAAAAGGTCAACAGAGACGATACCCAAAAGAACACTAAGAAAAAACGAACTGAGTCCATATCTTTTTTATAACTCTTTCTCGTCTTTATTTTTTTCCTGATCTCAGTAGATCACTCAGACCCGAGTAGACGATCCCTAACCATTTAAAGGAGAGAAAAAAGTTGAAACAAGTCAAGAAGATTTTGACCCAGAAAGAGAAAAAGAACCTCTTCCGTTGATCCTCCTAACATAAAGCAGGCAAGTACTCAAAAAAATCTCCTATTAGTCTTTATAAAAGCAGCTGCGAAAGTGATAAAGGAGGGAGCGCGGCAAAGATCCTTACCCGTATCGATCTCTATCGTCACGAGCGCGAAACTTTGAGGCCTTCTGAGATCGACCCTTTACCGGCACCTCCTTCCTCGGTTTTTCCGTCCGCTCGCTCCTCCCAGACCCCACCGCAGTCGCCGCTTTATCTTCAGAAATCGCCCCCAGAGACGGCCGCCAAACCACCGAATTCCTCGACCCCCTGCCGGCGTTCTCCGCTGGCTTCCTCGCACCACTCGTCACCTCCAGTCCCGCCGACTGGTCTTCCGACCGCTGCAGTGTCTCTGGCTGCTGCCCCCAGCACTGCACCAGTTCGGAAAACTTCATCATCTTCATCTCCTCTCCGTCTGTTCTTTCGTCCCCTTCGTCACTAACTTGACTCGGCGAAACGTGTGGAAGGCTGTTAGACGACGGAGCACGCTTTTTTATAAGAAACGAGCCGCTCGCGCTTCTCTCCAAGCTGTCGTTTTGTCTTGATGTGAGGGGTTCATCCCTTTCTTTTTACAAACTAATCCCCCCAATCTCATTTAATTAACATAATGCTCCTCGCTAGGTCAAGTGGACCCAAGGGAGATCTGAGAAATCTCTCCGGTATTTATTTAAAAAGGTCCCCAGAACGAATTATATTATCAACATTGACCTCACTTTTGTCTCTCCTCATTGGCGACGATAAGAATAGAGAAGAGTGCCGGCGGGTACGCTGAGATCAAATTAAAGCGCCAAAGTAGAATTTGAGGTATTTAATATGAGTTTAAGGACTATAGACTTGGTTTAAGAGTCAATGCCGTGGGCCAAAGCCAACTCACTTCCGTGAGTAAAACGTTTACTCGTTTTGTGTGGGGTAGCATTTTTAATTATTGATAGGGATAGAATTTATCATATAAAAAAAAGTAAAATTTTTTAAAATTAGCCACACATAAAAAACAATGCTACATAAAATTAGCAAAAGTATTTAAAATAGTAAATAAAAATTATTAAAACTAATTAGTGGGTCCATTGAAGAATATTTAAATATCTACATATTTTAAGATAAATTATTTTTATAATTTCTATAGAAATTGTATCTTTTACAACAAAATTTAATATTATACTAATTAATACCCGTTATATATCAATAATACGCCTACCCTAATTGTGATCTCATGTAGAAGCTGACAAAAAGGGAGAGAAAAAGAGAAAGAAAATATTCAAACATGTGTAGAAGGTAGTTTCGAGCTTTTGGGACATGAAATTGTGGTAAGATCTCTATATCCATCTCCATCGTATTAACTTAATCTTGCTAGTTCTAGGCCTTTAAAACACCCGACGGTTCTTGACTTTTATTAGAAAGTAAACGAGTTTATTGTTAACAATGTATTAACATTAATAAGGTAAAAACAATTGTGATATGGTGATTGAGAAGTGAAGAAAGACAACAATTCTTAGACCTTGACACATATTTGAAGTAAACAAAGCTATCTATTTATTTTCTACTAGTGATATTTAATTATGGCTGATTGCATGACTGAATGTATCAGCTCATATTATACATATGTTATTCAATATGTTTGTAATTTTGACAAAGTATCCATACAAATATATAATATGATATTATTTTGAAAGAAGCTAGGCATACATACATATAGAAATATGGTACTTGGGTGTTCTTACCTCAAATCCTTAGACAATTAAAGATATACTATTATATTCAATTAGGATTATAATATTGATTAGGTGAAATCATTTTCTTATTATCAAAGGATAAATTCATGTCTATCCACCTAATATAATAAATTTTCATACATGGAGGTCCCATTGTAGTCTCCTAAATGTCACATTAAGAAAGTTCAATTGATTAATGGAAGAGGACTCCATGCCACTCTATGATGATGAAATCCACCCACATTTGGCTAACTTTACTCCTACCATTAAACAAAATAAAATTTTATCTATACATGTGACAAGGAAAATCATCCGGTTAGTTGGGGGTGCATGAAATTTTTCTTGTCTATACAATTTAAAATTGTTAGTATCATTGTAAGATCTTTCTTTAATTTTGTTAGTGCATCAAACACACTTTTCATCAGATAATTTCATCCGACAATTAAGGTCATCATTCGTCATCTCATTATCGATGTTATGTTAATCCTTAAAAGTCGATATATGTCACTATTGTGCATCATGTATTGAGACCTAACATTCTATCTTTGGCTAAAAACTAATAAAAATTTAAAAATACAAGATGTTATGTACCACGTATATCACTTCAATACCTTCAAAATTAGAGATGTATTAAATAAAACATGAGCTGTGTCACATTATTATTAACGGTGGCATGTTGGCCATTTAATTCTGCTGGAGTAACTTCTTTGATTGATTATTTAGAGCTATTTTTCTGCTCTTTGAATGGGAAGAAGAAGAGTTTGATTCTTAAAATTGGTAAGTTAGTTCAGTAAATGGGAAGTGAAAACCCCCCTGATCTGCAGCTCCTCTGCCAGCATGTGGTGGGCAACTCTTCTAAAATTAATCTGGTGTTGTAGCTATTCACAGACATTGCTGGATTTGACAGGAACAAGTCATGTCATTAACGTTTAAAGGCGGTCCCAAAAAGAAAGGAACACGAACTTGACTCAGAAGCTCTATCAAATTCACACAAACATGTCTCCAAAGGACCCCGTTTCCTCATCCCTCCGAGACAGGATTTGTCTTCTTCAAATATTTGTTGTCCTGTTTCAGATGCTGTTGTTCTTTTCAATCTTTTCCAGTTTCACTACACTGAACCTCATAGCAACTGGGAAGTCAGGCATTTTATGAAGGGAATTCTCTGGATCATCAACTCTCCAGCTCCTTGAACCAACTATAGCAATCATTACTTTAGAAGAAATAACTTCTGGATTGTAGTTCGATCATATCCCAGTTATAAATTCAGTGTCCTATATGGTGAGGTGTCCTTAACGAACCTGACTTCTGTGAGGGCATTGTCTTGCAATTAATCTTCTGGGTTTCTAGCGAGGGAGGTGGCCTGTGTTCTTGTCCTTGTAAATGCAGATAGGGTCCCAGAAAGCAAAAGTTCAAACTAGTGGTTCACATTCTGACACTTTAAAATTTCTTTTTCTAATTTCTTCGCTTCGCTGGCTGATATTTGTCTCCAAAGATGAGGATCAATGGTGATGCTAGCTTGCTGGGGATCACCCAGTAGGTCTCCACGATTGCCAGGTGGAACATCGCTCTGGGTACTCGGTAAATGAGGTGTGGAGGCTGCAAGTTTGTGCCCAGATACAGAAACGATGGGTATCTATCACTAAAGCAAACAGTAATATTGACTGTACAAGTGATTGATAGGTTCAGACTCCATCCCAGAAGACGAAAAATATCAATGATAACCTTTCATGTTCTGCTCCAGTGGAGATGCTTCTTCAGTAATTGCTTACCATCCTCTCTCAGAAACATAGGGACAAAACCGAAATTATCAAAACCGACGTCGAGGACCTTGAGGCCATCTGAGGCCAGAAAAAATGGTTTTCTTTATCTGCGCTTTCTGTTATTACTCGTGATTCACGAATCAGTGCCAGTGAAACGAATGATAAAAGCAGTGTCTCTAATTTCCAACTGTTAAATGATATAACGCTCCCGCATCATTCATCTTTAGACTGTCCTAATCTGTGCAGATCCTGTTCCAGAGACGCACGCCATTGTTATCCCATGTTTAACCACCTGAACTATCACCCACTGTAAGAAGAAGAAGAGGAGGAAAGAAGCCTTTACGACCAATCGTGTCTGGTACGACAATGGTGGGACACCATCTTCATCTTCAGACGAAAGTCAGGTGTAGAATTCATCTGGCGTTGGGGTCTCTGTGAGATCAGAAACCTTTCGAGTAAACCCAGCAATGATTTCTTATCAAATGTCTGGTGATCAATCGTCGTCATGTTTATCCATTGGCATCAGTAAAAAGCTTTTGTTTTCGTGGGTCAGTTTCTGTTACTAATATAAGGTATTGTTAGCCCATTACTTATTGATGGTTTCTGTTATCCAGCCATGTTTGAAACCAGGCATCTACCCAATTTCTTCGGGGGGAGGAGATCGATAAGTAGTGGCATTGGCTAGCTGCGCTCAGTTGCCACCAATTTCAGGTTTTCTAAAACTGGCATCTGAAAAAGTGCTAGACAACAGGGGACTTAACCATTTGGTACCTTGTTGTCCCTACGAGATTCCACCAACCCTACTTCAAACATGGTGGGTCTTTTCGCCGAACACCTTGCCTACCCTACAAGGTGTAGTAATTGAACAGTGGTGTAGGTTCCCCATTCAAATTGCCCTGTTGTCTTTCCTTTCATAAGATAGGCAAAACCTCCATCCTCGTACTATCATAAGTGGCACAAGTAACATTCATTTCTTCTCCTTAATCATCCATTTAACGACAAAGTTGATAGTTTATCTTAATCTCGAAGATGTGTCGGAAATAAAATGATCTCTTTAAGGCTCTGTCTCTCTCTTTGTTTAACGTCTTTGTAAATTTCTGAATTTTCTCACATAGACAGAAGAAGAATAACATATTCTATAACTCTCTCTGTATTCTCATTTATTTTCTTCTTAACGTTTTACAAACTTTACATAGGTATTTATAGATAACAACGGTGAATAATCACCACATAAAACTCTATTATATAGCAAACTCATTGCCACACACGTGGTTGTTTATCTTGCTTCTTCTCCAAGCTTCTTGCCAACACAACGACCTATTGTCTTGAAAACCGACTTAGCTGCTGACTTATCTCTTAATCTTGAAGTTTCCTTAAATTGGGCTTGGATCATGGATTATGGATCAAGTTTACAATCCAACACCCCCCCTTAAACTTGATCCCTAACTCCAAATAGATTCCTTAATCTGCTGAAGTTTTTGCTTCCTTTTGTACTTTTCTTTACAAGTTTACAATTTTCCTTGGAGTTGCTCGATCATCATTTCTTCCATGTCTTTGGTTTCTTTCATCATCACGACGATAAGCGGAGTATCTTCTCACATCTTCTTAACTTTTCATCATTTCTTTAAATACAGCTGCTAGTCCGAACTAGTTTCAGATGCCTTCATATGTAAGGATTCAAACTCACCTCTAGGAGACGGACCTTCTTCACCTTCTCGACTCTTCGTAAGAGGTTTTCAACTTCTTCTACACCTCTCTAGTGAAGGTTGCACTTGACAACATCATCTAACCTTTGATAGATGAGGTAGAGAGTTCTTTTATCTCTCTTTCGGGCCTACTAAAGCCTTTTTTCAACGATGTTCCAGACATCGTGTGCTCCAAGAAGAGCCTTCATCTTGATACTCTAGTTGTCGTAATTATTGTTGTTGAATGTCAACACTTGGAGGGGTGCCTACCATATTTCTCAATAAAGAAAACTTTGAAAACTTGTTTCAAGTTTTATACCTTATCACTTTGAAACTCTCCGATGATACGAATCCAACACCTCCAATATCACCTGAATCGGACATCAAATGAGTTGTCACGGGCCACCAAAAGATTGCTGAGTCAACTCACAAAGTTGAACCAAATCGGAAGAGTTGATACCCAACGAATTAAACCGTGCGGGAACCTTTTTTTTAATAAATTCAGAAGTAGTGAACCGGGTTTGTGGAAAACCAAACTAGTCGATTGCAGAACCAGCCGAGTTGAAACTGAGTTGACCGCCAAACCGGTCGTTTTAACGATTTTAATGAACCCGGGTCAAGTAGAAACCCGAAAAATAAGAATTCGAGACTGGGTTTGACTGATCGTCTTCTTCCTCTATCGAAAAACCAGATACATCATCGTCTCTGTTTTTGGAATTCCTTTCACTGAAAAATCTTTCGCCAGAAGCATCGTTTCAACAAAAAATTGGCAACGAAAGTGTCATGCAAGGATTCCGACTAGCTCTGATGCCACTATGATGAAAATCAAATTGACTCTCTATCTCTCTATCTCTCTAAAAAAAATTACACTTAGACAGCAAGAAGAATGGCTACGATAACTCTCTGAATTTTTTTCTTTTGTTTCTTCTTATCTTTTTACATTACTTACATAGGTATTTATACATGTAACAGGTGAATAATCACCACATAAACCTTTGTTACAAGGAAATTTTTTTGCGACACACGTTGTTGCTTATCTTGCTTCTTCTCCAATCTTCTTGGCAGCACAAGGAGCTTACCGACTTAAGTTGCCAGCTCAACTGTTAATCACGAAGCTTCCTTGAGTTGAGCTTGGATTATGGATCATGGATCAAGTTTATGATCCGACAAGATGATGCCAGGGTGAAAATCACGATGCCTTGTTTACTCCATATTTTATTCAATGAAGTAGTGGCCGCCTTTGTGGAATATGATGTTATCACTTTCCAGTTGCATCTCCCTGAATGCTAATGCCTCCTACGCTTGTAGAGAAGCAAAGGGAGGTCTGTGGGAATGATTGATTACTGATCAAAACATTTGCATTTACCCTCATTGAAGTCATTATACAATGCTTAAACTAACAAGTTTTGTTGTTTTCCACTTAGATCTTAGTTACTTAGCTGCAATAGTAGCTCTCCAATGGACTGCAAAGGTTTAATGGGCAAAACAGTTCTTGAACTGCACTTCTCCATTCTTGCAAGATAGCTAATACATTACTATGACAAGGAGGTAAATTAGTTGCTTCAACTTCATAGAAAGTGAAGGTGAGTTGATGATGTGAAGTCTTGAAATATCTGTTTTCTTAAGGACAATGAACAAAAAGATATTTGAAGCAGTGATGTAAAGAAGATAAACTGGTTGGACGGAGTATCTGTTCTTTTTGAGAGGGTAAGGCTTCAAAATCACATGGGTGTCAGCGAGAAAGCTCAAACTCATATGGGATCATTTTATCTTTTGTAGAATTTGGGTTTCGGATTCATGCCTATAACTGGGTAGCCATTCCAACTCCAGTTGTATGTTTTCCAAGGACTTCAAGTGACCTCTTCAGAATTACATAATGTCTTCATGGAAAGGGTTTTGTCATTGTTTGTGTTGGATTGACATGTCGCAAGCAACCAAGTTCTTCGCTCATCTTCGCTCTATGAATCCATGGCGGTCAGCGATGCCTATTCGATCCCTAAACTCAATGCAAAGCCTCAATTGATTAGATTAATGGCATGGAGCTTGTCATCAACAAGCGTTTCTTTAGTATGACCAAAGAACAACCGGCTAAGGACACTCTCTTTAACCTACTTGCCACCTCCTATTCTCCTATCAAGAATAATATGGCAAGCGCCATCTCACCTTAACTCAGAAGAGACGATTAGAATGGGACCAAGATAAGAAATTAGCCTTCCACCTTTGAGGTGATGACATGTTGCAAGTAGAAGATCATTTTTTTCTTTTAGATAAAGTTGAGTTTGTAAGCTCGATTGAGTATCATAATAGTGAAATTTTTTGTAATATACACTCAAACCATAAAGAATGAAGAAATATCGTAACTGTACTGGTCATTTTGAGACATAGGCCCCATTGTAATTTTGTTGGCACCCGACAAAACAAATATTCTACAAAGAAAACATAGGTATTCCTATCATTTCATCTTGGCATAAGATTCCTTTCTGAGGTATGGGTTTACCAATTTTCATCTGGTTGTTTGGTTCTTGGTGTTTCGATTATATATAGAGTACCTCGAATAATGTAAGAAGTCCCCCCAACTCCTATCTTAAATTCTTTAAAAAAAACCACATAATTTGAAGAGATTTCCTAGACATCTTCCACAAGATAATGCCCCAACAAATCAATCCCCACCTCTCCAATCCTTAGAAGTTGTGTGTCAAAACCCACCATTGCATGAGTCGCCCTTCACCTTCTCCTTCAATTAGCTCCAATTAGTTTTCTACATGCACGCACGAGAGGAGAAAACCCTGATTCATTCCACATTTCTCCAATTCCGTGACATGAAGAGTAATCAAATTCGAAATAACCCGACATCCTCCCTTCCAAACCCTAATCTCTTTAACATCCGTCAAGGATCTCTCTCCGAAGCCCTCAAGGGGTGCCTCAGTAGTCTCAATGGCGCTAGCATAGAGAAGCTCCTCCTCCACTACGCGAGAGCCCTAGAGAACAACGATGTTACCCTAGCACAACAGATCATGTGGGTCCTCAATAATGTTGCTTTTAGAATTGGGGACCCTAGCCAGAGGCTCAGTTCTTGTTTTCTCAGAGCACTCGTCTATAGGGCGTTCAAGATTTGCCCCACTCCATGGGCTTCCACGATGCTATCACTACAGCCAACCTTAGGAGTAGGACTAGATCTATGACTGTGACGGAACTCATTGGGTACGTTGATCTTATTCTTTGACATCGGTTTGGGTTCTGTGCATCAACCAACGCCATTTACAAGACAATTCAAGGGTGCCCAAAAGGCTCATATCTTGGATTTTAGCATCACCCACTGCATGCAGTGGCTAACACTAATCGATGCTTTGGCCAAGAGACCTGAAGGTTCTCCTCTGAGAATCACTGTGCAATCAATTAGGCCTCAAATCCCTCCCTCACTCAACATATCAACAGAATAAGTAGGTCTGCGTATCAGCAAGTTCATCAATTGCATAGAGGTTCCCTTCGAATGTAATTGAATGTATTCCTTCGAGATCCAACAATGTATCGGCGAAGACATCTTTCCTCCCCTAAGAGTTGCTATTAGTATAACTGAACCCTCATCTTCTGAACCTTAGAGACAACGAGGTCTTAATAGTGAACTGCCAAAACTGGCTTCGCTACCTGCCCGAAGCAAACCCCCACGAGCTCTCCCTTTGTGATGGTTTTCTAAAGGGGGTTAGAAGTCTTAATCCTCAATTCGTTGTAGTGGTCAATGAGGACACGGATTTGGATTGTTCCGGCCTCACCTCAAGAATCACCACCTGCTTCAATTATCTCTGGATACCTTTCGATGTATTGGAGACATTTCTACCCAAGGATAGTTTCCAGTGGATAGAGTACAAGTTCGACATAGGGTACAAGATCAAGAGCATCATAGGCTTCGAAGGCTTGCAAAGGAGAGAGAGAGACTGGAATCCGGTGGTCGGTTAGTGCAACGCATGAAGAAGGCCCAGTTTTTGAGTCTCCCCTTCTATGAAGACACTCTTTTTGAAGTCAAGTTCCTACTGAATGAACATGCTAGTGGGTGGGGAATGAAGAAAGACGAGGACATGTGATAGAGATAGAGATAAATATAGTGATAAATATAAAGATGATAATAGAGATAAAGATAAAGATAACTAGTGATTGAATTAGAAATAAACTCAAATTGTAATCCTAATCACCTACAATCTCTCTGTGTAACTCTATAAATAGTTTACACCTGATCAATAATAGTAACGACAATATTATTCATCATTCTGACCGCCCCCAGCTTGCCGGTGCTGCCACCCCCCCCCCCCCCCCCCCACACCGAGATGACCTAAGTTCTAAGGGGAAAAATTATTTCCCTCTTGGACGAGTTGTCTTGCGCACGCATGTGTATAGCGTGGGAACTCGCACGTGTGCTTTCACACAAGTAGAAAAAAAAAATTTCTTTATCCTATCTGGACAATGCGATTTCGTCCGCCCCAACCACTGTCTTTCTACCAGATGATGCAATTATGTCCACCCCAGTCGCTGCTCCACCCGCCTCTAGTGCCGCTACTCTGCCACCGAACGATAAAATTTCGTCTGCACCAACCGCCTCCAGTGCTGCTGCACGCATGTGCGCAACGTGAGAACTCACATGTGTGCTTTCACACTTGTGAGTTTCGCACGAGTGGAAAAAAAAAAACTTCTTCATCCTATCTGGACAATGCGATTTCGTCCGCCCCAATCGTTATCTTTTTACCAAACGATGCAATTATGTCCACCCCAGTTGCTGCTCCACCCGCCTCCAGTGCCGCTGCTCTGCCACCTTATGATGAAATTCCGCCCGCACTAGCCGCTTCCAGTGTCGTTGCTCTTCCATCGGATGATGTAATTCCGTCCACACCAGCTGCCTCCATTGTCGTTGTTGTGCCACCTGATGATGAAATTTCGTTCGCACCAGCCGCTTCCAGTGTCGTTGCTCTTCCATTGGATGATGTAATTTCGTCCACACCAGTCGCCTCCATTGCCGCTGTTGTGCCACCTGATGATGAAATTCAGTTTGCACCAGCCGTCTCCAGTACAACTGCTCTTCCACCAGATGATGCGATTCCGTCTGCCCCAGCCGCCTTCAGTGCCGCTGCTCTGGCACCTGATGATGCAATTCCATTTGCACCAGCCTCCTCCAGTGCCACTGCTCTGCCACCTGACGATGAAATTCAGTCCGCACTAGCCGCCTCCAATGCAACTGCTCTTCCACCAGACGATGCAATTCTGTCTGCCCCAGCCGCCTTCAGTGCCGCTACTTTGCCACCTGACGATGAAATTCCATCCGTACCAGCTGCCTCGAGTGCAGTTGCTCTCTCCTAACCACTTCCAAGAACATTCTTTTTGAAGATCAAGATTGGACACTCCTGTTGGAGTTCTATTTTGCAAGGGCATGATAGAGATAGAGAAAAATATAGTGATAGATATAAAAATAATGATAGAGATAAAGACAATTAGTGATTGAATTAGAGATAAACTCAAATTGTAGAGTCTCAATCACCTACAATCTCTTTGTATAATTCTATAAATAATTTATACCTGATAAATAATAATAAATATAATATTATTCATCATTCCTATATTCTATAACATGCTCGTCCTCACATGGAAAAGCCATAACTCCGTCTTTGCAACAGTTTGGTCTCCCTGAAGATTTGAAGAGTAAATTAAACTTCGTGGTAAGATCATATAGTCCCCGGCCAATTGATGAGCTCTCATCCTCTTCTGGAGCACAGACTTGACAAAATAGGGTGCCTTTTCCTCCTCAGAATCAGCTCAAGACAAATATGAATGACGGCGTGCAGTTATTAACAAATTGCAGGAATAAAACCCATGTTGAATCCTGTGCGTGAGACCTGCTCTTTGTTCACATGAGAGCATAGAAAGAGAAGAGTACATAGTTTGCCCTGTGGCGAGACATCAAAATCACTTTGCTCATGATGATCACTCTGGATAAAAACTTACAGCTAATTAACTGACTTGAAAACCAGACTAACTTCTGCTTCGCATGGTGCCAATATGGATCTCAACTCTGACATCTCTTAAGTGAAGAGCTGTGCACTTAGATTGATTCGTTTTCAAGAACTAGGAACAAGAACTCAAAATCATATGCCTCTTCATCAAATTCATGTATTTGTATTTCCACCGTTCCACTTTGTCATCAGACTATAAGCCTTCAATCTGCTACAGGTAAAATAGTTCTTATATGATTAAAAAACAAAAACAAATCTAGTAGAAGATGATTGCGGAAACGTCATACCCAGAATTTGGTTCCTGAGTTCGAGTTAGAACACCATGATCTACCCTGTCAACAATCATGTCCTTTCTTTTTTACTAAGGAAGACGGGAAAGAGTGACTAGTGTTTCTTGATATGCTTCTAAGCATGAAAAAGGAATCCTAATCAAACGAACGACTGTATTTCGTATGACATTGATAGGCAACTCAGGAATCATGAAAGAACAATGGTAATCGAATGATGGAGAACCTAAAACTGGATTCAAGTTACACCATTGTCATACTCTTCTAAAAACCGGAAAGAATTGAATCCTTTTTTTCTTTTCCTGCATTTGTCTCTTGTTATAGGAAGACAATGATGGGACATGCAGTGGGTCCCCGATAAGCTAAGCCAATTATCATGTGTCAGGTGTTTGGTCCACTCCTTTGGCCTCTCGTCCTTTAACTGCACTAACCCTTCCTAAGAGCTGCTATAGGGTGGGGGTGGGTATAGAGGATGGGGGATTAACACTGAAAACCTAATCTTAGAGTGAAAGAACAGGGTTTGTAGGATTCTGGGTGATTAAGGGATGAGCTGGCTGATAACACTAGAATCAAAACAGTGAGAATCCTTCATTTCTCGAGAGAATTTGGTAAATTACGGACAATCGATGACAGAAGAAAATAAATTGTTAATTGATCCGTAAAAGCTTCTCTTTGACAACTTATACTTTCATAAACGGATCATTTCCTTCTTCACGTATTTGCAGGAATGAGTTTCCAGTTAGGTTGACGAGGATAAGTCGGATTTTCCCAAACCTGAACCCAACTTGATCCATAACCATCCCAACCACTTCACCACCAGATTGGGTCGATTTTCAAACCCCTGAAATCGAGGCACATCAAATAGGCTTCGTCCCATGTAATATCTTTCTCTCGTTCTTAGACCCGTATTGGGCTCCATGCGTACTGATAGAAAACAGAGAAAAGAAAAAGGGAAAAGCATCAGTCCAGCAAATGTAGCGACAAAGAAGCGCATCAAGCATTGAACCACACTCAGCACACATTCTCGTCCGGCTGATGCCTTATGAGTTGGAAAGCATTGAACCACAGTTACCATTTTTTCCCCAGAAAAGATGAAAGCTGTTGCATGTTCATCCTTCCATGATTTCGTCTGTCTGACTCCTCCTTTCTTCCATCATGGGGGACGGCTTTCGTTGATCCAAAAAAATTTCCTCCTCTTTCCTGTATAAAAAACTACGCAAGCCACTTCCATTGTCAATTGAGTTCGATGGGTCCTAGCATCAAAGGCAAGACCGTAACTCTTCTTTTTGATTTTTCATCTGTAGATGATGGATGATCGAGCGACACAAAATGGAGCAACGTTTCATTTCTCCAGTAGATGATCAGAAAAGCAAGCTCTAAATGATGAATTTGGAGTCAGCAGGCATGAGCATTAAGCATTGACCGATCAGATTCTGAAAATTGATGGAGAATTTGCAGAAGCCTAAGACAGCAGCAAAGCCAGCAACCGTAAGGCGTCTGGTCATTTCTCCCCCTTCGACATTGACTGCAATTTTGTCGAAACTGGAAAGTGCTAGTGGGACAAGCGAAATATTCAAAAGTTGATTAACTAATGATTATCTTTTCCCACGTCTTTGTTCTTCCATAAAATTGGGCTTGGTAAACTTTCCTTAAACTTTATCTTAATTGAATCAAAAGTGCAAATATAGTTACTTGATACAAGGACTGAAAGTGAAAGTGAGTCGATAATCCTTTCTTTAGAGGCAAACTCAAACAACTTCGACTCACGAAATAGAAGAAGATTAGAAAGACGAATCCAACCTAATTCCAAGTCCAACTAGAGTTCTTCGTTTTGTCTTTGGCATTCAATTATGAGGCTTTTGCTAGCCTATACTGTACTGGTTTTTGTTGCTAATACCAAATTTGTGAAGTGGGTATTGAAAACAAGGGACTTACTATCTTTTTGGTCATCGAAAGAAACTGGGTATTGGATTATATATATATGCATTCACATGTAGACAGCAAAAGAGCGTTATTTGCAAGCTTTGGGCGCTGTTATAAAAGCATAAGATAATGAACTGGCACTGGGCAGCCATAGAAAAAGCGAGCTAGCAGGAATGTTAGTCGTTTAACAACAGTTTTCTTTCCTTGGTTGTTTCATGCCTCTGCCCTCGCTTTCTTCCTTGACTCCACAAACACTCTCTTTCTATCGTCCTTATACCCATCCGAGAATATGACTTTATGCTTTCTCTTTTCTTCACTGATCTGTCTCATTGACTTTCCTTGTTTGATCCAAGAGAGTTGCTCTGTTTTGCGTCCAGAGGGATTTCCCAGAATTTTCTTTCCTTGCCCGGCTGCGTCTTAGACCTCTTTAGAATTCTACATGGGGTGTGATCTGGAAGTGGATGTGAATGGCGAAGAGGTATTCCTGGTGGACAAGGTGCTGCTTTGTTGGTTTTGGCGTTACATATTCCATTTTGTTTTGTATGTTATTCTTTATTCTGTTTGGAACTTCCGATTCTGCTTGCTTCGAGACTTTTGTTTTCGGCTGGAAGAAACTTGTTCAAAATTCCCTTTCGGATGTTTCAGAGGATTCTTTTTTTCTCTGGTTGATGAATATCTTTTAGCAGCTCTGCTACTGTTTTTTCTTAAATAATGATAAACTTCCTTCCCGCATTGTAATATTTTTGTTTTAGTTTTAGTTTATCGTTTTATTTTGGGGGAAGCCCCGAGCCCAGCAATGGTTATTAGCCATCCAATTTTCTCTTTTTTCTCCTTTTGGCCATTATTTCTTTCAGAGTATTCTTCTCTTCTGCTTCGTTTGGTAGTCTCTCTCATATCAGTCTCAGTGATTTCTTTAGGTTGGTTTTGTTCGTTCGCGCTTTGACTACTGACAATGAAATAATTATGTCCATTGCACTCTGTTCGTCTTTCTGTTTTTCGCACAGTGGTTGGTGAAGTAATTTTTTTCTTTGGGCTCGTGAAATGTTTACTTCATGGTTCCTGTTTTCGTTAATTGATCCTCTCGAGCTTATCGCATCTGCCAGGACTAGTATCTGGTTTCGTCTGCTTCAAGTCTGGTTCGAGAGTCACTAGCCTGCTACATTCTGGTTCGCTGCGCTCAGATGTTTTCATTTTATTTAACCTTTCCAAACTCTTTGTCTCTCTCCGCTGCTCCGATTTCTTTCAGTTCTGATTTTTTTTTCTTTTGTTACCCCCCAACAAAAAGTTTTGGGTTCTCTGTTGCTATTTGAGATCGCTGTTGATCCCCACAGAAATGACAGGTGAAGATTATTTTCTTCCTCCTCGTTAATTGATGATTTAAAGTCACTTTAATGCTTTCCTTCCTGTTTGTCGATTTTACCTTTTTCCGGCGGAGGGCATAGGATTAGCGCGACTGTTATTCCTGTCGTGGTGGTTGTCGCTTTTGCTCTATTCACCAATTTCAGGAGGATCACCTATAACTACGTTTTCTGTTTTTATTGAGCTCTTTATTGTGTATTACGACCTCTCACTGTGCTCCTTCATGGTCGTTTTCAAAAATTCAATGCTGCTGCTGATGGGAAACTGATAGGAAATCTATTTCTCATTATTCGTTGATTTGCCTTCAAACAGAAAAAGAATCGGCTTATTTCTATTAGATTTTGTTGTTGTCGTTGCTGAAACCAACTCTTGCTCATTTGGATAATTGTCCAGGGAGTACTTTGTTCTTTCTCGGGGAAATTAAGAAAACTGTTCCGTAAATCAACATCAGCTTCAAACCTGAAAATAATATTTCATGATCTACCCGGAGGGGCAGAGGCATTCGAGCTCATGACACGGTTCTGTTACAACAATGGACTAGTTGAAGTAACTCCCTCCAATGCGTGTTTTCTTCACTCCATTGGCCACTACATGGAAATGACAGAAGATGTTTCTCTTCACAACTTAATTGAGCAGACTGAGAAGGCTCTTCAAGGGTTTGCTTATTGGAGTTGGGCTGATCTCCTGGTATTGTTGAAACAATGTGAGAGCTTATCTCCATCAGCGAGTTCTTCTCAGCTCCTCCAGAAATGCTTGGATTCTGCTGTGTTCAGAATTACTTCAGCCAACGAGACAAGCCCTTCCACTTCCTCACCAGATAGTACTGGGTTCCGTTTCTCTTTTGATACCAGAAGCAGTGAGAGCACCAAAATAAGCCTCTACCGAGCTAGGTGGTACGAAGACCTTGCTGTGTTCAATTCTAATATCATCGAAAAGTTGGTCAAAAGCATGATTTCCTATAAATTAGATCACCAAACTATCAGTAGATTTCTCTTCTACTTCCTCAAATCACAAGTCTCTAGTGCCAAAAACAATGAGAAGTGCAGAGCTATAGAGATTATAGTGGATCTGCTCTTTTTGCTTGATAGAGGCTCTGTTTCGTGCAAAGGATTATTTGGTGTGCTCCGAGTTGTGTCAAGTGTAAACGTACACAAGTGCTGCAAAAACAAGCTTGAGAGTATGATTGGATCGCAGCTTGATCAAGCCACATTGGATAATCTGCTTGTTCCTGCACCAGTTGGGATGAGCTTTCTTTATGATGTGAATTTGGTCTTGAGATTCTTGAAGTCTTTCCTATGTAGCGGGTTTCAAGCTTCTTCATCTAGACTGAAAAGAGTGGGGGCCTTGATGGACATGTACATAGCCGAAGTGGCACCAGATTCTTCTTTGAAGCCATCAAAGTTTATTGCTCTTGCTATGGCCTTACCAAATTCAGCGAGAGATTCTTTTGATGGGATTTACCGGGCAGTTGACATGTATTTAGAGGTATATCTTTGTGGTATTCTCCTTATAATTTGAGTTACAGGTTGCCGAATTTGACAGAGTTGCATGTATTTTGCTGTTTCTTTTCTGTATCAGATGGTAGCTATGTAAATGTCTAGGTTTAGAACGTTGGATAAAAGTTCTTCTGGTGGAAACTCTGCCTCGTTTGATCTTTCTTGTATGGTAAGCTTGAAAGAGATTGTGTTTAATTTTGACAGGTTCATTCTGGATTATCGGAAGAGGACAAGATGAAGATATGTAATGTGTTGAACTACGAAAAACTATCAACAGTGGCTTGCCGACATCTTGCCCAAAACCCGAAGTTACCACCAAGAACAGCAATTCAAGCACTCGTGTCTCAACAGTCCAAGCTCAAAAACTTTCTGCAAGATGTAGATCCTCTCAAATCTGTTCATGGTACACCATTTAGTTTCATCAGCAAATCCACTGATGTTGCCAAAAAACTCGACATCTCAACAGAGAAGGAAAACCTCAAAGCACATTTACAAGGGATGCAATGGAGGGTCATGGAATTAGAGAAAATCTGCAGAAAGATGCAGGTTCAGATGGCAAAAATCATGAAGCCAAGATTATCAAGTCCTGGGAACCCAAGATCATTGCCCAAATTATGTTCCTAATGACAAAAATATGTGTCAGCGGGTTTTTTACACGCATCTTTCTTATACAATGACAAAATTCTGCCCTGCATTTATAAGCCGTTTTTCTTACTTTTAAGGAATGGAAGTGATCAAAAGCAACATCTTGATCCTTCTCTGTCCTGCATGGCTGTGCGAAAAGTTGGTGCCCTGTATGTATCTCTGATAAAGGAAAAGTGGGTACATTTTGTTTCAGTCGATTGAGATTTTTAACAACGCGTGGTGCTCCTCTCATCGAGAATGGCATTTTTTTTCTTGCTAGTCATTGTCACTGCAAATGCAAGTTGACAAGTTCTTTTCAGTAACAAAGACGGCGAGTATAAGCTACAAAAGTCAAGAGCAAATTATCCGGAAATCTTAAATCAAATCGCATGAAGAAAAAATTGTTCTTTTTTCAATCTTTGAAGTATGAAAGTTGAAGTTCTGAGAGGATTTTGTTTCTGTTACCAACATGGAAGATGGGAAAGCATTCTTGGTATACGAGGCGTTTCAAGTTTCTGGTTCCGGAAAAGATGAAGGTCGAAGCTAGAGTAACTTATGAGGGAAACAAAACATTTCAACCGGTCGCGAGCTTGTGTGGGATTGCAGGAAGCCTGATGGCTGAGATGCATTTAATTGTGCAATACACAACAAATTGGAAGCTACCCACGGAGGCTTCACAAAACTGTCCAGTTGCTAAACCAACCAAAATCGAATAGAGCCAAAGCCAATCAAATTTCATTTGCCTTTTTTATAAGCATTGAGATGGACACGAACTGGGTGTTTCGTACCAGCGAAGCTTGTTGGTTTAGCTTCCTCTGGTTTTACCAAATTTTTGTAAAGGCTCTTGCAGGTGGATCCGACCAGAGAAAGAGTAGTTTAAATATTTTGTTTCTAAGTGGCGTTCTCATGGAAGATGTGAGGGCATTTGGAGGTGTCAGTTTATGACGACTTTTGAGTATAAGCATGGTCGGCACCCTCAGATTAGGGGAATAGGGTAGTTTTCAGTTTGATCTTCTCTGTATACCCAAATGGGTTTATCTTGAAAGCCCGTGGAAGAGAACCAATCAAACGCCAAAAGATCCACCAACCCTTAAATGGAAATCACAGTACTGTACATAAATAAGCTGAGAACCCTCGCAATGGACACCCTTCATCTGTAAGCAAGCTGAGTGTCTGAAGCAAGACCTCGATAAACGGCACCCATCGACTAGTCCTTGATTTTGCAGTAGCGAGAACGCCGAAAATACTAGAAGGAAACATGGGTTCCCCAGAAAAAAACAAGAAGCATAACGACAAGAGATTCCCAGGGCCATGCAAGTAACAGTCATGCTTCTGCATGGTACACAGCTGCTAGCCAGGTGTTTGATGAATTAGATTGTCCACCGCGAGAAGATGGAAATTCAATCAACCTGGGTTGGTCTGTGATCAGATGCTAAGCCAGTGGTGAGTGAACCCAGAGCCTTCTTCCTTACAGGAAGCAAGATCGTTTAACTTTAAAGGCTGAAAAAGAAAAGGATGAATGGAAGGAAGGGTCAGACACTCAGCACGTAAAGAAAGAAAAGTGAAAGGAACATGTGCATGACATTGTCTCTGGAGCAGTGCTCAGACGTAAATGCATTAATGGAAGGAGAAAGAAGAGAAGTTGGGCATGGCAATGTGGCATAGTGTTTCTCGCCGCCACCGTGCAAGCAAAGGAGGAGCGGAAGCGCATTTGTTGCATCTTGAGGTTACTCCAACTCCGACAGGTTCAACTTCTGTTCCGATTCTTTGCCTCGGAAGGATCCTTTCGGCTCCCTCTTCCTGTCTCCCATGCTCTAAAACCAGATTTTATTCATCAGTTTCTTATTACTACTTAGCAGTGTAATGGTTGGTGACATTCGAGGTACGGATCTCGTTATAAACTAGTCATCTTCTTGAGAGCTTGGATTCGGGAAAAACCAGTCAAACATTAGATTGTCCCGCATGGTTGTATTATTACCTGGCTCTGATCTCCAACTTGGACGGGTCAAAAAAAATTATTGGGCAGACCAGTCAATTCAACTTGTTTGAGATAAGATGCAACATTATCTCCTTTGATTCTTACTCAGCATTTATTTCAGTCATAGAAGACCCAAGTCTTCTCCCAGCCATACCCGGCTTCAGAGACCCAAGTCTTCTTGTATTGGCCGAGTTATCTCTCCTTTTCAATTACAGGAGTTTCATACGAGGATGTTTCGTATAAGAGTTTTAATTAAAATGTGTTTTAGTTATTTTAATTTTTATTTATGTTTAGTTATTTAATTATTTTAAGATTTATCTTTTAGTATTAGACTTTGGGTGTAACTGAGACAAAGGTAGTCTAATTGTAATCAGATTTTATTTCTTTTCTTTATTATAAATAAAAATTCATTGCATAATTATGTGAATTGATAAAATCGTTTAGGTTCGTCTTCTACCTTACACAAATTACAAGCTATAGTTACAGGGGCAAGGTTGAGTTTCTTAAACTGTCCTAATTAGTAACAATTTTTATGTTCATTACCAATCATTTTGGACGAGTCTTTAACCTAGTTTTAACCAAAATTATTGTCAGGTTATTTTATTTTATTTTTTATGGGGGCTATTTTTTCAGTTTAGATCTTTAGTCTTGGGTTATAAAAAACGATGGTGAAGAAGAAAAAAACGCATTTGTAATTTGTTTTGCTGTTATGATTTACGAAAGTCCGGAACTTTTCCGTCAATTGACCAAAATGCCTAAGCAGATTTTGCAAATCCATCACCTTCCTTCCGACAATTCGGCCATCATATTCAGTTCTAGTGGATAATTTTGTCTTCAAGACTGATTTCCTCTGTAATCTGCCCTTCGAGACTTTAGACTGGAAACGCAGTTTCGGACTCTTATTAAGTTTCTTCTATTTGCCTGTGCTTCCTGCACAATTACTTTGCGCGCCATAGAACATGTTGGAGAAGATCGGATTACCACCCAAACCATCGATGCGAGGCGGCGCTTGGGTGATCGACGCCTCTCATTGTCAGGGCTGTGCATCTCAGTTCACCTTCTTCAACAGGAAGGTATGATTCTTCTTCTCCTATCTGATTAACCGGTTCGCTTATCTTTATACCGTCAATTTCCCCAATAATCTGATGGATAAATTCTATTTTTAAAATTGATTCACTTATAACTTTCGGAACCGATGAGGTTCTTGCTTGGATTTTGTTGTTGTTATTGTTCTCTCCTTCCCCTGGATTAACCATCATTGACAATTTCAGTTTTGCTTGTGTGCTAAAAAATTTTTGTTGGGACAACGAAAGATTTTACTACGAAGAACGAGAAAAAGAATTAACCACTAGCAGAAATGTTCTTTTCATCAGGCAGGTTTTTCTCTTTATACTGTACAATTTTGGAGAAGTTTCAGCTTAAGAAGAATAAATTCATAATTGTACTGGCAATACATAACATAGTCATATATTACACAATGTTTTGGTTACATCTCCTCGTCGGATGGTGTATTGTGCTGGCTATTTTAATGGTGAGTTTTGGTGTCCACTTTTAGTAATAACTCTTTCCAACTGTCATATTAAATGGTATTTCAGTTCTTAACATTTATATGAAAATCTGTTGTCATATTAGTTAACCTGCTCTGAAGTTTGTTGAGCTGAACCGTGATTAGTGTGTGATTTCAACATCCACAATTACTTGGTTAAATGTTTATGAATAAGAAGTTGCTTCTTTATGCCTATCATAGTACACCAGGAAAAACAATATGCCTGTATCAAATATAACATTTGGAGATGCAGCTAGATCAACCAAATTCATGTATGTAAACATTCGTCTTTTTCTTGAATCACATGGTTTTGTTACAGTATCGTGCACTAAATATATGACTTAGATTGATGTGGTTTATTTTTTATTTTTTATTTTTATTTTTATTTTTGTTTTTTGGTACATTGTGGTTCAGTTTATTATAGTTATTTTTCTAGCTGTTGCACGTGAGGGTGATCCCTGACCCAACTATCAAGGATTAACTCATGCAAGTATTGCTTTTTCAGTAGAAAAAAAGTTAGCACACCTTCATTCTCCTTCAGTAAATTTCTGCTTGGGTGATATTTTGAATGAGTACCTGTTATGGTATTGGGGTTAAGTACCTATGCCTTCCGCTCCTAAAAGGCCGGTCTTTTGGGTAGTATTGGCTAGGTGCTTAACATTTTTTATCAGAGCAGGCGCTACGTCCCGACTTCGAGTCCCCGCATGCGCAGGTGGACCGCATGCCCCTGGCCGGGCACCGTAAGGGATTATGGGCTCTTGACCCAGTCCCCGTTGCTGTGTTAAGGCCGCCGTGGTCGTTGGCTCGGGAGGGCAAAGTGTACTGTTATGATCCTGGGGTTAAGTACCTATGCGTTCCGCTCCTAAAAGGCCGGTCTTTGGGGTTGTATTGGCTAGGTGCTTAACAGTACCCTAACAACTTGTACCATATTTCAATTGATTTCTTTTTGTGAGGGCTTCATATGCATTTTAACGGACATTGACTAAGATATTTGCAAATAATTTGTCAAAGAAGGGGGGAAAAAGAATCATTGCAAATAAGGTGTGGCTAAAATGATCTGTATGGTCTGTGAGATGGGTTCCTTTCACACCTCACATGAGTTTATTAATCTCAGAAGGAAGAGACTGCTTAAATGAGAATAAGTATCCTATAGTCCCCTTCATATTTAGCTTTTTATATTTGATGATGTGGTTAGTGCTACATTATTTGGAACCTTCTACTTTGCCCTGGAAGTTATATTTTTCATTTGAAAAGGTGATATCTTTCAACATCTCTGTCTTTCTCTTATTCTATTTCCCTTGATGATGAACAATATTTGGGAAACTAGCACCACTGCCGGAGATGTGGAGGAATATTTTGCAACAACTGCACCATAAATAGGATGTTTTTGCGTGGCCAAGGAGATTCGCCAGTTCGTATATGTGATCCTTGTAAGAGACTTGAGGAAGCTGCACGTTTCGAACTCCGACATGGGCACAGAAACAGAGCAGTAAAAGGTTGGTCTGATCTTTATTTGTAACTATGTGATTCTACTGATGCTTTATACTTTGCAAGAATAGTATTATACATTCAGCTTTTCAAAACCACGTGTCTCTTTTTGTTTTTAAGGTGGTCCAAAATTGGATGTAAAGAATGAGGATGAACTTCTAAATCAGAACCATGGGACTGAAATAGATTCAGATCTCTATAGGACAGTCAGCAGTTCTTCAAGTATGCATGAAGAAGCTCATGGCCAAAATAGAGCATTTGATGCCATAAAGAGCTCCTCTGTCAATTTGACAAATGAAGTGGGATCTAGCAGCCCGGAGGAGCTGCGTCAGCGTGCACTGGAAGAAAAGAAAAAGTATAAAATCCTAAATGGTGAAGGAAAACGTGAAGAGGCACTACAAGCATTTAAGAGAGGTAAAGAGCTTGAGAGGCATGCAGTGGCCCTTGAGACTGCATCAAGGAAGAGTCGTAGAAAGGCAATGGCTTCCGCTTCAAGCAGTATTAGTAGTACCCAAAAAATAATTGATGGTCATGACGAGTGTGCTAGTAAGTCTAAAAACTCCTCCCAAAAGGGTAAGGAAGAGAAGGACGAGCTGGCAGCGCAGTTGAGAGAGCTTGGGTGGACTGAGGCAGATCTGGTTGATGCAGATAAAAAGCCAGTCAAATTGGGTTTGGAAGGAGAGTTATCAAATCTTCTTGGAGAAATCCCTCAAAGATCTGCAGTAGGGAAGCAATCAAGTGAAGCTAATAAGGCCCGAGTGCTTGCTCATAAAAAACAAGCTCTTATGTTTAAGAGAGAAGGGAAGCTTGCTGAAGCAACAGAAGAACTGAAGAAGGCTAAAGTTATGGAAAAGCAAATTGAGGAAGAGGAGTTCCTGGTTGATGCTGAAAGTTCTGATGATGAGTTGTCTGCTCTTATTCGAAGTATGGATGAACATAAGAGTTTCCATGATGATTTTACTATGGATTACGGCAATGATATAGCAATGGACTTGAACCACCTGAACAATATGCCAGGTGACCTTACTTTTGATGATGATTTTGAAGTAACAGAAGAAGATTTAAATGACCCTGCGATGGTGTCAGCCTTAAAATCTTTTGGTTGGGATGAAGAACCAGATCAAACTGCAGACAAGGAAGCATTACAAAGAGAAGTTCTGTCCTTAAAACGAGAGGCACTGAACCTGAAACGAGCGGGTGATATTGAAGAAGCAATGGCATGTCTGAAGAAAGCAAAATTACGTGAAAAAGATCTTGAAAAGCTGCAATCTCTAGCTCAAACAAATACCAGTATAGAAAATGGTCTAGTGTCTCAAGCCGAGAATAGATCAACACCTTTTGTGAAGACCAATGTCAAAGATTTGGCACCCCCGAAAAGTAAATTGGTGATCCAGAGGGAGCTTATAGGCATGAAGAAGAAGGCTTTGGCTTTGAGAAGAGAAGGACGAATAGGTGAAGCAGATGAAGAGCTAAAGAAAGCAAAAGTGCTTGAACTGCAATTGGAAGAGTTGCAAAATGCACCAAAGGTGGCACCAAATGGGTATAAGTTAGAACCAGAACTTGAAAATCATGAATTTGTTTCAGGGGATAAAGATAAAGAAAAGGAAGAAGATGTAACAGAGCAAGATCTGCGGGACCCAGCATACTTACAAGTATTAAAATCCATGGGCTGGGAAGAAGAAGGTGTTGGATCACAAAAGTTGCCTTATCCAAATGATGAACTAATAGAAACTGCTGTTATGCCGAATCCATCTAAGACCCCAGTTAGGGCATGGAGAAGTAAGGCTGAGATACAGAGGGAGCTCTTGGGAATAAAAAGGAAGGCCCTTGCTTTGAGAAGGCAAGGGAAGCAAGAGGAGGCTGAGGAAGAACTGAAAATGGCCAAGGTCTTGGAGGCGCAAGTGACTGAAATGGATAAAGCTGGTGGTTCTAATGACAAGGCAACAAGTGTGTCTGAACCTTTGACCATTCAAGAAGAGCCGGCAAGGGAGATATTTGATACGGATTCTAAAGAACCAGAGCTTGCAAAACCATTTATTTCGTGTTTGAAAGAAACGCAAAATAGTGAACATTATCCTGGGGTAAATCTTGATAATTCTCAGCTTCAGGAAGACAAGTACCAATCTTTTGCAAAAAAAGGTCAGTTGGACACCCTTTGTTTGGTGAAAAATGTTTCATCTCAAGCAGTTCAATCCGTAGTCACCGAAGACTTTTTAACAGCCTTGGATAGGGGAATTTCTCATTTACCTATTCAGAGACCAGAGGGTGAAGGAAACTCATGCGTCAACAATATTTCTCTTACTGAAACAAAAGGTATTTTGGACATGTCAGAGAATTCCAGAGAGTCAGAGAATTGTCAGGAGGAGAAATCATCAAGGAGGATCTCCGATGGGTCAGCAGGAACACAGGAAGAAAGACTTCCAGCCATTGAGGATGTTCAAGCCCGTCAAGAAACCAATTCTCGGGGGGATCAAAGTTCCCTTCGACAAGATATATTAGGTCGGAAGAGAAAAGCACTTTTTTTTAAGAGGGAAGGGAAGTTGGCAGAAGCCCGGGAAGAGCTAAGACAAGCAAAGACTTTGGAGAAGAGTTTAGAACAAGATGACACCCATTCAAGTGTAAATAGCAGTAAAGATGTTGCAGTTCCTCTGTCAAGCAATATCTCAGTTATACAGGAAAACAAAACAAACGTGGATCAGAAACCAATATCAAGCCGAGATCGTTTCAAATTGCAGCAGCAGTGCTTGGCGCACAAGCGCCAGGCTCTTAAGCTGCGGAGAGAAGGTAAGATTCAGGAATCTGAAGCAGAATCTGAATTGGCCAAGGCTATTGAGACTCAGTTGGAAGAAATGGCTGCACTTGATTCTAATGCTACGGGTAAGGGCCCTGTGGATGATGTGGCGGTTGATGATTTTCTTGATCCTCAACTACTCACTGCTCTGAAGTCAATTGGGTGGCAAGATTCTGATATTGTTGTCCAGACTACAGAAACGCAAGCTACACTAAATGCTGTTACCAGTAGAAAGATCAATGAAGAAAAAGAGAGAAGTCAATTAGAAGAAGAGATTAAGACGGAGAGAGCTCAGGCACTTAACCTTAAGCGTGCTGGTAAGCAAACTGAGGCGTTAAATTCCCTTCGTCGTGCAAAACAACTAGAGAAGAAACTCAATTCATTGGCATCTTAATTTAGTAAGATTTCTTGTGGATAATTCTTTTTTTGGTAATGTAAAATAGAGTTGGATTGGTTTAGTAGTTTAGTCCTTGAAGTGGGATAAACCGTTTGGAGGGTGATGTGCTATGTTTGATTTGATAAAAAATCATATTTGCCATTGTAAGAACTTGTGTTATTAAGCAATGAGAGAAGCTTTGTTTATTTTCTTCCTATGTTTTTACATTTTAGAAGATGAATTGATGCAGGTAGTTTATGCTAATTTTTCACTGTTATTTGTAAAAACTTTTCTTTTGTTTCTCTTGTAAGCATAAACAGTTTCAATTATTTTTTTATCATCTTGTTTTTGATGATAAAACAGACCGCCCCCTAATTTTGCACACATCATCTGAGAAGTCTTGAACACCTTCCGGGAAATAAAAACTTTCATACAGACGTATAATTCTGGTTAATCCAGGTCAATCTTTAATCTCCCCTCTACACGTTACCCAACCGGAATACAATATGATTAGACCTATTGGCTTGAGAACTTTGTTTTTCCCCTTCTTTGAAATAGATATGACATCGCAGAATCAGGTAGATTCAGTTCAGAGATCCTAACCTGTACAGGGACTGACCCAGAGAGACAATAGATGAGTGACTAACCCAGAAAGTGAAAAAAATAACCCAACTTATTAACCAAAGGGTAATCTTAAAAAGTATAATAAGTTTTTGTCAAACATTCTAACAAGTTTTGAGTACAGTTGTAACATAGAGAGTTTTAAATCATTCCTTTCACATTAAAATAAATGAGTGTCTAATACTGAACTCTCTTATGCTTGTCTGAATAAGAGTAATAAGTCTATAGTTGACACATACATCTCTGTCAATCAGATATATATGTCATGCATCACCTCCATCACAGTATCTTCAAAGATCAGATGACACTACAGAGGTGAGAATTCTCTGTAAAGTACAACTAGGAGGCATCTTGCTGTCTGCATCACGCTCAATCAAAGTATCGAGGCTGGGAGGCCCTGGGTGGCGGTGGAGGTCTAGGTCTAGCATACTCGGCGAAAATGACCCAACCATCCAAAAACTACATACAAGTACAAGAGGCACGTATTGTCAGAACAAGAAGGTCAAGTTTCAGAGCCCAGACTCTATACAAAAATTATATTTCTAGTGCCACATTATGCAGTAATGCAGTAAGCTTACCTTGCCATCCATGCCCTTAATTCCTTCTGCTGCGTCTTCTAAGGTGGCATATCTTACAAACCCAAAACCTTTGGAATAACCAGAATTCGGTTCTGTCACAACTCTAGCTGCAAACCAGCAACAGGGCAGCTCCTAAACATCAATATACAATCCATGCAATTCTGATAGACTATATTGTTTGGAAATGATCAAATAAAAAACACAAATCAGCAGAAACCCATGAAAGGAATGGCACTTGCCACTGACAACTTGGCCAAATTTTGCAAATGCTCCTTCGAGTCCCTCAGATGTTGTGCGCTTGCTAAGCCCTGCAGTAGAGTCACAGTATTAAATTGTAGGAGTAATATTAAAAAACAATTACCTCATATAACAAACACATTTCAACTCCTAACCTGTACTAACATATATCCTGTATTTATCATTCTTTAAAAAAAAAAACTGTTTCCAAACTCATCTTATAGACATGGGGTTTAAGCTTATCATAGATCAACAAAATTGACATTATTCTTCACCATTAATAGGGAAAGATACATCTGCCTACGAAATTATTCATATTATTTAATGTTGTTACTTTGCAATATCCATGATTAATAGGTCTCCCAACTAATCTTGGCTAGAAGCAATGTAGACAAGGTGTCATATAAGGTACTCAGCCATTTCATGCTCAATAAGTTCTGACATTTCATTTCGATGATCAAATACAACCCTTTTAGATGTTCCATTTCCAAATGCATCCACTTGTTTTTTTAAAACAAAGATAAATGAATACAGCCACTTAAATTCCATAAGTTTCCAAAATGACTGAGTAAACAAAATCTAGAGGAAAACTATGGCCTCGCCAAGTAACTTTTGTTTTTTTAAAATTCCTTTCAAAGTATACCTTGAGAGGAAAAATGGTCCTTATTCAACAATTTAAATAAAAAAGAAAGAGAGAAACATGTTTTTTTTTTTTTAAATGGAAACCCCTCTCTCGTTAAGACAGGAGAGAGAAAAAGATTTAAATTTGTATTTGACATTCCGTAGGAAGGATATCAAACCCCTCTTTCAGAAAAACAACCAAGTTCAAATTGTTTCCCAATGTAGAAAAACAACCAGTGCTGCATGTTACTGTCAAACAGTCCCATGTGTGAACAACCCTAGAGGCAGGTGAATGAATGATAAGTACCATGTTTTCATTACAGGAGGAACAGGAAAAAGAACACAAAAATCCCTGTAGAATATCTTTAATATATATCATATTACAAATCTATTGCTCCCACTGACAAGTCCAGAGTTGATCATGGGCAAGCAGACAACAATTGTGAATAGTCACCAAGATATTGATCTTTCAGAACCAAATTTCCTCAATCATTCACCTGCCATGGGTCCAAATTGGAACTACAAAGATACATTTCGAGTGTCATCCATTTCTTTGGGCCTCTAAGGGGTTCGGAAACCACCAAAATATATCAAAATATTTTGTTAATGATCAAAATAATTCACTGAATGAGATAAGTAAGCATCCATGACTTTTTAGAACTGGTTTTAATCATGCAACTAAGATAAGGAGAAGGTGTTAATAAGTTTACGATAGATGAATTTATAACACCTGCCAAAACACTATCAGAAGCCGCCACGCTCCAAATAAGTGACAAATCAGATATAAGGCTTTATTTTTTTTAAATGTTTAGCTTTTTCTTTTGTTTTAATGGCACTGCAAGCTCAGAGAGATGAGGGACAAAAGTACAATATTTTTCGCTTATGAAATTCTACTTTGGGTAAATAAGCACCTAATGGATGAGAAAATGCAAATCAATGAAAGAAATTGCCAGAAAGAGGGGGAAGAATTTTCACAAGTAGAAAAGAGTGAAAACAAGGTTGAGAAAAAAAGATGAACAAAATTGCTATAGAGAAGTAGATAAGTTGCCCTTATTTATCAGTTAATCTCTTGTGCATACATCAACAGTGTAGATCCAAGCGGGAACTAAACAGCTACACTCACTTTTGCCACTAGAATTCACACGAAAGATCACTTCAAGGAATGGGAAAAAGTGAAAATATCATATAGGGAAAACCATCTAAACTTAAAATTCAATGTAATGAACTTAGCTACTTGATTCAGATACTAATTCATGTGGGAACAATTCACCCAACAGTATTGCCTAATATAAAAGCACGATCAACATTGCGTAAAGAAACACATAAGATTGGAGAAATGTCGCATGATATATTAATCGTCATGATCTTATATCCAGTCGTCACCCTTGCGAACTGAGCCAAAATCTCATGCAACCTAAAAGATTAAGTCAACGAACTGAGCAGTACTGAGTTAGATCCTGGACATGGAGCAGCCCAGACGCATCAGAAAGAATATTACGTCGCACCAGCAAGAAGGTGTCTTTTGTTTTTCGGACGAGTTATATTAGTTATCAAAGTTCAGTTGGTTCACCAGGAAAGGGGTCCACAACGCATCTTGCACAGCATCAAGCTCAACTGTTTTAAGCTTTTGGGTTTACTAGGATTTGTCATCTTCAATTGAAAAATCTAAGCAGTTCGTGATTTCTTCATCCAGTGGGCACATACTATACAGTAGAAAGAGTTTCAACAGAAAACAACAAAGCCAAAAAAACAAAAAACGGTTTGACATCATATGGTATGTAAAAGAACCAAAGAAATGTCAAGATCTTTTTATACCCAAGTCATACCCGGAAAAGTATCAAAAAATCAAAATCAAAGCCACAAAGACAAAACATTTTGAATCTCACAATATGCCATGTTATCAGAAACCGAAATGAACAAAGAGATGCGAATATAAAGACAGGGAGATAAGGGGGGGAAAGGAAAGGGCAAAAAAGGGGTGAATAGTGAAAACTTGCCAGAAACGAAGAGATTAGTCGAAGGCTCGGCTGGAGGAGGAGGTTTTGCAGGAGCAGACGAGGGAAAAGGGAAGGTGGAGAATAACCGTCTAACTCGACCTACTCTCGCCGTCATCGCCATCGCCATATCTCCCCCTCTATCTCTGACGAAGTCACGAAGCTTGAGAACCTTTGGAGTTTCTAAGTGCTAAGTCGCTTTTATAGCAGCCGAGAGTGCGAGCAAGATTTAAGAGAGGTTTTGGACCTGAAATATCCGACCTACCCTAATTTGGACTCGAAATACAAAACCATCTAGCAGCTGGGCTTACGCTTGGGCTTGGGCTTAAGTTATGGATAAGATGGGTTCATTTTCAAAGGCATTTCTTGTTTTTGACCTCTCGTCTACTTCAATCATTATGTGTCACCAATTTTTTAAATACTGATTTTGGGTTTTGTCTTTTTAAGTAAGGTTTCAATTCTTCCAATTTAATTATTTTTTTATTTATCATTTTTAAATAAAATAAAGACAGAACAAGAATTCTTACTCAATTAGACACTTGGGACAATTTATTCTGATTAATCGATTACCCAATTACATATAAGAATAATTCAGTAAATTTCTATTTGATAAATGTATCTTCAATATAAAATATGATTCAATTGTCTTTTTTTCTAATGACTGTACAATATTCTTTTAAGAATTATGTTGTATTTTGAACAACATTGTTCTTAGGTTGTTGTACATGTGATAATATGATTTTTTTATATTTTTTTATAATTTAATTTTTTAAAGTCATTTATTTACCTAATTATTCGTTCTATCATAAGATAAGTAACGAAACAAATTTTATACGGAACAACTTATTCAATATACAAACAATATTATATATCAGTATACTGAATCTAAATGAAACAATATATAAAATAATTTATTTTGTTCCTTTTATAAATTGATTACAACCCTATTTTTAAGTTTATAAGTTTATCTTCAAGTAATAAATGCCATATCTTTCTTATCTATTATTATCACTTTCAACTATCTCTAAAAAAAAAAATCACAAAAATCTATTTCATAACTAGATACCTTTAATATGTTTCATTAATACACTTATCTAAACACAAGTTTTCATCGACCTGCTTATTAATTTCTCTAAGCACAAGTTGTCAACTAATACTTAAAATATGATAACTAAGACTTTGATGCATAGTTGTTGTCATAGGTTCATCAGAATACATGCCATTAGGAATTAACATCAGATCCAAATAATCAAACTGAACAAAAAGAGAAATCAAGCCTTGCCCCATTTCCATTTTCTAGTGGACAAATGGCTATTGATGACTCTTGTTAGCTCTTTTAGACGTCCAAACCCCACCTGGGTACAAATAGGATCTAAAGCAGCCATTGGAGCTAGTAGCAAGGGTTTGACACGAAGCAAGTCCACTATCATTTTTAAAAGCAAGTGTTGCCGATAGCAAATGGAATCATCTTCATTCCAATATCTTTTTGATTTACAGGAACAATATATATATATACAAAAGAGTATTATTCAAATATGATAGGTTGTTCTCCTAATATCATGGATGACCCATGAAAGAAGAACCAATAATTATATTTTAGGGTTTCATATCTAAAGGAGGCTAGGGTAAGAGAGAAGAAGGAAAAGAAGAGAAGAAGAGAAAAAGAGAAAAAATGGAAAGAAGAGAAGGCTTGAAAGGAGAACTCGAGCTTTGAGGGAGTGGGTTTCTCACACACACAATGATAGTTCGTTATGTGAGCCTCTCCCCTTTAATTCATATTTATAGATAAGGGTTAGAAACCCTATTACAAGTGAAATAAATATGGATTTAAAGTCCTAAACAATTATAAGATATGTCATTAATGCTTCTTACACCAATCCTTAATTTCTCCTATTAATAGCTTATGCCCCTCCCCCTCGAGTCGGTGCAATCTTTCATGCCCAACTTGTTAAATGAATTGTAGAAGGTTTTGTTGGGAACAATCTTTGTAGGTATAGCTGTCAGTTGGTCTTCATACTTAACAAATAGAAATCAAATTATTTTGGTTTCAACATTAGGTTCGATGAAATGTCTATCCACCTTAACATGTTTAGTTCAATCATGTTAAACTTAATTATGAGAAATATCAATGGCCATCTTATTATCACAAAACAAGTTTATTCCAACACTAGGACCAAATCCAATCTTGGTTAGCAATCTTTTAAGCCAAAGAAGTTCACAAAGACCTTTGGCCATTTTGTTGAACTCGACTTCAATATTGGACAATGACACTAGCCTTTTCTTCTTGCTTCTGCAAGTGACTAGATTGTCTCCACCGAAGGTAAAATAACCTAAGATGGATTTCTTGTAAAAAATATTCCCTGTATAATTTGCATTCGTGTAATCATCAATGTTTAGATGATAATTCTTGGAGAACATAAGCCCTTTTTCTATGAGAGGACTTTAGATAGTGATGAACCTGAATTACTACCCCCATATGATCTTCACTAGGATAATGCATAAATTGACTTACTATGCTTACAACATAAGCAATATATAGGTGACTGTGGGATAAATAGATTACCTTACTAACCAATTTTTGATACATTTCTTTATTAGTTGGCACTTGATATGCACACTCTACAAGTTAGTGATTATAGACAGTTGAAGTATTAACTGGCTTGTTGTCTAGTAATCCTGTTTCTCACAGTAAATCTAGCACATATCTCCTTTGAGAAATAAATATGTCTTATCTTGATCTTGCTTCATCAATTCCCAAAAAATATTTGATTCTTCTGCGATTCGTCATTTCAAATTCAGTAGTCAATTGTTCTTGGATACTAGAGATCTTTTTCATGTCATCTCTTGTAATAATTATGTTATCTGTATAGTTTAATAGAGTTATTACCTTTCTCAATCGGTATTTCAAGATTAGAGTATGATTTGAGTTACTTTGTTATATGCTATATTTTCTCACAGCCAAGATAAATTGACCAAACCATGCATTGGGTGATTATTTTAGCCCACATAATTCACATTGCAACTCACACACAACCTCGGTTTCTAAGGATGCATTGTACCCTGGTAGAATATCCATGTAGACCTCTTCCTCAAGATTACCATGAATAAAGGCATTCTTCACATTAAATTGATGCAATGACCAATATAAGTTTGTTGCAAGAGATAATAAGATTCGGATAATATTTAGTTTTGTCACTAGTGAGAAAGTCTCTTGATAATGTATGTCATATGTTTGTTTATATTATTTTTTCACGAGCCTCGCCTTGTATCTTTCAGTGGATCCGTAAGCCTTGTGCTTAATGGAGAAAACCCATTTGCATTTGACTAATTTCTTTCCTTTTGGTAATGAAAGAATAGTCCATATTTTATTCTTTTGCAAAGCATTCATTTCTAATTTTATAGCTTGAGCCCACTTTGGATCTATGAAGGCTTCTTGTATTTCATTGGAGACATGACATGAAGACAATGTATACACAAATGCTTGGTTTTGACAATCTCTAAGTAGACACATAACTCATGATTGTGTATAATGAAATTATTTCTTCAAGATTTGAGGAGTATCAAATTTGAGTAATTAATAGGAGGTGAAGTAGGAGAGCTTACCTCAGAAATATTCTCAAGGGATAGGTTTGTGTCTTTAGGTACTCAAGAGTGAGGGGGTTCATTTTCACATTCATATTCCTAAACAATACCGATACCATTTCCTTTTTCCTGTTTAGCATTAGTTCTCTCTTTCTCATTAATCATGGCCAAATTTTCTTCACTCATCATATTATCTTCAAAACCTGACCACTTCCATCAATTCTGCTCTTCACCTTGTATCTCCCCTTGAAGAGAAGAAGTGGATATCAATGAAGAAAAAATATCTCATATTCCAAGAAGGTAACATCCATAGTGATGTAGGAGCTTTTAGTGGCAAGATCATAACATCAATATCCTTTTTTTGTGTGCCATACCCCAAAAAATACAAGCATAGCTCATGGTCAAGCTTAGTGTGTTGATTTGTATGAAGATGAACGAAGACTATACATCCAAACATTCAAGGAGGAATCACCAAAATAGTAGGCAAGGAAATATGGTTGGAAAATAATCGATAGTGGGGTCTTAAAATTCAATATTTTCGAAGGAATTCGGTTTAACAAGTATATTATTGTGGGGATAACATCATCCCATTACCTACGTAGCATATATGCTCCAATTAAGAGAGCACATGTTGTTTCTAATATATGTTTGTTCTTCAGTTAGACAACTCCATTTTGTTGGGGTGTTTGAGCACATGAGTTTCATGTAGAAGGCCATGAATATGAAAGTAAGCTTCGGAATTCTTGATTGACATATTCTCCACCATTGTTAAAACAAAGAATCTAAAATTGAGATGAAAATTATATTTGAACCATTGCATGAAAGAATAAAAAAACACAAAACACATTATCTTTATGATTCATCAAATACCACCAAGTCATTCGAGTGCAATCATCTACAAATATAACAAATCACCAGATGTCGAAAGAAGTGGTAATAGAAGAAGATCCTCAAACATCAGAATGAATTAAGGAAAAGGAATCTCAATTTTATTCAAGCTTATCGAATAAGGTACACAATGACTTTTGGCCAAAATATAGTTATGATATTTAAAGTCTAAATCATGTAATTGTGAAAATAAATCTAGAAACAAGTATTTGATATACCCAAATGATGGATGCCCCAAAGGGTAATGCCATAGCCATTTGGTCTCTCCATGATATTAGTCGCATGTTGCATATTATTAGCTCCACCCCCTCCTTGGTGAAAATATAATGGAGAAGACAAAAAGTAGGATAGATTAGTGCAACACAATTTAGTTCACCAGTAACTTGATTAACTGACATTAATGTATTTGAGAAAGATGGAACTAGCAAAGTATCGATAAAGCAAAAATTCCAGCTCTTGTCACTGGATATATAACTCCATTAGCACTAGTAATGTTAATTCACCTTAGTTGAATGATCTTGATAAAATCATTTGAATCAAGTGTCATATGATTAGTTACCCTTGAGTCAATTATCCAGCCACTATAATCACTCCTTATAGAACTAAGTAATGCATACCCACACTTACCTTGTTCATTGAGAGTATTTAAACCATTGGACGACTCCACTTGTGAGATGAAAGATAATTGAGGTTCTGCATTTATTAGAGCAACCTAGTCTAAGCCTCAATTGGCAACAACTTCACATTGTTTCTATCCCTTGAACTCATTCCACCATTTTTGCTACCCATGTAACTTGAAACAAGTATCATGGGTATGTTTCATTTTTCCACAATGATTTTACTTTGCCCTTGGAGGTGGTATTCGATTTTCAATTCCTTGTAGAAGGGAAAATCTAGAGTGAAAATTACTGTTGTTGCCCCAACTTGATTCTTTTAGCAGCCATAACAACACTAGTTGTATTTTTTATTCATGTTATCATTACCACCTGCCTCACGTCTTCTCTTCCAACATGAGCATAGACTTGTTCTATCGTAGGAAATCATTGCAACTTAGCACATCACTACGAATCTAATCTAGCGGACCATCCAATCTATAAAAAAAAGTGTAAACTCTATCTTCTTGTATGAAGGAATTATATTTTGATATATTAACCTCGCACTCTATCATGTTAGGACATCAAAAAACAATTTCCCTCCACAAGCCTTTTCAATGGACCATCTGGCTTGTCTTAGATACCATGATAACAAATGGAATCATCTTCATTTATATATCTTTTTGATTTACAGAAACAAGGTAAATGTAGAAAATATTGAGAGTATTATTCAAATCTGATAGGTTTGTTCTCTTAATATCATTAATTATACATGAAATTAAGGAAATCGATCCTATAATTTCTCCTATTCATTGCCTACTCCAACAGTTACGACCTCTTAAACCTTGATGACTATTTCTCACAGAATCCCACATTTGGACAGTACCTTAACTTTGAACCATCGAAGCTTATTTCTTCTTCTGTTTTCTACATTCGTTCTCCACAAGAGATGAATCCATTACACAAGATCATCATCACTTGTTTGATTATCAAAACTAGGTTAGGTTGTACACCATAAACAGTTAAAATACCATTTAAGAGGTTTAATATTTATTTTCTTTGAAAAAGGAGGTTTCACATTTCATTAAATATAAAAAGAGTCAAGAAACTTTGACAAGGAACTAAAATTTTCAACCTAGATCAGCAAAGCCTCATGGATGAATCCCACTCAGGGGACCAAATCAGGTACCTCCAATTCAAAGAGATCTTGGGTAACCTCCCACAGTTACCTGACTCAAAGAAGCCATAGATGAGCGAGTGACCAACCCAGAAAGTGAAAGAATAAATTGAAGGTTCTCCCATAAAAACTGATCTCCAAACAATCTCCCAACTTATTAACCAATGATCTATCATAATATAGTAAAAGTTTTTTTCCAAAACATTGGTAAAAGTTTTAGTACAGTTGTAACATAGCTTGAACACAAAAATAATTGGCTATCTAATGATCTCGCCTTATGCTTAATTGAATTTGGAGTATTACGCCTATAGTTGACACATACATCTAGCAACTAGATATATATATGTCACACATCCCATCCGTCACCTCAGTATCTTGAAATATCAAGTGAGAGTGAAAGGGTGGATATTCTCTCCAAAAAGAACTTGGAGGCATCATTTTGTTGGCATAACGCATTGAAGGATTGAGGCTGGGAGGTATTAGGTGGTGGAGGTGGAGGTCCCACGCTCAGTTTAAGGATTGAGGCTGGGAGGTATTAGGTGATGGAGGTGGAGATCTTGGTCTAGCATACTCTACCATCCAAGTACTTCAAACAAGCACAAAGCAGGTCAAGAGTGACAGATATAACAACATGATCAGTTTTAGAGCCAACCCACCTCCAACCTGATGGCCAAATCTAAACAAAAGTGATATTTAAGAACTAGATAATGCAAAATTGTTGTAAGCCTACCTTGCCATCCATGCCCATTATACCTTATGCTGCCTCTTCTAAGGTGGCATATCTTTCAAATCCAAACCCTTTGGAAAAACTGGAATTCGAATATGTCACAACTCTGGTTGCATACCAGTCACAAGACAATATCTAAACATCAATACCCAACTCATGCCATTCTGATAGAGTAGATTGTTTGAAAATGATCAAATAAAAGACACAAATACACGAAACCTAAGAAAGGATTGACACTTGCCACTGACAACTTTGCCAAATTTTACAAACGTCTATCTGAGTCCCTCAGCTTTTGTGTGCTTGTTAAACACTGAACGTAGAAGTAATATGAGAAAAGGATGCTTCATTGATCAAACACATTTCATTTGCCCAACCTGTGCTTGCATATATCCTGTTTTTGTAAAAACTTTTTCTGAACTCATCTTGTACTCAACAGGGCGGTTATGCAGATCAACAAAATTGACATTATAAGGTATCAAATAAGTTACTTACCCATTTCATGCTCTATAGCTTCTTCTATTACTATTATTATTGTAAAAGTGTTAAGAAATATTGGATTATAAGGTTGAATAATAGGTCTCTTAAGTGGCCAGTTATTTTGAAATGAAACAAGGATCAACCCAACAGTGGTATCAAAGTAAGATATGCGTATGGACACAGATCTAGTTTATAATCCTCAAGTTATTTATGAGTTGTGTGCTCGATTTTGATCGGAGTTTGTATGTTGTGAGCCTCGTTGTGATGTATTGGGTGAATGAATTCCACTTAAGAGACCGATCACGACTTTCAGTTCAGCTGACTCTAGATTTTCTTTTTAAATTTTAACAAAGCACAATCCTTAGAAATTTCCCTGCTCCTCTCATGCTTAATTAATATCATAGGACTCATCAGAACGCTTGCCATTAGGAATTGAGGTCCAGTCCGAACAAATGGAGCTGACGAACAGAAAAGTGAGGAGACGAGAAAATCACGCCTCCTCCCCATTTCCACTTTCATGGCTCCCCTTCGTTGTTCAGACGTCGGCCCCAAACCCTGCCATTAGAGCCAGCGGCAAGAGACTGACATGAAGCAAGTCACTGCCATTTTTAGAAGCAGAAACTGCAGCCTCTTAGACTTTGATGGCTACTTTTTCTCAGAATTCCTCATCTTCATTAAGAACACGAACTACACTTGATCATCAACACTTTCTACAACTCAGAAGCAAGATTATTCCGATAGATAAAAAGCTACTGCTCATTGTTATTGATGACAAAATTAACCCACCCATAAAGAGCTCACGACAGCCAGGATTGAATTGCAGCAGCAGAAAGAGTAAATGTCTTAAACTCGAACCATATACTTTTAACACGGAAACCAAGCTGTTTCACGTTTCACCTTTTAGCATCTGCACCTCTAGATGGGAATCGGCTTGACCAAGATGGAGGTAACTAGGCCTTTCATGCGAACACCCGGAGCCCCGTACCCATCTCCATCCTGGTATGTCGCTTGAACAGCGCGGCAAAGATTTAAAGCTATCATGTTGAAAGGTTTAGGGAACGTAGAGCGAGCTAGAGTCTCTTCGGTCACCGTCTTCCAGGTCTTGTCGATCAGGCTTTCTATGTAAGCTCGAGCTTGTTCCTCTGATTCCCCAGTCTCGCGCATGTAGCATTCGACACAGCCAGGAGCATCGCCTCTTTCCGCCTCAGCCTACATTTAGAAACGAACTTTACAGTAAGTGGGTACGGAAAGGAGAACAAAAAAATTTAGTTGACAGTTCAGAAAATCTTTCGTGCCTTAGCAGTGGCCAAGTCGTTGCAGAGGCGAAAGATCAGGGAAGGCCCTCGTATAAGATCTGGATAGCTTTGCAGGAACTGCAGCTCCTCCTCTTCAATCACCAGGTCCAGCAAAACATAAGCATGGATCAGGATGAGAGCTCCGGAAGACGAAATGCATGCATTCTCGATGTACTCTTCGAAGCTCGGTATGTAACCAGAGTGAAACCATCTAGCCTCTTTCAGGAAAGCCACCGAGATATCACTCCACTAAAGAGAGAGAAACATTAAGAAGATCAAATTAATCGAGTTATAGAGCAGGAGGAGTGACCAAAAATAGAGGAGGGAATAGAATAGCATCTATAACGAGCAATAACTGCACTCATTAGAGAAATTATTGTCTCTGATTCAAAAAAAAAAAAAAAAAAAAAAAAAATTCTCTTTGAAAAAAGTAAGTCTGAATACCCCTTTGGCCAGAAAATGACCGATTTGCTTTCCCTGCCGGAGGAAGGCGGAGTCTGCAATCTCGTTACAAGTATCCAGCACAGCCCCGAAGCATATCTTCATGAAATCTGGAAGTTGATCTACAGCAGAAGCATCCCATCTGACAAAAGAAAGTTATCCGCTCAGTATTTTTTTTCTTTTATGCTTTTACAAGCAATCGTCTCTAATCACATGGAGATGGACAACGAGTCTTATTTCTCCATTTCTGCATCCATCCATTTTCCTCTCATTATCCAAACAAAGAGGTATGCATCTGATACAAACCACTATAAACAACCCAAACGAGTGAATGTAAGCTTTGGGGGACTGTCTGGGTTAACTCAAGTAGGATCGAGCCATAACTTATAGAGTCTTCTTAAAAGCCCAACTAGTCATCCACCTAGAGTTTCATTAGAAGCAAATAACTTGCAGAAGAAGCAAAGTAGGCTCCAAGCGAGCCAAATGTTGGCCAACAAGAGAGGGATATTGGAGAGCAGGTGCTTGTCAAGAATTTAGAGCATCGGATGAGAGTTCTCAGAGACAGTTTAGGAGTCATATTCCTAGTAGTTTGATTTGTTAGAGAGTCTTGGGACTAAAACCAAAACGAGTCTATAAATAGTGATATAAGGCTCTAAGACATTTTCACTCAATCAAATACAAACAAATCAAATTTTGCTACCCTAAGGCATCCAACTGATTATAACAAGACAGTTAGGCAGCTAAACCCAGAGTCCTCTTATACTGTCCTTTGACTTTATCTTCCATCTTATCCACCCCATTCCATGTGAGTGACCCCTTCACCTTAGTCAGTTTCTACTTGTCCGGTTGCCTCAACTCACCTATAGCCTGACTAACCCTTGTATGACACTTACTCATCTCTCTCCACTCTCAAATGCCGCTCCATCTACAAGTCCTTCCAAGTCCTAATCTGGATAGGATTGTTCCAGATAAACCCTAACTTAGTGGTAATTTGTTGTAGATATCGTAGGGTAACCCAAACAAAATAATACTAGCCCACACATGGACTTATGCTACTCAATTGATCACAAAAACTTAATTTATAATAGCACACCCTCACTTAGATCACAACAACCAACTAGGCATACTACCTAGACCCAAAAAAGAATTTTCATGTTGCTCATTATGCTACACAACCCTAGGCACACATAGGGATTTTCAGTACCTTAGTAGGCATGGCCTAGACCCACATAAGGATTTTGAACAAATACTAGGCATACCAACCTAGACTCACAAAGGGATTTTCAACACCACATACGTAGACAAGGTCTTACAACATCTAATGTCACTTGTCAACCATAACAACTTCTCAACTCAAACAACTTCTCTCTCACAATTTTAAGCAACTAATGCTCCTTCTCAATGTCAACATCTCAGCCACCACGACTTCTCAACTTCTATGGTACTTAAACCTCATCAACTTTCCAAACTTCTACAACTTATCTCAATTGATTTCATGTTAAAGATGGTCTTGCCAACCCAAGGTTTGACCCAATTTTCAAGGTTTACTACTTGTAATATAATTCAATGTAAAATACCTCTTAATAGGTAAGTAAGTACTCTAGTTCCTTAGTACCTAGTCAAGTAATCAACAACTCAAAAAAGTCTATGCACAATGTTATGATGGAATTGGGTTAGTCCACTCACACTAATCATATTTGAACCCATATGATTCAGAAATATCTATAGATACAAGATTTCATTATTTTCTAAAAATTAAATTATTCCACACATGCATGAAATCTTATATCTAAATCACATATGGGCTATGTAGTGAGCTCAAATTGCCTAGTGATTTTATAGACTTGCATGATTTCATGCTCATGACTTCAATTGTGATCCATGGGGGGGTGGGGGGGCTACAATTTCCAAAGTATGAAAGGGTAACAAAAAACAAAATAATAAAAAATGGGTAATTTCTTGAAAATTATTTTAGAAAACATAAAATTTAAGAAAATTCTATGAAACATTTTTTATATATTATCTGATAAATAAATTTTTAAGTAGTAATTGATAGTTTAAATTCAAAAAATAATCATCAAATAAATTTAAAATAAATAATTGACTAACTAAATAGATTTCATTTAATGAATAACTCATTTCACCCAAACAGTTTTATGTACCATCATTGAGCAATTTTTAGGTAATTTATAAACTATTATCAACCAAATTTCCAATTAATTTCAGTACAAGCTTTCTTATTGAAACTTGTCCTGAATGTCTCTTTAAGAGTAGGAAAGGTTTCCCATGTAATACAAGTTTCAGTTCAGGTTTCAAAACGAGTATTCCCATGTACTACAAGATTTCCCAGTCCCACAACATAAAAAACAAAGTTACCTTTGAACAGCTTCAGTGAAAATCTCTAGCTCTTCCAATTCTCCATAGACGTCGTAAAGGTCATCTATGACTGCTATCAGCTTCAAGATTTTTGTAAGCTGCTTCCGGCCAAAATCAAATCGAGGCTCCGGAATCATTCCGGATGAGCAAAGAAAAACCTCCATGCATCTGTCTCTTACAAATTTCAACTGGACTCCAACACCGAGGCTCTTCCACCAACTGCAGGGCATGAGATTAATTAGACAAGAATGAACCAACCCTATTGCAGACTTGGAGCACACAGTTTGAAGTAAAATACTGTTAAAAAAACTACCTCGAGACTATTTTAACATCTCTTTGGTAAGCTGCTTGCCCGATGTTAAATAACAGTTGTGCCTGTACAAGCAGAAGGGCATTCATGTTCTCTTCCATCTCGTAGATGTCTAAATACCACCTGGCCTCCATCAACGGTAGTCTCCTATGCAGAGGCACCTCTAGGGCATGCTTGACTTGCTTCACGACAATGGAGTCTGTATTTCCATCCAGGGTTTCCCGGAGACGCCTGACTGCCACTTCTTTGATATCCTCCATGATAGTTTCAGCCTCAAATCCCAGCTGTGAAGCTTCATACAGACTTAAGAGTCCCTTTGCATCTATGCCATCTATTTGCTTCTGATAGTTCTCAAATACATCTATTATGTCACAAATTTGAAAGAAATTAGCTGTCAATTTTGTTTAGAACAGATTAAAAAAGTAACCGCATTATTTGTTATGGATGATCTGAAGGTGAGAAAAGTAATGCAGTTGGGTAACCTGGTGAAACTTCGTAGCCATGTCTTCTCAGTAGCTTAAAATATAGAGCAATTGAGTGAAGATCTTCTTGCAGACTCAAGCTGTCTAAGGCTTCTTTGATCTCTTTTTCGAAGACATATTCCAGCCCTAAATGCTCAAGAGTGTCGACTAATTGAAGCTTGTTTAAGGGCAGGGTTGCTTCATTTAACAACTGAATAACATTGCCTTTCAACACTAATACTCGCCTTTCATGTGCCTCTTCCTGTAAAATTCGTTAGGTTATGGAAACGATTGCCGTGGAACTCACAAATAATATCGATTAAAAAAAAGATTACCCCGTAGTCATTCACTAATGACTGTATAAATTCGTAAGTCCAAGGACTTGGCTTGTAGTTCGCTGTTCGGCGATGATTTATGGGACGGGATGAGATCTGAGCACCTTGGACATCCGTTACAGGCACACCCATGTGGCTCATCTCTCGACCTGTAAGCAAGAAAAGAAGACTTAACTGCGACAGATGAAGGAGAAGGATACATCATACAACCACCATGCACGTAAAACCTTCATGTTCTTCTATTGTATAGATCGATTTGCTACAAAAAAAATAAATAAATAGCTTTTGTGTTGAAAAAGGCCGTCATGTTCATTTTTTGCAATTTTCAAAAGATTAAAATGATGCAGGAGAGTGGACACTCCTAGGGGGAAAAAAAAACAGCAGCCTTAGATGATCATTCTAAGTGCTTATACCAAGTACTGGCACGAGTTTTTCCAACTATTGATCGAAAAGAACGCTTAACTGAGCAACCACTGTCTGAAACATACGGTGAGATGATCAAACAGAGACACGAACTCTCCCATTCAATCCTTGTCAGGAGAAATGAAAGATGAAAGAAAAGAAAAGGAAGAAGAAAAATTACATCGTAAAATGAAGCATGCAAGGATTGTCACCTGAAAATACAAATGAATCTCTGATTTGGATCCCCTGAAAACCTTTTGGGACCGTTTGCTTGTATGTTTCCCCTTGAATGAAGGATTCAGGTGTGGGAGTCCATACATATAGAGCTTAAGAAACTCAGGGTCACCATTTAGTGGCAGGGAAGCATTCAAAATTACAGACCAGAGTCCAGTCCAAGTAAGGAAATATAACACTGAAGGGATCTCATGTGCTAAGTGAGTATTAATGATACTGCGTTCACTCTTTCGTCCATGAACGATTTACAGAGAAGATTTGTGGGAATCTCGCGTGTAAAATGAAAAAAAAGGGCTGTCTTCATTTGTCCTTTCTCTCACAGCAAAGAAAAGTGACAGCAATTCGAAAATTCTCTCACCACTGCCACCCCCTCGAAACGTCTGTCTCACATTGGTTGCCAAACTTAATGAACCAACTAAGCATTAGTCGAATTTTACTATATTACCCTTTTTTTACAAATATTAACACAAATAACCAACTTCCAAATTTAATATGAAAAATATCAAACTTTGACAGGTCAAACTACACGTGTGTACAATCCAAGAACTTGGGCTTTGACTACTTGCTTGGTGCAATGTGATGATGCCATATCAGCACCCAAAGGGTTTAACGCCATGTCACCTAACACATCATCGAATCACCATGTCATCATCCATGTAGGATGCTATATCATCATAACATATCAACGAGAGCCACATCAACACTCCATGTAAGCTTACCTTTTTTCTCCCATTTTTCTTTTAATATTGATTTAAATTATTTTATAATTAAAATATATTTTAAAACTATTAATTTCTGGTTTGAAAAATCTTACACATTTAATTGCATTAGTCTCAATTTAATTTAATAAAATAAATAAAATTTGATAATTAATTTTTAAAAAAATACTTTTTTCTAATGTAATTAATACCTTACATTATTGCTTTAAGATAAAATTTAATTTAATACAATATTTTTAAAAAATTAATTTAGTTTTTAAATATCTTATTGGTTGGTTCATATTTTATTACCTTCTATTTATTACCATATTAAAAATCTAATGATTTTATGCTCTTTGCATACTAATGGCCATTTCAAATACCTGAAAAGAGGACATTTCAACTTTTAAACCCAAGACATTTGTATTTATTGTGTTGCTATCAAGATCCTCATTGAGATAATTTTGATGATAATAAACACTCAAGTTATTAATAATCTGTATTAAATATGTTGTGTAGCTCATAAAGCTCTCAAATGAAATTTTAGAAGCATATCGGTTTGACCAACCATGGTTCATCCCAATGGTCCATACAAAAAGGGAAACAAGCAACTCATGCCAAAAAGCACACGATCTAAACAATTCAGTAGCACAATTTGATCGAACAAAAGAAAAGAATAATCATTTTGTGCAAATAGCCAATGGGCGATGGAGTCAACCACATAGCAAGTTGTCAATCACTTCAATTAGAAGCCTCCTTCTTGTGATGTTGAAAAGCAAGTCTTCCAAATGTTTACACACAATTTAAGAAGTTTTTGGCTCCTTCCAAGCTTGAAAGAAAGTCAAATTCAATAGTTTTATTCGTTGACCTAAGCATTTCAGTTCTTTTTCTTTTAAATCTTTATTGCATTCTTAGCTCTCGGTTGTTGAACATATTGAATAATTATGTAATCGACTACCATTTGATATAAGTATTAGTAGCCTCCTTTATTTTTGAATCATATCTTACATGCTAGTATGCTTAGTTATTGGACTATTTGAAAAGACATCTGCAAAGAATTACAATTTTTGGATAAGATTTAAATCCAAGTATTTACATGCATATAGTTTGAGATATATCAATGATACTTGGTCAAGTATAGTCAATTAGTATTAAGACACTCTGACACCATATACTAAATTTTATATTACTATTTTTGGGTTATATTTTAAAATTAATTATTACATATAAAGTTTTTTGGTGTAGATTCCCCAATTTGAAAAATCAATCCCAATTTTGCATTGAACATATATTTTCAAATCAACTCACTAAGGATTATTTTGAGCTATCTATATTTTCAATTCAAGTCAAGTACTATTTTGAGTTGTTGATTACATAATAGATACTTGTAATTGGTGCACTTGTTTGTTTGTTCTTGGATTGTTAAAATCTGCCTATTGAGACGTAGTTCACATTGGGCTATATGTAAGTAAGTAATCCTTGCAATTAAGGTCATGCCTTAAGTAGGCAAGACCGTCCTCATCCAAAAGTGTTTGAGAGAAATTTGCATTTGCTGCTATGTGAGTTGTAAGACCTTGCATAGGCAGGTGGTAGTGGAAATCCATGAATGGGTCTAAGTTGGATGACCTAGTGAGCTCTTGAAAATTCCTATGTGAGTCTAAGTTTGTATAACCTAGTACGCTATTGGCAAATCCTTTTGTGAGTCTATGCTAGTGTGTCTAGCTACCATAAATCTAAGTGAAGTTGTGTTATGGTCACGGATCTGACACAAGGATTCATAACGATCCCAGATCTGCCACGGGTTATTGTAGAGAGACCACGTGGAATCATAGGAAGGCATGGAGAGGAAGACGAAGGTCAAGCCAAATGAAAGCTTGAAAACCCTAGAGTTCGTTGAAGAGAGCCCTAAGCCTGTTTACCCTAAAATTAACCTACCATCAATGTTTATCTTTCTCATTACTCTTACCCCTTAAATAGGGTTCACCCTTACAGGGTTTAAGATAAAATATTCCAAAAATAACCCTATAAATGAAATATTCCAAAAATACCCCTGTGGCCTAAAACTGAAATAAAATAATGTAAATTAAATAAAAACACTTAAATATTAATGTTATTGCGTGCATATCATTATACCCCCTGGAAGAACGAGCTTATCCTCAAGCGCGAAAGTAAGGTCTGTATGCCAACGTCTCCACCTGGGCGCAAGTAGCATCCGTGGAGCTGTGTCCTCCCTCTGGACGCCCCAACGCTAGCGCATTCAGCCCGAGTAGCAATTTTTTTTTTTTTTAACATCACTGGTTGTAGCATACCCCAATACGGGTAAGAAAATGAACAACAAGTTGAATTGTCACCTGGACCAAACTGGTAACTGCTGTTTCAACATAAACAGCCTTTGGGGGGAGCTACCCCAGCATTTGCCTCATTGGCAAAAATAGCATACCCCCGATAACCTCATTCTTTGGACCCGGTCCATGTTCAGTCAATTGCCCAGCATACTCCACGAAAGTATCATGGCCGTAAACATTGAGCATGATAGCAATATCATCGAGGTCGCCTATTTTGTCAAGATCCACCAATTCAAGGTTGTACCTTTGGTGAAACTTCTCGTCCCTAGCAAGAACATATGCTCACCCCCACGCATCCCTGAATCCAGCTGGACATTGGCCTTTACTGCCCTCAGCCTCCTGACAAGCTGAGACGGAATGTCCATCTGGAGGAGCATGCCAACAACATCCATTGTTTAGCTTGCATTGTCCAAGCCCACTTGCTGCACAATGGCTATAACCATCTCCCTTGAACTGCACTCCTTCTAGCCAGGGGCACTCACAGACTCTACCATAGAAGGTGTCCTTGCAAGCTGTTATATTCACCATTTAATCTCGCCAACAACCCCCATTGATGTTCAAGCATTCATTGTTCTGAATATCATTACTCAAACAAACAACAGATGTCATAGTTTCCTCAAACCCAACACAAATAGCCTTCAGTACAACACCTTCCTCTAACGTCCCTTGACACTAGCTATTATGAATAAGAAGAGTAGGCAGAATGGTAACATAACCCCTGGATCCCATACCAACTTGAGCATCGTGCGCTTTGTTCAGCACCGAATTATCAGCATCAGCATATGCGTCGCCCATGCACTTCACAATTTTCTGATTATCAAATCCAAGAGAAGTGATAACTGTATCAGCCCATTCCTTGTTGTACTTTATGTCCTTCATAGGGCACCTAATTTGAAAGTCTGTCACATTCAGTTCTGCGTGGTCATCATCATAACGTTCCAAACTGTCAAAAAGCTTAACTATGTCATTTTGCACCATGCCAATCCCAGAGTGACCAACTTCAGCACTTGCCCATATAAGAGTTCCTGCAAGTGGTAGGACTATTTTCTGCAGTGTCAAAACAGCGTTGTACAATCCTGCAATGCATTGGATTACGCTGGAACAATAGGTAAAACTTCTATACTTCCAATACACATGGTTATGTTGCTAGCCTAAAGATGGACGAATAAGTTTTCTGTTGTCTATTTTGGTCGGTTGACTCCATTTCTGCACTGTAATAGCAGCAACACACCACAAGTTGTGGAATAACTTTAAGGGCTGCAAAACCAGTAGCGGCCTCCTGTTTCCTCCCCTATTGTTGTGTCATCTCCTTAAAGACACTCAGTTCTACCCTAGTGTTCCTGGTTTAGCAGAATCTCACTATCATGGCATGCCAAACATCCACAGGGCGACTGGCCAATTCAGTAAATGATTGGAAGTTGATTATGGAGATGTACTCCTTAATCCCCTTCAGTGCAAACTTGGGGCTGGAGTGATATTTAGGCAACATTTTTTGAAAAGACGTTTGGCTTGCTAACATAAATCCTAGACGAACACAAGCTCCTAGCAAACCCAGAAGGGTAACTTTAGCGGTCCACCTTTTATCTTTTGATGTTGTCTTGGCACTTGGTTTGGTGCTAGAACCTTGTCCCACCATTGCTACAACTAACGTTAGACCATCTGCAAGGCATCCAGGAATACAGTGTTCCAAAATCATTGCATTCCAGGACATGACATTTAGACCTCCCCAATGCATTCTAGAAATTCCAATAGAATATCTAGTAAAGGCATACGGTGCAAACTTATATACACCTCAGTATAGAGAAAAACCAGGAAAGATCTCCATCACTAAACCCAAATAGACAGCCTCCCAATAGTCTTGATCCAAAGTTTTACATTGGCGAAAACATTTGCAGCCAAAAACCCAAGTGCAATCTGCAATTTGTGATGAATGAAGAAAAACATAAACTGGATGTTGTAGTCGTTCTCATAAGCAGCAACGTATCTGAAATACTCCGAAGAACTACAGAGAAAGTCTCCAGTTATACGAACCTTAGTTCGTTCACCACTATAAGCCCATTTAGGGGATACTTCTGTCATATGGAACCTTTGAATTTCTGATGCTAAATTCAGGACTGTCTCATTAACAAAATATACTTGTTGATCCCATTCAACAAAGAATATGAAACATGCCCTTCATCCATGCGTGTAGCAGAAATTGGAAGAGGCTCCCTACTGCTATTCTCAGTAGGAGAAAAATAAAACAACTTCCAAAAAAAAAATTGTGACCAAGCAGCATACCTGGGATCCAGAAATTGAAACCCCCCATCTTCAATTTGACAACTCACCTCTGCACATGAACTATGCGCATCCACAAAAAAACAAAGCCACCCAAAAAAAAATTCAAACATCCCCAAAAAATTAGTTTTATGGATCCCGTCAAACTCCAAATTTTTTTATCTCGAATTGCATATACCCAAGCCGAAATTCCCTCATTTGGGCATTGTTTCTCTGCTTCCCGAAACAGAGAACCTTCGTCCCCAATTTTTGAGCAGTGTTGCTGCTGCTCAGCCCCTTGTAGCCACCTCAACGCCATGAAAGGCTTGTTTTGACCTAAAATTCGAGGGTGTTTCTGAAGCTTACCCCCAATTTTGGTGAAGATGGTTCCCCATTGGGTTGTCGAGAGCTGGATTGCGAGTGAGAGGTGGTGGCCGGAAGTCAAATCCCACCAGACTTGTTTTCGACGGCGTCGACGGAGCCTCCTCCTCAGTTTTCGATGGCGAACAATAGCACTTTGGGGCTTCGTCGCTTGTGTCCTGGTCGGAAGAGTCGCCGGAAGATTTGCTTGTTGTGAGAAGGAGTGGTTTGAGTTAGGAATTTCTGGGTCCCATTGCCCTGCTCAGGATTTTTGCACATGACGTTCCTGCTCAAAGATTTCCCTCGTTCCCAATTTCGGAATTGAGGTCGCACCCAAATCGTCCAGTGCCAACGATTTCCGAATTTCTCTTGTTCGAATTTGTATTACCTCCCTGCTATCCGGCTTTGGATTTCCTTGCGTCTTCGGTTCGGAAAGACGTACGGCGTCCATTGGGAAAGGATTTGATGCCGAACCCCATTCTGGATTTTTCGACGAAGCGTGTGCTGAATACCCTTCCAATTCCGAAAAATCAGTGTCCCCGTCGTCGGATTTCGGAAGTTCGGGGAGCTTTTTCGAGACAGATAACTCTCAGATTTCATACTTCTTCTGTTCGTTCGAGAGAGTGTCTCCAGTGACGATTTTATCTATCGCAGCAATGAGTTGAGGATTTTTGTCAAAGAGAGTGTCTATTGCCTCTCGATCTATGGATTTTTTATGCTCGAAAAATTTAGGTCATATGACCTTCTCTGCGGCAACACGTTGCTCCCTTGTAGAACTTCCAATGGAAGATTGATACCATGTGGAAGATTCATACCCTGCGCTTATTTCTCCCGATTCTTTTCATAGTTTTTCCATTGAATTGCGTACCTTGTGCAAAATAATCCATTCTTCTGGGAAAAATGAATAGCCCATTGTGTTCCTGTTCTAATACCAGTTGTTATGGTCCCGGATCTAACACAAGGATTCATAACGATCTCAGATCTGCCACGGGTTATTGTAGGGAAACCACGTGGAATCGTAGGAAGGCATGGAGAGGAAGACGAAGATCAAGCCAAAGGGAAGCTTGAAAACCCTAGAGCTCGTTGAGGAGAGCCCTAAGTCTGTTTACCCTAAAATCAACCTAACATCAATGCTTGTCTTTCTCATTACTCTTACCCCTTAAATAGGGTTCACCCTTATAGGGTTTAAGATAAAATATTACAAAAATACCCCTATAAATGAAATATTCTAAAAATACTCATGTGGCCTAAAACTTAAATAAAATAATGTAAATTAAATAAAAATACTTAAATACTAATGTTATTGCGTGCATAACAAGATGTGTTATTATAAGTTGGCTGATATGGTCAATTGAGTGGCACAACTCCTTGGGTGGGCAAGATTATAATTTATCTTAGAGGCAATTTGTTATAAATGTCGTAGGGTAATCCAAACTTAGTGGAGTTTAAACGTGATAAAAACATCTTAAAGGGTGGACTAGCAATCTATATAAAGATTTTGAACCACCTAACAATATTGTGTAGTTTGTATATTATTGTTTTTTAGTACAATTTGATCACTGTGCATAAATGTAAACAGTAAAATTGGCATTGAACTTTAAATTAAGTAAAACGACAAGTACACACACATAGGAATTAAGCAAAATGAGTTAAAATTAAGAAGAAAAGTTAAGAAACCTATTCACACCCCCTCCAACATGGTCTTGTTCCTCACCTGACCTAATGCTCCCTATGTCCATTTACATCAATTTATAAAAAAAACGGCCTAGAAATCTCTTTAATTTTTTATTTAATTCTTAAAAGTGATTAAAATATTTTAAAAAGATAAAGACAATTATAGCCTTTTTTTATTCCATTTTTTGTTATGGTGAAGAGGATTATATATACCATATAAGCTTTAGCCACCTTTAGAATTACAACAATTACAATTAGTGAAAAGTGACTTAAACCCAGTCCAATTCATCATTAGTTGGTTATGGTTTTATATCTAAATTTAATAATGATATCCTTTGAGCTTGACTCTTGGACTTGGAAGCCCTAGTTCTATAACTTAGCTTATCATGGTTCTTATTTTATCTATTTTTAAGTAAAATCAGGGTCAAGTCAATCTGTTTAAACAATAGGTTTAGTTGAACAACACCAAGACATGGCTCAAACTCATCTTGTTACCACTTTTAATGTTATATATAAGTGGCTGTACTTAGAAATATAACATCTAAGAAAGCTGCATTAAAAAAAATATATACATTACGTGAGTTTAAACCAAAATCTAAACTTAATTTTTTTGTTAATTTTATTATAAATTTCCTAAAAAAATTTGGAATAGTAGACCTAAATGCTTCTGTTTCTTCTCCCCGTCTAACTGGAAGTAGACCTCCACTGCTTCTGTTTCTTCTCCTCGTCTGACTATAATTCTTTGGTGAATTATCTTTGATAAGTATGATCTAACGTAAATCTGCAAGCTAATTAGGAGTTCTTTATCAAACGCGTTGCTTCTTTTGCCTAAACGTATCTGATTCTTATCCCTTTAGTTGCACTCTACGCTGAAGATTACTATTAACCGACCCTTCGAATGCATCTGTCCTCTTTCCTTTTTTTCTAGACCGAATTTGTGTCGCCTTTTGGAACCAAAAACGCCTTCTCTCCGCCTTTTTATTTACACATTGTCGGGTAGAAAGCCGTTCGCCAGAGGAATTGGACTGCGACGGTCTCCTTTCTATTTTGTTTGTATGGACGTGGGCTCGTTTCTGCTTCTCTTAGCAGGGGCTTTCGTCCTTACAAACGTGGAGGCGATCAGTAGAGCTGATTTCCCTCATGGGTTCGTCTTCGGAACTGCTTCTTCGGCTTACCAGGTTCGTTTTTAAGATTCTGCTCTTTCAGCTTTAATTTGTTTACTATGTTGGATATAGAATGATATTGTTTGTTCTGATATTAAGTTCGAAGGAGCTGTCGACGAAGGAAACAAAGGAGCGAGCATCTGGGATACATTCACAAGAAGACCAGGTTCGAATCCGAGTTACAGAACGCCATTATCTCAGCAAAACAATAACGCATGCTCATGAGTAGGTAAAACCATGACTGTAAGTTTTGTTTTCGTAACAGGAAGGATTATGGACTTCAGCAATGCAGACACGGCCGTCGACCAGTATCATCGTTTCAAGGTACAATTTCGCTGTAGTTTGGTGAAGCTCATCTGCTTCATATTTTTGCTAATTCTAGTAGCGTGCACGTCTGCTAATCCAGCGTACGTTTCTCTAAAGCAACCATATCGATTTGGCATACGTGTAAGTTACAGAAACTTTCAAGTTTCAACTGATAGATACGCAGCTCTCAAGATTTTATCGTCATCTCTCGAAGTTACACTTAGGAGATAAACGAATCGCCTAATAAGAAATAGACAAAAGGGGTGGCCTTGGCCTGCAGATAAGATCATAAGAAACGTACGTGTCTGGATTTTGATAATGTTAAACCTGTTCTCACTTCTGTATCTGAAAACAAGTCAGACAACTCCATTAATCTATGTGAATGGTTTAAATAACAAATGTCCACCCCAATGGAAGTGGGTTTTGCTGTTCCATGTGGAGCAGCAAACCTGATACCACCAATCATTGGAGTTGGGAGCCTTCTCATCTCCATGGGTTGGGGAGGGGGTCTCTGTTTCTTCTCCGTGTCCCTGAGACATTGATGGGAAAGGGGGTGGAGGGTTCCCCTTCTCCCTTCCTTTTCTTCGAGCGGGAGCCCCATCAACGGAGAAAAGAGGAAGGCGGAGGGCCCTTTCCCCCTTTGTTTCATGGGCAGGAAATATAAGTTACCCCCATTGACAAAGAAGGGCAGGGTGCTTCTTTTCCTCTTTTTTTGCGCCAATGAAGGAGACGGAAACCATCTCCTTCAGATTTTTTTTCCGAAACTACATGAATACACGAGGGCCTGTAATTAATAACTGGAAGATCTACACTTCAAAAAAAAAGTCCCATTCGTATATCTCTCGTGGTGATTTATTGTCAACAGGCAGATGTGGAGTTGATGAAGAACTTGGGCATGGACGCTTACCGGTTTTCCATTTCGTGGTCTCGAATCTTCCCCAGTAAGTATTTAGAATGTGTTTTGATTGAATGTAATTCTTCCTTTATCTAATTCATCTTATCGGCCAATATTTCTTCAACAGACGGAACTGGAGAACCTAATCCTGAAGGAATAGCTTACTACAACAGCTTCATTGATGCTCTACTTGAAAAGGGTAAAACCCAGATAATTTTCTTTCAAACTCGTACATTCTACAAAATAAAAAATAAAAAAATAAAAAAAATTGTGGGATTGCTTTGCAGGAATAGAGCCATATGCTACTCTCTATCACTGGGACCTTCCGCAGGCACTTGAAGACGGATATGAGGGTTGGTTGAGCAGTAAGATAATGTTAGTCTTCCATTCACCAACTCTTGTTGATTTGTTCTGAAATGAGGTACCAGTTTAAGCTACTCTGTTATTTATTTTTTTAGTATATGATTTGTCAAATCTGCAGAGAAGATTTTGAGTACTACGCGTATACTTGTTTCCAAGAATTCGGAGATCGAGTGAAGCACTGGATCACCTTCAACGAGCCTCACGGCTTCGCCCTACAAGGCTACGATACGGGCATACAGGCGCCAGGCAGATGCTCGATTTTAGCTCATTTGTTCTGTGCAAAAGGAAAATCTTCCACTGAACCGTATGTTGTTGCCCACAACATACTATTGTCTCATGCCGCCGCTTTTCATATTTACCAGCTTCATTTTAAGGTAAAAGACCGAGTTTCCGTTCCAATATCTGGAATTAATCTCAGTTCAGTTTGCCATGGTTTCTGGTTTGAGTTCTATAAAGTTTCGGAAATGGGTGTTAGGCAACCCAAGGAGGTGTAATTGGAATTGCTTTGGATGCAAAGTGGTATGAACCCATATCAGACGCGGATGAAGATATTGATGCTTCCAAGAGAGCTATGGAGTTTGGGCTTGGATGGTATGTTTATTTTTTTTATTTTTTTTTTCGCAGGATTCCAATCATTGGCCAATGACTGAAATAATTTAAGAAATGCAGACCCAGTTTATAGTATTGATTCAAGTTAAATGAAGCAGGTTCTTAGATCCAATTTTCTATGGCAACTACCCTCGTTCAATGCAGAGTCTCGTGGGCAGTCGATTGCCGGAGATAACGCCTGAGATGGCTAAAATTTTACAGGGATCATTAGATTTTGTGGGAATAAATCATTACACTACATTATACGTTCGAAATGATCGGAGCCGGATTCGGAAGCTTATACTGCAGGACGCTTCTTCCGATGCTTCTGTCATTGCAACCGGTAATAAAGAAGTAAAAAGCAAAGCTTTCCAGTTTCTATACTTTCCATGAAACTTCTGATATGTGCTGTTAACAATTTATTTCAGCTAATCGCGGAGGGGTGCCGATCGGAGATAGAGTAAGAGCTTCGTTTACTTTTTCTGTTAAATTCTTTGCCCTCTATTAATCAACTGAGAAATTCGTCACTAATGCCTCCAGGCTGCTTCTCGATGGCTCCACATTGTTCCATGGGGAATCCGCAAGCTAGTCAGATATGTTAAAGAAAACTACGGCGACCCACCGATCATTATAACAGAAAACGGTGACCCAAATTTTATTTTCTTCAGCCAATAATTCTCATTCCCTTTACAGCCTAATGGTGACAAAGTTTCTGCTTGCAGGCATGGACGATCCGAACGGCCCCTGGGCGGATTCAAGCAAGGCATTACAGGACGACAAGAGGATAAGCTACCACACAGAGTATCTCTCAAATTTATCTGCTGCAATAAGGTACGATCACCTCTCAAACGATTTAGCACCCATTTAATTATTTACAAGAGCATAAACTCTTGGGCGACCATGACATTGGAAGCCAAGCAGGAAAGATGGCTGTGATGTGCGGGGGTATTTCGTCTGGTCTCTACTTGATAACTGGGAGTGGAACGAAGGTTATACCGTTCGATTCGGTCTCTATTATGTAGACTACAAGAACAACCTCACGAGGATCCCAAAAGCGTCTGTGGAATGGTTTAAAGGTGTTCTTAGACAATCTGAAAGGCCCATTAGAGACTCGGTGTCTCGCTCTTTACAGCTTCAGTAAATGTACAGAACAAGTATTGGAATTGGTTGCCTATCTTTGATATTCATTTTGAACTTTCTCTACCATGTCGATCTTTTATAGCAAATGATTTCAATATGGTATCAGAGCAGGTCGGTCGTGTGGTCGTGTGTTCGAATCCCGCTACTCCTAATATTTGTGTTGACGAATTTGGTCCCCTGGTTTGTAGGGGTTGTCCCGTGTTATGGGTGTCACACGTGTAGGAGAGTGTTGGGGAGAGTAATTTTTTTTAAAAGAAATTTTACTAAATTATCCTTTTTAACAAATATTAACAAAAAAGCCAACTTCCAAACTTAATATAAAAAATACCCAAAAGATGACAAGTTTTGACTACTTTTATGTGTATTATCTAAGATGACAAACTTTGACCACTTCCATGGTGCCATGACAACACACCACATCACATTCTTTTTCTATGCCAAGAATCTCACTTCAACAAACAAAATGGCCAATAGATCAGAAGATTGAAGTGTCCGGATGTTTGACGGTCGTGATCATCGTTAACATGTCCCTTTAATTTTCTTACAGAATAAAACTACCCTCGTATTTTTCTTTATTTACACCTACACAACCATCGTTGCCCAAACCCTAATCTAATCGTCTCCTTACAGCGTAGACAGATCTGAGGGAGAGACTATAAAAACCTAACTTTTACCCTCCGAACCCTAGTCCGTCCCTCCGTTTCTAAACCCTGAAAGCCCCCGCGAAGCAGAGGCGCGCAAGAGATGGGTCGTGTGATCCGCGCACAGCGTAAGGGTGCGGGTTCCGTTTTCCGATCCCACACTCACCACCGCAAGGGCCCTGCTCGCTTCCGGTCGCTCGACTTCGGCGAGCGTAACGGGTACCTCAAGGGAGTTGTAACCGATGTCATCCATGACCCTGGCCGTGGTGCTCCGCTTGCCCGTGTGACTTTCCGCCATCCCTTCCGCTACAAGCACCAGAAGGAGCTGTTTATTGCGGCCGAAGGTATGTACACCGGTCAATTTGTTTACTGCGGAAAGAAGGCCAATTTGATGGTTGGCAACGTTTTGCCCTTGAGGTCTATTCCGGAGGGAGCTGTCGTGTGCAATGTGGAGCACCATGTCGGAGACAGAGGAGTTCTTGCTAGGGCGTCTGGCGATTATGCGATAGTCATTAGTCACAATCCCGATAACGGGACTTCAAGGTGGGGTTATTCGTGCAGGATTGCTTTTATTTTATAAGCTTGTGTCTGTCACGTCTTTTATATGTACCTTCGGGGTTTTTATTGTCTGTTTACAGGAGAGTAATATTTGGCTAGATTGAATTTGTTTATATGTTCATTTTATACAAGCTTAGACATTTTTATCTAGCCATTGCCATACCATCACTTCCTTTTAGAACTTTAGTACTGAATATCAGTGGTTAACTTGAATCATCTAATGTGTTATGTGTTTTCTATGTAGTTGTAATATTGATGCCTATTTGACATTCTTTTTAACGCAATTTTTGGTTGATGGTGTTCTTGATAGCTGTCATAGAGAACTGAGTTTTTCAATAGCTCAAAATTGTGGATTAAAATTATTATTTGAAAGTTTAGCCCTGAATGTTATGTATTGGCTTGAGTTTCATGTGACAATTTGCTAAAAAAAGCTCTTCTTTCATTATTATCTACAAAAAGAAAATATTCTCTTTGCAACTCTATTTTAGTTTCATGGCTCATGTGAAAAATGGTGTGAGTTTAAGCAATTGTAGTAAGAGGACTGGTTTTGCGAAACTGTGGATATCTACCTCCTTTGGAAGGTCAAATTTTGTGCCTCTGCAAATATGTAGTGTGCAAAAATTTACTGTTGGAGAAGGCTGAACTCATATTGTGAAAAATGGTGTAATTTGAAGCGATTGTAGTAGTAGGACTGGTTTTGCGAAACTGGGGATATCTACCTCCTTTGGAAGCTCAAATTTTGTGCTTCTGCAAATAGGTAGTGTGCAAAAAAATTCTGTTGGAGGAGGCTGAACTCATATTCGGGCTGCACCGGATAGTTTGTGCGAGTGTAAGAGGCCTGTTGGGAGATGGTTGGGGAAAAATATTATGCAACTTGTTGTGCATAATCTTAAATGGCTGTTGCAATTTGTACCATCTAATCTATATCTTGATGCATCATTTCAGGATCAAGCTTCCCTCTGGAGCCAAGAAGATTGTGCCAAGCGGCTGCAGGGCTATGATTGGTCAGGTTGCAGGTGGGGGTCGTACAGAAAAGCCTCTACTCAAGGCTGGTAATGCCTACCATAAATATAGAGTGAAGAGGAACTGCTGGCCTAAGGTCCGTGGTGTGGCTATGAATCCTGTGGAGCATCCTCATGGTGGTGGTAACCATCAACACATTGGTCATGCCAGCACTGTCCGCCGTGATGCACCACCTGGCCAGAAGGTTGGTCTTATTGCTGCAAGGAGAACCGGTCGTCTACGTGGTCAAGCTGCTGCTACTGCTTCCAAGGCAGATAAAGCTTAATGAGATAAATCTTGGACTCGTTTGTTTGAACGTCCTTTTTACCATTTTCTTTTGTTACTGGAGTGTTAAGACCCATTAAAGTTTTGTCTTGAAATTAGGAGTAAGGGTTGTCTCTTGTCTATGGATATGACTGAAATTCTTGGAATTTCGATGTGGCGTTTATATTCTTAGTACTTGATATTAAGTTGCTATTCTATTGCGCTTACAATATTTTTTCTGTTCTGTTAGAATTTTTTCGTAGAAGCTATTTGCAGTGGAAGTATCTCAGTTGCATGGGATGCTCAGTTTGCAGCACCTCTCCGTCGTCACCGTGGAGAAGAGGTCCATCAAGTAATGAAAGTTTAGAGACATCAGCTAGTCTATTTTGATTAGCTTAAAAATTTTGCACTGTTGCCTAGTCGCTCTGTTGTTATTAAGGGAGAGTAAACAAACTCTGAGGTCAAGCTATGTAAACAAGTTTTCTGCACAACCCATCAAGCCTTAATTTCATAATGAGGCAGAGCAATTCTCCTACTGGGATTGGAGTGCGATTAGTACGTTTGTCCAAGAGGAACACCAAAAAAATCTTGTTTTCATATCATTACATTAATCAGAGACGAAGAACGATCCGTTAATGTCTCTCGATAAAAAGAGAAATCGATAGCCCTTCAGAAGTTTGATCAGCAGATATTAAAAAAGGTGCATATTGAAGAAAACTTTGATTGAGCTTAACACTTCGCTTCAACATTCGATTGAATTTGCTCACAAGAATATACACGTAAATCAATCACATTTCTCCTCTTCCGCAGGCAATCTCAAATTATATCTATCAGAATCTTTCGACTGGGACGCCGCCTCCACCAGCTTCTCCGCGTCCTCCCTCCTCGATTCCTTACTCAACCCGTCAACCACCTGTTGCAATACTTCACTGTTGACGCGGCAGCTTTGGTGAACACTGTCATTCGCCAATTTGAAAGCTAAATCCAATTCACCTTTTTCGCAGAGGTAAGGGATAAACATCTCAAAGGTCCGCCAGTTTGGGGTTAATTCGTTTGTAGCTAAATCTGTAAAGACCCTCCTCGCCTCCTCTATATTCCCATCAGAGCAATGAGCTTTAATTAACCAGTTGAAACTGAAGATATCTGGCTTCAATCCTCGACTGCGCATTTCGTCGATCAACTGCAAAACGTCCGCACTCTTGCCCTCCGGAGCCAAAGCCTGCATCTTTTCGTTGAAAGTAACCACATTGGGACTGATATTACACTCTTCCATCTTCGCCCACAATTTCTCCGCGTCTGGAAACCGATTGGCACCATAGAACCCATGTAAAAGGGTATTGAAAGTGATCACAACGGGCTCCGCACCCTTGGCTTCCATTGTCACCAGCACCGAGAGAGCCTCATCCAAAGAACCCATCTTACAGTAAGCCAAAATCAATATATTGTAAGTGATACGATCAGGTGCTATGGACAATTCCGACGACAACTGCTGAAAAAGCTCGGGAACGTTTCCGTGAAGTCCAGAGTCTATTGCTGCAGATAAAAGGGCATTCAAGGACTTCACGGTTCGCGGGCAGTTGAGCTGAACCAATTCGTCGAACAGTTTGCGGGCTTGATCGAACATATGGGACTTACCGCATAAGGTAATGAGACGGACAGCGAAGCCCTCGCTGGTAATATCCCGGTACTTTTTGTGGGCGTCGACAATTTGTTCGATGGAAGAGAATCTCTGAGCTGCGGCGAGACGGCGGAAGGTGATCTCGTAGACGCGGTGCTTGCATCGGAAGCGGTACGTCTCCGAGGAGGTCAAGAATTTCTGCACAACCTGATCAAGGTCGCGCTCCTTCAAGATGTTATCGACCATTTTGCTGACGACAGTGGAAGGCGAAGATGTTCCTGCGGAAGAGGGGGATAAGGAGATGAAGGCAGAGGAGAGGCGATTGGCATTGCGGAGAAGACGAGAGGGTGCGAAAGACCCCATTTTGGGAGGAGTTGCCGGGAGAACAGTGGTTTCGGAATGGAGGGACCGTGAAACAGGGTTTTGAAACGGAGGTTTTAGGGTTCAAGCCCTGGGTCTTTGTTTTGAGTCTTGATTTATCCAGGAGATGATTTGAAGGAGAATGGCTCGTGGACCGTGGCACGTTGTGGGCTTATTGGACAGTCCAAGTGGTCTGAACGTTACATGAACATAAATTTGGTAATCCAAAGAATGGACTTCTTTCTTGGAGTGAAGCGTCGGCACAACAGCTTAAGCAGTAATCATTGACCGGCAGTAAATAACCTCGTGATTAACTGTGCATGCATTATTATCCTAAATCGTATTTCTTCGGGAATTTTAGGTTATTATTTAGTTTTTAAACATAATAATACAAATAACCAGCTTTTTTGACCGGTCAACTCCACTTTTATACGGTCAAAGGTGACACTTAATGGCAGCTCTTTAAAACATCACCAAACCCCCTAAAGATGACAAGACAATGAAAATGGTAACATTGGCTATGAAATAATGAAACTATAAATGCAGCCTATGGAACAAAAGGCATAAAAATTCAATTATAGTAGGTTATATTTGAATTTTAAATCCTCCATAACAGAAAAGGAAATGAAATGGAGGAAGATGGTACAGGTACCCACGAACAGCAATCTGCAGTTCTGCAACCAGAGTCGACGAACGAGCTTGGTTATCACTAACACGGCAAGAGAAATGGTAACTCTCATTAATCATGGGAAGCTCAGTAGGTGAGATACGATGGTTCTGAAACGTTTCAAACCTCAGCGGCCAACGCAAGTGATCACATCTAATACTGTCTACTCAGGCCGTCTTCAGCGACCAATTCCTATACAATTTGCACGAGCTGTAGTTCGTTGAATGAAACATCAACTGACCAAGAAAGCCCCCCCCCCCCCCCCCCCCGTCTATAAATCGTATTGTAGACCATAACCGGCCCATGATGCAATTGGTTTTCTGCTCCAGGGAATGGCATCCATTAGAACTCGTTACTCTTCTTATCATTTAGCTGGAGATTCATGGAAGAGGAGGGATGTGTCGGCAAAAGCTGAGCAAAGGTCTCTTGGCCTGGACTGGGTGAATCGCCCATTTCATTACAACAGCATCTCCCTCAAGCTGCAATCGCCTCAGCAAGTGTTAACTCTGGTGCGGTTTATCTTGTTTCTTGCTGAAGCTTATAAACTGTTGACTAGCTTCTCCTCTTTTCTTTTTTTATTCTTTCCTCCTGCTTCTAAACTGTGAATAGCTCTCGTCTAAACGCACGTTGCTTCATATGTTTTCGTAGATAGAGGGAGCTGATGACAGCGCAACGAGAATTGTCCAACTGAAAGAACAAGTTAGGCGGTCTCTGAGAAGGAACAGGCCCGCTAGTGCTCTGCAGTTAATCGATACCCTTGAGAGACTCGGGATTGCTTATCATTTCCAAGAGGAACTTGATGAGATTTTGCAAGAGTCTGTAGCTAATAAGGGAGATAACCATGAAGACATCTTGTTCACCTCTCTCCGCTTCAGATTGCTCAGACAATACGGCTTCGATGTTTCACCAGGTAGCTCATGCTCTGGGAAAACCGTCCACCAGTCTAAATTTTCTGTCATTGACTTCGTTACTGCTCGCCCCTGAGCTTCTCGAACTAATGTCTGTGCTTTATGAAAACCAGATATTTTTCGAAAATTCATGGATACGAAAGGAAACTTCAATGATGCCCTGTGTAAAGATTCTTGGGGGATGCTTAGTCTATATGAAGCTTCTCACATGGGTACAGATGGAGAAGATATTCTGTCTCTGGCCATGGAGTTCTCAACGGGGCATCTCAAAACGTTAGCATCATCAGTATGGAGACCAGCTGATAGCCTTCTTCAGGGAGAAATCACAACGGCCCTGAAGGTTCCCAGGCATATGAGGATGGTGAGAACGGAATCTAGGCGCTACATTGAACAATGGATAGAGGAAGCTGGATTCAACAATCTAGAGCTCCTAGAGCTTGCAGCCTTGAATTTTAACATGGTTCAATCGCTGCACCAAAAAGAAGCAGTACACATGATAAGGTAAACTACTTCTAAATCGATTCAGCCTTGCAATGATCATCAGGTTCAGGGAAAGCGAGTACAGATGAGCCATTGATATTGAAAGGTGTAAATTATAGTTTGTATGTTTAGAATTTAACGAGTTTTTATGTCTGATCAGGTGGTGGGAAGAACTGGGTCTGGCTCACAAGTTGAGTTTTGCTCGAGATCGGCCACTGGAATGCTACTTATGGACTGTGGGGATCTTCTGGGAGCCGTGCTACTCGAACTGCCGTACTCAGTTAGCGAAAGCCATAGCTGTTTTACTGGTCATTGATGATGTTTTTGACATACAGGGATCAATGGATGAACTAGTCCGCTTCACAAGCGCGATACAGAGGTTGGCTTTTGGCTTCCATTACAGATCCTCTTTAGCGATTTATATATTAAATCAAACCAACCATGGTTCAAATAAGCTTTTCTGATATTTTCTTGATCAATGCTTAGATGGGATCTTTCTGCGATGAACGAGCTCCCTGAGTACATGAAGATATGTTACATGGCGCTATACAACACCACCAACGAGATCGCTTACAGCTTCCTCAAAGAACATGGTTGGAACATTACTGATCGACTAAAGCGAACGGTGTGTATGGCGTGGCTTTTCTCCTTCACTAGCCACTTCGAAAACTCTTCTGTCAACTCATAAATCCAGATTTTTATACTCACTAATGTATCTTTAACACAACTGATGATCATGTGTCTTTGAATATGCAGTGGGCAGACTTGTGCGAAGCTTTCCTCGTTGAAGCAAGATGGTTTTCTGAGGGAAAAGTGCCTCCTTTAGAAGATTATTTAAGGAATGGAGTTACTACTGGGGGAACTCACATGGCTCTCGTTCATGCTTTCTTTCTCGTAGGAGAAAAAATTACAGACGACACTGTAGGATTGATGGAGCCATATCCTAAATTGTTTACTTCCGCAGGCAGGATCCTCAGGCTCTGGGACGATCTGGGAACATCCAAGGTCAGTCAATTCGAACACCCCCAGTCACTGTTTAAGCCCCGTATTAATGGCGGCCAGTAGAAGATTTAAAAGCCGTAACTATTTCAGGAAGAACTTCAGCGAGGAGATACAGCTTCTTGCTTAGAATGTCTGAAGAAAGACTACGGTATTTACGGGGAAGAAGATGCGAGGAAACACGTACGAAAGCTCATTCAACTGGAGTGGAAGGAGCTCAACAAAGAATTGTACTCTCCGAGTCCTTTGCCGTTGTCCATTACTAGAGCTTCCCTGAACCTCGCAAGAACCGCTCAAGTCGTTTATCAATCCGGGGACGATGATAGATGTTCAAGTGTTGACGACCATGTTTCATCTCTGCTCGTGAATCCCATCGACCATGGGGGCTTTTGAAGCACTAAAATGAAGCTATTGGTCCTAATCTTGTATCATCTCAACTTCGGGTTTTGTCGGATTTTGATATATTAACGTGAAATTGTCGATGATCTAATTCCGTTGTTTCGTTGTCTTAATCCACATTTTGGAGTTAGTGTTATCATACCTGGACCAGATGTCTTTTTGTGCCATCAAAGCGAACAATTTTCGACCTATATTCAAGTTTGGTTTGATCTGAATACTTTGAACTCGAATTCAACCGTGAATTTAAAATTGGAATCGAACTCGAACCCAAAATTTTTAACCGAGTTTGAGTAGGTTCAAGTTCCAACCTACTTTTAAAATTAAAAAAATAAATAAAAAAATATTATAATGAACTTAGTACGATTGAACCGCAAACTATCACATAGGAGTCTAAGAAATAGCAAACACCTCCATCAATAATGTTTATTTCATTGGCAAACAACAACATTAGATGTTGAGGAACCCAAAAGAGTTAATGATCGATTATTTTTTAAGTTTGAGGTAAGTAAGAGTAACTACCAATCAATTAAAGAAGGAATTGACGAGACTAATTAGAGTAAAGGGTATTTTTATAAAAAAATATATTCTAACCTCACGAACTAATAAGCCGAACTTGAAAAATCTAGAGTTTGACTTGTTATACTTAATGAGCCTTATTTCAAGTTTGAGTTCAAGTAAAAACTAATTGGGTTCCATCCCCAATTTTCTCATATAATGGCTATCAATATTATGTCATATTTATTGATGACTTTACTTGTTATACTTGGTTTTATCCTTTCAAATCCAAATCAGATGTTTTCCATGTTTTTTTTTTTTAAAATCTTGTTGAAAATCATTTGGAAACTAAAATTAAATGTTTTCAATATGATGCTGGAGCGGAACACTTCTCCAACCAATTTATGGTTTTTTTTACACAATTATGGCATAATCCGATTTGTTTCGTGCCCCAACACCTCTGAATAGAATAGTGTCTTCGACTTTCTCCGATACTGTTCATATGATTGATAGGCTGTGTGAAGATTTCTTTTATGTTTTGAACTTCGTGGAAGTAAGCAAGGGTGAAATTGATGCCTTCTAGTTTTTTTGGCTTCTCGTTTTAGGGTGAAAAGGTTGTAACATATATATGCTGATCGAAAATCCATTTGGTGCAAGATATGTGAAACGCTATCTCATCGCACCAAATGACTTTTCGTAGTGGATTAGCCGGTGTAAGAGTTGATAACCATCTTGCTTCTTTTTGCTTATGAAAGAAAATTATCCCTAGGTTAAATTTTTAATTATATTTTCTAAAATGGTATTATCATAACATAATAAAATATTACTACCCTTTAATGTCAATTTCTTAAGTTAATAATAATAACAGTTAGCTAACTGGAAAAAAAATTATATTGTATGAAAATGTGAACAGTAATTCATGGAACTGCATTAAACTAATAATTATAGAATTTAATATTTTAAAAATAATTATTGTGGAAAATACATATTAAATAAAATCTCTAACGCACTAAACCTTATGGCAATTCCTAATCAGGATTGTTAGAAAAAACGAATACTATCACATCAGAAGTTGAGATTTTTTTGCCAATATAAATTGTATCAAGGGTCATTCGCATACTCGATGAAAGGCTCCATGAATCTCGCCGAATGAAGCAGGCGCTGGTGGTTTCTAGATTTGAAGACACTGACACGATTAGTTTCAGTACAGCCGAAGAAGGGGTAATTGTTACGAACTAGAAACCGCAAATCCAAAGCCTCGTCTGTCAAAATTCTGGTGTTTTTGTTACTGGGCAGTCCGAGGAAGAGGTACAACATGACGCTCTGTTGTTTCAAAGGACAGCGGCTTCTTCTGAAATACCAACATAGTAGCTTCTTCTGAAATTCTCCTTTTGGAATCTAGTAGATTTTTGCTTAAATGCGTATGTGAAGTTTGAACCCCTTTTTGTAACAAGGAAAGGGTCATATTTGTTGCGTCGCGAAAGATCGACTTCCACTGGTGAGATAATGAAACGAGGATACGAGCCGAGCGCGTCCACTTCTGTTGAGCCACCTCAATCTCGACTTCGGTTGAATCCGCCTGGTAATTTCAGCGGTGCCCCAATCCATTGAATTTTAATTTGGGGATTTTTTTTGTTGACGCAAGTTGCTTATTATTCTTTCTTATTTGTTTGAATTGTTGTTTCTAATTCTTTCCTTTATTAAAAGGGTATAAAAACTGGATTTTTTTTCTTTTATGTATGCGGGGGATGAATTGCTGCATATCCTCTTTCTTTTTATAGACTTGCTCAGAACCTTGACTTTGTTTTAGGAGACAGTTCATTTTTGGATGACGACAGTTCGGAGAATTTAGCTCGAAGGGTTGCCGAGCACTATAGTGCTAGGTCAAATCAATCTTTGGAAGAGCGAGAAGCGAGTCCTATTATTCATTTGAAGAAGCTCAATAATTGGGTATCTTCCATCTCACTCTTTTCCAGCTTACTATCTATGCTGTTATGAACTGTACATTATAAGAAAGAATTGTTAATCTCATCAACAAACATTGTGTATTCTATGGAAGAGAATTTATCGTGTTGATGGAAATAGTTTTAACCAGCATCTGACATATCTTCTTAGGGTTTACGAGCTTAATTGCTCCAATCCTCCCAACTTGCATTGCTTTTAAGAAGTTAAAGTTTGGCATTTTTAATATGCTATTGGTTGTAACTGTTATAGGTTTATTTCATTCAAAGAAGATAAGGAGTTTATTATTTCATGAATCTGCTTAAAATATTGGTTATTTACTCGAATCTTATCAAATATATACATGGACCTGGATGCACTTTCCTGTGAAAATCTCGAACTTTATGTGATCTCTTCAAAACACTGTTTCTAATGCTAGGAGTTATGTGATTGGCTACCCTGAAAAGGAGCGTCCTACTGTCTGCTTCAAAGTTTTTCTTGCATGGGTATCTTATGTCTGAACACTTTAATCTTCCTGTTTGTAGGATATGTAAAGTATCAAATGTTGTACACATACATGTATTTTATGTTTCATACAGAAGCTTTTTAAATTCCTTATATTTAAATCACGGGTTCTTCTTATGAATCCACAGATCAAAAGTGTCCTAATTCAACTTTATACTCGGAGGGGGGATTCTGTTCTTGATCTTGCTTGTGGAAAGGTATTTAAAGATAATGATGTTTGTTTGTCACTGATTTATATATAAGCTGTTCTAGTATTGCAACCCAGGTTTAAGCATAATGTGAACTGTTTCCTTGAACATAGTTAGCTGGATAGATCTAACTATTAGAATCTGGCCCTAAATGAGCTCTGGCAGGAAATTACAATTAAACATCTGTAGGTGTCCAATTTCATGCACTATGAACCATCAGATGCTTCCACTTTGACTATGTGATACCAGACGATTATTAAACCTTTAATTCTTTGTTTGTACCCCTCACTGTGTGTTTCTAAAACATATCTATCTTTACCATGTTCCTAGGAACTTTTTTTTTTTTTTCTTGGCCTCACAACATCATTGTTCTTAACTTACCTGTACTCAAAGTTTCTCCATACTTTCAGCCTCTCTCTCTCTCTCCACTCTTAATTGAGCATCGCTAGATCCTGACTGAGGATTGTGTTCAAGCTGTTTAGTGTAGGATAAAATCAGTGAATGCCTTTTACTGTTGAAACAGGCGAATTATCTTTTTATTTAGATGTTCTTTTTATTATTTATTCAGGGTGGTGACTTGATCAAGTGGGACAAGGCAAAGGTTGGATACTATGTTGGAATTGACATAGCTGAAGGCTCGGTAACTTGCTTTCTAAAATATCTCTTGCTTTTATTGTTTTTTTGTTGTTTTGGAACGGATTCTCTTTCCCATAATTGCTTGTTGTAGACCTTGCACATGCATGTGCAGAGGAAGAATAAAGAATGTAATTAATTTTTTTTTCCTGAAAGAAGCATATAATGAAAATGAGTGACCATGTGCCAAGAATCAATGCACTGTATTTCCTTTTAATCATAATTTGAATTTTTTGGTAATTTCTGGTGACATGGATGTCTCATTGAAACTTTTTTGCTTACCTTGTCCATTCCCTGTTTGTGCAGATAGAAGACTGTCGAACACGCTACAATGGTGACACTGACCAGAATTTGCGCAGAAGAAAATTCACTTTTCCTGCACGCCTTATCTGTGGTGATTGTTTTGAGGTAAGCTTTTTATGGTGTATCACTGAGATTAAATTGATGAACTTATATGAAGCTTTGTCAACTAGGGCTTATTCCCTCATACATGGCAATCTATTTGGTCGTGTGGTTGATGGTGCTATTTTGCTGTGTCCAACAATTCTACCAATGGCTAACAAGAATTTGTTCCCTGGAGGAATACATGGGAAACAGATGCCATAAAACCTAGTCTTGAGTCATTTTCTATATTGAAATGGAGAAGATGATCCTTGTAACTGATCAACATGGTTTGTTTATTCTTTTGAAGAAGAAGAAGAAGGAATAAGTGGGAACACTAAAATCAATTTACCTGTCCTCTGACATTCTTTCTCTGATAATCTAGAGTGGAAAAACATAGAAGCACTTAATATGGGTGTCCATGGTTGATTGATTGACTGCTTATTGAGAATAGACCGTCAATGTCCGGGCCAAATTCTTGATTCCCTTGATTACAAACAGTCATGTATTTCACATTTTGCAGTTTCATTGTCTTGCCTCTTGTTAACATATTGTCTTTTTAAATATGAGTTTAGTCACTATTCCTTCTCTTCCGACCTTCTACCTTCATGTATTGTTTCAAAGGTTTGAAGTGGTTTCTGCTGACTTTCCAAACCTTTATGCTTTTTTTCGGTAGAATAGATTGAGTTCATTATCATGAATTGAGGGTCTTCCAAATCCTGGATGGCATGATTCTGTAGGGATAACAATAGTTGACAGGTAATTCTTTAAATCCTAACCTATGGGCGTGTTAAGGATATTTACATTAGACAGGTTACCACACCAGTGATTTCAATTTATTAAAATCGACAAAGTAATTATATGGAAACTTATTTTTCATAGCAGAATTTAAAGGCACTTCTTTTGTCCTCAGATCCAAAACTTTTGCTTCTTAAGCCATTTTGAGTCACTGTGCTCATTTTGCCTTCATTTTCAGTTCACATCTCAAAGGCTTCTGCACATCAAAATTATCATGTAATAAGGATGCTAAAAATGATACTCCACTTGTAGATTTGGGAGAAAGTTATCTATGTTCCCACCAAATTCCATTTGTTTCATACTCCAAAAATTTATACTTGCTGCATCTTATCATCTTACTACTGTGTTTTCATTTGTTATTATATGTGGCGGTGAATCTCAGGTTCAACTTGATAAAGTTTTGGAAAATGATGCACCATTTGATGTATGCAGTTGTCAGGTGAATTTCCCCATCTTTCCTAGGGTGTGTACTTTTGTAGGGCCTAGCAGATCTGGGCTTCATATGAGGCTTGATTGTCTTTCAGGAGGTGAGATTGTTGCAATTAGAACTAATAAATAGAAAAAATAATGTAAAACATCTGCTTTTATGCAGTTTGCTTTGCACTATTCGTGGTCAACGCCAGCACGTGCTAGGCGAGCCCTTGCAAATGTATCAGCCTTACTTCGTCCTGGAGGCACTTTTATTGGAACAATGCCAGATGCTAATGTGATTATTAAAAAGCTCAGAGAGGGTATTTAACTCATTCGATACTGTCCCTTGTGCTCTCTTTCTCTCTCTCTCTCTCTCTCTCTCTCTCTCTCATTCCATATGTTGTCAAATGGTAGTCATAGTGTCGGGTAGTAGTTTATATCCATTTCAAAAATAAGAATGAGAAAAAGAAAAAAAATGTCTATAGGTTATCCTGCAAGATTCTGTTATAGTTTTACTATATGTAAGCAATGAAAACTACAGAAAAATGCATTGTGGGACTACTGGTTTTTTTATCTACCCACATAGTATCTAAGATTAGCATTGTTGTCATTTATTGAAAATTTAAAAGCCAAGCATTGTGTGCATATAATTCTTATAGTTGATTTATAAGCTGTTCATGGAAGGATGACATGATGCAAATGTGCTGCATCAGTTGTGGTGTAAAATGCCATCTGTTCTAGTTGTGAAATATAATCTCATTGTGAACTCAAAGTTGGAAAAGATAAATTCTGTTTATGGAGCTATTGTCTATGCTTTACACCTCTGCCACGTGGCAGAATTGCTAACTATTCTTTTTCTTAAACAGCCCTTGTCCTGATCTCAGACTCTCTCTACTTGCGTCTCTGCAATAAAAAAGAAATTTTTTCCAACTTCACTAGGTTAAATAATTTAGACATGTGGCTGTTAGATGTTACATAATTTGAGGTGAAATTTTCTTATAACTTCAACAGATCTTGAGCTACTCTTTTGTATTGGAAAATTAATTGAAGTGGTATAGCTTTTCTTGCAGTATGTTCCTGAATATAGTAAAATGGCTCATTTATGACTTATTAGGGTTTTTTTAAAACTTTTAAAGAAATTATCAAGATAAGTTCTGAGAATTCATGTACGAGTACTACTGCTGTTAAATTGCATGCAATTTTTTGCATTTATTTTTTAACTGGAATCTACTTCTGCAATGTGGGGTCCATTATGACATTTGAAACCCTTTCTGTGCTTTGGTTGTGCAGCTGAAGGTCTTACATTTGGAAACAGTGTGTATTGGATTTCTTTTGATGAGGAATACTCTGAAAAGGTTAGGTCTAATTGCTGTACTTTTCTTTGAGTAATATAACTGTTGTATGATTGACCCTGCAATCATTTTTCAAGCAATAAAAGGTTTGTCTCCCTTTCTGTGTTTTTCAGAAATTCAAGTCATCTAGTCCATATGGGATCAAGTACAAGTTTCATTTAGAGGTGCTGTATGGGGTGGAAATGATTTCTACTTTGCTGTAATTTCATGCTATATTTGGTTTAGCATATACCCGTATATTTTGTTTCTCAGTCCGAATGATTGGTGCAGGATGCTGTTGATTGCCCTGAATGGATTGTTCCTTTTGATGTTTTCAAAACATTGGCAGAAGAGGTATCTATTGCGCTCTCAAGTTATTATTTGCTAGAATTGATGACCTTTCTTGTATTCATTCTTTATATAGTCATAAAACAAATTGAAACCCTAGATGAACCCCCAAACTGATAGTACTTAATTTTCGTTGGCATGCTCTCCTTATGGTTTGGAATAGGGGGATGCAACATAGGTAACTTAAATTACAGCCCAAAGAAATGGTTCATTTTTCTAAATTGTCTCCTTATGCAGTACGATTTGGAGCTTGTCTTTGTGAAGAACTCTCATGAATTTGTAAACGAGTACTTAAAAAAGCCTGAATTTGCCGAGCTTATGCGGAGATTAGGTGCATTGGGTGATGGAAACCAAGGTCAGAGTAAGTTAAAACATTGTATATGCTCCTTTCCTTGCTGGCAGACTGGCTTTTGAACTTAATTTTGACCGGTGGAGTTTTACTTCTTACTGGAGTAAAGTGCTCGTACCATGTATTTGCAATTTTAATTACCCAATGCGGATCTTCCTGAAGGTTCACCACCGTTGTCTGAAATGTAGGCACATTATCACAAGATGAATGGGAAGTTGCCTACCTCTATCTAGCCTTTGTCCTGAGGAAGGTAACACTCATAAACTTGATTATCGTTCCATCTGTATATGAGACCTGGCATGTTGTTGTTGCTGTTGGACATGAACAGAAGCTGTAACGCACATTGAAGCTGAATTTATCTCTGTTGCAGCGTGGGCATCCAGACCCATGTCGAAGGAGCAACAAGAGCAACAAGGGACAGATGCAGATTACAAAGGATGACATCATGCATCTCAACGAAGAACCATGAGCAGTTTCTTCCCAGCCAATCTCCAAAAAACAGGGATCGCCTCACCATAATGAATGCCAAAGCAGCGTAAAGTCGCCATCTTTGCCTGCACTATATGTTGAAGATGGTTTCTGAAGCTGAGCCTGAAGTTAGGTTTGGCGGGAGGCAGTGAGAATGGCGCAAGTGCAGCAGAGAAGAATTCTTCTTTCTCAAACACACGATAAATAATTTTTTCTTCATGCAAATCTGGGAAGAACGTACTGTGAGATTTCGTTAGACTACGGATATTTAAGAAGTGTTTTATTTCTTTGGCTTAATACAAATACTATTCTCTGCTTCGTCTCCCATTGAATCTTCTCCAAAGGCAACAGAGGCAGAGAGAGACAATTGATCACACCAAGTGCTGTTTCTGTGACTAGAGTGATGTGATACGACACTATGCCAAGAAAGCTTTCTTACAATTAAAGTCATCACCGAGGATAAGATGGCAGGAAGACTGATTGACCTTATGCACCAGATACTCTTTTTTAACCAGTGACAAATAATTCAGGCAGGAATCACTTGAAACTAGGAGATGAGCATTGAAATTCAATTCAACCACAGTCCGTAACACAAAGGGGCAGACATTAAAAAAGACGAAACTCGCAAAAGCACAGACGTCACAGTACACTTCTCTCTCTGATTCGTTTTATCCCAGCTTGTGGGTTCCATACTTCCATTAACAGACAAAGAAAAGAATAAAACTACAGAGCTGTCGAAATCAAAGGGCGAGGCCCGTGAGCCTCCTCCTCCCCCCATGCGACGGCCGCATGGAAGAAAAGATTCACGTGCGTCGGTGGCGTCACCATTGGCGAATTTCGTCGGCATTAGCGACAAGACATCGGCGTCAACTTGCGGTGCCTCTGGGTTTTCATATTCTGTCTCTCCTTTCGGGAGTCTGTTCCCGGACCGAGACACCGGACGCGAAACCCCGAATTCTATGCGCTCTAGTTCAGGGTCGGGAACGGTCTGCATATGATAAGGACGTCCGTGCAGGAAATCATGGAGAACAGGTTTTCCCTGCGAAAAAGTCACCAAACCAGACAACACATATATATATAAGAAATAAATAGTATACAGTGCATGCGAATGTACAGTGCCGTCTCCGGGGCCCTTCGCCATTGCCTGCAATTAAAAATGACAGGTCTCACGCTGCAACTACTACAGTAAGAATGAAAAAGGAGAGAGAAAAAGCGAAATCAGGAATCATAATAAAGAACCAGATAAAGTTTAGTGGTGCTCGAACACCAATGATGCATCCAAAAGAAGAAGCTTTTTATTTTCAATCTGCTCAACAGTTAATTTGAGTTGCCAGCCCATAAACTGATTTTGATGGAACCAACTTTGAGGCGGCTTTCTCTTAAAAATTTTAAAAAAGAAAACAACTTTAAGGCAGTGGAACGAAGCTCTCGATTTTTACCAACGTTGAATTTGACAATTAACACCGGCATTTATCCCATTCACGAGCTTCACAGGAGTATAAGAATCGGACGCCTCCAAATTATATAAGAGCATGGTAGCACCCACTAATCTCAACCACCACAATTATAGAGATAAAGAACAGCATCTAATTATAAGGCACACCGTTCGAGGAAGGGAAATTTTTTTCTCCTTCCTGTGAAAGATTTGGGATGTATTATAATTACGTGAAATATTAAAGAAAAAAGTAAAGCGAGATGATTCGAAAAGAGAGAGAGAGAGAGAGAGGGGAGAGTTAGCTCCAGCTGGCTCCTGTGGTCACCTGACCAGTCACCGAAGCAAAAAAAGCAGAAAGCTCTCGAGGAGCAGCAATGGCTTCAGTGCCCTTTTCCTTTCATTGTTTTTTCACTGAGGAGCGGCTAGTACTGGTTACTGACAAGGGTAGCTCGGGACCAGCTGTAGATGCCACGATCTGTCCTGCAATTGGTCCAACCACTGTCCTGTAGCTATTCAAAGGGTACAGAAACGCCCTTTCAGTCCAGCAGGCGCCAGCTAAGGGGACGTGGCAACGGCTACTTCTTCCCATCTTTTTTCGCTTCTCTCGAGTACTATACTGATGACATGGATTTTTTTATTCCTATGTGGCATTCGAGAGCTCGTCTCCCTGTCTTATGCTCTTCCCCTTCGCGGCTATATAAAGGCAGTGGTGAGTAGCAATGTAGCTCGGTGAGTGTTAACTGAGAACAGAGGTGTCCGCTTGTTAGGTTTGGTACCTCCTGACTCGCTAATGGCGTCCTCGTTCATTTACTTGATTACGGTTTTCTTTCTCTCAGCGTTCCTGGCAGTGATGGGTTCTTCGAGATTCGATGAACTCTTCCAGCCCAGCTGGGCTTTGGATCATGTTACGTATGAAAGCGAGGTCTTGAAGCTCAAGCTCGATAATTATTCTGGTAAAGTTCGTCGCCTCTCATTCATTCGGGTCATCTCTTGTAGTACAGAGATTTTCCTTTTTTGCCTGGTTCTGTTTTCTGTATCGTTGTTCGTGTATTTTCCTCTTATTTTCACGTTCATCTTTATTCCATGTCGATTGGATGTTTGTTTGTATGAAAGATACATTTGCTCGTTTTGTTGATCAAGCTTTTTCCCGCTGTTTCAGGTTCCGGGTTCTCTTCCAAGAGTAAATACATGTTCGGGAAAACCACGGTTCAGATAAAGCTTATCGAAGGAGACTCTGCTGGAACTGTTACGGCTTTTTATGTAAGTAGAGTTTTTCAAATTAAGCTTCTAATGAATCTCTTGTCTGATTATATGTTCTGATTACATTTTGTTTTACCAACCAGATGTCATCAGACGGACCTACTCACAATGAATTCGACTTCGAGTTCCTCGGCAATACAACCGGCGAGCCTTACCTGGTTCAAACGAACATCTACGTTAACGGCGTGGGAAACAGAGAGCAGAGACTGAGTCTCTGGTTCGACCCAACAGTCGATTTCCACTCTTACTCCATTCTCTGGAACCAGCAGCAAGTTGTTTTCATGGTGGACGAGACCCCCATCCGCGTCTACAGAAACAAGGAGAAGAACGGAATACCCTTCCCCAAAGACCAGGCAATGGGCGTCTACAGCTCCATATGGAACGCCGACGACTGGGCGACGCAGGGAGGCCGTGTGAAGACAGACTGGACTCACGCCCCTTTTTTCTCCTCTTACAGAGGCTTCGAGATAGATGCCTGCGAGTGCCCATCTGTGGCCTCCCCCGCCGATAACTTCAAGCGCTGCAGCAGTGGCGGCGCCACCCAGTACTGGTGGGACCATCCGGTGATGTCGGAACTGAGCGTGCATCAGAGCCACCAGCTCATCTGGGTGAAGGCGAATCACATGATCTACGACTACTGCACCGACTACGCGCGGTTCTCTGTTTCTCCTCCCGAGTGCAAGGGGCGCTGAGGACAGGAGGAAGAACAAGACCCCACTGGTCTTTTTCTCTGCTGAAAGGACAAATTGCGTTACTGCCATTTGGTGCTTCTGTGGGCTGTACCTTCTGAAAGCTGCTTTTTCCTGTTTACATTGTAAAAATTTAAGGATTACATGAGCTCCATGTTTCTTTTCTGCTTTCCTGTAAGAAATATAAATCTCATTTGTTTTCGTTACCCTCCTTTGCCATTGCCACAGTATATTTCATCGTATCCAGGCAGGTGGGACAGTTTTGAGACTCATCTGAAGAATTATTCTTTTAACTACTAATCAAGCCATTGGGCAAGAGTTCGAGCACCTCTGTGATAGATGCATTTCTCTTTTTTTTCCGTGAACTTAAAAAGAAAAGCAATATAAGCCTTTAGGGGGGAAACCAATCTTGATTTATATAAATTTCACACAACATGAACAGGAGTTTCAAATAATCTTTTTATTATGGCTACCATCATTTAGTTAATTAACAATTATTGATTTAGGTAATGATGCTTGGAGACAGGCCTCATGAAGCAGACTCGATTTACTTTCAAAGAAAGAGAAAAAGAAAAGTAGAAAGAACAATTCCGCTTTATGTTTTTCTGCATAAAAGTAGTAGAATCCTTATTGAAGTATGAGTTCCTCTTAAAGCCTTAAATATCATGATCATGGCTTAGATTGCCAATGCAATGAAGGAGGCTCCAAAGGCTTTGGAGTCTCCCGCTGAGGTCCTTCTTCTGTTCCAATTATATAGTGCAAATACTCAGAAATGCTGGAAACCATCTCAGCCATGTTCTTCATAAACTCAGAGGCATGCTGTTTTCTCCACCTGACTACCCAAATCATGATTCCTCGGTACATCATTTTCTGCCACAGATTCGTCCAGATTCACATCCTTTGCCTGTGTCAAAGCACCTTGAATTAGCAAAACAAGAAGCAATGAGGAGAGAAAAGTGATGTTATTGATGTAGAACAAAGGGGATTGACTTACTAGCATGGTGGGTCCAAAACCTTGTCATTCTTCATTACTGCATCCCAGACATTTTTGTTAGCAGCAAGAGCAGCCACAACATTCTGCAAGCATCAGAAATCCATGACATAATTCAATTAATTTGCAAAAGACTCAAGAAAAAATCAAGAATAAGATGATGCCAGCAAATATGACATATTTTCAAACAGGAATGCTTCACTTGATATTGAAAACTGCAACCAATTTAAGTAGGATTCCCAGACACAGGCTATTGCAGTGGTTGCGGAAACAGGTAATAAAAATCGAAAGAAGAAGAGTGGGGATCATAGCATAGGTATTTGGACACTTGCAGAGAGGAAGCAGGAGAGAGAGAGAAGGGGGGGCATGCTGAATAACTAGAAGGATAAGGATGCTGCAAAGAAATCATCACAATGGACAAACAAAACAGTAATGATCTGAGTTTAACCTTGAATCAAAGCCTTAGAACAGTTTAGACACAAAAGATGTCCACTACAATGACCCAATACAGAGACAACACCAGATACAGAAATATCATACATCCAGCCATCTGTGATTATGCATTGTTCTGAAACTTTCATCTGACTCGGTCATTATCCATGTCTTCTATATATCTCTTTACAGTAGCTCTAGTGGGAACTAACAATCTCATGCTCCAAACAAAGGACTCAATTATCAAATGAACAAAAAGAAGAAAAAATAGAGACGCTAGACACGAAGCATAAACGTACAACTCTGTATTAAGGGCCACAGGAGTCCATTTATGCTACAAATCAATCGCATTAACTCACAAACATTCGGAAATGAAAACTTAATGCAGATGGACAACATCAAACTAAGTAAAATCATAAAATTCACAGCCATCAGAATTGAGTAGATAGAGCCTCGGAAATAGTGGATGCTCAGATATCAGAATTCAACACCTCTTCAGTTGTCATCACATATATTAAAATTAACTAGTGTAGGAAAAAGATTCTACCAAATTGATTATTGACGTTCAAGTATGAACCTTAGCTCCAGGACTCTCTGTAAGCGGAGAATATGCACTGACGATATGCTTCGGCACAGGGGTACTGATTGCATCACTGACTAGTAACAAATGATTTTTGTCATTGAACTTTCACAGACTAAAGGTATCTAATTTGAAGGTCTCTAAATCCCAGATGAAGCTCCAACGAAATTTTGGATTGAAATTTGGTGCCTCAGCCAGACTGCTCGATTCACAAATCGATCGTCAGGAATCACTTTCTACAGGCTTGTAGCTACTGAGACCATTACAAATTAAATGGAACAGGTATAATAAGCGAAGACGATCGTGTACCTGAGGCTGGAAGGGCACAGAAGCATGTTTCTCAGTTAAAACATATCCGTCATAAAAAATAAAATGAAACAAGTTATAATCTCGTTCCCACCTCAATCAAATGAATACACCACCAATGAAGAAACTTTAAAAGACTTAAAGTCTCATGTTTTAGCAAAAAGATGAAATATATCGTACAGACTCTGCTCAAGAGTTCTTCATGCATTTCTCCAGTAAAACTTAAAAGTTATATAAATTAATCAATGTTATCCACCCTTCCCACAAAATATTTAATTTTTCAGATAAATTGTCATCTAGGAGTGAGATAATCCACCAGAATCCAACCAAAAAAAATAAAAAAATTCAATTGTAATAAGACACATACACGAGATTCAAAGGAATTACTTTTCAAGAGCATCTTTCAGGTCGGCAGTAGCGTCTATGGCCTCTTCAAACGTAGGAGCGGGTCCACAGACGAACCCGGGCATCGGATTGACCGAATCGAGAAGCTCGGACTCTTCATCACCGGCAAACACGCAGTCGTCCAGTTCTCAAACCGCCCTCTTAATCACCGGGACATCATTATCGACATGCATAGAGGAACAACTAATCGCCGAAGGTACGCCTGCACTTCCGCGACGGCAGCTGAAGTAACACCCGCACCCGGCCTCGCGGCCTGCCTGCCGATCGTCGCCTGGTCCGGAAACTAATGCCAATGCGACTGAACGCTTCGCACAGCGCTGAGGCTTGCGAGTTTGCCCACCGAACGAGCCGATGCTGCTTCTCCCATCTTCGCCTATTGACGAGGTTTTCCTCCTTCCCAAGTAGACCTCGATGGCTGGATCGACGGAAATGGTGGTGTATGCCGGGTACAGTGAAGCGGACACGTCCGATATTTAGACTATTATCTCGGATAAGCAAAGAATCTGTGTAGCCGTCACATCCGAGTTCGAATTTAAAAATAGGACGAGACTCCGGGGTTTGCAAACAAATCCGGATTTTACTCGGGCTCATCTCGGTCCGCATCCTGAACCCGACTCAGGTTTGTGGGCCGGCTTCGTGCTCGGTTAGGTGGCATCTAATCGTACCAATCCGGAACCTGTTGAACCAAACTTGATTTAAATATTTTGAATTTGAGCTCAAGCTGAGTCATGTCTCAAGCCTAAAATTGTTATCGAGCTCGAGTCCAAAAATTTTAACCGAGTTCGAGTTGAGTTTCGAGCCAAGTTCGAAATTCAACATACATTTAAAAATTTTCAAAAAATATATATTAAATAAATTGTATATAAAATTATGTATATATTTTACATAAAATTGAATGACCTCTACATAAAATTGGGCATAACCTATATATAATACATGTATAAGATTGGGCATGACCTCAACTTAAAATTAGGCATAATCTATGTATATAATACTTGTATAAAATTCAGTATGACCTCTACTTAAAATTAGGCATAGTCTATATACATAATACCTGCATAAACACTCGATAAAATTGTCTATATATTCCATAAACACTCCATGAAATTGTTTATACACTCCAAACACTCCATAAAATAGTCTAAACACTCCATACATCACATAACATTATGAATAAACTCCATATAATAATCAAACACAACAAACTTAAATGAAATATCACTATCAATTTACAATCACCCAAATAAAATCTATAAATCCATTATAAATTTACAAACTATAGTTGTTTATCTTCATGCTAAAAAATAATATACGTTCCTGCATGAGCAAAATCTCCACCTATAACAAAAACAAAAAAATAAAATTAGTTATTGTCCGATAAAAAAATACTCTTCCACTACTAGTTACATAATGTCGTTAAATTATTTCATCGTCAGGTGGCAGAGCAACGGCTGGTGCCGACAGAATTTTATCATCAAGTGGAAGAGCAATTGTATTGGAGGCAGCTGGTGTGGACGGAATTTCAACATCAGGTGGCAGAGCAGCGGTATTGAAAACGGTTAGTGTGGACGGATTGACTTGACCGATGGAAGAGCAGCGGTACTGAAAACAGTTAGTGCGGACAAATTAACTCGTCCGATGGAAGAGCAACGGCACTAGAGGTGGCTGAGGCAGACGGAATTGCATCATCCGAAGGAAGGGCAGCGGCAGGGGCGGATGGAATCACATCGTCTAGATAGGATAAAGAGTTTTTTTTTTTTTAATAAAAAATGTCCTCACTTGTGAAAGTCCACGTGCGAGTTTGCACCTTGCGCACATACATGTGCGGGACGACGCGTCCAAGGGGGAAAATAATTTTCCCCCTTGAACTTAGGTTGTCTCGGTGCTGCCGAGATTGGTGGCGAGGGGACGGGGGGTGGCGGCGCCAGCAAACGGGAGTGGTCGGCACTGTGGCTGGAGGTGCGAATGGTGGCAGCGGGGTTGACCGATTTCGGCGACGACGAGAGAATAGAGAAGGAATATCAGGTGCGGTGCCAATCTGGCTAGGGGCAGTGCCCCCTTCGGGTCCCGAGAGAGACCCTCGAAAATTTTCCAATTCCCTTCGATTCACGAATCGCCGCTCATTAAATTAACGAGCCGACGGGCTGAACTTGGCTTTGGTCGAGCTCGGGCTCAACTTGAGCCGATTTCTGATCTCGAGCTCGACTTAAGCTCAAGAGATAATGAATCGAACCGAGCTGAACTCGAGCAGATCGCGAACCGGCTCGGTTCGAAGCCCACTTGGCATCTATAAATGGGCTTTCCTGTTTGGGCCTTAACGACATCCTATCTACTATTGTCGATTGAAAACATAGATTTCTATATGTCAAGTTTCTTTAGGCTTTTTAGTGCCTTTTTCAAGAAACGTTAGAAAATCATTTTTAATAGAAATAATTATAAAATCGTGTAAAAGGGTATAAATAGGTCGATAATGGTAAAATGAGTATCTTTGTTTCCAATTCCAATTTTCTTTCCGAATAAGTTATGGGTTTTATTAATATATTAGTTTAAATCATATAAACATGATAATACAAAAAAATTAAATTAAATTATAACATCCCATTACACTCATATAAAAACTGGAAACACTGTAAAATTAAAAAATTAATAAAACATATCATAATATTAAAAAAATTATAACCTTTGTTTTTTTTTACATTAGAATGTATTATATAGAACCCGAATAAATGGGTAATCAGATACAAAAACGGATTATTCATATCCATTTGATTTCTAAGTCGAATGATGAATAATTGGGTAACTTGACCCGTCTTAATGAATGGACAAATCCTTTTTAATTAAAAGGGTAAAGTGGATAATCGAGTAATCAAGTTGTTGGAAGATATGATGTAATTAGAGTGTTATTGATATAATTAGTTTATATTTCTTGTCTTTTTTTAATTCTAATTAGGGTGAATGGTATAATTATAATATTATATTTTAATCAGAACCCCATTCTTACTCCTCTTTTCTCCCCCCAATGTGTTAAGTCAATGAATTATGGATGGATTATCGAAAATGAATTTAAGTCGATGATCCATTTCACCCACAAGTGGATGGGTGAGAGTTTCCCGGTGATTTCCAGGAGCAAGAGCGGAGGTCGGGCTTATAACATTGATTAATTGACAGTAATCCTTTTAAACTAGCCTCCTTCTTCAACCAAACCAAATAATTTTACAAGCCAGAGTGGATCATCTCAGAATCCATCATCAATGTAATTAAACGCATCACAAAAGAAAGCGAAAGTTTTAATAATTTGAAGAGGATCAGAGCAGGTCGATACCCGTGTTTCCGATCAAACGGCCATCACTGACATCTCTTCTCACCAACTCGAATCAAGCGACCGTCGACTTAGCATCGTGTCTCTTCTCCTTCAACATTTGACACCCAATTTGCATTCTTGATCCTATACAAAATTGCAGCTCGGTCACTGGTTTGCTTCGTTTCTGAGTAAAGTATTACGCACACGTTCCGACATGCGAAGAGGGGATATAAATGACATACGCAGAAGTTTCTGTACTTCTTCATTGCCAGATTACAGCTTTCTCTGATCATGATTTGTCTGGTAATTAATTCGATACGGGATCCAACAATGGCCCTTTGGATTCAGAGGATGAGACATCGTGTCCGGAGAGTTGAATAAGCACTGTTTTTTGTATCTTGTCTGGCATGGAGCAGAGACTGATCGGATCCCAACACAGGGAAGCTTCCTTGGGCCATGACCATGCACCCGTGTGCTCTGCGGGAAGGCCATAAATATTGGCAAAGAAGATTGGATCCTCACAATCGCAATTCTCTTCCCTTTTATGCATTTTCGCGGCAGATAATAGTCATGTCCCAGATGGCTCGGCTTCTCCTTCTTTGTTTGATCATTGCCCATGCTTTCGCGTGCCTAGCCAGCGCCATTACTGAGAAACATGGACCAGAAGAGGGGACTGCCGTCACTGTAGAGCCACCAGCTTCGAGTGCATTGCCTACTGGGGAGAAAGGAACTGAGACAGGGATTGCAGAAGCACCCATGATAAGGAAGTTTGGGAAGCATCAGCGTTCGATAGACAAGTCTGCTGTTGGAGGAGGCCTTATTCTCGGTGGGCTCGGAACCATGATCCTTGCTGCAGTGTTCTGGTACATAAGGATCACCAGAAGGCAAACTGAGAAGCCTGGCAACCCTGTATGATGTATAGTTCCTTTCATTTGTAGTTTACGGGCAAGCAGGAGATGCAAACGAAACAACCTCGGATTATATCTGTAAAATATCAATTGTGCAGTAGATATGGAGAATGAAGACAGCTTTTTTCTCTCTGCTGATAATTACCCTTTTCGTCAATTTCATCTCTCGACTATTCTTTTCCCCTTCTTCCATCGCTTTCTTCCTTTCATCTTCATACAACCTCTGTATTAAATCAAACGAAGTCTCTACCATTTGAGTAAAATGGAAATCATCAATTATAGGATCTATATTATATGTTTTTGAGAATTTCAATTAATTTACTTTCAACTGCAATTTTTGGTTTGAACGACACTTAGCTCAACCAGATCTCCTGGCAGAGTACTGTAATTGACACAAAAAAACCGAGGCACTAACAAGACAGTCATGAAAATGATGCACTAACACGGATCAGATGAGAGATTCCACCAGAAGTACACCAAGGAAGCATGATCCTGAAGCTCATTCATTGTCGGATAAAGGATAAGCATGGCTTCTACTTTCTGCATATCTAATCTTCTATTCGACCTGACTGTTATCAGTAATGGTGAACTGTTACCTACCGCATAACCATCTTGCTATTTCCTGTTGTCGACCACAGAGGTCAAGCTAGACAGGTTTCTTGGCTGACGAACTGACCACTCTCATTAACAGTGACTGATTAGTGATTTCTCTTCAATCTAAGTTCCGGAAGCAAGAAGGCCATTAAGTTTTTAGCTTGCTACTGCTGTTGTTTCTGCAACAATGGCAGAGTGTCTAACGTTATCCCATACGACTCACTGAATAAATTCATTCTCTGTTATGCAACTCTTGTTTCTCCGTGAGGTCGATTAGGAACAACTCTACTGCATCCTTTTGCAGATTTATCACCACAAATTTGTTAAGGTAAGCTCTCAAATCTGCAGACTTGATTACAGTAGCACAAGATGAGACAGCTTCCCTGTTGAACGGTTATGGAATGACCCTACACATCAATGAAGGTTTTAAGAAGTGGGGAACTGAATGCTCAAAAATCTTCCTCAGACTACCCACAGACACCAATTCTGCTCAAAATTGCTGCAAATCAAGCTCCCAACAGTTAGATCAACGAACCCAAAAACTTCGCGACATGTTTAAGCATTTGTAAACAAAAGGTTGGAGGGAGAGGGAACAGAGTGACAAGCAGTAATTTGCTGTAGAGCTTCTTCTGAACAATATGCACAACGCATAAGGTGACATGAAAGACAGGATAGATTCCTCCTTAAAAAAATTTCTTTACAAGCAGTGATGAAACAGCTCTAGGTGCGTTAGATTTATCTGTAGGAACCCCATCAACACGACGACATCTTGAGGTCTGCTCTGGTAACAGAATCAGACATTATTTTATTTCTGTAGCATGGTATTTTCCTATCAATGAAGCATCATTGGTTATTTGATCTTTCGCTTGCCATTATTTATGGAATCATTGGTTCGGATAACAGGAACTCCCCATGCATCGTGGAAGGGTCATCGTCGTCCTTACAGTAAGAAGCAGATTTCGAGAAGATCGAGTTACGGGTGGAGATGCTGCAAGGCACCGACTTTGTCTCCCTAATCGAAATTTATCTTATTTTATTATGTCGACTGAGTGATTTTATTTTGAAGAAGTTGACTAGGGTTGGAGACCGACTCGGTTTGTTTATTAATTGTGGTGACTTTTTCTCTGCTTTCATTTCGATGTAGAAACAAGTGGCAAATGAAGAAATGTGAAATTCTTTCAGCCACCATCTTCCCCATTATCAATAGTTATGGCGACGTCAAAGATTCAACGCGTTTACAGTCCATTTTTTATCCTTATATCAAATGATGCCGAATCGAGACAGGTCGATGCAGCGGAAGAAAGAAAGAAGAAAGCAGTCAAAAGAGAGTAAAAGAAAGCCAGGGAAGCTTTACCCATTTCCACGAGAATGATAATTTTGAACTCGTGAACAAGATGGGTATGATGGGAAGTGAATTTTACAATTTGAGACGGTAAAACTGAGCTCGAAGATCCAACTGGAAAACACCCATGAATGCATAGTCCAACGGCTCGGTTAAGTATCGCATTAATGGCTTCTTTCTAACGGGAAGACGCGTGAAATAATACCGTGATTCTGTTATTTTCATTGTCGTTTCAACTTTGGATTCTTCGTAATAAGAGCGTTGTGACCGGTGAGATGCTGGGTGAAACTCACAGCTGAGAGGACTCTGAAAATGTCACAGCTGTACGATGGCTCCATCGTCGAAAATGGAGTCTTCAATCGGTAATCTCAGCTTAGTTTAAAGATGGATTATGATGCCCATTGCCCAAGTAGTCAACTTCACCACAGAAGACCCCTACAAAACTGTTCCAGATACCAAAACAGCGACCTGCGGATGCCCACATAAGAGGGGAGACGGGTGGGCGGAGGGACTACGAAATGTTAGCTGTAAATATTAAAATAAAAACACCTAAGACAGTCGCTATAAATTTGTCATATCCGAGTGAAGTTTGAAACCAAGGTGCGGTATTCGAAGTTCAGAAGCTTTTCGCGAGTACCCAGAAAGAGAGGGCCACAGAATGGCTCGGTTTCTTCTCCTCGGCTTGATCTTTACTCACGGTATCCTCTCCCTCGCCAAGGCAGACAAACCCAGATCTTCGACTTTTCAAGCTGAGGCCGTTTCTCCCACTTCAAGTTCCTTGGTTGGCCAAATGCCGGAATCTGAGTCCAAAAGTCCGGTGGTCGCCGAAGTCCCAGGAACTCTACGACCCGTTGATCTGAATCGAGAGTCGGAGAAAGTTTCAAAAGGTGAAGCCGAGAAGGAATCGGAAGAAGAGGCGCATGAAGTTGCAGAGGCGCCGGAGAACCGAAAAATGGGGAAGCACAAGCGGTCGGCGGATAAGTCCGTTGCCGGGGGCGGCGTGATAATCGGAGGCCTTGCGACTGCCATCCTGGCTTCCGTCTTTTGCTACATTAGAGTCACCAGGAGAAAGCATTCGGAGAATCCAGTGTGATACAAACTGGATGTCGGAGCGGACGCCGGGGATGGGGTTTTGGGATCAGTAAGGCCATCCCCCTAGTAAGCTTATACTGAAAAACTTGTAGTTGTATGTATACTGGTTGATTCTTTAATTATATACTCCCCCATTTGGGTTTTCGTAATGTTTTTAGACGATCGAGGAAGGAGATCCACAGGGGCGATCATCGTTTCACATTTTGTCCTTGTATAGTCCAATCTAATCTGTATAACAATTCCTTTTCTGATTTCTCTTAGTTCTGAATTTGACGAAGCTCGCAGAATGGTAGAACTGTCCTTTTCATATTTGTTGTATACTTAAAATCAATTTTACTTCCGGTTCTAATTAATTCATCATAACATCTATCTCAAAGGGCAAGAAGAAGTTGGAATTGATGGCTGGAACGAGTATGATGATTCGTCTACTCTTAAGAATGAGAAAGGTTCTGAAAATAAAGTTTCAGTGAAGTGCTTGACATTTGAGATCCTAGACAAGATAAAATCAATAAAACCAAAGATTTGTCATTGATTCGTTACATTTATCTAATTTCTCTTCACTTTTCTAAAAACAGAAAGAGTGAAGAGTCTCTTCCCCTTTATATCATTTTGTCGATTATTTAAATATATATGTTATTAAATAAGCAACGAGGTTGGTGATTCTCACGAATTACTGCCTGGTTGTGACAGCAGAAAATTAGCTGGGAAGGCAAAAACAGAGACTTGATTTGATACCCTTTGAACCCTTAATAAGCCCACGAAACCATCATCCCCGTTCAAAACCAGTCTTCCATGGCTGATTTGCTACATGTGTGACAGAAGTCGGCGAATGCTCAGCACCGGGGTAGAAGAGGATAAGAAACAAGGACCCTCCATGGGATGCGGTTTTTTATGCCATTGTCCTGTTTTGATGGTTCTCTTCGAGGCTTCACTATGGAAAAGGAAGATGGCGCCACTTTCGGAAGATGGTCAATTTGTCTGTAAAAAGTGGTGCATCATTGATGATGGTGAAATTTCCGCCGATTGCCGGAGAAGATGAATTTCTTTCTGTTGTTGAGAGGTAATGATCTGCTTTTACTTCCGTTTTCGATTACTGGGTTTTACCCAGCCAATTCTCTGTCCATGAAAGATATCTGAATTCGGAGGAGGAATTTTCTCAGTTATGCAGGAATAAACAAGTTCGTTTTCTCATGCAGTCGCTGGGCTTTCCATCATCTTCAGGGCTTTCCATCATCTTCAAGGATCCACTACTCTTTTTGCACACAAATTCGACCATCTTCCGAAAGTGACTCCATTCTCCTTCAAGTGTTGAATTCACAGAAAGATCAACTCCGTCCATAGTGAAGCATCTAAGGAACCATCAAACAAGAACTTGCGACAGTCCTCCCATGGAAGCCAATACTCGTTTCTTTTCCTTTTCAAGCCCGATGCCAAGCTTTCGTCCACTTCTGTCACAAATCTACCCTCTCAATCACAGAAAAAAACTCAGCAAATTATCTAGGTAATAGTGATTTTGTATCAGGATTGTCTTTCCAGGGCCTTGTTTATGAATCAAAATCAAAATCCGTCAATCGAAAGGATCCAGAGTGGTGTCAACTCGAGTTTTGTTACCTTCGAAACAAATTTCTCTTTTGACTGCGGCTATCATGCACTTACAGACTACCAAGCTCTTCATTGACATACAAAAGCATTAGTCGCTGCAGAATTACTGGGGATCGCTGGTGACCTCCCGACATTTGCAGAAACAGAAACAAAGAAAAAAAAATTAGTGTCGACGCCTCACTGGCTACTTTCAGAGCATTATTGCATCAGTTTGTCGCCATTAACTCACTTCTAGCACTGGCTGGCCTGCTATTCCTGGGACGAAGTATCGACGTGGGTCTGTTAAATACGCATTCGGAAATTTAATCGAACATCTGACGCGCAATAGGTTTTTCAGAGCATCGTCAATGCTGGTCCCCCTTCTTGGTTTTCTTTTTATTCGCTTTTACTCCGTCGCTCAGAACCTTCTTCATCAGACAACCACAACAGCAAGGTTTCTGGCAGATTTTTATCTTCTGGTTTGCTCCTCTCGTTAAAGATTTTTTTTTATACAATTCAAATCCATTCCTTCTTAAAGTCTTTTAAAATCCCATTGAATGAGAAATGAAGACCCAGATGTGAGACAAAAGCATCCAAATTCCAAACCCACCTGGGAAAAGATTCCGCTTTACCAAAAGCCAAATAGGTGCGGCTGGAACTTCTCGTTTCAGAGATCAAACTGGGGAATCATCTTTCTTTTTTTTTTTAACAAACTAACAAAAACAATCAGTCGATGAAGAATACCAACAGATCAGAAGCTACAAGGAAGGAGAAGAGGTCAATATTAGCCAAGGGAAGAAAAAGAAAATCGGTATCTCTAGCTTTCTCGCAATCTTACAAATCTCCTAACACCTATTCCAGATTCAAAGCTCCAAATTTACAGCTCACAGCACCTTTGAGAGAAAACAAACAGAAGAGGATTTTTGATTAAAGAAGGGGAATTGCAGGACAGGGAGATTCTTATTTTCATCTAAAGCCGGAAACTGACTTCTCCGTCTTCCAATCGTTGCGCCGAATCCCTGCAACAGGCATAAATGCAGTGAACAAGTCAGAAACAAGACCTATTCAGCCAAAAACCTCCATTAAATACAATACCAAATTCGAAACCTATCAAAAAGCGGAATGGTGGAAGTTTTAATGCGAGTTAGAAAAATTCGCTCCTCGCATTCGAAAAATGAAAACCCCAAGACACGAATAGGACGACCCATTTGTGCAGAAATAACATAACAGAGGCAGGAGGAAACCCAATCGATTTTCCACCTATGCAGATAAAAGAAAAAACAGTTTAATTCATCCATTAAAAGCCAAATATTTACGTTTTAGTAACGGATTTGGCCGAGTAACCGAAAATTTTAAGCACCCGAAAGAAATCCAAGATCAGGTCTGAGTCTTCAGAAACCCTATAAACTAAAAAAATAATAAAAATGCAGCATCTGATAAAAAAAAAAGCAATTAAAATACATCGATCGTAGAACATCACGACACAGATGAAGACTCAATTTAGTAGAAAAAAATCCCAAAATCAAACTAAGGACTTAGATTCGAGGCCTTAACCCAGATAAAAAACTCCAAAGTCAAACCCCCAAAATCAAAAGATCCGACCCCAATTATGCACCCCATTAAGAACTCCTTTACCTGACTGGAGGTTCGGAACCCCTTTATCATCCGGTCTACACTCGGGCGGATCTTCGAAAAGAGATAGCGACAACTGCTTATGAGCCACCACAATATCAAACAAAATCAACCCCGAGGAAGGATCATCAACAATAATGTCCTTGACAGGCAGCCACAGAAATAGCTCTTCCTGCGTTAGCCCAACGAGATCGGTCAACTGGCCGTAACTCAGATTTCCCCTTATAACGCTTTCAAAATAAGCCCTCGTGTCGTATTTCGTCAGACAGGGGCCTTCAAGAATCACTTCAAGAAGGCCATTGTCGTCGAGAGTGTAGGATTTCACGGCCTTAGGGATAATTCCCGGAGGCAATCCCCTGCTTCGGAGAACATCGTGAATCGAATCGGCAACGGCCATGGACGCCACAAGAAGAAGGAAGAAGGAGAAGAAAAAGGGTAAGGCAAGTAGAGACAAGAATGGGAGCGGCGATGTTCGAGCCATATCGGCCCCAGGGGGAGGAAAAGAAGGTTTTAGGAGGGTTTAGAGGGAGAAGGTCAGTGGGAACGATGACAGAGCAGATTTGTAGTCTGGTTTCCGACTGGTGAAATTACCGAAGAACGGTTTTGGTTGGTCCGGAAATTATTAAAAAATAATATAAATTTCTTTTAAATTTTAAATTCCATTAATACCCTCTCATTTGTTACCCAAAATATTTTAATTTATTTTATGAGAATTAAAAATTATCAAGTGAAGGGTATTTTAGTAACTTTATAATTCGGATTTTTAATTTATTTTGAGGAGGAAGATAAAGGAGGGGGAATCGTGTCAGATGTGCGTTTGGCATGGAGCGAGAAATGTCGCAGCAGATGAAGGAAATTCCTAGGCCTGCAGACGACAGATAAGACAGGCAGAGTCGACTCTCCCCCCATTTTATATTCCTCTTCTACCCTTAGTGTTAGAATCAAATCTATCTTTTATCCTCTTTCACCCTTTTTTTACCAAAAATAAAATAAAAAATAATGGGACCCATCAAAGTTTTGGAGATCAACAGAAGCAGGAAGGATGGTAAATGAGAAAAATCAGGCACAAGAATCTGGTAGAGTGGACGTTGAGCGATGAGAGGAGAGTGATGTCCTCTTTGTCGGTCACCAAGCTTCACTTTTTTGCAAAAACACGCTTTAAAATGCTTCTTCAATCATTCTTAAACCCACTTTCCTCTTTCACCCTCTTTTCCGTCTTCTCTGTTGGAATGGAAAAGATCTTTGCCCGCTTCAGTGAAGGTTTTGATGGGGAGAAGCAGAGATCTGCGCTATAATTAGGTAGTCTCCATCTTCTTCGTTTACTTCTCATGCTCGTTTGTTTTGAATGTCACGTACTTGGCATCATTTTTCATGTAGTGGAGCGCAGTTGTGATCTTGTTTTTGTGGAATTTCTCGTAACTTAGCTTGATAATTGTGGGACTGCCTTGATAGAGAGTAAGATACAGTTCATTTATTTCATATACTTGTCTTTTCGTCATTTGAGCGGCTTAAGAGGTATTAGATAGAGAGCAAGAATTACTTTTTTACTGTTTTCCACTTCCCCAGTTGATCTGTCCAGAAAACCTGAGTGAGTCTCCAATTTCTGTTTTCGGTTTCTCAAAGCAGTTGCCTGCAGGCATGGGGAAACAACACTAGAGTCAGCAAATGATTCTTTCTCAGAGCTAGTCCGTAGGTGTTTAGTGGGAGTTGCGGAGAAGAGGAACTACGATGGGGCTATCAATAGTTGCAGGATGCATGACCTTGTTAGGGACTTGATCATCAAAATTGCCGAGGAAGATGAGTTCAGAAAACCTAATGAAGAAGGCAACCATCATCTAGGTCTTGTAAACGATGGACAGAATGGTGATGAGCAGAAAATTTATTCTAAACTCTGGGCATTTTTGGTCATATACAAAACCGGAAGCTCTGGTGTAAAACCAAATTGTTTACCCATGTTGGGAAAGAATACATCTCTCAGAGTGTTGGATCTTCATCCTCAGATATCAAAGTAAGGATGAGTTGAGCTGGATTGGTTCACTCAGATATCTCACATGTCTTAATCTCAAGGGAGTGGTGGGGATCAAGGAACTGTTGCCTGCTAATATAATGATGCTAAAGAATCTGACAGCTCTGAATGTAGGAAACTGTATTTCTCTCATGCACCTCCCAAGATCTGGAGAATTTGACCCAACTCATAATTCTGAGTTTGTGCACTAGTGAAGAAGATTAAATAAAACCTTGTTAAGGTTAATTTGTCAAGACTCAAACATCTACAGCTTCTAGCTATTAGTATTGAGAATAGTAGAGATAACGGGAACCAATTTTTTTTTGTCTTTTTCTGAAGTAGGCATTTGGAGTTGAGCAAATAGAGGGTGAACAGCTAAAAAATAAGTGCATAATCTTCTACAGTGCTTGCTGAACCTGGTACCCACCATGGAAGATCCGATATCAGGTCGTCATGTTTGAACTCAGCAATTTCCTGTCCGCGGAAAAGCGAAAGCAACTTTCGGGAGAGATACAAGCTAAGAATGACCAGAAAAACGTGTCAAGAAGTTTTTTTGTAGAGAATTAGTTACGAGACTGTCTTCAAGAATTAAAACAGAATTGAAACCAAACATTAATTGGGATTATGGGAAGACATAAGAAAAAGCACTACTGATGGTCCTGTGAATGAAACTTGTTTTGTCATGTGAAAGGATGAAGTATCTTTCGAGCTATCATGTTTCATCAGTGTTTGTTTGCTACAGAATCACCCGGTTCATACACGAGCATAACAGGATGAACGCACTCCGGCAAATAGCTAAACATATAATTTCTTTTAGTTCCATCTTTAAAATTCGGACGACAGAGCAGCTTGCAGCTTATCTGGTTATCTGGGGTGATTGCTTTGGTTTTTGCAGCTTTGCAGCATCATATTGTCAGAATTTTGAGTCGGCTTTCTTTCTATAGCAGATACAATAAGAAACAGTGTCACCAAAACTAGTTTCCCCAACAGGGCTACTGCAAGGCCATGGTATAAGCTACAATACCAGTGAGTTCTTCCAACATACAATGCTTAATCAAATAGTCCATGGAAGCTCAAAAATCAGTCCCAAACCCAATTCATAGATAAAATGCACCAGCCTCACAGACACATGAAACCTCAAGTACTTTTTTTTGTATAGACTACAATTAGCTGTACGATGACCTTACTAGTTTGCAATATCTAATGGTCCCTGGATAAAAGATGAAAAGGAAAAGAGTAAATCAAAATCTTAAAGAGTCAGATGTACTGATTGTGAAAAATGAGCTGATCTGGAAACACTAAGTGAGCTACCTCAAGCAGAAGTGTCTGACCCAGATGCTTCCTGCCTAGGTCTCCTTTCTGGTGGTGGAGACTCCCTCCTCCTTTCATATCTTCTGCTCTCATACTTCGAGTTGTTGCGCTGTCCCCTCTTATTTGGTTGATATGTAGGGTATTTGCAGGGAATTATCTCTCCATTAATATACTTATCTCCTGGAAAATGCAAGAAAGTTTTGCTAACAAGAAGAAGAACAAAACGAAATTTAAGCTATTGGATTTAAATCCGATGGCCAGACAGTTGATGCACCCAAGTTACATGTACTCAGTGCTCATATTCATTCGTTGCTTGAACTCATGCTCATATTCATTCTTTACACGGACTCGTGCTCACATTCATTCTTTACTTTGAGAAATCAATCTCCCTTTTCTATAGAATAAAAAATTACTCATGAAAGAAAGAAACCTACCTCCATAATCCTTATTTTTCACATCAATGTATGAATCTGGCAGAACCCAAAGAACTCCAGGCAGTCCTAATCCAATGACAAATATCATCAACTGATTCCAAAAGCCCTTGAAACAAGTAAATCAAACCATAGACAAACCCTTTCAAAGATGTAAAGCTAACCTTTGAACTTCTCAGATGTTTCTTCATCAACAGTGCATTGAAATCCAGTGTAAGTTGTGGTGCTGAAAGCATACATATTCTTTTTGGCTTCCTCCATGCTGCAAAAGAAGGTGCTCAAGAGATGAGCATGATATAAATATAAAGCTTTTTTCTCCTTACAATTAAATGACACTGACATGAGTAGCAATACGCAAATTGGTGAAACTAAAAAGAAAAATAGCCAGATTTATTACTGCCATTTATCAAGAAAATTCGTAAGAGCAGACACTTTTGTTTGTAGAGACCAAATTTAAACTAGTGAATATCTCTGAAGGTAGGTGTGTGCATATTTGGCTGTGTATAAACAACTAGAGGGTGTCTGAAGGTCGGTTTGTGTGTGTGAGTGTGAATGTTTGTTTAAACTGGAGTATCTCTGAAGGTAGGTTTGTGTGTGTTTAAACTAGTGTATGTGAAGGTAGGTGTGTGTGTGTGTGTGTGTGTGTGTGTGTGTGTGTGTGTAGCAAATATATCATACAATCAAATTAGCCTTCTGCAGCAAACATGTTATAGTATCAAGTTATTTTCAGCAGCAAACAGAAACGATGCTCATTTAAGACAGCTTTAAGTATGTTATCAGAGAACTGCCCAAAATGAAGCATTTAAGTCTCTCAATCCAACAAAGACGTAGCAACTTCTAAATGCTTGAGATTACCTGCTAACGAAAAGACAGGATGAATTGTAGACTATAAAACTGAATACTCATTCAATGGATTTCATTCTACCAAAATAGTGGCACAGGCTCCACAAGCCAAGTAGGTTTTCTCATATAAACAGAATGTCATCAGAACATCTAGCAGGACCTAACTGCTCCTCCAAAATGAGCCCTGGTCAGGTTTTGAAGATTTAGAAGTACACAAGAAAATTTAGTAGTTACATTGCTTCGCAAGTTAGGAGCTTCTCATAAACAATCAAGCAGGTCGTGAAACCTATTGGGATTTGGGAAAAAGAAATCCATCCGTTTAAATAATAGAAACAAACCCATTTCCTATGAGAGACTGGGAACAATTCCCCTCTCGTGATCTCTCTGAAAGTAAGAAAAGCAATATTAACATTTGAAAATAGATGCCTGAGTTGAAATTAAACAGAAGAAGACAGCATCATGCCCACTTCCCACACAGGGTATAGCGTCAAAGGAGCAGAGCACTAATTCTTCATAAGCAGAAATAAAAACAGAAACATATCACAATCACATCATTTTTAGTAGTCACCTCCTCGAAACATAATTACCACCACCATAAAAAAAAAAAATGGGCCTTTTTTCTTTGAGTAGCATTAGAAGAGCAACAGATTATTGTAAAAGGTTTCAGAAAAAACGGATTACCTCCCAAGAACTGTGGCGAGTGTATTGAGATAGGTCTCGATCATCTGCTCCCTGGTAGGCGCGGGGTCCTTGGGGAACTCCATCACAATAAGCCAGTGATTGAAATCACAGCCAGGGAGCAAAATGGTCTCTCTCTCCTCATTACTGCTGCTCCTTTTTGAAGAATAATTACTGTCGACGACAGCACGGAGGACGGAGCCAGAACCGCGGGGTACCGCACCTCCAAGAGACGATGCGGAACCGGAAGCTAATAAGGGAAAGCGAGGAACCGAAGAAGAAGAAATCAGGATGGAGGGTTTAGAAACTTTTGGGCCTGGTAGGTTAGCAAAGGAGAAGGTGGTTAGGGTTTTGGACAGGGCAGTAGCGTTGCAGGTCGCCATTGTCGCGTCGCAGGTCGCGCAGGGAGTCGACAGGAGAGACTAGAACTGATAAGGTGGGGGAGCAGAGAGCGAAATATTTATCTTTTGGGTGCAGAATTTTTTATGTGCCAAAATGTTCTTGTGATATCTCTCAAAATATCGGACCAGCGACGTGGCAGTTTTGTTGGATTGATCTTGACCGCCCATCTAACGTCGGTCTTTGATATTAGATGGCCCATTAAGCAAAAATAAAATAAAATAGTGGTTAACAAGTGTGCCAAAATGCCCCAATAGTGTCCCTGGTTGGAAAGATGATGAGAGTCTGCGAGTCACTTGACCTTCTATTTTAAGATGGGATCTCGACAAAAGCGGCGCGAGTCGTCATTCCTCTGAAGAAAAGAGGAAGCATACGTCGTTTCCATCCTCACTAGGTTACCTCCCACGTCAGATTGCTGAAGATTTTGTGCTGGACTTCGATTGTTTGCAGTCGCCACCCAGGCTAATAGCGGAGCTCTGTGAATCTACCGAAACCCAGAAAGGCTCAAATCAGAACCCTTCACGAGGGTGACAGATGAATTAGTCCCTGATACTTGTCGGCCTTCACTTCATCCTTGTTTACAGTCTTTTCCTTCGACGTTGTGGCGAAACCAGTAAAGAAATGGAAGATGACCTCACTCCACTCATGTCTCCTGGTGTTTTCTTGTTTTCATTGGATAGAACTTGATAATGTCTGGATTAGAAGGTACTTGTCGAATTACCGAATGTATTGTCATCTGATAAATTAATCTGGTTCGAGTTATACATACTTGCACGGGGCTGGTATCTGACCTATTTGCTCTTGTCAGGTTTTGTCCAGAGGAAAGCAGTTTGGGGCGAAATGTCTTCCATGGATTCGATATGCCATGCCTGTCCTTGGTCTCATAATCTTCCAAACGAACCGACGTTTTCTTTAATTCTCTTCGTCTTCCTTGGTTCTTTAAGAATTCACAAATTACGCAGTCCCGGTCATTTCCTGTATAGACCCATGTGCCCTTCACTTTCCCATGGATAGCAGACACTGTACCGGGCCGAGCAGAGATTCGGGAATGGCGATGGGAAATCAAGCTCCCTTTCATCAGTTGGTTTACTCTGCAGCAGACCCATTCCGGCCTGAAGTACTACAAGCATCATCGTCTACTTGTGTACAAAATCCAACAATTCAAAAGCAACAAACACTAGCTTTTCCCTGTTTCAGAGAGGGTACGCATTAAAGACGACGCGGAAAAAAAAGAAGAAGAGGAAGAGAAGCTGGAGCCCATCAAGGAAATGATATACAAACTCGCGGCCATGCAACCAGTGGAAATCGACCCAGCGACGATCCAGAAGCGCAAGCGGCGGAACGTTCGCATCAGCCACGACCCACAGAGCGTCGCAGCACGGCACCGGCGGGAAAGGATCAGCGAGCGGATGAGAATCCTCCAGAGATTGGTGCCCGGTGGAACGAAGATGGACACTGTAACTATGCTTGATGAAGCTCCGCTACGTCAAGTTCTTGAAGAAGACGGTGCAGGAGCTACAATCTAATCACGGCTCCAATCTGCTTCAGGTTGGACAAGAAATCGCTGTGCCGCCCGTCGGAGTTACTCAAGGAGCGTCGAGTACTTGCACGGAGCGAAAAGCAGGTAGCGCAGGGTCAAGGAATGTCTTGTGCGACTGCTCCATGGAAGAGCTTCATCAAGACGAAGCAGCATTGAGATAACTTGCTTGTGAGTTCCATGGATTTGGTTCTGTACAAAGAGAATTAAACGATGAGTACGATTATCAGTTTGTTTTGGTTGCTTACAAATGGACATGGAATAAAAATCCTTATTCAATTAAATATTCAGGAAATTTTACCCATTTATAGTAAAAACTGTTAAGAGCGGGTGAAACTTACTATTGACTACAGTGCGGGTGGAGAAGACGGGTGTGTATTTTAGTCCCACATCGAAACTTGACAAAAGAGAGCCGGTCAAAAATGGTTATAAATAGTGAGGAAGACTAATTAAGTTTCATACTTACCTGGACGGGGTCAATCGGTGATCATGAAGGCCGATGGCCTAGGGCAGCTGCTTCCATTGCACTTTGGAGGAGAGCTGTCTTACCATCTCCCCAAGTGGGAGAGTGGACGTCAAAATTTGTGATAGGGGGGTACGCGTTCGCGCGGCCCCCACTAATTATAATGTTAAATTTTTCTCCTTGCCTCTTCCCATTGGTTCCCACTAGGTGTCGTTTTATCTAACTGTGTCAGGGTGACACCGTCTCTCCCGAGGAAGGAAAAAGCCTTGACACCGCCTTTTTCGGGAGAATGCACCTTGTGGATGCGAGAAAGGTCTTTGCCGGGGTCGAAAGTGACGATGACTGTCATGATAAACGGTGTCCCAAGCACTGCAGTCTGAGATTTTTTTTTCCTTAGGGGGTGTTAGCTCCCTGCTGTTATCTCTTGAACAGTCTGTGGTCACTTTGTCCAATGCAGCCTCAATTTCAACCGATGCAGGGCCGATCAAGTGTTTGCAAATTCACTTGCTGCAACTCTTATCGACGTTATTCAACGAGTGGAAGTTCAAGTAATAAGCAGATGCTGCATCCACGTATTCTTTCTTTGGTATTTCAGATTCTAACGGAACAAAAATATTTGTTAATGAAAAAAGAAAAAAACAACATGATTTGGACCTTTAGCAGAATGCAGAACAGATTCTATAGGAGTCTCTGTTCTCACTTCTCATTCCCAGGTGACAAATCTTCTGATGGGTTGTCTCATTCTGTTATATACAAATGAAGAACATTTAAAAGGCCGTCATGATTTTAAGGACGACTGTCTTCTTATATTTTGCTTGGAAGGCCTTGTCTGTAGAGGAAACATCTGGCCTGCATGTGCCTTATCTTACTATCAAGTACTTGAAGCTGGAGATGGGAGGGATAGTCCCTTGCTGAAGAGCTGCTGTAAGCGTGGGACACCTCAAAACAGTGCAGGCATTCCAAGTACTGGGAAATTCAACCACTAGAGACAGCGAATATAGCAAACTGGATCTCATTGGGATGAATGAGAAACCTATGAGTTTGATGAAATCTTTGCTTGCAAAATCTGTGGTACTTTTTTTTGAAGTGGTTATCATTACTAAGATATCCGAGACTGATAACTTCAATTTTGTGAAAGAACTTGCACAGAGACCCTAGTCTTCCAAGAGCCTCGCAGCTTGCTGAGGTATCATTCTTCATCTGCTGTCTCTTAGTTTAGAAAGCTGTAATGTATTGATTCGAGGAGTGCAAATGATCTGCTTCTTCTCATTATTGAAATCAAGCGTATTGTTTGATTAAAAACTGTTTTTATTAACCGATTATGTGAATGTTGCAAGAGATAATATCCAGTTTCACTCACAATCAACAGTCAAACTATTGAGAATTCGTCTGATTCAGTTGCTCAAAGCAATTACAGTCAGACGGTAGTATTGGAAATAAACATGTTCCTCCTATCTGTGTAAATAGATGTTCCCAAATTCCAGTTTCTCTTGCAAAAGTCATTCATGCCCCACAACCCAGCAAAATGAAATTTTACAAGGGCATACATAGCCGTGCTGCTTCAGCCCAAGGATTGTCCACAATGCTGTCGAAAAATACATGAAATAAATAACATCTTAAAGACTATCTAAGCGCTGTAGAAATACATAATCAAAAAGTAAAGAAAACACTCACCACCCAATCATAAAAAAAAAGTTTGTAGGAGGAGCAGCAAGAAGCATCGGGATCTAGATATTAAGCGAGGCTGTGATAAGTACAAAGAAGGACATGTTCGCAAAGGAACTAAACCAAAATCAATGTGTCTCTGTTCCGGTTGTTGATTCTTCATAGTCCAAGACAGCAGGGTTCTCCCCAAAGGTACCAGAGAATTCCCAAACTGAAGCACAATTTTCATCACCTAAATATCACAGAAATGGAATATTTGATCAATAGAACAAAGATCAATGTTTCTGGTACTTAAAAAAGAGTGAATTGGTCTCACACATAAGAATATCCACCGTCTCCTGCACAAAAGTTCAGTCACCAAAAATCACCAAAACATAATATAGCCATATAAGTATTTATTAGAATAACGTTTTGCCTTTCTCATAAGAAAAATTAAGGTTCTAAACAGAAAAATATAATGATGGAGGATATGGCTGGACTGTACCAGTCTAATCTTTGTTCCACTTTTGTATACTTACTATTAGGCTATTACGCTATTTTCTTCTAGCAGTGTAAACTTTTCATACATCATTTTGCAGTTTTTGGTCTTCTGATATCTCTTATACTTTTTTTTCTACCAATTAAATGCATCCTTTCACTGGTTTCTGGTTACAAAATTCCAAATGAAAATTGGAAACAGGAAAGAGCAGACAGTAGTGCAGGCATTAGGAGCACGAGAATCGATTAGTTGCAAAACATGAGGGTACCTCTAAAGATCAAATCTTCATCACAACATTCTGGCAGCACAAATCTTCGATGTCCAGATGCTGTAGCAGCTAATGGACGATGTGGATGAAAACAGAAACTATTAACAGAATCTACAATAGTACCCAAGAAGATGAAAGAGGAGGATCATCAATTAGAATACTACAAACAAAGGTAAAACCACGCAAGTAACTTAGAAGGTAATAACAAGAAGAAAAAAAAACAAAAGAAAACATTTCAATACCAAATGCAGCTTGAAAACTTGACACCCACTGTCCTGTCTGAAGGTCATAAATATGAACCTTGCCATCCTGCCAGCACACATATCCAATGTGTTGTCATCAATCTTGCTTGGTTAACAATAAGCAGAGATACAGAATATATAAAAATGGCTTTCACGAAAAAAAAGGATGCATAAAAACACATGAAGACCTCAAATAAAGCAACTTTAAAGAGGTAAACAGAGATAAAATGTAAGATCTGCACCTGTCCACCTGTACCCAGATGCCTGCCACATGGTTCAATGTCAAATAATACTCGTTGGTTTGTTTGCTCAGTTGATCTGTATAGCCTAAGGGTATGAACCACTTAAAAAAGTTCAGGCACTTCAAAGCTATTCAAATCATCCAACATACTTCAGCTTGAAAAGAGCCGCAAAATTAAGGGAATCCACAAACATGTTTTACAAAACAATGCAAGAAAAACTCTAAGGAAGCCACATATTTTGTAGGCAATACACCCTCTTGTTTGGAAGCTAGAGAGGTCACCTTATGGTTTAAACATGTATGGTCAGAGAATTGATCAACATTTACGCAATTTAGTAGTGGGTAAAGTTCTCGTCTAACAAAATGATTGGAGCATTCCACTTCAGAGAACTTGTGTTTCCACTGCAGAGTATGAAACATGCAAAAAGGAATACTAACTTAAATTTCACCTAAGCTGAATCCGGGGGCAAACCCCCATCCTCCCTTAAAATAAAAAAAATAAAAAAATAAAAAAAAAGGTGGAGACCAGTCCTGAAATAGTGCAAACCATCATAGCTTTGACCCCTTCCTTCATGATTGCATCCAACACCATCTCAACAGGGCTAAAGAAAATTCACCTTCTTTTTCATTACTTGAGAAATATCACAAACAACATTTTTTAATTGCTGACACGTATTACATATTCAGGTACCTGATACTGAAGCCATTATATTACTGCACATACTGAAGCCTAAGACAACCTTATGACTTGTACTTGCATAAAGATGGTTTCGTTTGAAAATTTTCCTCAAAAGAAGAGAGGTATGGTGAACTGGAGGGCCTATTAGAAGAAACAGATCATATATTACATATTCATAAGTCTTAGACGTCTAAAAGCTCACTTTTAAGACTTAAAACCCCAAAAGTTAGGTTTTCCCAACCTTGAACCTAGAACTACAGTGTTGTTTTTCATTGTTTCATTACACTAATAAGGTTTCATGGTCAACTTGTAAGGCCAAGTCCTTGGCTCATTTAGGCAATCAGAATAACCGCCAAACAAAATATAATGGACTTGGAAACAATGAAACTGCTCACTCTTTCAAAAGCTTCGTATGTATTTTGTGAACCAGCCAAGGTTGGTCACTGCTAGGAACATGAAAGAAAGGAATCCGGCTCTGTTTTCATTCCTTTGCATGATATATGAACACTCAATAATTTTGAAAATGTATACTGATGAATGATACACTTAAACAGATAAAACATTCCACTACAAAAGCTTGTAAGCTATCTCAACATCATAAGTTACAGCCAGGATAACATTAAATAAGCCACCAAAGAGTTTTAAATGGATAGAAGCTTAACACTTTTGAGTAAGCTTTTAACCATCTGGAATCCAAAAGTATGTTCACCAAAATAAAACCAGTGGTGAGTACTTACTTATATACTATTTGAACAGTATTGCGGATGTCCCAGCACAATATATAGGGATCCTTCAAGGGATACCAAAAGGAGAGCATAAGTAATCAATAGCATGATATATAGATTATGCAAGTAGCTAGATAAATAGATAGACCATGCAGAGAGAGAGAGAGAGAGTGAAAACAATCGCCTAATTAAAGGATAGAAGTGCCAAATCAGAAATAACCACTTTTCATTATAGTTTTTTTTTTGTTACTTTCTTAAAAAGTTTATTATGGAGAAAATCAATCAATAGTACAATTAAAGTAATCTAAGATCCTACAAAAGAATACAAGGATACTTCTTGTTCAGATGTGGGACCTAAAGCATAAATAATATAAATGTATAACCTGGCACCAAATTTTTTATCAAGTGCTGAAGTATCACATCTATAATATTCAGCATATATTGAAGCACTTACTGGCAATTAATCAGTTACTTATCTGACTAGTCCGATAATTGAGACGCAACAAAAACCAGGGCAGCATGGAGGGGCATAAAACTATATGATATGAATGATTTACATATTTGAAAACATAGGCTGATAAATTTGATGCAACATATACAGATCAATGAGGAGCATAATGACTTATACCTTTCTTCCTCCTGTATATAAATAGTTTCCGTCTTTCGAGAACAGAACCTGTACATGTGACAATTTTCATGAGAAGTTTAATCAAACATACCATCATAAATGTCAGCAGAACACAAGGAAGATGAGGGCATTTGTGATGTTGCAAGCATCTGTTAGCAACACATGTATGCCCATCCTACATTTAGCCTAAACAAAGCTACCTTTTGAAGGAACCCTTCCTGAATAAGCTACAATCGAACTAACAGTTCAGCTTCTTCAAGATCCACTCAGTCTGTCCATATGAATGGCTAATGTAAAATGAAGAAATTGTACACATCCCTCCATAAAAGTTGATCCTTAAGGGGTTAGGGACAGGGTGATCAGATTAAAATGACAATACATCATCTCAGATTTTTGACAGGGCAAGACGTCTCAAAAATCTGACACGCCCACCCTTGGAAAGGACAGAAACACAGCCTATGGCACAATGGAGCCTTCATATGGTAGTTCTATCTTAAATGGGCCTTATATATAGGTCAAAAACAGCAAAATTTTCATTACCCATTAGAACTGCAACTTGCTTTGACTTACATGAGTGACACCACCAGTTTGTCCATGTAGAACATATAAAAGTTCCATATTAGCCTCAGAGTATATTGCAGTTGTCTGATCATAAGAACCTGTGGCGAGCACCCCACTGTGAGTGGGACAAAAGGAAATAGCAGACACAATGCCTGGAAAAAATAGACATGCATGTTGCCTTAGGATTAAGTACTCTGGATGAGAAGAAAGAAACACAATTCCATAATTTTCATCATCAAAGGAAAGCTGAAAACAAAATAACCCCTTCACAAGTAAACACCTGATTGTCCTTCTTTATTTCCTTGAAGGGTTGAGTGCTGCTCAAAATCTCGACCAGGTCGATGGACATCAAACACTCTAAGAGATTTATTATATCCAGCATAGAGCCTGTCAAATAGTACACAAGTAATCATAAAAGAGAGGAGAAATCAATATGCGTATAGAGAAAACAAAAGATTTTGTTTATCACAAGAAATCTGAAAAAACGAAGCAATTGAAGTAAACTCTGCATACTTAGTCCCAGAAGGATTAAAAGAAACTGAAAATGCAGCAGTTATTTCATCCATCGCATCATAAGCCCGATAAGAGCAGCGCAGCTGTGATTGTTATACCAAGGATTCATCAAGAAGGATATATAAACAGATTCAGAAGGAGCACAATCAACAGAAGTAGCTTTTGACACATGTAACGGACCTCACCAGAAATGGCATCCCAGAGATGGATAGGATGGTCACGTGTGGTACTTGCAAAGACACAGGTAGTTGGGTCTGAAACAAAGCAAATATGCAATCAACCCAAAATAATTTTAAAGTTTGGTTCCAAACCTCGGAACAAAGAAACATAAATGGTAAAGTGCGGATATTGAGAGAGCAGAGACACCTGAAGCAGACATATATGGGTACCAGCAGTAGTCGTACACAGATTCACCCTCATTTACAGTAAGACTTGAAAGATAAGAATCCGCTGTTAACCAAAAAAAGAAGATTGTCTTAAACCGAGATATTAACCTAGCAATCTTCCTGGACGAGGTAAAGTATTTCCCTGATGACAATATCCACCTTCAATTCTTTGACATAATTAAAAAGAGGGAAAAAGTCTTCAAATAGCGTGAATAGAGTGACTTCCTTTTCTAAAATTTTGTTCAAGAGCATGTCCAAAAAGGCCTCTGTGGACTTCAATTTAGTTCAATATTCAGCAAACTCTACGCAAGGGACCATTCATAGTAAAATGAAAGCTAATATAACCACCACTCCGTTAATACACGATTTAAGTCTAATACCATACCTCCATCATCGGTAAAGCCATTAGCGTCATCCTGAGAGCCACCACTAGAATGCGGTCTGATCAAATCAACATTAAAAATATTAAAAGAAATCAAGAAATATGCAGTTTTATTTAAATTCGTACCTTTGTCTCGGCCTCTTGATTAAGCATGAAGAGAGGCTCAATTGAAGGAAAAAATCAAGAATGTCCAAAACACTCACAAGTCAAAGAAACGAAGTGTATTATCCTCAGAACTAGTAAGGAAGCAGGAGCCATCCGGAGACCTTTCAAAAAAAGAAGAAAAAAGGGACGCCAGTGAAGCACGGTAGCCGAAATTTTGAAGCCCAAAAATAAAGCAATAGACAGAAGGAAAGAATGGATAGGAAACTCAGGAACTACCATTTCAACCCTTTAAGGAAATTATTAGGATTTGAGCCGCCGCGAAACTGGTGACAAAAATGATAAAGCTTCTGCGGAGGGACATCGAAACGAAGCTGAGGCCAAGAGAAATCATCGGTTCTGCTAGCAAACTCGTTGCTTTCAGTGTCCGGATTTGAGAGCGTTTCTTGCGCTTCTACCTGTTCCCTCATGTCGACTGAAGCAAGGAAGTACCTTTGGGCGACCTGCCGCCAAAAATATTTAATCACCAGCCTCTAGGGAAATTTCCAAAGAAAATGGAAGAATAGTTAAAAAAAAAACTGCTATTTAAAGAAACAAAAAGCTCTCTTCCATGGAAAATACTTTAAAATCATATTCTGATTTTTTAATTTCTGTTTATCTAAGAGCTTTTTTCTGTGAACAACTACCTTAATTTAGTAATAAAGAAAATAATTTTTATTTTTTAATATTATTTTTTATTTATGAAAATTTTGTTTTTCATTATGGTCCATACTACATAGACTGAATTCTTGGTTATACTCAGATTTCTACTATTTCAAATGTGAGAACAATTACACTGAATTTTATTTCCAACATCATCTCTCCATTTCATGTCATGAACATCAAACATGAACCTATTACAAAAAAAGAAGAAGAATGAGGGAAGAAATCAAATTTAAGCCATTAAATATAAATTTATAAGCTGTGGTAGAAATCGGACTACAGCGGAATCTTTTTTATCTTTCTAGGGGCTGCTGAACTGAGCTCTGTTTTCTATCTTCCTTCCACGTCTGTAACAGTGACAATGTTTGAGGAGCAGTTATCAGAAGTAGAGCGTCCCGCAGGAATGATCCCCAACGAAAATGCAGGCTGTTTTGGAGAAAGATCAATGGCAGCTTCATTGCCCAGCATGAAGAGTATGCTAGACATGGTTGGCCTGTCAGCAGCGCGGTCTTGAACACACAAAAGTCCCACATGGATACATCTCATCACTTCCGTAGCGGAATCCGGGCAACCAATTGTTTGATCCAGGAGCTCCAGTCCCTGGCCTTCATTCCACAAATGCCATGCCTGAGAATAAATTCAGACTCGAGTTACAGAGGAGATTTAACTTGAAACTTCTGAAGGGAGAGAGTGGTTCTTCAAAACATACATGACCCAGAAGATGGGGAATCTTGTACTCTTTATGATAGCCAGTGTTCCTCTTGCCACTCACAATCTCCAGGAGGAGAACTCCAAAACTGAAGACATCACTCTTTTCTGAAAATTGTCCTCCAATGGCGTACTCCGGCGACATGTAACCACTTTTAGATGTTGACAAGTTAAAAAAACATATCAGTAACTTATATCAAGATTTCAGATGTTAGTTTGCAGGGAAGTTCTGATGATCAGGCAGAAGAAATTGAAGTAAGATGAGTGTGTTCTTAGGACGTCTAGCAACTAGAATAGCCTAAACAAACCACTCCCACGAATATCCGGCAGGGTGCAAGGAACTAGAACTCTGCATTCATATCAGCCCTCAGAGGAAATGGAAGTAAAAAGAAGTCAGAATTGTCAGGGTTGCTTGCTTATATATGGTAGATACCTACTATGTTCCCATGACCCTGTTAGTTCTGGCAAGAGTCTCATCCCCTCCAAAAATTCTAGCTATTCCGAAGTCAGAAATCTTTGGGTTCATCTGGTGATCCAGTAGGATATTGCTAGCCTTCAGATCTCTGTGAATGATCCTCAACCTGGAGTCACGGTGAAGATACAACAGCCCCCGAGCAATCCCTTCAATGATACGGAAACGAGTAGGCCAATCTAATTGTGCCTTTTCGGTGGGATCTGAATACAGTAATAAATCCAAGTAGTTCAAAATCTAAATTGGAAGCAGAAGATTGCAGCACTGTGCATTAGTTAGTATTGAATGGATCAAGCAAAAGATAGATATGATAAGGCAGTCTTACTGAACAGGATGACATCTAAGCTTCTATTTGTCAAGTACTCGTAGATGAGCATGGTTTCTTCTCCTTCGATGCAACAGCCCAATAGCCTAACCAGATTCCTGTGTTGCAGTTTAGATATCAAAACGACCTCATTCTTGAACTCCTCAGCTCCCTGCTTGGATGTTCTTGATAGTCTCTTCGCTGCTATCATTTGTCCATCTTGTAGTTTTCCCTGATCACCATCAAATGCACGATAGTGAGGAACTCCAGCAGGTGGGTCTCTCTCATTTGCTCATCAGCAATAGGGTATTTACCTGGTAAACTGGCCCAAAACCTCCTTCCCCGATCTTGTTCTCATTACCGAAATTGTTTGTAGCCACCGCAATTTCCTCAAAATTCAGCCATAGTAATTCAGTGCTTTTCCCTTGGTTAAGATCTTGTCTCAGATTGTTCATGTTTGCTGTGAATCTACGGTCCTCCATCCTGCTCCCTTCGCTAGTCGCCAGTTCCGTTCTCCTCTTCTTTGCTGCTTAAGACCATTTTCCAATTTCTCATAATCTTCCAATTCAGTCTGTTCAGAATCATGTTTAGCAGAATTGATACAGATAAATTTCAACTTACCCTTTCTTCTAGTAATCTGCCTCCACGCTAAGCATGTACAAGCCACACAGAAGATTGAGACGGAAACAGTAACGAGTGCAACCACGACTGATCTCACTCTTTTGTTCTCATCTGTGAATTCAACAACAATAAATTTCGACTATGATTTCTAAGTTAAAATTTTGTAAATGGAGACTGTAAATTGAAGGGAAAAAAGCCTAACCGAGTTCTGACCGATGAAGACGGATGAAAAGCTGCCCGCGAGCAGAAGGCACATACTGAATATCGATCAGCTCTCCTCCCCAGTGAAGACATCCGAGTCCGTCGAGGAACGCTTGCGCAATGCAAGAACAGTTTTTTAAACACTCGCTTTCGCACTGCTTAGCATCCCAGATCTGCAACCAGTTACCCGAATCAGGCAGTTTCACCTCTTTAATTGCGAAAAATCTGTCTCCCCCCTCTGCTGTACCGTCGGAACTCTCGCAGGACAGTGGGACTCTCCTCGTACACCCACTCGACCAATTCCCTTGCCTCCACTCTTCCGGGGACTGAGGCTGAAAACCCTTCAAACAGGTACAGATTGCCCCATGGAAATGGTTACAATTTGCGAAAGGTCCACATTTTCCATAGAAATCGCACTCCTTAGCCGGCGCAGACCAGTCGAGGTCCCAGCTTTGGCTCCGTTCATTCCAGTCGGACTTGACCACAACCCCCGATGAACCCATCTCGAAGATGGAGAGGAAGGATTCATTGATGTAGGAGAAGGAGAAATATACCATTCCTTTTTTATCTTCTGTATCAACATTTATCTCGTTAAAGTACAAGGGGTCGTTCTCCATGTTGGGTAACCCTTGGAAGAACCGCCTGTTCCATGGCCCACTCCTCCACTTTGGGACCCCTCCATCCCATACGAACAATTGCTGAGGCTTTACAGGATCCAGTCCGAAGCTCAGGTTCCCCGGCGCCGGATTATCATCACTTCTCCACGCTGAAATGACAAGCTTCCCGCCCGTTATAACGTTTCCCCCGATCTTCATATGCTGTATGAACGCCCGTGAAGGGCTGTCGAAGCTCTGCCATAAGTCTCTCCCGGAACCATCCGAGGCGACGGCTCTCAGCAAAAGATTCCCTGTGTCTAGCAGAACCGCCACCGTGGACGAATAATTTACGTCTGGCACCACCGAAATGTTTGTAGACCAAATGGTTTCCCTACGGCTACCCCGGTCGATCAATAGCAGGTTCCCGTCGTCTCCAACTGTTAGGATCCCGGAAGAATTTCTTAACGGGTTTTCTTTGTTGGCAACCCAGACGTGTTTCCGCTCGGAGGCCCTGGCGTACCAAATGCCAACATAGCGATTTGCAGAAGAATTGGGACTAAAGAAGCCCAACTCGAAGGTACGGTTGGCAGAGATAAGTGTCTCTCCTCCGTCTCCGATCGATTGGTTTAATTGTAAGAAATCTAAGGCGAAGCTGAACCGATGGAGGGAAACCAAAAGGGTGATAGTCAAAACAAGATTGAAACCTCCCATCCCCATGATCACCATGCTGAAGGCAAATATGGATTACTAGCACTCGCGATCCGATGGAAGGAAGAAGGGAACATACAAGGAAATCGTACAAGGCCATATACAAATGTCTGGTAGATATCTCCTCTCACTCTTAGTTTTACCTAGGTCCATGCTGCTGCAAAAACAGAGACTCGGACGAAAAGTAAGAGAAGGATCGAAATTCAATGATCTAGATGATGATTCATGGAGATTACTTGTAAGTTGAATAGGTTTGACGTCAGGATGTAAGCCAATGCTTGACGCAGACGAAGTTGAAATTGTAGCGCTACGACTGATTCTAGTGCCTTCTTCTTTCACTTAATTTTACTAAATTATTTATTTTTTAATAAAAATTAACAACCGTACAAGTGTGAAATATGACACATCAACATGCCACATCAGCAGTTGAAGAAAATAATGGCCATGAGCTGCCACATAATCAAACATATACATGACACATTATGAACATGTCGCATCAATAGTCCATGTCAAGATACCGTTTTTCTCCTATGATTTTTTTTATTTAGACATGAGCGATTGACCGGTCAAAATTAGATATTTTTATATTAAATTTAAAAATTGGTTATTTTTTTAATATTTATTAAAAGCCTTCTGTTGATAATAGCTCTCCGCGGAAGCTTCGTTGCGTCAAGGTCTCGTTCGATGATGTGTTCAGGTAACGGGGGTCAACAACTGCTTTCGTGGGATAGAGCAATCAGGGAATGCTTAGAAAATTTAGCTTCCAGAGTTTAGAATAAATTTTTCAACGCGTCGCCTTCCTGCCTATCGTCTGCGAGACCCAGATGATGGCTCTCTTTATTATCAACATTTGCAGAACCCATCTTCGTCTTCCTCGACGATTCTAATGATTCGTGTCCTCATGAATTTTGCAACTGCAGATCCTTCCCTCATACTCTGGTGCAGTTTTTCTCATACTCGATGATGACTCTCTTTATTATCAACATTTGCAGAACCCATCTTCATCTTCCTCGACGATTCTAATGATTCGTGTCCTCATGAATTTTGCAACTGCAGATCCTTCCCTCATACTCTGGTGCAGTTTTTCTCATACTCTACACAAACAAAACCCTCACCAATCCACCAATAAAACGATTGTTCAACATCTATGATAAAATCTTCTGCTTTAAACGAAGATGGAGTATCATAGCTGAGTCGCCTTTACTTCCCAGCTTTACTTCGTTGGTCTGAGGTAAGTATTCTAGTTCATTGCTTCTACTAACGTATGAGGTAGTTTGTCTTCAAAACAAGTTTATTGCATTTCAAACTCTGAAGAGTAGATCAGGTCACTGACTAGATCACGGCCTTGTGTCTTCAAGTCTGTGTTGGATATTAAACTTAACATTAATTGATTGGAATCAAAGGGTCACTTGTGCTGAGAATTTGAAGAGGTTATTCTTATTTAAATGGTGCAAATAATATGTCATTGAAAAACTATGCACGTTTAGGTTCCAATGAATCAAACCATTTCTGAATTGAAATTTTCTAAAAGAAGTTATTTCTAATTTACTATAATTTGTTCAAAAAAATTTGAAAAAATGTATGTATTCTTTGATTAGTGTCTTTTTGGTATGATAAGATGCATGTAGAGAATATATTTGGTTACAAGTCATTAAGTTTAGAATTATCTTTTGAGTAGTATAAATACTAATGTACTCTCAAGTTTTGAAAATGTAAACAATTGTGTTGGAAGATGGGGCTCAAATCCACACGACCAAGGAAACCCGCATATACAAGAGATGTAGAAGATGGGCTCAATGCCGATAGACGAAGGAGAATGGTAAATAAAGAGTTATCTCGTAAAGATGGCATTGGTGTAATTAGGTTAAAGTTTTTGGGGCATTATTATAATATTTTAGGATTATTAATCTATAAATTGAACTTTAGGGGGAGGTTAGGACAATCAGCCCATAACCTCTTATTCCTCCTGTTTTCTCCCAATGGGTGTATCTCTCTTTTTCTCCATGAACTAAATCCATGGAGTCCTGAAAATTAACAAATTGAATCAATAATTCATTTTATCTTTTGTCTTTCTTCTTTTATCTTTTGAGTGAGTTGTTTGCCTATTTTTGCTTCTAGCAAAGTGGTATCAAGAGTGAGGTTGAGAGAATTGAGTTCAAATGGAGCATCTTTTTTTTCTTCCCATATCCATAATTATCTAAAACCAACTATGAGTGTTGAGCTATTCGAATGAAGGTTTTCCTTGGTTTTCGAGGATTATGGGAGATCACTGAGAAATGTTTTGAAGAACTGGAAAATGAAACAACTTTGCTAACAAATGAAAAAAAAGTTTTGGAGAAAAAGAGGAAAAATGATCAATGTGTACTTATTGTTATTCAACAAGGTTGGATTATGATATGTTCGTGAAGGTTGCCAATAACACTAAATCCAAACAAGCATAGGATTTCAAAAATCTGTCATGGGAGTTAACAAAGTTAAGAAGGTATGTCTTCAAACTCTAAGGTCTGAGTGTGAATCACTTTTGATGAAGGAGAACAAATCAATCTCAGATTTTTGCACAAGTTTTGGTAGTGGTGAATCAAATGCAGAGGCTTGGAGAAAATATTGAAGATATTCATATTGCATAGAAGATTCTATGCTCCCTCAACTCAAAATTTAATCATGTGGTGGTAGCCATTGAAGAGTTTAAAGACTTGGGGATCATGTCCATTGATGAATTAAATGGGTTATTATGAGCCCATGAGGAGAGAATGAATTGAGACAAATAAGAGTAAGTTGAGCAAGCCTTGTAAGCAAAGTTATTTCTCAGATCTAAATGTGAAATCACTTCAAGAGGTGGAAGAGGTCAATGATGTGGTAAGGGTTGTGGATGTGGACGTGGTCAAGAAAGAGGAAATGATGGGCAAAACTCTATTTTTGAGAATAGAAACCAGGGTTTTTAAAGAGGTTATGGAATAAGAAGAGGAAGAGGCAACAATTGGAGAAATAATGAGGTAAAATTTGACAAATCTAAAATTGAATGTTATTCTTGTGGGAGATGTGGACGTTATTCATGGGAGTGTCAATCCAAGAAAGTAAATGAAGAGTCAAAATTGATTGAGTACAAGGAAGATGTAATGAGTTTATACTATTCCTTTTACTAAACTAAGAGCCCATCGGAGAAAATAGTACATGGTACTTTGATAATGACGCTAACAACCAAATGACAAATGATAAAAGCAAATTTTTGAAACTTATAATAATATAACGGGCCATGTACGCTTTGGCGATGATACAAAGGTGGAGATTAAAGGTAAAGGTATGGTCAAATTTGTGGAACTTGACAGTAACATTCATGTATGTTTTGGTCACGATACAAAGGTGGAGATTAAAGGCAAATGTACAGTCTTATTTAAAATAAAAGGTGTTGGTCACAAAATTCTTCATAATATTTATTAGCCTTGAAGGAAACGGTTGCAGTTGTAGCACATCACTTAGAATCTTATCTAACCGATCATCAAGCCCATTAAGAAAAGTATAGACTCTATCTTCTTGTAAGATAGAATTATAATTTGATATATCAACTCACACTCCATCGGGTTTGGTCTATGAAAATCAATTTCTCTCCATAAGTCTTGAAGATCATTGTAATATTTCTCAATAGACCCTCGCCTCATTTTAGTCACTATCTTTTTAAATCATATACTGGCGAAGCATCAATGCCATCAGAAAACGTTCTAGTAATAAAATCTCATAGCATTTTTGCAGTTGAAAATCAGATAAAATTGCTAATCAAGGATTGGTCCATCGAGTTGATTAGCTATCCCTTTGCAATTGTATTTTCGGTTCTCTGTTTCTGAAAATTGGGATTTATTGGTTGAGGTTGTAGAAAATCTCCATTAATATATCGCAATTTATCTTTTCCAGATGTACATCTCAACAATTTGGGACCACAAGGCATAATTAGTTCAGTTTAGCTTGACACCAATTTTTGGAGCAGGAGAGTCAAATCTTGGTGGAGGAATCTATGTTTGAATCATCGTCAAGTCTTCTAAGATGGATTCTACCAGTTTCCAGTCCAAGAAATGAATCAAAAGTATTCCTCTTAGATCTATTCCCTTGCCCAATAAAATATAGGAATAAAGAAAAAAAGGAAATGCTACTTAGTGGTGAGGAGGACTAAGACTTATTGTGGAAGAAAATAACAATTATGCCGAAAGAGCATTTCTGTTTCCAATCCAGATAAGTATAGCTAGTAATCATTGATGTAGATATAGTCAGTCCAACTGGGCAACTCGCTTTAGGGGGGGTTAGTCCACGATGAACTTGAAATGAAGTGAAAATTTCAATTCATCATAAATAAATTGATTCAACTTCAAATCATCCTTGGGTGTTAGTATAGACGAGTTCAAGTACACTGGAAAACAAATTCCAATGTTAGTGCCCCAAAATGAAAAATTTGATATAAACATGAGAATGAGTAACTTTTTGTAATATATTTAAATAGAACATATACCTAAATAGATAATTAACCAAAATAAGTATGGTTACTACACTTATAAGTGATTTAATGTGTAGTATTAAAATATATTAATAAACTACTTAATGAAAGACTATATAATATTATTTAATGATTACAGTTTATTATAAATTAATATAATAATTACATGTGACTAGAATAAATTATAAAAAATAAAATAAATAAAGTAAAAAATAACATAAGAGAATATAATAAATAAATAAATTATTTTTTAATAACATAAGATATATTTTAACATTAAAAATCACTAATGTAATACAATAATAAAAAATTAAATATAATAAATAAATAAATAAATATATATACTATTTTATCAATAACATAATATATATTTTTAAGTATTATTAATTAATAATATATTGCCACAAAATTTAAAACCATTGGTTTAATTAATTATAGCAATGGGATAATTAAACCAAAACAATTTATCAAATGTTTATTTTAACGATATTTTAATTATGACCATTAAATCACTAATTTAATATAGTAATTAAAAATGAATATACTAAATAAATAAATAAAATTATTTTATAAAAAAAATATGAATTATTATTTTTATGACTCTGGTTTAATTTTTCCTAACTTAGGAAAAGTTAAACCAGCTTTGTTTAATATTGACAGTTGATGGCAAATCACTAGTTGATTCATCGGATATTTTGACAAAATGAGTCGGAAGGAGTGTAGGCGATGGAGGAGAACCCGTAGCGTTACAGACGATGAGAAGATTTGACTGACGAGAATCTTCAATCCTCTCTGCCCTCGCCACTGAATCTACGAAAGCATCATTTGTCTCTGTTGTTGAATCTCCATGGCCAGTCGTGGAAAAACCTTGGGTGCCGGAGCGAAGAAGACCACTTATAGGAGTAGCAAGGCCAGTCTTCAATTTCCGGTCGGGCGTATCGCCCGTTTTCTGAAAGCCGGTAAATATGCTGAGAGAGTCGGCGCCGACGCTCAGGTCTACATGGCTGCCGTCTTGGAGTGCCTCGGTGCCGAGGTTTATGAGCTTGCGGGGAACGCTGCTAGGGATAACAAGAAGACGAGAATCGTACCAAGGCACATACAACTTGCTGTGAGGAACGATGAATAGTTGAGCAAATTGGTTTACAAGTATTTATATTATAAGATGAGGAAAGAATTTGGAAGATTACAGACTATAGCTTCTCTTTGATAACTCCTGCTACCAAAAGTAAATTCTTTTCTTCTTACAGAACACGACTTACAACCTGTTACTTAAAATGGAAGTTCAGACCAGAAGCCAGACTCGAACAGAGAGAATTCTATACTACAATCCTACTGCTGTTTTCTCTACGGCTAAGCCCACTGTAACTCAAGCTGTTTGTAACTTTCCAAAATGAGAAACAAAAACATCTTGCAGCAGTTCACATAAGTTTGGATCGGAACTACGGCCTCGTTGCCCCCTGGGGAGAAGGTGGAGCTCGCCCTGATTCCCTTAGCTCAGAAAACCACACCTTGTCCGAGAAAATATACACGGAACTCTTTGGAAGACGGAAGCGTCCCACGTCAGCTTTCCGGCCATGGCCCTTCATGGATTGCTCAGTGCCTGCTGAAGCTTTGAACCAGGCGGACTGTAGGATGACGAAGATGAAGAAGAACGCAAGCACAGGCCTGCAGGAGATCTTCATGGCGAAAGAGAGCGAGAGCTGGCTTCCTAACAGATCCATCTTTGAAGGCAATATATAGACGAAGCAGTGGGCAGCGACACCGAATTAGTTTTTCGTATAGCTGACTTTGCCTCCGCCACCACGATCACCGTCCGTTATCCCAATAACTTGTCCCTTCCAATGTATTTCTGGCAACTGGTGGTTCATGTTCAAACTTCAAACCGCTGACCGGAATAGAAAAATGGGAAGAAAAGTCCAGATCCGTATCTGCTGGTTTCACAATGACAGATGGTAGGTATTCTGCAAGTCAATTCTTCTCTCGTAACTGTTAACTATATAGATTTAAAGGTGGAGTTATCATTATCGACATCTTCTTTTCTTCCCGTTTTTCTTTTTGGATTGAATCGATACAGGTAAACAGCAGAAAATGGAGCTGTCGATAAAACCCACTTTGATACGTTTTTCTTCGACGTGGATTCGCAAATATTGACTTAGAAGGAAAAGGACGAGCAAATTTGACTCAACTGTTCATAAATATGAAACGCGGAACTCCAGCCCACCTTTGAATTCAATTGCAGATGACGCAAATTCTACGTAAGGATCGTGGAATCCATTTGGTCCAATCAATAGGCTCCAAAGTGCCACCCCACTTCACACAAAGTACCTTTAATGGCATTCAAGCCAGGTTAAGTTTGAAACTGGATATTTTTGAGTTTAACTTGATTTGAATATTTTGAACTCAAGGCCAAAAAAATTTAACTGAGTTAGACGTCAAATTCGAGCTCCAACTTATATTTAAAACTATAAAAATAAAAATAATATAAAATTAAATAAAAAGAATATAGTGATAAATTTAATACCATTGAATTGTAAGCTATCACAAAGGAGTTCAAGACTTTTCAATGAATTTAACTCAGAGCCGAGTTTAAGTAAAAACTAAACTGAGTTGAGTTTAAATGGTTTGCGAGCTAGTTTGGCTTGGTGACACCCCTACCCATGAGTATGCCATAGAGGGCCTCTTCTCCAAGAAATCCTCCATTTGTAGCATTGGAGTCTTCCCGTTAGAGATCATCCAGTGGCAAGAGGAACTATGTTTGTAGAATATTCCACCATAATTGTGTTTAAAAACTAATAAAATACTCATAAGAATTCTCAAAATTCTTTAATATTTAAAAAAATTATACATTCATTTAAATATTTATGACATAAAAAGAGCAAATCATTAAATTTTATTGTATTTAAATCTAAATTAAATACAAACATAACAACTATTTTACATTCTTAAATTGAATAATTTATTTCACATATAATTACATATAAATTTGATAAAATAACTTCACATAGCTTAACTAAATAAATTATTAATGGTTAATATGATTTTATTCATATACACTTAATTATAAAAAAAGTATAATTAAAATTTAAAATTAAGAATAATTACTTTGCATAATCACATTTTTAGCTACATTGAATTACTTTTTTCTCAATCATATTTTATTTTAAAAATTTTATTTTTCAATTTTCTAAAATAATTAATTTTTTTATTTCAGATAAAATAAGTTTGAGAATTTATTCAAAATTTATATTTATTAATTAATTTAAATTTCACCCACAATTGTGTTTAAAAATATGATACCCCTAAGATATTAATTTTTTTTTTATCATTTCAATAAAATATACACATTCATTTAAACTTAAATGAAATAACAAATGCAACGTAAATCACATATAATATATTTTATTTTATTTTAAAATTAAATTAAATACAAACTTAAAATATTTATTTTATTAATTTGATTAATTTATTTCAAATAATTGAATTTATTCATAAATATGATAAATAATAATAAGAAATCTTTATAAAGTTAAATAAAAACTTGAATATTTTTAAGTGAAATTTATTTTTCACAGAGTAATATTTAGGATAATATTTTTAATGCAAAAATATATGGTGGTGAGAGATAGTTTTCCGACAACAATTTCTTTCCAGCAAAGATATATATTTTCCGATCATCGCCCTTCCCTTGGAGGCCCAGCCCATGTCTGGAACTAACAGAAAAGGAAATGAAAGAATTACCAGTGGAAGCTCAACCGAGCGGCCCAGACTTTCTTTTCGGTTTCTGCAGAATGGGATGGATCGAAGATCGTGGGCAAATCATACCTTAATGAATAACTAAACTGGGCTCGCTCTCAGAAGTCGTTTGAAGAACCGGAACAGACACTGCAGCTGAAGAAGAAACGCAAACAAGGAGAAATCAGAAAGAAAAAAAAAAAAAAAAGTGAGGATTTAGTGGGAGGAGTGCCATCGATCGTAGCCATGAAAGTCACCTCTACCCAAATTTCTTGCTTCTGTCACCATCGAGAAAACCATCACAGAAAGAGCCCAAGCTGATCAGAAAGGCTCCACTCAGGTGCCCTCCCAAAACTATGCAACCATGCACCTTCGTTTGAAACTCTTTTTTGGTATACCAGTTCTGGTTTTTGGTATACCCAACCCTTCTGCTTGTTCCAGTGGGCGTATACATATATTCCTGGCAGAAATCGCCATGAAAATGGGATTCTGACCCACGTTACCAGGAGGATCCCTGCATCTGATTTGAGGAAGATATTCTCTGTATTGATTCCTTTTAGTCGGCAGAGGAAGGTGGATCTACCTTTCCTGAATGGACTTAATTGGCAGGGAATAGTTTGATTGGAACTCTTGTGTCAAAGTTAGGGGAGTGATGAGTAGAAAAGCAATGTCATCCATTATCCAAGTTGAGTAAGTGATCATTGATTTTTAAAAAAAATTAAAAAGGAGAGGCTTTGAAGAATTTGTTTCAGTGCAGAGAAGATGACAGTGGTAAAATGACAGAAGTACAAGGATAAAGGTTTATCTGGGTCTTTGTGGAGGAATACAGCTGACTACCACAAGAAAATTTACACAAAGAAGGAAACTAAGAGAGCTATGGTTGAAAGGATTAGTTAGTGGCTGCCCAAATGAGTTGCTAGAATTCTCTTTGTGAATAATGACCCACCACAAGTGGATGAGAAGAATTAAGGTAAGTTCTTTTGGGCAGGCTTCAACTTGTGAGACAAACTGTCTCAGGTTTCTCTACTGAGCAGATGTAAAAAACCGGAAGAAAATGCAACTCTATTAGGGATAGTGATTCCTCAAGGACACAAGGTGTCCTATATATCTTCCCTTCCATTTTAGCTCTTAAAAGCCTAAAGACATGCCAGTTATTACGCATAGTGACTCATCAAGGACACAAGTTGTTTTATCTTCCCTGCCATTTCAGTGCTGACACTGTAATGGAGCTTCTATGCTGGTGATGTTATTAGGCAGCGCCGTTGCTTCTCTTTATATATGTATCTTCTCCAGCTCCGGCTGCCTGGCAAAAAATTCCTAAAGGTCTGTTTGGAACCTCATGGAAAAAAAATAGCTGGCTTGGTATCCGATCGAGTATCATGCTAAATTTGGGTCTAGATCTATCCCAAAACGACTAATCTAAGTTAGAAGACCTCTTCTTGATTAGAATAAATGCATAATCATTTCAATTCTGAATCTGTGTAAGACTTTTCTTAATACTTTTCTTGAAAAGACCATGATTTTATGTTTTGAGCTCATAATTCACAATAAGATCCAATGGTCTCGACCCTCCAATTTATGGATTCCTAACATGCCTCTTTCATATGAAGAAATTACAATACTTTTACACCTAACACCCATTTACCTTGGAACTCTTTCTTTCAGCAGGAATACTACATCTATCATGGGGCCTATGAACCCAAACTAAAAGGGCCAGAAGGTTCCTCATTTGACCAACATGGGAATCCCTAGCTAAAAGATGGATGATCTTACCACAAAACATATCATCTGAGGCTTTATTCTCTTCTTCTTCGACAACATACAGCAGAAACTTGTCCTCATCCCTCCGCTTTCCCCACCATGATGTCACATTAAAGTTTTTTTATACAAACCCTTCATTGAGGAATTTAGTCAAACAAGTTTGATAAACTCCTAAGCAGATGTGACATTCTTGAAGTCATCACAGAAAGTCTTTTAAATAAACCATTTCAAGCTGGACTCATGCATTGACTTCTGTCTATTCCTAATCCTTTCCAATTGAGTACTTACAAGATTAGTTGCTCATTTTCCTCACAAGAAGTATACCTCCCTCTTTCCTAACTAATATAAATCAAATACTGGGTCGTGTAAGATAGAACTAAACCTGATTCAAGTGATTATAAAATGAGTAATTCCATCAGAGATGTAGTATTAAAACCAGATTCATGACTTCAAGAACTGCTCCGACAGACTTAACCCCTTCATCTAATCCTCCTCCTTGATAGTTCTGGTTAAAGCAGGTGAAATCCTCCTTGTGTTGTGTTAGTAAGTTTGTTAGAGCAGTTGTGAGGATTCTACTGATGTTTTTGGACTTTAGCTCTTGGATTTGGATAAACAAAAGGAATTTTGTAAAGGCCCCAGTATTGAACATTCGGTAGTAAACTCAAAATTGATAACTTGGATATTCAATCGTAAATTCAATTCAACATTGGCGTATCATCAGCTCGAGGCGGCACCTCGTCTAAGATATCTCATAGAGGTCCATGAAGAGAATAAACAAAGGTATGCACTGAGTAAAAGTGTTAGCAAGTTGCCTGGCTTGTCTTCTTTATAGGGACTGATAGATGCAGTGAACCTCTCCAAACTTTCAACTTTCACTATTGAACAGCACCAGAATATGAAGTCAAGAATTTGCTACGTTAAACTCCACAGTTTTCAGTTTAATGGCTGGCATGAGAAAGATGGAATACTTTCTTTCTTCTTCTGTGAATGACATCAATGGAATTCTTCCATTCTGCTCTCGTTGTTTTAAAAACAAAAACAAAACAAAAAAAAAAAAAATCCAGGAGAGAAATCCTTCCATAGTAGCATTTCTTGTTCTTCCTATGCCAAAAGAAGATGAACAAAACAATGCGAAATCGTACCATCAATCTACATTGATGGTGTCCAAATACAAAATTTTGTATTACAATGCTAATTTCTTTTAGGTAGAAAAGGCATATCAAATTGATGTTTCCGGAGAGAGCAGAGAAAAAGGAAAAAATCAGTGTGAACAAGGAGCTCCGAATAAGGTTATATATCCTTCAATTGCAATGATGAAGGAAGAGAAAGAAAACATGACAAGTAGGTCCGACCCATCTCTCTCGTCTCTATCTCACCATCATGAAACCAACAACATCCCTCTAGATTTTTCTTTCCCCTCCCTGACACCTGAAATACACATTAAAAACTTGGAATTTATGATGCAAAGATGACATCGAATGACTCCAAAACGGCAAAACCCCTCCTTCTTGCCAGCATTTGACATCTGCAGCGCGCTCTGATCTGTTTCTGTATTTATTTAAGATTAAGGCTGAGACAAAACCGAGTCATTACTGATTAATGATTAAAGCTTGGAAGATAATGAAAGCAAGGGAGCTTTGAGAAACCATAAAAGACAAGGAATGACATTCGATTCAGTCCTTGTCCTCGAGATGTTTTAGATTATGTTAAGGGAGAGGTGTGTTGGATTCAACACGGGTCAATCATCCATGTCAACCCACTGAGGATGAGTGAGGTTGAAGACGTGGGCGAGTCCACAAAAGTGATGATTAAGGAGCTGTTCTCTCCTTGTTTAAAGAAAGAAAAAAAAATGTTTTGAAGGGCTGGAGAGTTCTTTGAGATGGAAAGGCAACGCAGGGACAGGTTTCGCAAGGAAAATAGAGCCAAGCGTGGGTTAAACTCTCATTACTTGATTGCTTTAATGTTCGTTGAGGATGAAAAAACCAGAGATGGCGAGATGCCATTTGCCCATTGTTCTGAAAACTGATAAAAGGAAGCAGACTTATGCAGTCTTTGGATTGTTTATTATGAGTTTAGTTGAAGAGAATGAAGATTATTTTAATGGATGAGGCGTCCTAAACATAAGCTGATATTCTTTTTTAAGGCCCATCTGCCTTTCAGCTTTTTTGTTGCAAGAGAGCTGTCATAGCTTCCTTTTGATTCTCTAATGGGAAGGGTGGTTTGGTCGGCAGTTTCGAATGTGAATTCCAAACACAAAGTCAAAATAAAATGCCTATCAAACGTTTCCACCCATGCATTAAATAGTTTAAAAATTAAGATTTTTTTTTTAAAATATATCTTCGAAAAAATCTGGTTAGCCTCATTATCCTTGAAAACTATTGAAACTAAAGGTTATTATTGGTCTCTTGAATAGGACTCACTCGCAAGCAAGCCATTAGTTGCATGAGTTCTACTTAAAACACCAATCACAACCTCCTATTACGGTTTCAACAAAGTTTAACCTCTTCTACGTTATCAAGTATATGTATTCCTATTGGTTGATACTCCGTGTAAGTATCAGCTACTATGTCGGATTTTTCACTATCCATATACACGACATGATATCAACTGTTATGGTCCTGGGGTTAAGTACATATGCCTTCTGCTCCTAACAGGCCAGTCTTTTGGGTAGTATTGACTAAGTGTTTAACATTTGGTATCAACGACCTAGAGGTCAGATTAAAATTACTGGTAGGCCATAGGAACTTAACCTAGGTCCGACCAGTGTCGCTAGAGTGGGCCGCAGTGGATGTCGGCTCTCGAAGGTGGAGTGTGTTGTTATGGACCTAGGGTTAAGTACTTATGTCTTCCGCTCCTAACAGGCCGATCTTTTAGATAGTATTGGCTAGGTACTTAATAACATCAAACAAATATCTACAAGATATTATAAAAAAAAAGTTTTAATAAGGGAGAGGGTTTTTAAATATTTTTTCTTTGTTTAAAAATTAAAAAATGTAAATTATCGAGCATCTAATATGATCCATGATTGGGTACCTATATAGTTTACCTAATCCAATAAAAAAACTAAGGTTTGATCAAAAGTAGTGACAAATGTGTAATCAGGATTTACAAAGCTGTGAATCATGCTTCCTTTCTTCTACCTACCATAGCCCTAATAATATATACATACTTTTCATTCCTTCATCTATATCTTATAAATCATAAAAAAAAAAAATAGTTTATATTATTTATGACCGTTAGATAATGGGCGGCGTCTGTAGTGCGTCTTTTACTGAAAATAGGTTGACTAAGGAATGTGCACGCTGGATAGTCAAAGCAAAATGAGACCCTTCTTTCCTCTCTTGTTCTGACTCATACAGTCAACTCGTGCCCACTCACTGGTCCCTAATAAATAAATAAATAAGTGGGTCCCTTCCCACGTGTCCAGTTGAAGGGACTCGTGATGCTTTGCCTTTCTCTGCCTCATTCACTACTTCTTGTCTTTCCTTGTCCAAGCACTTTCCCTTCCTTCTTTGTCGTCTTCCTCATCTCAACCTCTCGTCACCCTGACCTCATCTTCTTTGGCAAACCACGCGCGGCTGCTCATCAGATTAGACCTCACCAGTAGTCCTGGGAACGATTAAAGCGATTGGAGACACGGGTCCCGAATTGATCCCTCGGGTCAAATATCATCGCGATTAACGATTACACGTTCCTTCTGCTTCTGCTGCAACTAATGAGAATTTTACAGAAAGTTGTTTTAGTTTAGTTTAATGGGATGGGCTGCTGGTTTTTTGTCGTTGAGAGGCGCGATCGGTCGCAAATAACGTGATTTACTTTCGTTTACTGAAGCTTCTCGATCGAGCTCGTGAAAAGATGGGGGAGGGGGTTTGTTTGAGAATGTGAAGTCTGTGGTCAGCGAGTGCTAGTGTTTCCTACACCCGAGAAGGGAGAAGAAGAGGGATTCCTAATTTGCAGCCAGTTGAATTCAAAGAATAGATTGTCGTCGTTTAAAAATTTTGGGATAGTATTAAGATGAACAAAAAAGACTATCACATCAGACAGTTGGGTCTCTGTGAAATCCCGGTTGTGTGGATTGTTGGTCTGGATTCTGGGAAAGTATGAAGACAGGCACAAAAATCCAGGAAATGGCTGGGGTCAATGTTTTGGTTACTCATCCATCAAACCCATTTTTCTCAACTGCTAACTACTCACTCTTCCAACTTCCCAAGTCTCACAGTAACTTCAATTTCTCTCTCTCTCTCTCGATTGAGCATTACAAGGACATCTTGCGTTCACGAATTGGATCAAAGATGAAAGAATGGCGGTAATTATTTTGTGTACTAGAACCGTCCAGAGATCATACCCATGATGAATCGATGTACACCATTCGCTCTAAAAAAGTGTGAAACGTTCTAATTCCATGTCGGCTGACTCTTCTCGCTGGGGGACCATGGAGTACACCCTGAACTGAACTATGGTTTCTTTCTCCGATGAAGCAAGTTAGGAGTTAGCCGAAGGCTTCAACTATCAAAAGAAAAAATGGGTCTGGTCAAACGGGGGTAACAACTACAGTACCGGTTTGTGGCACCACTCCTAATATCAATAATTCAACAACGTTATTTTAATTTATTTTGGTAAGACCGAACAGGAACTCGTCCATTTCTCCGCGTTTTTGAATGCAAACTGTCAATTTTCAATTCATTTACACTGTGTTCCACCAGCTCTTAAAAATCCGTAACAATCTGTTGGGAGGAGGAGAGAGAGGAAGGAAGAAGAGAGAGCGCAGTGCGCACCTGGGATTGACGAAGAGGATCGGTCGAAAGGTTTGAAAAGAGAGGGAAATTCAACGCGGCGAAGGATGAGGCGATTGACGAATGAAAACGAGAGAGAAGGTAAAGAGAGAAAGAGAGGGAGAAGAAGAAGAAGAAGAGTACGTGCGTGCTACGTCAAATGATTTAGTAGAAGAATCCGTCGCTTTCGGGCTTTGACTCTTGTTGGGGGAGGCCGGTCCCACGTGTGCCTCTTTTTCGGCACGCGTGCGACTTGCCGGTCCCACGTTGACCCATGGAAACCAAGGTCATAAGCATGACGTCTCCGGGGTCAAGCTCTCCACAACCCCCTCCCTAACCCTGCTGCCGCCGCCTCCCTCCCTCCGCCACCTTTTTCTCCCTAATCCCGTGTGGGCCCCGATATCCACAAAACAGAAATCCATCGTCCAAATTATTATATTTATTTATTTATTTGGAAAATGTTTATTTATTGTCACATAATTTCTTATTTATGTATTTTTATTCTTAATTAATGAATAAAATAATTCTATTTTAATCAAAATCTCATAAATAATATTAGAGATAAAAGTATAGCCGTTCAATAAGTGGGGTCCATCGACATCTGGTACAAGGGTATTCTTTACATGAAGAGATATAGAAGAGACGGTCGAGATTGGAAGTTGGCATGTAGGGCCCATGGCAATATATTCTTTGGGAGCTTGGCGTCGATGAAAACTTACTCATCACGTCGCTTTGTTCACAAGCTAGAAAGAAACGATAATGAATACAGAGGAGACGGAAGAAAAGCAAGGAAAAGGGAAGAAAAAAATGGAAGAAAAACGAAAGAATTGAATTCGGACTTCAGACAAAACCCCTTCTTCATCTTTTTCCCTCTTTTTTTAAAGCTCTAGTCTAATCAACCATGTAAAATGTCAACCAGGTGTCTCAAACCTTTCCCCTTCCGCCGTACGCGCCTCCTTCCTCCACCCAATAGGTATCACTATATAAACGCCACGGAACCCCCAGCTTCCGATTCAGTTTTCGTCTGATCTAAGCCTTCAACACGAAATCGCTCGCGAGTTGTATTGGGTTTTCTTTGTTGATCGATTGATCATGGCGGACGAGTTTCAGACTGGGATCTGCAGCAGCAGCAACTGGTGGAGTAGTTCTTCCAGGAGTGGGTTGGCAGGGTCGTCTTCTCCTTGTTCTACCGCGCTTACGGATATCGGGAGCTTCGGGTGGGGTCCTGGAGGGACTGAGATGGCTAGGCCGTGTGAAGAATCTGCTTCGATTTCTTCCGCCAGTTTTCAGGATAACCAGAAGGTTCAAACGTCCGATTCTGTGACCGCCGCTTCGACTGTTTTGATGGACTCGACGTTGCAGATGGTGGGGTTTGGCCTCGCCTCCCCTTCCATCGACTGGAGCCATGCTCTTCTGTGAGTGCAGTTTTTACTTAATTCTTCTTCTTCTTCTCCTGCTTCTTCTTCTTCATCTTCTTCTTCTTCTTCTTCTTCTTCTTCTTCTTCTTCTTCTTCTTCTTCTTCTTTTGTTCAATCGGCAGCTAATAAGATTTCATTATTAAATTTTTATCTTTAACATGCTTGGGTTTGATGACTGAAGTTGTAGCTCTTTCAACAAAAATTACGAAAGGAAAATGTTTCAGAATGAACAGACGAACCCAGTTGTTTCCTTGTTTTCCGAGTTTTTTAATTAAAAACCAGTCGAGAGTGGGAAGAAAGCCTGCGAGAGCTCATGACTGGCAGAAAATTTTATTGCTTCACTCTCAGATGCTCAGTCTGATTTATTCGACTTTTCAGAACAATTTCACGACTAAATTATGAAAATTCTCTCGATTGTTTATCGATTTTCTTCCACGGGGGTAATTTGATATCTGATATCTCCAAGTTTTGAGAATTTGACGTAGTGAATTATTAATATTTTTTATTCTTGTTCATGCCGTGCAGTCGGAGTAGCGGAAGAGCCGAGAGCAACTTTCAATCCATGCTCCAAGAGGACTTGACTTCGAGGCCGAATTACCGGCAAGATGTGCAGATGGAATCCAGTCAAGTTCGGAAGGATTGGAGCCCTAAAAATTTCTCCACCGCGAGCGAGGACTCCATGAATACATTCAAGCACATAAACCAAGCTTTCGCTTTCGATCAACAGCGACCGAATTCCAGCTCGAGCGACTGCACAGCAACTAATTGCCAGGGTCTGCCTTCCAGCAATTTCTCCATGGGTTCGGCTTCGTACGGATACCCATCGACGATGCTGCAAGGGTTGTTCGATCCGGACCCTCAAACTTCTTACGACAACCGCTCAATGAACTTCCCTTCGCAGATGAATTACCGCATGAACGCTAATGATATTCCGTCGTCCTGGCCTAAATTCCCTCCATTTTTGAAGAGTTCACCACCTAAGCAACAATCGAATAATCAGTTGCACTTCTCTAACAACACGCCTTACTGGAATGCCACTGCTGCCGCCATTAACGAGGCTAGACCAGGCTTCTACCCTTCGTCTCACACGCAGTTTTTAGAGCAGAATTTCGAGGAGAAACCCAATTGCAGCAATCTCACTACGAAGGTAAATGTGTAGTTCAATTAAGTCTTTTTTTTTTTTTTTTTTGGCAGAAAGTTTATGGGAGTTTCAGCTTATGTTTCTCTTTGTTTATGGGTCTGGCTTAATTCAGACAAATTCAGAGGAAATTCGAGACTCGTGCTCGGCAACAACGAAGAGAAGTGGAAGCGAGCCATCGTTTAAAAGGCCTCGAATCGAGACACCCTCACCATTGCCGACCTTTAAGGTACGAAAGATTTGGCCAATCTTTTGATCAGACAAGAGTTGAATTTTTGAGCTATTATTGTTGATGAGGAAATGGCTGAGAATTTTTGGCTCACTTTGCAGGTTAGAAAAGAGAAGCTAGGGGACAGAATCACTGCACTCCAGCAATTGGTTTCGCCTTTCGGAAAGGTCAGTTTTCTGCAACTTCCCCCTTTACTCTCCCAACGATTACTGTTACACCTTCTTTTCCGAATTCCGTAAAAGATTACTCCGATTGACTGATCAATCGAGTTTTATTCCCCGTCCAGACCGATACAGCATCAGTTCTCTACGAGGCCATTGAGTACATCAAGTTTCTCCACGAACAAGTCACTGTAAGTTCAACAGTCTCCTTCTTCTCAATGCACAAACGCGGACAACATAAAACAATTGGGGAACAAAACGTATCCTTGAAGAAAATTAAACCCATTTCTGGTACTAATTGCAGGTCCTGAGCACACCATACATGAAAAACGGAGCTTCCATGCAACATCAGCAGGTATGGAAACAATCCAAACACCACCTATTGTTGTTTGCAGTAAAATTCTCTTGTTTGCAATCCCTTTTATTGACAATTAACATCAAATCTTTCAACTCATACCGTGCAGAACTCCGATAAATCCAAGGACGGGGAAGCTCCCAAGCAAGATCTTCGGAGCCGAGGACTGTGCCTAGTCCCAATCTCAAGCACCTTCCCAGTAACAAACGAAACCACAGCTGATTTCTGGACTCCTACATTCGGAGGCACGTACAGGTAGAGAAGACAGGCTAGGGGGGGTTTTCAGGAGGAACTGATTCTCTTCCACTGGCCTTCTATTAAACCCGACCAAGTTGGGAAAGATAGGATCATGGAGCAAAAGCGAAACCCGGAAGCTAAAACTTCTAATAATACGAAAGGATAAAGCAAAGAGATAAAGGAAGAAGGTGGCCCTCGAAAGAGAAGCCATGCTGGGCCAGCTGCAGGCAAAATGATGCTGGCTGGCCATGGATTAGGGGGGCTCCTGCAAGAGACGATTAGAGGTTTAATAATAATAACAAACAAAAAGGTATTACATTTGGAGGTGGGGTTTACAGAATGGGAACAAGGGCTAAGTTTAGCAGAGGTTGGGATTTGTTGTTAGCAGCTGAATTTAGCAGAAGAGACGATAAAGGTGAAGGAGAGGAGCTTTGTTCCTGTTGAAATATTTGCAGAGGGGCAGTGACAAGCGACCACCTTTTTTAAAAATAAAAGAGGAATAATTGAATTCCAGAAGAGGGTCCAATTGTGTGGAGATCATTTGACAGAGGGATCTTAACTTTTTTTTTTTTTTTTTTATTTGTTTATATGTTTTGAATATAGTAGTGGAAGTCAGGCCCACATATTCTCTCTCATCCTTTTTGCCCTTTGATTATTCTGAATGGAGAGGAGGGTCTGAGAGTGATCTATCAGGCTTGCTTTTTTGCTTTTCTTAGAACGATCACATTGGCCTGCTTTCATTGGTAACCATAGAGTTGCCTAAGTTTGTAAACATGTACATACAAAGCCACCCATTTCTCTCTTTTGCTCTTTCTCTTAAAAATGAAAACCAGAGTTCAGAAACAAAAAAAAGGGTTTATCGGCCTTCTTTCATCTTCTTCAGTTTCACTGCCACCCCCCTAAACGTAATTGTTAACTCAAAAACAATATAAGGCTTAAAGACACTGGGATTGAAACTCATTTTTGAACTGGTTATCCTTGATAAAGAAGAACTGGTTATCGAGTACAAGATTGATTAGTGGAAACCAATTTTAAGAGTACCTTTTCTCAGGATACAACAACAAGCACTCGAGTAGGCTAAAGCATAAAGATGTCCTTCCTGAGGAGCGGAAATTACTCGCTCAAAGAATTTTGTTCTTGAGGGATGCCCAAGAACGGCGGTTCCTCACGAATCACAGACCTGTCTTCCCATGTAAATAATCTGGTTTTTCCAAGTTGAATTGCACGGATGCCAGTGCGACTAACCAGAATATGCTGCAACAGGTATCTTTTCTGTTGTAAAGAGCAAGCAGATGAAAGGAGACGTGCCTCTACGAAAAGGGGACAAGGGGAAAAGGACCTCTCCTGATGAGTTGTGAGGCAAAGACAGGGTGAAAGGCCAAGTTCAGGGCTTCCCAAATCTGCTCCAGCCAGCTCTGCTGCCGTCCATGCATGGATATGATAGATGAACCTGGATCTAGCAATCCTTTTGTTACCACTAAATAAGTTTTAAGTAGGCACTAACGATTCCATGACAGTGAGCAAAAGAAACACTACTTCCATAGAAAACATTGTAATGCAGAAGCACATCAACTACAGCCAGACAATCAGGCCCCTATTATTCTATCACCAAGGAGGCGCAAATCCAAATGCAAAGAGAAAATGTACATGTATATAATGCCAAACAGATATGATTCAATCATATAATTTTTCTTTCAAATCAAGCGGTTGCCTTGAACTTCTTGGCAATTCCAGAAAAGTATTTTCCCTGGTGGAAAGCCTGCTCCAGTTCAAGCTCTGATGGCTGTCTTGAACCATCACCAGCAAACGTGCCAGCACCATACGGGCTACCTCCTTTCAATTTGTCAAGCTCAAACATCCCAGCACCAAAGGTGTACCCGATAGGCACAAATATCATCCCATGGTGAACAAGCTGGGTAATAGCAGTTAACCTGCAAAAAGGTTCAGATATCCAATGTAGATGAAAAATCCTTGTTATAATAGTAACATAAGAGGAAACAGCTGTGACATGAGATTTGAAAAACCAGGCAGGTCTCATGCTTGTTATAATAGTAACTTACGGAGTAGTCTCCTGACCCCCGCCTTGTGATCCAGTGCTGTAGAATATGCCAGCTGGCTTGCCGGCTAGCTGCTGTGTTCTCCATTGGCCTCCTGTAGCATCCATAAAGGCTTTGAATTGGGCAGCCATCATTCCAAATCTCGTGGGAAATCCAAAGATGAGCCCATCGGCCTCGGCGAGCTCAGCGGGAGTGATGATAGGTACATCACTCTTTGGTGGGGCACTCATCTTTCCAAGCACTTCATCAGAGAGAGTCTCAGGAACCTGGATTCATGTCCGAAACATGTTAATCAGAAGAATCAATGGTCAACACTTGCAATTCAATTGACAGGTCTACTTGGAATCAGGAGACAAATGACCAACCTGCCAAAGCTTAGCTTCAACACCTTCAACAGATGAAGCACCTTTCTTGATTTCTTCTGCTAGCTTTTCAACATGCCCATACATAGAGTAGTATCTGAAAGAATAGTATATGTTTCAGCACAGGAAGATCAATTAATGAAAATTGAAATGCAATAAGAGAAGAATATTTTAAAATTCTCAAAATTGTTTGGAATACAAAAAGAAAAATAATATCCACATCCCAAGTTATTCCTCTTCTCAGTGTTTGCAGAGAAGATGCAAGAAAGAAAAAACTGTACAACTGTAGATGCTTTGCCACAAGACTCGGAAGTCATCAAAGACATGAAATAGCATCTATCACCACATATAGGAAGAAGCCACACTTCACGGTGATAATTACAGAAAAAGAAGTTTGTGTATACAGATTAAAAGGTAACACTACTTTAGATGAAACTCATAATGACAGAAAAAAGTAACAAAGTGGGTGTGAGTCAGAGATGAATTGACTGACTGCCAGCAAATGCAAGGAATGAGGATGAATTTAAGCCTAAGTGAGTCTTAATGTGCATAAAGAAAAGATAAAGAAAAACAAGGGAGACCCAAGGGAATCTGGAAAGTCATAATTTGACCATGATGTAAGTGACTTGGGGCTCAATAAAAATCATGAGGAGCAAACCACGGGAAAAGCTATATACTTATAAATAGAGTTGCATTCGGCAATGACAACACCACATCAGTCACAGATTATCAAAGGTTAGAAAATTTATGTGGTTTTTAAGGCAGAAATGTTATTGATGCGGTAGTGACCCATGGTTTTTGTTGAATTGAGCATGGCATTCTTAAGGCAGAAATGTTATTGATGCGGTAGTGACCCATGGTTTTTGTTGAATTGAGCATGGCAAACCGCTCAATCCTACTAACCAGGCAAGATAAAAAACTTATCTTCATCAGTCTAATTCAGATAATAAGCCGGACACCATAATCTTAGAACTGAACAGAATGTATTGGCTATAAACTATTGCAAGTTATTAACCGGCGTTTCAGCTTCTTAGCTCTCTTCCATTTCTTACCATGAAGCCCTGAAAGACATGAATTTGGGAATCAATGGAAACTTTTGCCCATCAACTTTTTCATTTAACAAATCTTTAAATAAGTCCATTTCCATGCTCTAAATTAAGGAGATTTCATCCTTCACAATAGAGATTGAATTAATACTGCTGTCAAATTCAAACATTTATGTATTCATTTATGCACCTCAGCAAACATTGTCAGATATCAAAACCATATAAAAAAGATTAAAAGATGCTACCTTAAGAAACTAATTCAAGACGAATAAAAAGAGCAAGCACATTTTCTTTTTGAGAACCACAAAACTGTTCACCTATTACACTGCTATTTCATGGCATGGCAAAGGTATTTCAAGGAGCCCTTTTACAAAAAAAAAAAAAAAAAAAAAAAGTACAATCATAAACAAAGAGTACCCCAGACAGATGAAATTCTAATCGATCTTTCTTTTTTGCTTATCTGCTCACATCTAGTTTTTTCCATAGCTAGTTCAAAAAAGACAATGTAACACAGCCTGAGAATGGATGAAAATCACAAAAGCTACGTCATAATTAAGAATGAAATTCTACAAGTCTATGACCATTGCATTGATCATTAATCATTAACTAGCAACTATAACTCAAATTTTAGTGCGTATAAAAACTATGCATGGTACAAAATGACACGTTTATAGAAGGATACAATTGCAAATTGTATAAAAAACATATAATCAGTAGAAACCAAAACGCATGATGCAAGAACCCTATTAGCACAAGCCATTTACAAGTTTAACTAATTTCGTTTTAAATAGTCAGTGAACTCCTTCAGGAGGATCAAAGGAAATGATAAGCATCACAGAATAATACAACATTCCAAAATCCTTAGAATATAATACTATTGATTTAGTTGGATCCTCCGGTCACATAATAAACAAACAAAAAAATCAAAACACAGCACAATCTAATGAATGAAATGAGAGTTAATTTTGGATAAAACGTGGAATCAAGAAAACAAACACACGAACACCGCGTAGATACAGACAAGAAAGATAAGGTAGCGAAATTCGCCAACGAAGCAGGGGGGCTCTCCAAATCACCAAGAACGGTCAATGTCTCAGCATTTAGAGAACTGTAAATAAACTAGACAGCAATTGCCATGAAAATCAACAACCCTCATTACAAAATCTTTAGCAAATAAAACACCTAATCATCAAGGATATAGTTCCAGAAACAAGAATACCAGAGTCTGAATCAGAAACCACCGGGAAATCCCACTACACAAATAACCCACAACGAAACCTCCACAGAAGATACTACCAGAAAAGCATCAAATCCAAAAAGAAAACCCAATTGCAATGTCACAACAGAAACACTAGAAAACAAAAGAAAACAGAAGAAACAGAACAATGCCTGCAACTCGACACAAAAAATCACCGTAACCAAGACCGCCCACAAAGATAAGAGAAAAAAGGGGGAGAGAGATGCTTACACAATATAAACCTTGGCCGCCATGAGAGAAGCTCTCAGAGACAGGCAATCCCTCTTCCTTGCTCAAATCAGTTTCTCGGAGAAACTGGAGCGACGATGACCCACTTATATATTCGATCGAGGGCTGATGGACCCAATTACTTAAAACAATTAACCGATCGAAACTAATGAGAATTTAATAACAACTGCGAAAAATTTAGGGATGTTGATGTCACACGCCATCATCATTCACGTTGAACGAGTCATCTTACGTTCAAATATTATTCACAGGGGGGTTCTTTGATCCACTTTTGCAGAAAATATTATATTGGGGTTTGTTAGGTGAGTCGCCTTGTCACTGTAACAAGACCTTGCACTTCCATGAGGTAAATAAATTAATCTCAAATGGCCTTTTGGGGACTTCAAAATAAAGGAGATCTGCCCAATCCAAGCTTTTCTATTGATTGGTAGGAGCAGCTGTAAGTTACTAACAATGGATCAACAAATCCATGATTACTGGAAGGTTTTTATTAATATTCCTAAATCTAAATGAATCCACTGTAATATTAATTTTAAAAATTTCAAGATAAAAAGTTTCTAAATTGAAACTATTTGAGTCTCAATTCGGTAGCTGACATTCTTCCGGAGCACAAGAAATGGCGTTTGTTGGCCTTGCATTGTTCGGAAAAGGACAATTCACAAAACAGCCAGACAAAAATACATTTATCAGCTACCAAAAGGATAAGGATCTCAGCAGATTTCTAACTAGAATCATTTCAACGCAAAATTTTGTTCATTACAACTGATTTTAGCTATGTGCAAAACTGGAACTATTGTAGTCTAAATTAGATGACTTTGGCATTCTTTGAGAGCACCAGAAGTCGCGTTTGTTAGCCCAGAATTGTTCAAAAGCGGGCAATTCTCAAAACAGCCAGACAAAGATTCATATTCTGGGCTCCAAGACATTGAAAAACATATCTGTTTTTGTCTAAGCTACCAGTACAAAACATTTTTCTTGTAAGCTTTTTCTGCTTGATGTTCTTTGCACCCCAGAAAAAGAATTCGTGTTTTTATTGAGCATATATCAATTAGAACCCGATATATAACTGTATCAAGTATCATGTCGCCTCGATAAAAAAATGTTCAACAACTAAGAAAGCTCTGGAGAGCACAGTGGGACGCAGCAATTGAAAACTATTAAGATTGACATTGAAGTCTCAATTCCCAATCTTCACTCAGAGAAGTGATTAATAGTGCTTTTGTTTATATTCTTGAGAAGAATGGGAGTGCAATATGATGTCTACATTGGAAGGCGGGTCGTATAGATAGGTGTATGATAGCCCATCTCCATGCGCATTTCATTTTCATCCCCATTACGCATAAATTGCAATTATTAAAGCTTGATACTTATTATAACCTTATCACCAGTCCGGAATCATTCCTGGTGTCTCGTACCAAATCCCAGTTCTGGCCTGGCCTCGAATGGTCTTCCGCAGAAAATAGTTAAAATTTATCATTCTGCATTTTTCACAGGGCAGGCTGGAAGAGAGCGTAAAAGAGAAGAAAAATGGGTATTTGGATGATAAAGGTCAATCCTGTGTTGCGTGTTGGGAAGGCCAACTCTTCCGTCTTCCGTTTGCTTCTCATGATTTGGCCGGCCTGCTCCACTTTGCTGGCCTTTTGGGGGAACGGGCATCATGACTCACTTCTACCACCGCTTTTACTTTCCTCCGTTCACTTCTGGGTGAAGGAAAATAATTCCTGGGAGTCGCAATCTGATAATATATGGCAAATGAAAAGGACTGAAATGTGTTCCTGCCAAGGCAATCACTTCCACTGCCGTTTCTGTTTGAATGTTCTGTTTTTTTTTTCTTCTCAGAAACCAAAACAGAAAATTCTTAAAACATAAACGAAGGCTGGGCTTAGCCGATGCAATCTTGTCTAGTACATGTATTCACATAGGGCTACTGGGGTACCCATATGAACAGCCAAATCACGCTTACAGTTTAAGAGTTGGATATTATAAAAGGTCCAGCTCATGCAATCACGTTTCATAACAGGTCGATGCCCTTCTTCTCTCTTCATTGTTCTTTTCTGTTCCCATCTCCAGCAACAGCACTTGAAAAGATCAATAGCCGAAATGTCAGACTGCTACCTTGATTCAAAATTAACTCCACAAGGTCCAGCTTACTGACAACAGCTCGAAAGAACCCTTCACACTTGCCGGCCAACAAAACCCAAATTCATTCCTACCATGAAAGACACATGCAAGAGTCTTTGATTTTATCTTTAAAGACAAGTAGAACCCGCCCGTATCTGCCTTTCACAATGAGAGATAGGAAAGATTGCCATGGAATCAATGACTGAGCTAGTTCCAGTCCAACAAAGTTTATCTAGGTTCAGCCTCTGGTGGAACTAGAACGGCATCAACAAAGTGCAAGTAAAAATCATGTTGCTCGATCCTGAAAGACTAGAAGTCTGCCCTGCAGTTTGAATTAAACACCATCAGCTTTTTTAGACCTTTAACATTGGTGAGACCAAGCTCTAGCCTTCAGGAACGCATCCCAAGTGCTGCTCTTATCTGCTGCTTGATAGATCATATTCTGCTAGTTGTTCCTGAACCCAAATGTGATCAAGTGTCTGACTATTTGTTCTTCAACCCCTTCTGATAACCTCCACTGAAAACAGATATTATGCACCAAAGAAGTATAAAGATATTTCTCAAGCCTCAATAGATTAAGAAGCACCTCCCCTGCATAGCAAAGATGGCCAACCATTAAACTGTCCTCCCCAATTTAAAATCCCCTCAAGCAAGATCTTGTATCTCACTTTCAATAATGTTGTAGATCCTAAATTTACGGAGCTTGTAAGCTCAATCTTGTATCACACTTTTAATGATATGATAGATTCTCAAGTTACATTTGCACGCTTGATCCTAAATCTCATTTTCAACAAAACCACATATCCTCAATTCAGGACTGAAAACAAAATATTATATGTGACTTTTGTTGATGATCTATCCTCTCCATAGCACATCCAAACCATCAGAGGCAAAAAGAGAGACAAGTAAAATTCACTAATCATAAAGCATTGAATTAAAAAGATCAATACCTTGGCCCAAGAGTGGTGGAAAAGCTAGCTTCAAGTTATCAAAGCAATTAGCAGATGCAGAGAAACATTAGCACACTCCTCTTACATATGAATGACCGACTCTTTCCACTTTTTCAGCAGCGACAAAATTAGATACAATAGATATGTTGCAGCAACCAATACAGTGATAGGTAAGAGTTGCGGTGCATGACATGAGCAATAGGAGAAGCTTCAGCATGGCAGGTGCACCGGAGTAGCTATGAAGGGATTGAAGTGGCCTGCAGTAGCTAATCAAGTTAGAGATCCACTGAAGACTTCTCTTTTTAGGACGGGTTTTGTTGATCAGCTATCAACCAGTTCATGGCTGAACCATCCAAACATGCCACACCATCCAGTTTTGGCAGGAAATAGTTTCAAACCTTGCACAGCCTTGTACAGACCATCAAGATATCCATTTCAGTCAACTGCATCATTCCACATAGATCTTTAATTGGACCAGCCAGGTCAACCATTTTATCAGTTTAACCATCAAGATAGTCCAGATTTTTATTTTATTTTATTGCTAGACAACAGTTTTCAGCCATTTAACTACTGATCCAATCCATCCGGTTCAACCCAGTTCAACCAGCCAATCTGTTCGGTCCTTACAATAGCGATCAGAATCAAATACTCACTAGTGATAATCTAATAACCATTGAAAATCAACTCCTCTCTTTCTCTTTCTCTCACATGAAATTTTTTTCCATCCTGTCCTTCCAAATGTGATAATATCATTATGTAACATGGCCATTTCTTACTCTGTTCTCCTGATTTGAAAAGGGTAAATCATGAATAGATATTTTACATTCTAGAGTCCCATCAAGATACAAACTTCACATCCTTTAAGCATCTGTAAGTGTCAGAAACAAAAATAGATCATCCCCCTCCCAAACAAAAAAAAAAAAAAAGAGAGAAAAATTAATGCCCAGTAAAAAAACTTTCCCCTCTTTAAAGTCCTTAAGGTAAAAACAATATTTAAGTGAACAAAAATTATCAACTATTTAATCACACCTTCACTTTCCCCCATTTATCCTTTCTAAACTCTCTTGATTGGTCGCATAGGAGCATAACTAATTGTTATCATCTAAACTTAAGCATATCAGACATTGTTTTCTAAATTAATTGACTTCCCACCCCTCAGACAGGTTGGGATGTTCATATTAGATTTAGAGGAGTATTTAAATCAAATCAACCTCCAAGAGACTCTTAGAAAAGACCAAACATATATGTTCTGCATATGGGTGTACATTTACAAGTACAATGCTTTCAAAGGTATGCTACATAGAGAACAGATGACTGATAATGAAGGAGAACAAACAATCTGAACAGAGAAAACTCTTCACTAGCTTACGACAATTCAACAATATCAAACTAACAAAAGAAAACCTAATGCACCTCAAACACGGGATACCACCAACCACCATGAGTTTTTAAAACTAGACAAAGAACAAAATGTGAAATAGATATATTCCTTCAACTAGGCAAATTTGTTTACAGAAGAAGCAACAATTACAAATAAGAGTTCTTTACATAAACATGATTGAGAAAAATCCCTCATCGGCTGAAAAATGCTTAATGACTCAGTATATGAGCATTGGTTGGGTGCATCCACTCTAAAATTAGAACTTTTGAGTTGAATGCCTTTCTTCATGGCATTAAAGCAGCACCATTTGGGCCCCCCACTGGTGTTTGTGCCTCCACTAAATGTTATCCCCATATTCAGAGCCATAATGAGAACCACGAGTAGGAGAGTATTGGAAGCCCTCAAATTGATTGAGAAGAGATACAAATCTAAGTAACAAGAATTTGGCTGTACCACTATCCTTTAAGCTTAAGCTTCTCATTCAGATGTCTTTCTTCAAGAATAGGAAGGTATTATTCTTATCCATATACTACTGTTACAGCCCTAATGTTTTTTAAGATCAAATTTTCTATTTCGAATGAAGCTGCCCTCCACGTTCTAGACTGATCATGGGCACTGCAGGGTTTTCCGACTCAGACTTGGGACTCAACTCAGACACTAATCCAGGTCTGGATCAGGACTCTCCGGTCGACCAGACTCGGGGCAAGTCAGAAGGGATTCGACCAGAATAGAAGAGTCGAGTCAAGTCCCTTCCTATAACTCGACTCGCCCAGTCCAAATCCTATCCAACTCTCCCGAGTCACAAGTTGACTCCACAAGTCAGAAAACCATGGGGCACAGATAGTAATTGGTCCTACACCCTGATTCATGTCGGGACATGCAAGCAATCACAGGTAACACCTGTGATTGTCCAGAACATAGATTCAGCCAATTTGTACTCAATATTTCCACTTTGTTAGGTGTCAGTGAGTAACTTCATGAACTAGAAAACAAAGAGTATACAGTTTCACAGCCCAACCAGGTCCAGGTATATTTTCTGGTTCAATGAGTGTGATCAAAAGGCCACCACAACATTATAGAATGCAACCGATGTAAAGACCGGTCAGGACCAAGGACCAAGTAATTAGTATATGGAGTTCATAAGAACTCAAAGCAGTAATTAACAAGAGAAACAATAAAAGAATATCAAGAGCAAGCCAAAGAGAAAATGCATTTTCGACCAGTATTTGAAAAAACCACCAGACAGTTCGAAACATGTTCAGAATTGTTATAGATGTGTCCAAAATGATGAAAAAACAAGCTTTTCAGTTTCATTAATGCTGCATAAAGGTAAAACTTTCTCAAATCTCAATAACTTTCAAGCTCAGAGCCACTGTTTTGTCAACAGTCGCAAATACTATTAGATGCGTCTTGAATGACCTACATATAATAGCAAATATCTGTCCATGTCTCCAGAGTATTTCCTTAGGTTCCAAAAACATTTCAATGAGTGACATAAGGATCACAAAGTATAACATCTCATTTCATCTATTCAATTACTCTTCAAGTTTCTGACAACCATTCCCTCTGCACCAGAGAGCATAAAATCAAGAATCTACTTTTTTTATCTGAGATATAAAACAATCTACTTGTGACCAACTCAAATGCTCACAAAATTGCACTTATTGTTCTCATAACTTGTCAAGCAACAGGAATCCTACACGCATCAGGGAGAAATTACATAACATATTTCTCTCTTCTAATACTATTTTTATAAAATAAAGTATGATAATCAAGGTCATTACACATAAATGATGCTCTAATCGGGTAGCACTAATTATTAGAAGTGCACTGCACTTATTGAAGTAGAGCACAGGGACTCTTTTGATGTTCAAGCAACAAGTAGGAGACAAAGAGGACATATGAATTCCAATATTACACATATGTATATGTTTCCTTGTACACATGAAAACATGTGTAGCGCAACATCCTGTAGGCAGCAGGTACTGGCCCTCAACCTTAACTTGTTGTGCTTGCCATCATATACGGAAACCGCTCATCACACTTATTACTCTAATTAATTTTGTACCAATGAGATCTCTCAGATGAGAACAACTGTTTTTGGGCCACTTTTCCTAGCTGTTTTAATGATAGCTGTGGCTCCCAGCGGTAGTTCAAAACCGGATTTCTCAAATTCAAGGATGGGAATTTAAGACTAGAAAATACTGTCCTCAAGAAATAAAATTTTAGAAGAAGAAAATGCCCACTATGTGACAATTCACCAACTCAGAATTTTCCATTCAGGACAGTTACATGAGCTATAGCTTGTAAAGATCAGGTACAATTTCCATGGAAACAGTTACAGTTGAGCCACCAGTTCCAGAATTTCCAAACATCAAACAAAATCAACAACAGACATCTTCTATTTATTTCACATATACAACATATGAAAGAAAAGAAAACACAAATATAAACTACTCAAACTTTACACAGGAAGATTAGCCATTTACCGAGCTCGAAACAATAATAACAAAATTTTAACTCACCTTCATACAAGAATTCATCCAGTTAACCGGTAACGCTGCAAAACATGAATCAAGGTCGTCGCGTTCCGTCTAATCTTCTCATTTTCATCCTTAACTAACCCAAGAGAAACTTCCCAAACTCCTTCTTTTATGGCCTCCAGGTATATCCTTTCGCTGTTGGCACAGACCAGACCCAACGTGGCCAGCGCGTGTGAAACACTTCTTGAACTCCCACCCTTCAAAACCTCCACCAAGGTTTGCACGAAACCATTAAAATTCTCCATCTCCTGTCTCCCTTCCTTGCATTTACCCAGCAATCCCAGCACTTCCACGGCCCTTTCCACGCCAGAGCCAGCCAACTGGACCAAAACCGGCACCGCGCCAGAGCGCACCACCCTCCTCCGATTCTCCAAGAACGAACATAACGTATAAATAGCGGTGGCAGCTTCTCGTTGTCCCCTCCTCTTGCCGTTCTGCAGCAGCTCCACCAAAGCCACTATTGCAAACGGATGGTGACCAATGGTGCCTTTATTGACCTCCACAACAGCAAGACTGGTGAGCGTAGTGGCAGCGAGTGCCCGGCAGGAGTCTGTCCCAGTGCGCAAAGCAGCAACTACCCCAGAAATCGCCCCTTCAGCCACTAAACCCACCTTGTTATCGTCATCCAAAGAAAGATAAAAAAGCACAGACAGAGCAGCTTCCTGCAGAGTAGTATCCGCGGAAACCACGAAGCGCAAAATCACAGACACGGCGCCGGAGTCAGTGATTTGGTGCCGAAAGATGGGATTGTGCTTAGAAAGACGGTGAAGGGTACGGAGAGAATCAAGCTTCGCGACAGCTGTAGAGCTGGGAGAGGTGAGCTGAGCCAAAAGGGCCTGCGGGGAGGGGCAGGGCTGAGACCTGGGAGGAGAGGAAGAAAGCGTATAATTGGAGATGAGACTGCGTAAAGCGTGGTTGGGTATAAGCGACGGCTGTGCGGGAAGTAGCAGCTTAGTGATGGGGCACGTTCTGTTGCCCGACTCAAGCCAGCGTTGAATAGAAGCTCGGTCGAAGGTGTGGCCCGATGATAAGATAACAGGGTCGGACATTATTTCCAGAGAAATCGGGCACTTGAAATCGTCCGGAAGCTCAGTTCCCATTTCCCCTGACCTATAGCTTTAGTTGGCAGAAGAGCGAGACTGAGCAGAGAAAAGGGAAGACAGAGTGGGGTTTAGAATTTCGGAGGAGAGAGCAAGAAAGGAAGGCCCGAGGAGATTTTGAGGTCGAGGAGGAGCGAGCCGCGAGGTTGGGTAAAGGCGGAATTGTGGAAGGCAAAGCGTCGCATTTAGACAGAGAGAGAGAGAGAGAGAGAAAGGATAGACAAGAGGAGAGGTGGAGTCACGGTTAGCAGACTGGTTTCATAAGAAACACGTGTTGATGAGCGAGCCCACATAATTTGACTTTTCTGAAAGGGATTTTCTCGGGCCCACTTTTCTTTTCTTCATATTATTCGTTTGTATTTATTTATTTTTTCGCGGGAGGGAGGGAATCTTTTAATTTTTCTTATTTTCATATTTGAAAATAGACAAAAAGGATCAGAATTTAAATATTATAAGGAAAGGGAGAGGTGAGGTGAGGTGAGGAAGGAGAAAGAGTCCTAAAAAACAAAACCAAAAGAAAAGAAAGAAGAACAGAAGCAGGAAAGGGGGAGGAATGGCCCAAACTGGGGGAGGGCATAAATCTTTACAATAATGTATGAAAAAGGGCAGAGTGTCGGTGCCTGCTCCGCCAACTGGACCGAAATTGATGGCCTTACGCAGATTTGACCTCTTCACCTTCTTCTCCCTCCCTCCCTCTCCCTCTCTCTCTCTCTCTGCGCACTAATTTAATTTTCTCCCGCTTGGTCTCTAAACAAAAACGCGTCTTGATTTGTTTAAAGCGAGATCTTCACCTCTCAGCCACAGGAGGGAACCCAGGGACGGCTCGTCATTCGGTAGGGAAGACTGGTAGGTCTCCGAATTCCAAACCCCAGAATGAAGCATTTTATTTCTTTATTACAGGGGAAAGGAAGCTTCTACCGAAAGCAGGAGAGAAAGGAAGCTCGGTCGGCCTCCCTTTTAGTCACTAATGAGCTCTCTTACTGAATCTCTTTCTTGTCGAAGAAGATGGTTGTAAACGAGAAGCAACGAGAATGTCTCTAAGTTGAACTCGGGCAAAAGAGATTTGGCACGAACAAAAGAGTCTAATCTCTCCCTACTGCTCCACTGTTCAAATTCAAGCTCTGATCCGACTTGCCTGAGTTACCAATTGACTCAGCAAGTCGAGAAATCATGGTCTCTCTATAATAGAACGGGAGAAACATTTCTTCCCCGATCAATCACGTAGGGAGAATTGAGTGGATTACCCACCCTCTGTTTTTTTTTTTTTTTCCGAACTGTTAGAATGGGAGGGCAATGGAGCCTTCCCTGCCCACTAAAGGTAACCTCCCCTTCTTTCCTTTGTGGTGTAGGTGGTCCTTGAGGGTAGGGTGGTGGGGTGGTATCACGACAAACTGAAAAAACTCGACTCAGTTCAGTTTTTGCTTAAACTCACCTCGAGCTTAGACTTGAAAGCTCAGGAAGATTACAAAACTACTCCAACCCCTCCCAATTTGTTTTGTGCTTACAAAATCCATTTGAAAGGGAGAGGGAGAGATCAATCTAATGAACCAGGTCCAATGAAGACTGAGTGCATGCATGTACACAAAATATTGAGGCATCCACACCAAAAATAAATACAGAGTACATTAGAAATCTGAGCATGATCGGATACATTCTAGTCAACAAATCAACCACTAACACAAGAGCCATTAAAGTTTCTTTGCAAGAGTTCTCTTCCTTTAGAGAGTTCCACATGAAAACCCTAAGATCAACTGAAAGCCGCACTTCAATTCTTCGAAGAATGGGTCGTTGGAAGTGATAAATGCGAAGATAAAAATGGGACGAATTGGTCCTGTTATGGGTACCGAGAAAAAAGACAGTGCGTCGCTGTGAAATCCATCTGCGCAAACTGTTCTAAAATCTAAATGCTCTCTGTTTAATCGCTACCAATCATGTACAGTCTTCTGCGACGAAGTCTGGCGAGGCAGCTCTTCATCTATCAGTGGTCAAATCATGATGGGGACCGCCCTGAACGGTTTCGCCTATGGCTGACGACTGACGGTAAACAGATTCTACAGTAGAGTCAAACAAGTTACAGTGATCCACGATACAGTTCTCTCATTATTCGAGTTAACTTCCCTGGGATTACTCGAATCCCCGGGACAGGCAGCCAGATTTCTCTGCTGTCTTATTTCCGGTAAGAAATTCAAGTAGTTACTTCTCTGCTGGTTAACACTCGTATCAAGGGGAATAACTTCCAAGGCAATTTCGTTTTTTCCGCAGAACAGAGATTATAGCATTCAAAAGTATAAATCGAAGATTTCAAAATATACAGAAAAATTCCCTTTTTCAGTAACGATTTTGCTAATGATCAGAGGAACTCTTTACTAATAAAATAAAGTCATCGATTTGGTTAGAAACAAGAGACGCTTTATTAATCAATGGAGGAAAATGGTGTATACAAAATTTTGTGTCCGGACATGAGAAATTCATACAAAGGGAGAAAAATAAATATCAGAAATGGCTAAGAAGCCAAAAAAAATTAAAGACTAACTCATGAACTCCTTGAGCTCCTGTTCCAATGCCTCATCCAGCCATCTCCTCGACTCCTCCATCAATTCAGGACTTAATCTAAACATCATAATACAAAACTCCGTTTGATTCAAAGCGCCGTCCCCATCCAAATCCCCTTCCCTCAGCATACTCAAGAGCTCATCGTCTTTCAATCCGTGGAGCCCCAACAGGGCCGAATTCCTCTTCAAGCTGCCAAACGTGATCACTCCCTTATCCTTATCCATCAACAGATTAAACCCATTGCAGAGCTCAGTCATGAGTCCCTCCGCCCCCAATTTGTCAGCCATCATCGGCAAGAAATCTTCGAACTCCTTCACTTTGGGCGCCATTGCGGAAGAAATTAGCTAGTACACGGAGATGGGTAGAGGCTGCAAAAGAGAGAAATCTTCGGCGAGTTGTATGGGGAGGAGGAGGGGAGGAGGACTTAAATAATGGGTCTTCAGAAAAGGGTTTCGAGGAAATAGAGGCGATGGATGACAACCCAGATACAGTTATGAGTCATGACAACCCAGATACAGTTAAGGGAAGAAGGATTCTGCTACGTCCATCTCCTTCGCAGAAGATGCCAAGGGCAGAATGGGTAGATCGGCGAAGGTTATGCTGTCTGGTCTTTTTTTCTTTTTCGTTTTTCCAAGAGGGCTGACTGTAAAAACCTAAAAACCTCTACCCCTCCAGGGGTAATGCTTTTTCATACTTTCCGAAAGGGCAGAAGCCAGGGGCCCAGGATGTTGTTGTCATATTCTGCAATCTTGTCTTTTTTTCCGTGGGGAGGGGGAAACTTCGTGGACGGAGATGGAAAGAAAATCAGGGAAAGAGTCCAGCGCCGAGGAATACCGACTAAATCCGCAATCCCCAGTGTCAAAAGTCAGAATCAATAGCCAAATCTTCTGTCTTTTCTTTCTCGGAGAAGCATCCAGAGGTTTTCACTGAATTCATAGTTTACTTCCCTTTTCACCCTGTTTCCACTCATTTTCTCGATTATCCAAGGAGTCCTTGCCCACTGTTGTGGGATATTAAGACACTTCTATGTGAAATTTGAAGTAATTTATAAGAGACTAATACAAATCAAAGAACAGCATCCCATGGAGGACTCGTTTAAAGGAGGATTTATCGATTTTTATGAAGTCTTAATTCTTATTCAGTACTTTTCTTGTGTAATTGGAACAGACAGGACCAATCCGTGTTTGTAGAGGAGTTTCTAATCTGCATTTCAGCTGAGAGCCTGAGATCGATCTTGATTTCATCTTACGGTGAGAAAAGCTGCTTTAGAGAATTTCACTGTGTGCAATTATGCTCAGAGAACACATTGCCATTCCTCTGTGCGTGTGAACGGTGGACCGAACAACTGCCGGCAAGGCGGCAGCGTGTCGGCGTATGTTCCTTCTCGGTATTTAACTAATCTCAGACCAACCAGAAGAATAACTCGATTAATCATAGAGTATGCGGTCACTGAAGAAGTAGCCATTGATCGAATTTGAATATAAAGAGTAGGGAACAGTTCCACATTTCCAGTAATCTTCGAGGGTTTTCGGTTGCAACTGATCAAACAAAGTCTGCCCCGTCCAACACGGCAATCTGACCCGGATTGATCATTTTATAATCTTTCTATCGTTTTTCTTTCGTAATCAGCCTTCTCTGGTCGGCATTCTATTTACAGGCTCACGGGTCATCAGCAGTTAAGGTCATTGAAGTCGTCGTCCCACACCAGGACGATCGCCATGGGAAAACCCAGAAACTGAGTCCACCGGGTACCTGCTTCTGCTGGTTTCTACCGCAAGATAGACCCAGAAGCTGGGGTCTGTTCAGTTGTAAAAAAAAAATTCTTGAAATATCAGTTTGCATGGGTTGAATCCTGATGAACTAAATACAGATTAATTGCAGAAATAAGGTAGTGTTAGAAGGGGGATATGCGCTGCAATTTGCACATCTTGATTCCAGCTATGTAGGAGTAGTAGCTAAAGGAATCTGAACGCTTATTTCTTAGGAAGCTGTTCGCTGGGACAGGGGGATGCACCTTCTGAAAAGATAATCGCAAGCAACAAGGACCAATCGCCTATTCAAGTTAATTAATGGACAAAAGAAAATCACGATTGTTCTGAAACATATGCATGTTACAGATTACAATTACGATCTCGCAGGTCATGAAATTTCGAGGATGTCTCCTCTACCGAGCTTCCACCATGGAAATTGTCACCTCGTTGACAGAGCAACTTCCCCACGCAGACGTAGAACAATCGGCCTTGCTGACTGTTTTTCGAATAGAAAACGGCGGGGGTTGCTGCGGGCTGGGCAGGGAGGCTTCTTCGTTGCTGAGCATGAAAACAACGGATGACATAATGGGTCTCTCGGTGGCACTTTCCTGAACACATAACAGACCCACCTGAATACATCTCAGAACTTCATCTGCCGGGCACGATCCGACGATGGAGGAATCCAGCAGTTCGAGGGCTCGTCCTCCTTTCCACAGCTCCCATGCCTGAAGCAAATGAATGGTTTTAGCTCCATCTATACATAGCCACGAAATATTTGATAGAGAGATCGATCATTTCAGAGCTTACCAGTTACCACTCACCTGTGAGATCAAGTTTACTGAAGTACTGTCAGCATTTTGATGATAATGGTTATTGCTTTTTCCACCAACAATTTCCAGCATTAGGACCCCGAAGCTGAAGACATCTGATTTCACTGAGAAGAGTCCATCCATGGCGTACTCAGGAGACATGTAGCCACTGTATTGATCAATTATTCGGACGTTAATACGGATTCACGAAAGGTCAGAGAAGGGTAGTTCTTTTGCTCCCACTTACTAAGTGCCAACTATTCTGTTGGTATTTGCTTGAGTTTGATTAGCACAAAAAATTCTTGCCATTCCGAAGTCTGAAATTTTTGGATTCATCTGATTATCGAGCAGAATGTTGCTGGCCTTAAGATCTCTGTGGATAATCATCAATCTGGAATCTTCATGGAGATAAAGAACTCCTCGAGCAATGCCCATGATAATGTGGAACCGTCTTCCCCAGTCCAACAGCACTCTCCTGGATGGATCTGTTATGCAAATTCACCAAGAGAACAGCCATGAGTGCCTTCTCTCATCACAAGCAATCGATTGTGAAACGGATTTGTGTTTTGAATTCAAATTGTAAACATTGAGAAGTTTAAATTCCCAAAATCAAGACCCATATATACTCAATTGTAGCGTGATGAAAATCAATGATGTAACGTGATCGTATCATCTGCTCGCTCATGAAAAGCTGAGCAAATCAATGTTTTCATGACTTGCATGGGTGATAACTGTGGATGAACTGTATCAGGTATGAAAAGCTGAAAAGAGTCTCACCGAAAATGAAGGAATCCAAGCTCTTGTTCCGCATGTATTCATAGATCAACATTTTTTCTTCTCTGTGATTGCAGCAACCCAGAATCCTCACTAAATTCTTGTGCTGTAGTTTGGCTATTAGCGTAACCTCGTTCTTGAACTCCTCCCCTCCTTGTCCAGACCTCCTAGAAAGTCTCTTCACTGCTATCTCCTGTCCGTTTGATAGCGTACCCTTCAAATAGCCCCAAGAAATTTAAACCGGTTAGAAGCTCTAGTGAGGAGGATTAAGTTGCAGAATTACTATGATTAGTGTAAACAAATGTATCACAAAGCATGAAGGCAGCGGTGATCCAAACCATGGATAATTCGAGTTCGACAGAGTTAATAAATGACAACCTTGTAAACAGAGCCAAATCCGCCTTCTCCAAGCTTGCTCTCCAGAGAGAAGTTGTTTGTAGCAGTCATCAGAGTACTCGGATCAAAGAAAGGCAATTCTGGGCTCTTCCCATCCTCTTGAAGCTCGATGGTGCTAGAGACAAGTTCACGACATGACTCGATCTCTGAAAGATGGAAAGACAAAAAGGAAACCCAGATTAAGAAACGTTAGTCTGCTAAGGAAGATCAAGTAGAGTTCGCAACCTTTTCTCTTTATCTTCCTCCGTCGCCAAGAATACCCACAAAAGACCAAGAGAGGCAGCCCCAAGATGATGAGCAGAATGACCAAGGTTGATTTCCACCCCTTCAACAGAAACTCTTCTACCTTTAAGCCGGTACGGAGACTGCTAACATGCACCGGATGATCGAATCTCGCCCATAATACCCTCACGTCTCTGCCGTTTTCATCAGTCTTTTGGCTCAAAACTAGGTCCCCAGAGTCGAAGATCGTAGCACTTGCTTTACCTCTGCCTGATAAAACATTCGTAGACCAGAGAAGCCGGCGCCTCCCTTCGAGCACCACCAGATTTCCATCTTCTGATATCGTCGCCACGCCGGAGGAATCCGTGAGAGGATTATCCGTGTTAGCAACCCAACAAACAGTTCCTTCCGGTCCCCGGCCCTTATTGTACCATATCCCGACATACCGGTGGCCGGAGTACTTGTCGTTGCTGAAGAACGCCAAGCTGAACTTTCCATCTCTAATAGGTTGTGTTGCGGTTACAGTGTCGATCCCAGAGCACTGTCTGAAGAGGAAGAAAGAGATGAACAGTGCCGCCAGAAGTAGCAGCTCCGAAGCCATCGTTCAGAAGCTTTTTTTGGTAGGGGATCGCTCCTTCAACTTGGGGCACTGAAATATTAACCGTAAAGGACAATCCGTAGATTCGAAGTACGTTGGGAAAATTTCATTTCTTTGACGATTCAAAGGTTGATCCAAGCCGGAAGTTAGTTGAACGTCAATGTTTTTATCTGCTTTTGCAGTCAAAAGTGAGCGTGAGTGATAACAGGGACAAGGCTCAGCGTTGAATAGTTGTGGACGTGAGCGTTCTAGACCACTAATGTGATCCACACTTGCTCTCCATGGCTTTTATCACCCGGTACTCTGAGGTCCACATGCAGCCAGGCTGACCACCTCAATATCGGTCTTACATGCATTTTATTTTTAAAACAAATAAATATTATTTTTTATAACATATTTTATAAATTATAAAAGAACTTAAATTAATAATAAATAAAAAAATAGGAGAGAAAAAAAATTGTGCTTACACGCATCACTGATGTGGCATGATGACGTGATGTAGCACTTGTTATCTTCGGATGGTGACGTGGTGCCATTTGGTCAGTGAAAAGTGATGTGTTTAATAAAATTAATAATAGTTTTTAATTCTAATTCACAGCAGATACAAGAGCACCAGTGGTCTAGTGGTAGAATAGTACCCTGCCACGGTACAGACCCGGGTTCGATTCCCGGCTGGTGCATTGCGCTTTTTTCAACGTAACTATTTTGGCCTGTAATAAACAATACGGTCACGTCAATAATTTTCCCATTTCTTCCTCCGTGTTTGTGTACATGATCGTCAACCTTTAGAACAGTAACCAAAACGTATACATTCGAAGAGAATGTGTTCGTCGTATTTGCCTAGCGAGCATCCACTGTCGAAATGGTGATATCGTTTATGGTCATACAATGTTGCCAGTTCGAAGATGCGGCTATTTCGCTGAGGCTTCTCTCTGAGTAGAGCGCAGGTTCCTTCGGTGGAGGCAGAACTGCGGACTCACTTTCCAGCATGATAACAACGGAAGCCATGGTTGGTCTGTCTCCGGGATTGTCTTGGACGCAGAGAAGCCCGACCTGGATGTATTTCAGAACTTCCACTGTAGAATATGAATTTCCCAGTGCTGGGTCTAGCAGCTCCAGTTCTGCTCCTTCGTTCCATAACGTCCATGCCTGAAATATTTTGTTGACATTGGGTAAGTCTACGCTGGGTGAATGAGAGAGGTCAGAGAAGCAATATCAAGAACTTACATAACCAAGAAGATTCAACGTGCTGCTGTTTCTTTTGCCACTCACGATCTCCATCAGAAGAACTCCGAAACTGAAGACATCGGATTTGATCGAAAAAAGCCCCTTCATAGCGTACTCAGGCGACATATAACCGCTACAGAATCAAACAGTGAAGTTTTAATGGGGGGAAAAAATGGTTTCTTGTTGCATGAAATCTGGATTTTAAAGATACAGGGTAGAGCTGTGAAGGGAGCTTACTATGTGCCGACGACCTTTTTAGTTGTTGCTTGCATTTGATCTCCTCCGAAAATTCTAGCCATTCCAAAATCTGAAATCTTGGGGTTCATTTCTTGGTCCAACAGAATATTACTGGCTTTCAGATCACGGTGAATAATTCTCAGCCTGGAATCATGGTGAAGATAAAGAAGCCCCCGTGCTATCCCTGCAACAATATGGACCCGTTTGCTCCAATCCAGTTTTTCCTTCTTACTTCGATCTGCTTCATGTTTATAAGCAATTACTGTGAGAAAAGAGAGCTAGAATCAAATGAAATTTCTCAAGGAAGCAGAAGATCAGAAAAAGGGTGTACCAAAAAGCAAGGAATCCAAGCTCCCATTAATCATGTACTCATAGATGAGTAGCTTTTCCTCCCCGTGGACACAACAACCCAGAAGCCTCACAAGGTTCCTGTGCTGAAGCTCACAGATCACTACGACTTCGTTCTTGAACTCTTCTACGCCTTGCCCAGAACTTCTGGACAGCCTCTTGACTGCTACTTCTTGCCTGTCGATTAATTTTCCCTGAAAGTTTTAATTGGTCAATCAATTTCTCTCACGTTAATATGAGATTCAGAACAAAATTAATGAACTTGTGCTGCTTCAATGGAGATGGGCAGTAATTACCATATAAACAGAACCAAATCCTCCCTCTCCGATCTTATTTTCAGAGGAGAAATTGTTAGTAGCAGCTGCAATGTTCTTAAAATCAAACATGAGTAATTCGATGCTTTCCTCCGCTCCTTTTCCGTCTTTATGCCTACTGGCGAAGTTTCTCACGTTTGCCAATGTCAGCTGTAATCCGATCAAAGATGATCTTTGATCTAATGTTCTGTCAACTGTACAGGAAAAATTACAGAAATAAACTACTGAACTCCGTCTTATGATTCTTTTGCCCAATACCAAAAAGCTCATTTGCTTACCATGACATTTGATTTGCCGTCTCCATAATATCCAAAGGCCTTTGAACAGGAGAATCGATCCTATCGCTACGACTGCTATTATTCCTAATAGATATCCTACGTTGAGGTGCCCTGTAGAAAGTCTCGATGGCTTTAGGGGAGCAAATCGACAAAAGCAGGAATTAAATAGAGAAGTGCCGGTACTTGTGAAATTTTACCTTTCTCTGATGATGCCAGACGGATGTAAAGATCATTCCCTCTATCGGAGTACTCGGTAAGATCAACTAGGTCGAATCCCCATATCAAGCATCTTTTCCCGTTCCCGTCAACATCTGCGTAAGCGTATGCAATGCAGGAACAATTTGTCAAGCACTCCTCCTTGCATTGTTCATTTCTCACGCCGGTCAAAGACGAGAAATTTTCCGGCAACTTCATATTTTTTCGAATGAGGAAGTTATCGTCTCGCGTGCAAGTCAATGGAGTTTTCCGTTTGCACCCTGCAGGAGTTCCTTGCGGCTTTTGATCGTGTGAATTGGGTTCAAACCCCTCCAAGCATCTGCAACCAGACGAGCTACTGATGCTGCAACTACTGTATGCGCCACAAGAGTCGTATGTGTAACAGGGGTCTTTGGGCACCGCCCAGAAGAGCTCCCACTGGTGGGTAACCTGGCTCCAGTTCCATTGCTTGACCTGCCCATTATTTTCTAACACCAACCTTGTGAAAGTCGACCTGTCGTGGAAACTGTAATTGAAGGAAATGCCTTCTGCGTTGCTCTCGAAATTGTAGTTGTAGCCGGAGATCACCCCCATTTCCGGGATGCCTTCAAAAATCCGGCCGTTCCAGAGCCCGCTTCTCCAGTACCGATACATGCCCTTGAAGATGAATAACTGGTTTGATCCCAAAGGATCCATCCCATAAGAATACAAACCTGGCGCTGGGTCCATGTCGGTTTTCCAAGAAGTCAGCATCTTGTTCTCCCCGCTTCTTAAATCCAGACCGATCTTCATGCCCGGCAGCAGAGTATTTGACGGGAAGCTGAAGCTTTGCCATAGGACTCTGGACTCATTGTCTCCATCTAGCAACACGAGATTCCCGGTATCTAACAACTTTAAGGTAGCATTACCAGAGAAAGCTCCGTCTGTATCCCAGTACCGGTTCCCTCTCCCATCCAAAATCACTGCTTTCCCAGTATCTACAATTTTCACAACACCAGACTTGTCGGGGATCGGGTTGGCTCGATTGGCGACCCAGACGGGAGTCCCTTCTGAGAAGCTGTGATACCATATACCGAAGTAGCGACCGGAGGAACCCCCGGTGCTGAAAAATCCCAAAGCAAATGTTTGACCATTGGAGACTAGAGTTTCTCGATCCGTGAGCGTCTGATCTTTCCTCAGGGTGTCTGACGCTTGGCGAATTCTGAAAAGAAGCGCCGAAGAGAGGAAGAAAGAGGCAAGAAGAAGGTTCCTTGAGCGGCGGCTTCTGCCTCCCATCTTTCGATCATCAGGATAAAACATTTCTCCAACTCCCCTCCCATCGTCCGCTCAACATGGAAAAACAGCACTCCATCTCCCCTGTTCTCATCGACTTCTGATTTCAGAACCAGTAAAATAATCCTTGACCTGGGTGGCTCTTGAGATGAAACACACTTTCTTTCTCCACAATTCAAGAGATTAAATTACTCACAAGTAAGCGGATCGGAGGGTGCACACGAAAGACAATGCCTGGTTCTAACGTAGAGAGGAACAACAGAAAGATAAACTCTTTATTTTATAGATTAATGTTATTATTTTAATGGAAAATCATTGTTGCAGAGTGCAGACTTGTTGTTTTAGCAAGTCAAGTCAATGGCGGAGACCCATGGATAGATTCTGCATCTAGAATAGTAGACTATATGGATCAGTTCCATTTGGCAGCAAATGGCAGTTCCTGATCCTGATCCTGATCCTGAAGAACAGAGTGCCAAGAAGTCTTGTGGCAGAGGTCTGTGTCATCGACCTTTCGGTTGCTTTCAATTGGGAATTAGACCCGAAGACCTCGAAGACCCTTAAGACCCCAAAGACAAGGTTTTGCCCCTCATCCCACAAGGTGGGTGGGGATTGGTTTTTTTCTCATTCCAAGAGAGGTTTAATTTAACTTTTTTTAAATTTTTATTTAAAATATTGAATGAATCTTAGGTAAAACTTACATGTCTAAGAACATTCAAAGAGGTATTTGTTTCTTTTTCCTATGACGATTTCTATCAGCAGAACGCTGAAGCAGAAGACGCAAGATTTCACACAGAAGAACCCCATCAAAGAGTACTCGAGGGCGATGTTCTTGAAGCTGTACAACTTAAATTTTATAAAGACATTGTTTAGAATTTAAGTAAAAAAACAAAAATCCATCTCACAAAACTGAAAAATTTACAATCTACAAGCCTTGAGATGTAAAATAAATCCGCCCCACATAATGATTTTTTCTTCTCTATCGAGCCTCAAGCATTGTAACAGTTACTTGATTAATTGTACATGATGATTCCTGCTTGCTGGAGAGTGAACCTGTCTCAGGCTGGCTTCTCCCTGTACAGAATCCCGGCTGTTTGGGCGGCGGCAATGGCAGGTTATCACTGCCCAACATCAGTACCACAGTGGACATTGTTGGCCGGTCTTCTGCTCGTTCCTGCACACACAACAGACCCACCTGCACGCATCTCAATACAGTGGACATTGAACTTGAAATGTCAATGGATGAATCCATCAGCTCCGAGCCTTTTCCTTCTCTCCAAAGCCTCCATGCCTGAAACAGTTCAAAGAAAAAACGGTCTCTTCTAAGAGAAATGCAGTCATTCAAGCAGATAACTAACATCTTTGCTGGTACTTACAAGGGCTAAAAGGTTGAGATCACGATTCGTCTGATAAAACCCTCTATTCTTCTTGCCGCTCATTATCTCCAGTACCAGAACTCCGAAGCTGAACACGTCTGATTTCACTGAAAATAGCCCGTCCATGGCATATTCTGGTGACATGTACCCACTGCATCCAACCATTGAGAAGAAGTGGTTAATGGTATCCATGGCATATTTTGAAGGAGAAATTGATAGCTGATACTCACTAGGTTCCAACAACTCTCTTTGTATTTGCTTCAGTCTCATCCCCACCGAAAATTCTCGCCATGCCAAAATCTGAAATTTTGGGGATCATCTTGCTATCCAACAGGATGTTACTCGCTTTAAGATCCCTATGAATGATCCTAAAGCGAGAGTCTTGGTGAAGATAGAGAAGTCCTCGAGCAATCCCCATTATGATGTCGAAACGCTTCTCCCAATCCAATAATGGTTTCTTTGTTTCATCTTGAAAAGTTTCAAGTGAAAGAGATAAATTCAGCTGTGAAGTATTTTAATTTGGATGGGGAACATTAAAAATGAGGTGAGTGGAGTAAATTGTCATACCAAAGATGAAGAAATCCAAGCTTTTGTTAGGCATGTATTCGTAAATTAACATCTTTTCTTCTCCCTCGATGCAGCAGGCCAAGAGCCTAACAAGATTTCTGTGTTGAAGTTTTGCTATCAGTGTCACCTCATTTTTAAATTCATCTAAACCTTGCCCAGAGCGTTTAGACAGTCTCTTCACTGCTATTTCTTCATCGTCTCCCAGTTTTCCCTGCAATTTATATTTTTTCCGCATCAGTTGTTTCACAAACCTTCCTCCAGATGAACTGGGAAGGACAAACAGTGGCTATCACAGATTACTGTTTGCCACAGTATTTGAATCAAAGATGCTTTACATTGTTACTACTTATCCGACTAAAGAGAAGAAAAGAGAAAGATTCGGTCCAAATCAAATTCATGCAGTGGGTCCTGAAAAAGATATATGCCATCCATTAGGGGAGCAGTTTCAATATGAGCGGTCTCACTTGCTTCAAGATTCTAATCTGAGGTTCAATTATTGGATTCTTTAATCATTAAAAATGGACGGATGTTGAACTAATCTTCGCTGTTAACAGGATCCGTGTTTTATTTTTTAATAAAAATGCCTCCTAAATGATGTAATAACTGATAACAGTGTGTGTAAAAAGAGAAATTACCTGGTAAACAGGGCCAAATCCACCTTCCCCGAGCTTATTACTATCAGAGAAGTTATTAGTTGCAGCAACAACAACACTCAGATCAAGTAAGGGTAATTCAAGGTCTTCTTTTCTGTGATCTTGAGACTTTTCTTTGCCTGCAGAGCTACCGCCGACCATATCAAACATTAGCAGATCCCCGCTCCGTTCCTTAATTCCTGTTTAAGCAAAGCGCGGAATCAGATCAAGAGTTTTTGTTTTAGTATTAGCATATCGGGACAAAACAGAACGTCATTTCACCTGTATCTTTTCTTGTAATAGTTCTTTTCTTTCTCCTCCATAGGCAAAATCCACCCACAGCCAAGAAAAGCAGAACAGGAACTACGGTTGCTGCAACTATGACTGCCACTCGCTTCTTCGCATCCCTATCATCTTTTCTTGCTTCACAAATATTGATAGACAGTTTCACGTAATCAATAAAAATTAAAGAAAGCCGGAGCAAAAGCAATGATGAATTCACAAAAATTTCCCCTATGAGATGAAAGGATCGTGATATGCAACCGATTAAAAGTGGGCTACTTGTATTTTGATTCCAATTTGCTTCTTTTCAGTGGGAAATGGAAGGAAGATTTTTCAGCTAACTTTCTGTCTTCATAAAGAAGCAATTTATCAACAAAAAGAGGCATCGTCTGGGAGCACACCACTCGGTGATAATTTCTGTCTGCTCTTTCCACGCAGGAGTTTCACTTTTCTTCCTTGATTGAAGGGTTGCGGCTGATGAAGACGAGTGTGAATGACTGGAGTTCCAGAAGATCGAGAAGAAAACAAGGAGCTTTCTTCTTTTTGTTCAGCCGACAACATTGAAATCGACGAAACGGAAGCAATACAGTGAGGACAACTAGTGCCTCGGACCACGGGAACGGGACTTCTCCTCGAAGTAGCAGAGTAACGAAGAACTATGACAAGGATAGGAGACATTTTTAATTGAATTTCGCGACTGAGATGGGTTGATTCGGTTCCTCGAGAAGCACATGTCAGGTCTATAATGGGAAAGACGAGTGCTGGTAGGTAGAAGGAATCTAGGAAAATGAATCAGAAGTCAAGAAAATCGGCTCCGGGCGGTGAGCAGAGAGAATTCGAATTCCAAAGGGTGGGTTAGCTTTCTTCTCCATTTGGTTCTCATCAGTCCACTGTGTACCCAACCATCTATGTAATATATTTCACCTGGAATGCTTCGTTTCCAGAAGAATAGATATGGGTCTGTAAGCGATTGATCAGGAAATCATTTACACATATAATCACTGTTTGTTCAGTCAGTCCTATGAAACAGACATCGTTTCTGGTAAATACTTTCATAATAATTTGAAACGGAGAAAGAAAAGAAGGGATGTAAAGTTTTTTACGGATAAAGATGGGGAAACCAGTATACATACCTAGTTCAGAACCAGCCAGGCGGACATACAGATCTTGCCCGCGATCTGCATAGACTCTCAGATCAGTCAGCTGCCCGCCCCAAGTAACACACCCACTGCCTCCTCCTCTAATATCAGCACTGGCATAGCCCATGCAAGAACAATTCTTCAAGCACAATTCTTCGCATTGGTCAAGATTCTTGTCCTTGTATACAATCGAAACCTCTGTATCCGGCAGCTTCGTTCCCTTCACCTTCATAAACCCATCTCCCTTTGAGCACGCCAGGGGGGTTCTCCTCACGCAACCATCAGTCCCATCTCTCAGAAACCATGCCTGAGGTGATTTTGGCTGGAATCCCTTCAAACACTCGCAGACTGGCGACCCATTTGCGTCACAAACTCCGAACGGTCCACAGACGGCATAATAGTCGCATTGATCTTTGGGCGCATACCAGATTTGGTTCCAGACGCTGCTTTCTGCCAGCCAGGTGAAGCGTTGAAGGACAGCTGATGGGCTCACCGTTAACCTTGATATAAGAGACTTGTTAACGAGATCGTATTTGTAATAGATCTCCTGTTCGTTAGACTCAAAACTGAATTGAAAGATGTAAGCGGGTTGCATTTCAGGAACCCCACTAAATCTGATTCCATTCCAAGGTCCGCTTCGATACTTGACCTCTGAACCGTTTGAAAGATATATCTCAGGCATACCTTGAGGATCTAGTTTGAAAGTGTTTTCTCCTGGAGAAGGGTCGTCAAAGTTTTTCCAGGACCTGATGTACCGATCCCGCCCGGTTCTTAAATCGTAACCAAGCTTCATCCCTGGTAGCAAAGTATCGGATGGGTAATCAAAGCTTTGCCATAAGAAGTTTTCAGGGTCGTCGTCGTCTTCTTCCCTCAGTACAAGATTTCCAGTCTCTAGTAGCTGAATTACTGGATTTTTCGCTTTGGTATGATTAGATGTCCAGATAAGGCTTCCGTTTCCGGTGACGATAATTACATTCCCCTGATCTCCAATCTTCAAAACACCGGAAGAATCTGTCAGAGGTCTGTCCCTGTTCGCCACCCAAACAACAGTTTGAATCGAGACTTTGTTATACCACATTCCCAAGTACCGATTCTCCGTACTCCCAGGCTTGAAGAATCCCAACTTGAAGGTTTCGCCGGAGGAAACCAGGCTCCCATCTCCCTCAACTGACCCGGTTGATGTGAGAATATCCTCTGCAAAGGAAATTTTTGGAAGAAACGAAAAGAAGCAGAACGAAAAAAACGTAAAAATTGGTATCATTTTTCTCATGGCTTCTTTTGAGGACTTCATCGAACACCTGACAGATTGTATTCTGTATCAAGCCATACAGGCTTCGAACTCCCTAATAAGTGACAGACAACCCTTCTCTCGTGTCTTTAAAACATGTCGAAAGGTCCAACGCGCAGAAAGTTCAGACTAACTTTTCTGGGTTAATCAAAGAAGAATTTTGGAATGGGACCTGCTGACATGTGCCTTCCTCATCCGATTTAAATCACGGCAGCGGCAATCTGATGTATCCAGGAAACCGAGACAAAGTAATAGCTTTCTCTGGGTCCCCAGAAACAATTGTTAGTTGCTGAACAGGAGACACAAGTCTCCTCTCTGTACATTATATTTCAAAAATAGAGTAAGTTAGGTTTCTGAGACGATTCTTCACGGACAAAATCCACGGTGAGAAAGACTTGCAATACTCTTCTGTCTAATGAATGGTAGATACGGGGTGGCCGGAGGAAGACAAATTGACTTTAAGCCAAACCGTGGCTGCCAACCCAGCAGGATTATCTTTCGTGAGAACGGCCGAGAGTTGGAAAGTTTGTAAGGGCGAGAAAAACTGGGTGAATGCTCCCAAAAGGAGATTATCAAACGGGGATTCGACTGGTTCAACTTCAACAATTCTTTAGTGGAACAGAGACTAGAAACATGTAGTCAAAATCAGCATGAGGCCGCCATTAATCCCCACGTCTATGAGTTCAAAAATCTGTCGTGATCAAGACAAAATCCTTCAGATTCCCCTACTCCATCCACCATCCAAGCATTTGATCCGTAGAACATAATAATATACTAGTTCTGAATGAGTTATTCTCTTGACCTTCATCACAACTCCAAACACTAAACAAACATCTTCCTACTTTCTTTAATCTACTGGGAGCAAATAGGAAATTCATAAAAGATCAATAAACTTGCAGGGACGACCGAATCAGCTTCTAAACTGGTTAGTAGATGATGGCTGCATTGTCAAAGAATGTAGACCCATGAAGCAATTTTTGATCCGCTAAAGCTTTGAATATCATCAAATCTATGGAACTGCTTCCATATTTCTAGTAATTAAAATCACTGCTTACCTCTTTTTTCCAATAACAAGCCAAAAATTCCCCTTTTTCTACTTGGCTTGAGCAAGTCGCCTTGGAGAAGTTGAAGCCCTTCTTTGAACATTAACAGGTGAAGAAACGAAAGTGAGCTGCAGACTAATTGATATTAAGAAACCCCGGGAACCAGTTTCAAACTGAGTTTATTGAAAATTTTGACAGAGTAGGGCAGAAAATCTCGTTAGGTTGAAATCAAAAAGAGTACTTGATGATGTGAATCAGATCGGCTGCAGACGTTTATGAAGCAAATCAGCTATAAAGTGGGTCTATTCAAATTTTTTTAAACAGAATGAGGCAGAAAATCTCGTTGGACTGAAATCAAGGGAGAATCCTTAATGACGTGAATCAGATTGAGTGCAGAGGTTTTATGAAGAAAATCTGGTAAGAAACAAACCACGCATCTCCATGTCAATCCGGTGTAGAAAATCCAGGACGGGTAATTTAATTAGATTTTGGGTTCAATTATGTCCACTGATAAAAACCAGAAATAAAATTTTATTTATTAAATAATTAATAATTTCTACTTCTTATCCCTCGACTTTCGCGGCATACATTCCCCTTCTATCACGACGTTGATCATCCGATCAGTTGTTTAAAGAAGAAAGTCATGTTTGTGAAGCTTGGCGTGATTAAAAAATGCTACTTGAAACATAAGAAATTCAATTATTTTGCACAGGGAGATAACGATTCCGTAGAGTTCCAGGCGTTAAAAAATCCAGAACAAGAGGTGTATGGGCATTACCAGTCGTTTTTTATTAGTTTAAAGTTTTTAAGAATTGACAGGAATGGATTCGTGTATGTGGTTGTCAATTGTTCAAAAATATTCGCCCTGGCCATTTACCAAAAGGAACTCTGACGTGATTCCGCACTAACATTTGGCAGATTAGATAAAAACTCACCTGTTTCACTCGCTGGGGGAAGTAAAAACATCTTCATTGCAAACCAACACCAGCCAAGGGCAATCATGGAGAAGAGTTTCTAAACAACTATGGTCCGAAGGTTTCAGCAGTTCAACAATCATCCTGCACACCAGCTGAGACACTACAGCTACTTCTCCGAAAACATATCTCGCAATTACGGTATGACTATGCCGTGTATTTTCTTTTGTATGTAAAAGATTATTGAGCCAGCTAAATCATGCAAAGACACTTAAAAATGGCTCACATCTTAGTAATCCCTGAATAGAAAGAAGAACAGACTAAACACAAATATGTAATTATATAAATTGGTATTACCACCAAAATGCCTCGTTACTTTTCGAATTCAGTTGGAGACAAAACTCTCCAATAAAATAAGCATGTCATAGATTAAGCAAAATTGTGGATCATCAAGGTATTGGAGCCAACATGGAGCAGATCCTTTTCTTCATTTATCAACTAGATCAAATGAATTGCGTATGAAAGGGGGGAAAAGTGTAAAAGAATTCCTACTCCCTGAGATTACTAGAAATTGGCTAGAAGATTATGTGAATGATTGAACTGTCCTCTGCTTCAACTGATGCCCTGGTATTAAAAACTGATCAGGAAATAGATCACAACTTAAATTTCACTAAAGTACAAAAGAAAATTCCACGCAGATAACCATATCTACCCTCATACAAGTTACTGCGATTGGCATCCTGTTAGCAGCACTATATAGGCCAAATTCATGTAACAGTAGAGGGCAATTGATACCGTGTGATAGTCAAGAAGAAGGAAATAACAAACACTTAACGTGAACTAAAGTGTACCTTTCAAATGTTTAATACAACCATCAGAGCCTTGCCCTAACAATTCAGGGGACTATCTCTATGCCCTTGACATACAGGGTTACAAAATTTGAGGACTTGGGTGTCTAGTCCTGTTTATGTCAAAGTGAAAAGGGTGAGGTTGTTTGAGCATTTCTTTTTTCGTGCTCCTCCATTGCTGGCACAGCAGATCAGTGGCTCAGGTTACCAGCAATTCGAAGAGTTATACTTACTATTTGAGCGATTTTTCAGGTTTTGCTAAGCCAGGGCTACAAACACAACCCCTCAATCTAAGATACTAAGAAGACAAATCAGTCGAACACTAAAAATGTTAAACAAAAGCATTTGGCATCTACCAGATGGCTGGCTTATTTCCGTGAGGATTCGATAGCTGCGACTTAGACAATATAATCAGAGACATAAGATAGGAATAACAACAACTTTAACAACAAGAAAAGAAAAAGAAGAAAAATATAAATAAATATTTGTGAAGAACAAAATAGAAAAGATTATAACATATAAAAAGAACTCATTTATAAAAAAAACATATAAAAAGAACAGCTAAAGAACGAGAATTTTATTTTACTTACTTATCCTTTCTGTAAGTCTTGATGCAAGAACCACCATGGACCACTCTTTGATCCCAGCCTAGAAGTAAAAGTAATAAATAAGCATACGGGTATAATACAGAAGTCTAAAAGGCACATCAGAACCATTGTCTACTAATTCTATGTGATTCAAAAACAGTAACCAAATCATAATCTCAAACCAGAAACCAACCCATGCACGCAGGCATGCTTAACCATATTATTACCTCCAGAATCCTGCTGCCATCCGCAGGGTCATGAAAATGGTTAATCCAGACCAAACACCTGGCAGTCCAAAAGTTGACGGAGCATATAGCAGAACTGCAGAAGAGATTGCTCCAACCACCATCTATGCCAAAAATGAAATCCACATTCAGAGATTGTCATTGTATATTACTAATATGACAAACAATTTAATGGAAAATACGACTAATAACATCCCTGGATATACAAAGTTCACAAATTACCATAGCAACAGCAGCATACGAGAAGTCTGAAACACCATAATGGAGACCATCAAATACAAAAGCAAGAGCATTGATAGGCTGACTGGCACAGACAAACTGGTATAGGGAAGAAAAAAATAAAATTTAAGAAATTAAGGAGAACCAAATCAAAGAGAAATCTATCTCATCAACGAGTATTTAGCAGATTACCAGCATCCCCGATCTGACAATTTGAAGCACTTGCATGTCCTTGGTGAACAATTGAGAAAAAGAGCCAAACGAGGCATATAATAGAATGCCTAAAGCAACACCAGTAAATAGACCCATCTGTATACAAAAAGAAGAGTTTATGGATGTATGCATAAATATAAAAAGGTGAAGCAAGTGCCATATTGTCATCTGGAAGAAACACTCAGTAAATAACTGAAAGGTGAAAGAAAATCACCTTAAGCACACTAAAAGTTATTTCCTTTACTCTTTTGAAGTCACCATGTGAGAATGAACTTGCAATCAGAGCCTAAGAATGAACATGCAAAACGTTAGAGAAATAAGAAACTGAAAAAAATAAAATCCAAAGTTTTAGTTTTTCCTTCTGATGTGATAATCAGTCAGTAATTGAGATTAATCTCATGAAATAGGGCTTCCTCTACTCTGTGTGTGTGTGTGTGTGTGTGTGTGTGTGTGTGTGTGTGTGTGAGAGAGAGAGAGAGAGAGAGAGAGAGAGAGAGAGAGAGAGAATTAGCCCAGACAACCAGCTGAAAGGTTCTACCATGTATGTACCATACACCAAAAAAGCTCACGTACCAAGGTGTTTAGAATTCACAACTATCATATATGGTTAAATAGAAAGAAAGCCACAGAGAAGAGGAGTATAGATGTTATTGAGAGCACAAAAGCTGCATACTTGTCCGGACATAGCTAATGCATCTGAAAGCAGAGAGACAGCCAACCACACTTGCAAGCATATTTGGTGAGCAGCCATTGCTACAGGACCCTGACGAGCAGCCATTGAGGTTCCCAGAGTCATTGTTATTAGCACTGATAGTGTCCTCCCAAGGAGCAGTCCACCTAACAAACAACCCTATATTAGCATGATTCAAATTCTTTCTAGTTCTTCCTAATAACACAATGCAGAGAGAAAGCCAAAAAGGAAAATTCACCAGATTTTAAGTAGCCACCAAACTGCAAACATTCTGCTCTCGGTGGTAACAATACAGCCTCCTTGTTCAGAGACCAAATAAGCAAGCTGGTCATAATGTACCTGGAGCAAAAAAATTAGGCAACTGAAACAATAAAAATCTCATTGAACATGTAAAAAATCTCAATAAATCTGTGGAGATCTATATGTAATTTGTGCTAACTGATTACACTTACAACCTCTTATCAGTCTAAATGAGCCTTTTCAGTCAATTCTTTTACTTCAAAACATATACCATGTTAATATCACCACCCAAGTTGCTGACTAGTTGCAGCCTCCTTTTCAGACTTCTCCAGTTTACAGAAAATGTTTTTTAGATTTATTTTAATTAAAGCAAATTTGATCTGACTGGTAGTTTGACCACAAGAATGATAGGAACATCTACTTGGATGCTTTTGAAGCCCTCGAGTCCTTTATTCAGTAAGGCAGCAGCTCTGACGCACAGATGACTACAAATTGGTTGATATACATCTATTAAGAGTTATATACATGGTTTTTCTGAATGATGAAATGAATGGCTAAAAGCAGGTGCAAACAGTCACTAAACTTTAGTTCCTGTGGCACCCTATGATTTATGTTGTCTATTGCATGCTATAAACATGATTTTCTAAATTACCTAAAAAAGATTTTAGGTTTATGTCATGCTGATTAGTGTCCCCTGCCTTCCCTGGAATTATATCAGGATTTCCTTAGGAAAAAACAATTGAAAGTAGGCAAAAAATCGCAGTCCAACATGTTTCTATTGCCATACAGGCACATGTATACAAATGTATGTGGGTCTAAAAACTTCAGTACTTTACTGCTAAGATGAAAATGGTAAAATCAACTAGGAACAGGAAATCATTTGTAGATGACCATCATGAAAGAGACTAATAACTCAAAAGGAAACTCAATGTAAAGAAATTAAAGGTACTGAACATACTGAGATGCAACTGTTGCACTGGCAGCACCAGTAATCCCCAAGCCAAAAGAATATACAAGTATAGGAAGTAAAATGACAGAAGAAAGATTGCCAACTCCTGCATAAAAGATAGTTAGCACTAACATTATGTCTGAGAATTAAAAGAAAAGCGAAGTATAAGGCAAAACCAAGCAAGAAGGAACAGCAGGAAGTTTGCATTGAACGAAAAGAGGAAAAATTAGGGCTAGAAACAACCCTTCTCCCTCTTATATTCCTAACTAATCAGAGATTACAATATTGACCAGAGTGTCTTAGACGTTAAGCTTTCACCACATAACAGTACGTGAGTGTCAAAAACACCCCTAACTTAAAAGTACTAATACTCGTCCCATCATAACAACAATGTCAAATGAAAAGATAAATTGATACTTCAAATTGTATTATAATTCATTTGAGAAAGACCAGACATCAACCACATGCTTTTGTTGATCTTCTGGGGGTTAGTGTGCTTAGAATTTCACTATCAGTACATATGTAAATAATAAGACAGTTTTTGGGCACTCTCTTTATGAGGACAAGAAGGCCGGACTCAAGTCCAACCAAGCTTGGATTGCACTCTAGTTTGCCATTTTCAAAAAAACCTGATACTTAAATGATTGTCACTTACTCCTAAGTATTTCCAAAAATCCAGAATCTTCATCTCATGACCCAAACATTAAAAAAAAAAAAAAAACATAAATGTCAACCTTGAAATATAGGAAAGACAAAATAGTAGGACGAGAAGAAAAACAATTTAGGCAATGAGACACTATTGGGAACTCGACAAAGTAACCTCGTAACTCTCTGAATCAACTCGGACCAGTGGAAAAATACTTATTCAAGATTTTGTTAACCTCCGCTATGCACTAGTCTTGGACAAGTCCATCTTATTTAAGGTGTGCCATGCACCACTCTTTCAGTCTTATTGTCACCATGAAGCAATATAAGATGTAAGCATCAACCATCATATTTTCTTGCCTCCATGATGTAATAGAAAAAAGCTCTTATGACTCTGATGACCTATTTTAGACAGCTGGCATGCACGATTTTTCAAGAAAATCCAAATATACATTCTTTCACTCACAAACTATTAAAGTGTGAAGATAGAAAAGAGAGAAAATCACACATATGTTGCACCACCAATGCTGCATATAACATGATATATAATGGACTTTAGGGGGTTCATATACAATGAATTATCCATAATTGACCAAGATAGATCATAGTGAAAAAACAGCGAAAAATATAAATCACAAATTTAAGATCCCTGATACAGTATCTGATATTGATAATGATCATAGTTAGGGCTTGTCGTTCACCTTCTATAGGTTGGAACAAATCAATATACCTGGCAAATAGTTATCAAGTGGAAATCAGATGACCTCAATAAGAAGTTTAATTTTGGTTCATGACAACGGTATGTTTGAACTAACATGTCAAGATATCATCATTTGAATTCACAAATTATCATTTGAATTCTCGTTAACAGAATGTCACTTAGCAGCACACCCCTAGAAGTGCAAACAGCTTAGCTGACACTTTAGCTAGAGAAGGGGTCCCGAGGCAGCACCTTGCTGTGGGATCCTCCCTTCCCATTTGATCGATGTTTTTTTTTCTTTGAACTGTTTTCTTCACCTTGTGTACTCTTTGCTCCCCAGGAGGTTTTTTTAATGGATTCCTCTTTTCTCGACGTTATAAACAAAAAAAACTCATTACTCTGACATGCACATTCACACAAAGTACAAATCTACAAACTCATCTGTGTAACAGATCCAAGTCAACCAAGTCATAGTTTTTTAATGACCAAGCTTTTCAACTATACCAGTATATTTAAAATTAACTACTAAATGACTTATATCCACCTAAAATATATGAACTTGAATCCATATTCCTTTTCTCCTTTCTCTATAGAGTGATAAATTTAAGAATGCACCTTTTCTCAAGAAGTATCATCCACAACAGGGAGAGGAAGAAAGAGGAAAATAAAAAAATCAGAAATGAGAGGAAAAATGGAAAAGAAGATAGTGAGATGAGAAGAGAGGTAATGAAAGCTTTCTCTCTCCTTTGGAACTTGATTTCCATTTCTTAGCGCACAGAAATAGAACCTGCAACTAGGGAAAAACCTCACTTGCAACTGCTATAATAACTCCACATATGCTAACACTAGAATTACTTTTTTGACAAGCAAAAGTCCATGAATTCCAACTGAAAGAGCGTAATCCCCTCTCATATGCAACAGCAGTTTGAAGATGCAATCGATATATCATATCAGTGTTGCAGGAGAACCATATATTTTAGAAGCGCTTGGAAATGTAAAAGTTACATTAGTGCAACATTCCAAAAACTTTATATTAAAAAAAAGGTATGCTAGTATAGCAAATCAATATCATAAATGTGAATGATTTCGAACAACAATAATAAGCAGAACAAAGACGCTAGTTATTGCACGATTTTGAAGAACTATAAAGAGTCAATTACACTTCTTGTCAACTGAACAATAAGAGTTCCTTCAGGTAAAAGTAGAAGCTGAGACTTACCTACACAAAATAGTGGTGTCTTCGTGTCTTTAAAACCTCGGAAGATACCTTGAACTGCTAGAGAAAGTACCACTGCAGGAGCACCTAGTGCTCTCAATGAAAGGAACCTTTTTGCTGGAATGTACATAGGTGAAGCCTGTTCAGAAAATGAGTTTAGGGAACAGTCCTCACCTGTAAATAAAAAAACAGATAATTTAAAAAATAAAACAAAGATAGTCTTTTCTTGCTAATAGAGTTTCCATAAAAGGAATTATGCCATGTAGAAAAGTAAAGATGGTATAGTTTTTTTAAGTGATTTTTTTTAATTTTTTTTGTTTTTTTTAAGTGAAATAAAGATGGTATAGTTGACAATCTCAGATATGGACAGAGAAAAAAAAATACAAGCAAAAAATCAACATATAATAGCAACATACCACTGAAATTCCCATCAACTTGAGGAAAACTCCAGCTCCAAAATACAGTGCCAAAGCTTCAATAGTACCAATCCCAGTAGCTAACAGTAAGGCTGTAGAAACAGAAGGGAGTTGCTTCCTTTTTTTCACACCACTAGCTTCATCAAAATGTTCATCTGTATGGGAAGATGTGACTATAATTCCACTTACGAATAAAAACACAATGCGTAACGCAAACATACAAATTTAGAGTTTCATTTAACATACATTCTAGTAACAGTTCTACCCACCTGACACAGAATCTACACTGCTCACTTTAGCTATATCTTCAGCCACAAATGAAGTTGTAACACTATGAAGTGGAACATTGAATAGCTTAGATACAATATTGAAGATTGAGACTGAAACAGCAGCAGAGGCCAAATCCACCGAACCTTAAAATACAACCAGACAGTACAGATGTTAAAAGAAACTTTTAGAGGTAAACTTCTAGAAGATCTCAATGCCAAAGACACTTTCAAATGGAATGTCCTAACAAGCAAAAGATGAAAGGCACCAAGATTTGTTAAACAATACAACTTTATCTGCACCACTTTAAGGACACAGACAATGTGGCGCTAACACACAAAATCCTATAATAGATGCAAAGCTGATGAGCCACATTTACTATTGGTTAGACTAAATTACCACAGAAAAAATCAAGATATTGACATCAGAACAAACTACCCACTATGAAATTCCAGACAGTCATAATGCAAGAAAACCAGATTTTGAGGGAAACATTCAGACGACCTAAACATAAATGAGATGAAGTGTCATGAATATTGGATAGAATGAAAAGAAATGAGTGGAGAAGTACCTAATCTGCCAATATAAGCCGTTTCCATTAGTTGTGACAGAGGCTCAATAGCCTGTCCAAAAATTGCTGGTAAAGCAAGAATAGTAAGGTCACTCTCAACACTTCCAGAACAAGCTCCACCATGAGGAATTCCCAGTAATTCACTGAGAAAAAAATGGCATACAACAGATCAATACATAATAGAAACAATGGTAGTCTTGATTTATGCCAAATTTTTCATAGCCTGTTGGTGAAACAGCCGAAACCCATTCTTATTGTATAACAAAATGAGGGATTAATTTAAGAGAAGATAACAGCCGTGCATTGTTTCATTCCAAACAGAAAAGGTGGTTGGAACTGTCACTCTACCAATCTCTTAAATGGACTCGGCTACTTAGAAGTAGGTTTAAATGATAAAGAACAGATTAAGAGATACACAAAATACCAGATAGTCCTTTTCAAAGAAAAAAAAACAGTTGGTCATAGTTTCCTTGTGATCAAAATTAAAACTACAATCTAATAATATAATAATTATGCTGGTGGAATAAAGAACAGTGATGGCTTAAGGCTTACCAAATGCCCTCCTTGAAACTGCTCAGAAGATTTGCTTTCTTTGGAATGAATCTTTCATCTTGACTGTATGGGCCCACATCACAATATGAACCAGACTGGCAAGCAAGGACAGGAAAAACGTTCTTCTTATATAAGGTTCTTGGATAAAATGAAGACTTCACGCCATCAATTGATAGATGGTAATGCTTCATGATTTTAGTCTCACTTAGTCCTGTTTTACTTAAGAGCCCAACATTAGTAGAAGGTGATTTTATTATCTTCTTTGTTGGTTTTCCTCCAGATATATTGGTTGAATTAACGGATGACCCATTCAGCTGTGCAGCCTTCATGATGATGATATCCTCTTGTAAGCAAACAACTGGTAACTATCCCTTGGAGGAAGTAAATATGAAAGAAACGAGTGTCAAAATTTTAACAATGGTTGTTCAATATAAAGAAGATACAGGCAACAGGTAGAGAACATACATCAGTAATAAGAAGGATAAGTTCCAAAATACAAAATATGAAGAAAAGATGAAAATTTCAAAGTGTCCAAATCACCATGAGCTTCCAAACTTTTTCAATAGTTTACATTTCAATGTTCGATGCCTTTCCATAAAAATAAAATAAAATAAAACATTTAAATGTTCAATATGAAAAAGCATGGACCAGTCGGAAAAGATAACGTAGCCACTGAACAAACCATTGGATAATCCATTATCTGTTTTTAAGTGATTTCAAGAAAAACAGAAGATCAGAACTAATCCACAATATAATACTAGAATCTTAAAATGAATTAAAAATGCCATTGAATTGAGGAACAGAAATTGCATACGGGAACAGCGAGATTAGCGCGCATTTAGTTGGATCAAGTTGAAAAAGGATTCACGTCTCAAAACATTTCAAAAGGAACCCGCTTGAGTAACCATATAAGTCGAGAAGAAAATAGAAAGCATCTCACGTGCAGTAGCAGAAGGCACAGATGTAATAGATACCTTGGAAAATTGGGTGGAGTACAACAGCAAGGTGCCGCAGAAAATTCCCGGAACGATTAGCGGTTAAAACAAGAATGGACGGAGAATCACAACCTGCTTCTACAGACTAAAAGGCTTTGGTTCGTCATATACTCTTGCTGGTAGTGTGCTCACGAAACGTTGGCGGGCTTTGGGAGGGCGGAGTTGGAGCTTCTGCCAGGGTCGTTATCCTCGTTCCTCTCTTGTTCTTATTTTTTTATTTTTACCAAACTACCCTTCTTTTCTTCGGAAGATGCTCCGAGGCAGCGATACTCTCTTTTATATTCTAAAATAAAAATATAATTCTTTAAAAAAATTTATGTTGATTTATTTTTAAAATTATTTTATATTTATATAGTCATAACTACAATTTGAAAATATTACACCATGTAATGTCATTATCGGGCTATCCCGTAATAAATCTAATTAACTCGGGTTTAACTTTGATATGGTCATCTCGGTGGGTCGGTTATTGGGTCCATCACGAGACCGGCCCGCAGGTCTCAAAAGGAAATGTCTCCGGACAGCTTTCCAACTTGACCTTCTATTTTTACGTTTTATTTTGAGCTGCCCTATTTACTAGGACTGAAATGATTGTTACATCTTGTTTAAGTATCTTAAATAGAAATTGGGAGTAGTAGATAAATAAGCAAGAAGAAGGGGCTAATTAGAAAATATAAAACTTCTGACCCTAAACCCAATTTGGAGGTCAAAAGTAAGGGGTGCAATCGCTCCGGTCTTAGTAATTGAAAGAGATTTGGTTAGAATTGAAGAATCGACTTCTTCTCTATGATTCAATTCATCTTCTCCAAAATCTGATCTGACTTTCGGTGTTTGGAACAGAAGAGTCTAAGTTCTTCACTAGGGTTTGATTCGGATTGGCTAATCGAGTCAGTGAGTACAAAAACCAGAGTCCAAACTCGAAAGATTCGAACCACTAGCGTTTTTTGGCTCAAAGCGGGTTGACCCTTTAAGGTTCGCTTTCTGTTCGTTTGGATTTCCGACACCGCTGATGGATTTCTCTGCTATGCCTATTGAAACGCTTCTGACGAAGAGGAAAACGGAGAGATTACTGCTCCGTCGTTGAAGAGGCCCAAACTTGTGTACACGCCTCAACTCGTCAGACCCTTTCCTCAACCGTCTCCGAAGTTGGATTCTGATCGACCGAGAGAAGCTTCGATTCCTGGGAGGTACATGTCGAAGAGAGTGCGAGTTGCCTCAGCTGTTCGCGCGATTTCGAAATCGATCTATTTGAGTGCTCTTCCATGTGTTATCACTTCTCCTGGTTTTGCTTTCACTTAGCTCCTTATTTCATTCTCTTACACCGTCCATTGCGTCGCTTGCTGACAAATGATGTTTCTTTCTTTTTAATTCTTATCCACTTTTTTATTTTGTTGGAGTGGGCATTTCTTAGTGAATCTTCATGGAAGGTGAATGTGTGTCCCTTTTTTGCGTCTTTGTGGTGAAAGCTCGACGTGATTCGGACTTATTTACGAAAAAAAATGCGTACTTGGTAAGAAGATCACAAATGTATGTCAGTTGATCGAGCTTCGGCTCTTATTTCAGATTCCTCTATGAGAGAGAAGTAATCTAACAACGGAGTGCCAAAATCCCTGACAGCTGTTAAATTAACTCTCAATCGAATGGGAGAGGGGATGTGGGCTTTCAGAAACAGAAGATAATTATAAGGAAGCTGGACGTCTCCGTCTTTTGATTTTTCCTTACTCTTCTTCTTTCTCCTCCTTTCTGAACCGAGTTACCTCTAGTTATACCGACACATAGGCTGAACTTTCTCGGACAAGCAGAACTAACTTCATTCATTAGGAAACCGAGTTACCTCTAGTTATACCGACACATAGGCTGAACTTTCTCACACAAGCAGAACTAACTTCATTCATTTGGAAACCGGTGCATGTAGTTGTAGTAGAAAATTTTTCTACATAAATAAAATGTGATTTATCTAATCTGCTTTTTTGCAGAATGTCATCAAATATTTGCTTCAGGGATTTTACTGTGAAGTTTTTTCTTTTTCTTTTCTAGTTAATATAAAGGGAAATTGACGCATACCTATGGATTAAGGATGCTTTTTTTTTTTTCTGAACAAAATTTAGGCTCCTTTTTGAGTGTGTAAGTGAATGTTTCTTTCTCTTCAAGAGACTGAATTATGTACTATCTTCATTTCTCGTGTTTCAAAGAGAATCTTGGTTAGTCCAACTGAACTTATTGCTGTTTCAGTGGTGGGAAGTATTGTGGATTAAGATTTATCAACTTACATCTGTCTTCTTTGAAGTATAAAGCAAATAGTTGGCAAACAAGTAGAATCCCTGAAAACCTTACTATAGCTCTAAACAGCCACACAAAGGCAGTCGGCACCCTACAATGGTATGCAACTCATTGTAAGTCCATTTACCATTCCTCTCTTTTACTTGACTCTTTTTAAGAATGTCCCTGAATTTATTTTGCCTGGTCTATATTTATTCTTTGATGTTGTTGTGTAGTTGAAGCCCATCCCATTTTCAAAAAACAAACACGGGAATATTAGGATGTCGATGCCTGTTGATTAAATTTCACTTAAGGACCTTGGAGAATTTCCATTCTCCTGTGTCTTACTTATAGAAAATGCTTGCAGCATATTTATTCTTAGAAGTTCTTTTTTATGTTAAATGATGCTCGGTATTGTTGTATTGAAAGCGTTGGCGTTTTATACAAATCCAGCCTTGTCGAGTAAGAGGGAGAAACCATGAAAGCGGAATAGAAGTGTAAGTGAGTGGGGCCAAGGATCTTGTCGAAGGCAAGTAGACAACGAAAAATAGAAATAAGAAAAAGAAGATCCTCCCCCTCCTCACTGTCATCATCAAGAAGGACTTGTCACTACTATGTTGGCCTCTGCCATCCTTTTCCTTTAACATATTGTTTGCTACAACTTTTTGAATCTATCTGTCAATAACTCCAGCCGGTGTAATTTTTAGAACTTTACTTCTTGCCAGCCCAATAACTAACATTGGTAAAACCTTCACCTCTGATGAAGAGCCTTTTCCAGAAATCTTCATTGGCCAAGTTTTTGAAAGGAAGGTTGGATTTTTGTTAGTTCATTAATTATTTTTCCTGGCAAGACATGTTGTGTTGCCACTAACATGATTGTTCCTCATTCATGGTGCTCATCCCAAAGAAAAAAAATGTATTGAATGCTAAAGGGATTTCCACCCCATAATCCTCATATCTTTTTTTTTTGTTTTTGTTTTTTTAATTGCTGCTAAGGTCTTAGCCAATTGTTTGAATAATGTATTAGCCAAAATTATTACAAAATCAAAGTGGTTTTGTAAAGGCGGGGCCAATCATTGACTTGGCCTTATTTTTTTCATTCTTTTCTTTAGAATGGGAGGCTTGAGATCAATCTCATGCTTGACATGGAAAAGGCTTTTTATGGGGTCATTTGGTCATTCCTTGACCATGTCTTGTGGAAGATAGATTCATTAGAAAATTTGGATCCATATGTGTCTTAATGGCCTAAAGATTCTTGAAAAGGCCAAGAGTTCTCTGGTAAGGTGATCTATTGTCTTTTTTGCTATTTAACATTGTCTTAGAAGCTTTGGCAACAATCTTTTACCAAGCCCAAAGGCATGGATGGCTCTCCCTGTTGGTCATCTCCCTGTTTGTAAACAACAGCATATACATTTGTCTTGATATTAATGCCAATCTCACCATTTATCAATTGGTTTCTAGGCAATATCTGAAGTGCCTCCATTAGACTAGCTTGGTTTATGCCTTTTGTGTTTTTTGGCTCTAGAGGGGGTCAGTCCACAATGAAGTGGAATGAATTCCCCCCGCTTTACTTAGTTCATTAAATAACATCGTTAGTGTAGAATGAATTGAAGTTAAATTATATCACTTCATTTTCTCAGGCAAAAATCGGGGAATTTGGTTTCCCACCTATTTTGTGAATCAACCAATTGAATCGTGCGTTGATCTTCCACCCCAACCCCCCCCCCCCCCCCCCCCCCCCCCCCCATGAAATGTTTTTTTCTCTTCTCCCTCTCGCCCTCCCATCGGCCTTCCTCCCTTTCCTCTCCCTCTCGTCCTCCATTGCAGAGCACGGGAGACCAAGCCCTTCTCTCTTGGCCTCCCTCTCTTCCCTTCCCCCCCCGTCGGCCTTCCTCCCTCTCGACCTCCATCACAGAGCACGGGAGGCCAAGCCTCTCGGCTTCCCGGCTTCTCTTCTCACTCTCGTACCGTCAAAGCGACGCCGTTGTCGTTGCCCGTTGGCCTGCCGTGAGGAAGACGATGGTTTAAGTTTTCCTAAGTTAAGGAAAAATTGAACCATCGTAAAAAGAATAATAATTTAAATTTTTTATTTATAAAATTATTATTTTTATTTATTTAATATATTTATTTTATAATTACTATATTAAATTAGTGATTCAATAGTCATAATTAAAATATTTTTAAAATAAATATTTGATAAATTTTTTTGGTTTAATTATCCCATTGCTATAATTAATTAAACCAATGGTTTGAAATTTTGTGACAATATATTATTAATTATTAATACATAAAAATATATATTATGTTATTGATAAATATATTTATTTATTATATTTATTTTATTATTATTATATTAAATTAGTGAGTTTTAATGTTAAAATATTCTTATGTTATTACAAAATAATTTATTTATTTATTATATGAGCTTTTGTTATTTTTCATTTTTTAATTAATTTTTAATAATTTATTCTAGTCACATGTAATTATTGTATTAATTTATAATAAACATCATTAAGTAATATTATATATTTTTTCGTTAATTAAAATATTAACATATTTTAATACTACACGTTAAATCACTTATAAGTGTAGTAACCATGTTTATTTTGGTTAATTATCTATTTAGGTATATGTTTTATTTAAGTATATTATAAAAGGTTACTCATTTTCTTGTTTATATCATACTTTTCATTTGGGGGCATTAACACTGGAATCTGTTTTCCAGTGCACTGAACTCGTCTACACTAACACCCAAGGATGAGTTAAAGTTGAATCAATTCATTTAAGTTCAATTCAGGGGGGGTTAGTGCACATGACTCAGAACATGATCTTCATGCGCATTATGCAGTTCATGTCCTGGTGTCGTTAGGGGGCGTCGAAATTCATGTCATATACATGAACATACATGACTCAGGAGTTCATGTCCCAAGAGTAAACGGCGGAAAGAGCTTTCCGCTCGATTTTGAGAATCATCTACATGACTCTCGCACGGGGCTGTCTCTCGGGGCTCTCTCTACCGCACACCTCTCTGCCATTGCATTCTCGCAGCCCTCTCTCATTCTCTGCTCCCTCTCTCGTCTCCATTCCCGCAGCCCTCTCTCATTCCCGCAGAGCACGAGAGGTCGAGCATCTGTTGTAGAGCTTCTCGGCCTCCCTCTCTTCTCCCTCTTGGCGTACCGTCAGAGCGCCGCCTCTGTCGGCATTGCCCGCCGCCGTCGCCTTTGCCTAGCCCGTCCCCCGTGGCCATCGCCGTTGCCCGCTGGCTCACTGCTAAGGAAGACGAAGATGTTTAATTTTTCCTAAGTTAGGAAAAATTAAACTATCTTCATAAAAATCATTAATTTATAATTTTTATTTATAAAATAATTATTTTTATTTTAAAATTACTATATTAAAATAGTGATTTAATAGTCATAATTAAAATATTGTTAAAATAAATATTTGATAAATTATTTTGGCATAATTATCCGATTGCTATAGTTAATTAAACCAATGGTTTTAAATTTTGTGATAATATATTATTAATTAATAATACATAAAATATATTATGTACAAATATATAGTGTGTTAAAGTTATGATTAGATCAATTTTTTCTCTTAAATTATTCATTTTTAGGTTAAAGTATATCATATGTTATTAATAAATTAATAACTTAACGTATTACTTTCATTTTTTTATTTATAACGTTATTTATTTATTATTTGTAATTAATCATATACGTATTTCATTGGCTCATGTAATTACCATATTAATGCACAATAAAATATCTAATTCAATTAATAAATATATTAATATATTTAATTATATATTAAATAACTTATTCGTGTAGTAATAATGGTTGTTTTACCTAATTTGGGGTTTAAGGATTATGTTGTAATTAAGTGCACTGTAAAGGTTTAGAGATTCTCTTGTTTTTTATGTTTTTCTCATGTTGGGGCACTAATACTGGAAACTGTTTTCCAGTGCACATGAAGTCGTCAACACTAACACCAAGTGCGAAGATGATCTTCATGTACATAACTGACATGATCTTCGTGTTGGACATGAACTTGAACTTGAAAAATCTATTTGGGGGACTAACCCCCCCTCAATTCTTCACTTCAATTCAAGTTCATTGTGGACTAACCTCCCCCCTAGTGTTATTGTTGTTCTCATTCTTATGTATTGTTTCCCCTCCAGGAGCCTCCTCAATAATTTTTTTTTCTTATTTATTAAATTCTGGACAACATCTAAGCAGTTAAAGTTCTTACGTCACAGAATTAACTTGGATTCTGGCAGTGTTGAAGATTTAAAAAACCCTGCACTGTTGTGGACCAGCCTACCTACCTTCACTTTAGCTTGGCCTCTTTCTCTTCATTGGCTGTTCTTTTAGGCTCTTTTGTATACCCTTGAGTGCTTCAAAAGGTGATTTGTAATGTGGGAGGAATTTTCTTATCTTTACGAGGAATTTTCCTTGTGCCCATTGAGATTCCACATAGTTAGCCTTGAAGAGACCATGCTGAAGAAATTTTTTGATCCCCTCATAGTTGTGGGTATATGACTGTCATCATCAGTTAGGTTACGGGGGTAAAATCCTTTTTAGATCATTTCATTGATTCAATAAGGATATCTGAGCCTGTGACAATCACTTAGCCATACACGCAAAAGATTGTTGCTGATTCTCTTGCTAGTGGTGGTGCTCCTGGTAACGCCTATTGCTAGAACCATCTATCCAGTGGACTATACTTTTTCTATTTTCATTTCATTGTATGCTGCATATGTAGTTTTCATGATTTTACTTTGTAGTCTTCTTTGTTTGGTTTTGATCTCCCAACAGCTCTTTTATTAGCTTCTTCTCAATAAAATCTCTTGTTGTTCAAAAAACGAAAAAAAAGAAAAAGCTCTGATAAAACCCTCTGCAAGTACACTACATTGTCTACTTTTGAACATATCAAAACAATTCTATGGGCTTTCTCTTGTTTACTATCTTGAGTGCTGCTTGTGTGTGTTCCACATAATGTTCATTCATAATTTCCTTTTTTTAGTTTCGCCCCATATTTGGTTCAATATTATTTTTTTACTCCCAATATTCCATTTATGATTTGCCACATTGGCGAGACATCAAGTAATCTCAGATGAGTAGTGGATCTAACTAATATCCTTGATTACTCAGTCACTAAACAATAGTGTGATCTGCATTGACTATGAGATTCATGTCATCCAATTTTCTGTTTGTTGTTTCGTGCATTTAAAATATTGAGTTTCTTTGAAGAAACAATATGATGCCATCTTAACTTTTTTATTTGTGAGTGCACTACAAATTTTCATGTAACATTAAAAAAAATAAAGTTTCTTGTGTACTTTTCACGGTTATTATGTCTCTTCAGGAGATCATCTCTTATAATGCTCTATATGTGATTGAAAAACACCATTGAAACTATTAAAAGGATGTTTTCAAAGTGATCCAAACCATCAATACCCTTGAATATATCCCCTGTTAGATGGTCCCATTGTTGTTAAACCTGAACAAGTCATTGACCTGATTAGATGACCAGGTTTGGTTGATTTGAAGGGGACATCATTAGACGTCATGAATTCAAATTTCCAAAAATAAAAATATTAAAAAATATGCTTGGGAGAGGAAGTCTTCTCAAACCTTTTTCTGTCTACATTGGGGTGGGGTGTTTGTGGGGTTTGATTCCCCTCTCCTCTTTTTCTTTGTCCAAGGGGAGGATTTCTTACCCTCTCCTGTTTCTATACCGTGTTCTTATAGAAAATGGGGAGGAGGGAGCGTTGCTCTCCTTCCCGTTTCCTTCTATACAATCATGTATAGAGGGAGCTGCCACCCCTCTCCTGCTCCTTTCACTAATGGAGGGCCCCTACCTCCTTGCCATTAATGGCAGGGAGGATGGGTTGGGGGCACCCACCTCCCCTGTAGTGTTGCATTGGGGAAGTTCTCCTTCCCTATCTGATCTTGGTAGCCAACTGATCTAGTCAGTTTAGCAATTAAGATACTAAAATTGCTCAAATCATCCGGTTTTTCATTGATATCTATCTTTTACTATTTTTAGAACCAGTGGAGGGACTTGGTCCTGTTGAACCTAATTCAACCAACTGGTTCAGATATGCTGACACTGGATAATAGTTTGAATTTTATGAAAATTTGGATTTTTTAAATCTAATTGGCCCACAAAATCAATCCTATATACTCAATATTGTTGACCCAAAAGTGTTTTTAAACTTGATCAGTCCAGTTTTTCATTTAGTTATAGATTCAATTGGATAGTAAAGTGTTTGGATTTGGAAAGTTGATTAGATCAAAGAATTAAGTGCTCGACTTGATATGCATTTGTGGTTTACTGTTTTTGTAAGTAATGCAAATATCTTTGATGTCTTGATTTGCTTAGTTGGCCAGGTTTTAGTTTCAGATCTTAAGACATGGGACCATTTCCATGATACAGCACTTGTTAATAGTGTATTTTTTATAGCATTGTACCAATGGAGGGCTAGAAATGCGGTAGGAACACTAGTGACTGAGGCTTTTTTAGCTCAGTTGTGGAGATCCAGTTTCATTTGTAACTCATTGGCTACATGAGATACCATCCAAGTAGTTCACCTATTTGAGGTTTACTTGAATAATTGCATGAAAATCCTGTCTTTAATATTTCTCAATTTTATATGTAGATTTATTTCTGTCACACCTTTTAAGTGGGTTGTTCTCTTAAATTGTAGAAGGCTATATAGTTTTTTGTGTAGTGAGGCCCTTTGGTAACTCAGGAGGCTAGCAATGAGTTCTTCCTTTAAAAAAAAAAAAAAAAAAGGAATGAGTTCTTCCCCTAATACAGATTTCTCTCCAGGAAGGGGTTGACCCCCGTATTTTTCCCCTCTCCTCACTCTCTCTTATTTTACTTGGTGATTTCAGATTTGCATGTTTCTCTTTTTGGATGACAATGTCCATTTAGAGGCTCCTGCAGGAAAGATTATGCAAAGATTTAATGGTAGAAGAAACATGGCTGATGAATAAACAAAAATAAGCCCCAACAAGCTCAGAATAGGAGAGTACTTCTGACAGCGACTTGCTGCCTGGACCCCTTCCCTTGCCAAAGCATCCGCTCTGCTATTGGCGCATATTGGTGTATGGGAACATGTGATGTCCAGATTTTTCCAAAGTCTTCAATTTCATAAAAGAAAACTAGGAAATGGCCAAGGGGGCATTCCCCCCTCCAATTAATGAGCACCGGATAATATGCTTGGACAATAGGTGGGGCCTCATTATGCTGGTCACAGGGTGCAAAGTAAGATTATACCTGATGAGTCCCTAATAGCTCTATCCCCATCCAGCTGATCTGGGGTTACCCGATGAGCTGTCATCAAAGTTTTCACAAGAGGAGGAGACCTAGGTACTGGATTGGGAATTGCAGGGTCAACTGAGTTGATGATATCCTTCCAACTTCTGATAACTGAGCTTGGAAGATGGGGAGCCCTTGTGAAGCTTACTTGCCTAAAATAAAACAAAATGGCATGTTGCTCCAATAAATCCCTGCATGGACTTTTAATTGCCTTAAAAAATCCTCCATTTTCTTTCTTTCCAAAGGTTCCAAATAATGGCAACAAGATAACATCCAAAGTTCTCTCCACTTGTCCTCCTCAACTATTTGGTCAAGGACGCCAATTAAGCAGAAGAGAAAACAAGATTGTAAACCAAATTTTAGAAGAAAAACACTCCTAAACCTCCCTGAGAGTGGCAGTGAAGGAATCAATGATCTATAGTTACAAAGCTTACAAGTTCAGTCTCCAATAATAATTCACATCGAGCAGAGTTGGTCAATTGTATGAATGTTTCTATTGCTGCGTGCCATAAGTAGTGGATAATTTTTGGAGGTGCTGGGATTTTCCAAATGTTGGATGCTGATATCTTTAGCTTAAGCTCATAGCGTCTAATATAAACATACTTGGACCTGACAGTGCATGAACCAAGGGAGTCTTTTTTTAAGATCATAATGTCCTCAAACCTCTGATGTAATTGCCCTTGAGGATTGGTAAGAGATTTTGAGCCTCTGAAGCCTTATTATCTATTAAACTCTGTCTCAATTTGAGGTCCCAACATCTTACACTATTGATGATGTTATAAGAGTTCCTTACCTCAATACCTTGGTCTCTAGTAATTCTGGAAAGTGTTGAGAAGATTTTGCTTCCCCACCCAGGAATCTAGCCAGAAAGATGTGTTTTCCCTTACTTCTGACATGGATGGAGAGTTCGTTTCCAACATGGTGATAAAGCTTGCAGATATTTTACCAACTAGATGTCCTAGCAGGTGGGCAAGCTGGTGGGAACCATAAATGCTCAACATGTTGGTGTGAACCATCGGTAGCAGATTGAACAAGTTTCGATGTCTGCAAAATGAGTACTGTTTGCCTGAAAATTGAATGAGAACAACCTTAATCAGCTCAAATGATTCATTCTTATTTATATCCAGATCTAGTGCAAATGGACAGTTTATTGTTTTGTGGGGAAGAGTGCAAGGGTTTCAGCTTTCAAAACATCTTTTTCCATCGCAAGAGCATTTGGCCTCAGATTTTTGCTTGTAATTTATTTCAATTTTTCTCATTGTATGGTGTGTTGTACCCTGTATTAATCTCTCTCTCTCTTTCTCTCTCTAATATATGTATATGTGTGTACGTATGTATATGTATATGTATTGGAATATCCTGTCTCTGATCTCTCCTTTGAAGAATATAACATATGCTGCAGCTCATTTTCTTGCTTCTGCTGGAATGGATCATATTATCTGTGTCTGGAATGTGTGGAACCGAGTTCAGCAGAAAGCACGTGTTTTCAGCTGCCGTGAAGCAGCAGTCAAAGATGTGAGATGGTCCTCAGAAGAGTTATCGTTGCTTTCCTGTGGATATGACTGTTCACCAAGGTTAATTGATGTTGAGAAGGGGACAGTAAAACAGGTTTTCGAGGAAGACAAGGTTTTGACTACTGTTAGATTCCAACCTGTCAATTCCAATCTCTCTTCTTCAAGGAGTTCAAAGGTTTCCCTAAGATTCAGGGATATAAGGCTGGGGAAGATTGTATGTAAGCATGTTTGAGGTCTTAGGCCCATTCTTGATATTGAATTTAGCGCTGATACGAGACATTTTTATCTCATCTATTGATGCCACTAGAAGCGATCAGTTCAAATGCTTTTGTTGTTTGGGATGTCCTTAGACAAGTTCCACTATCTATCCAGGTATGTATCTGGAAACCTCGCTCTCTTTCTCATCTGTGTTGTGTCTTAAAGTTAGCATCTATTCTAGATTTTGTTCTCACTTCATTACTTTTAGAGTCGTGGGAAATTTTATTTAGATGACGAGTCTTAGGAAAATTAACTGAAGGGTTCCTTTTTGCATTGGCCATTTTGCAAAGGTGTTCTTATTCTATTTACATTGAGATCCAGTGGATGTATAGATGTAGTATGCCTGTCTACTATAAAAACTAGTTTCTAATTCCGAGCAAAGTGTTTTGTCAATTGAGTCAACGTGCTACACTGTTTGTTTCTGTTCATATCAGGTCTATGCAGAAGCCTATAGTTGCTCCTGCATTAGATACCACCCGTTTGAATCATGCTCAATCAAATGGGAATTATATTGCTATATTCTCCTCTAGGCACCCATTTAAGTTGGGATCAGTACAAGATGTGCGAGCAGCACAGGTATCCGGTTTCCCCATTTAACTGTAACTTCAGTTTGGATGGCACAAAACTTGCATCCGGATCTTCTGATGGGTGTATGTACATTTACAGTTATAGATCACCTGAGCTTGTAAAAAAAAAAAAAAAAGGTGTATGAGCAGCTTTGTATAGACTTTGCTTTTCATCCCATCTTAGCGAATATGATGACTTCTTGGAGTAGGAGTGGTGATGTTTCCATCTTTGAATGAGATGTTTATGTCACAGTTTTCTGCATTGGTTGTCACTCTCATGGTTCTTGCCTTTGTTTGGGAATGAATGCCCACTAATGGGTGAGGTATGATATGACAGCGCCGCGCCCACTAGCCTGTGAAGAATGACCAATCTCAGACTCCATATTATTCTACTGAATTTGCAGTGGCAGTTCTGAAAATGTAATAAGGATGGTGACACTGCGTCTTCTTTAAATCTACCGAAAGGACCATCTTCCTCAATAGCATCATTCAATTGTCTCATCCACAGATTGTTCAAAAAATTCATTGACAGGTGATATTTACTGCCCTTAACAACCTCTCGAATCCTTGTCTGAATCTACATGAAAGAATAGACTTGGCATGAGAGGTGATTTTCGTTAGCAAACAAAAATCATCGCTTTTTGACGTTTTAAGCTGCTCTTGCTGTTATTACCAATTTTGTTTCCTGGTCATAATACTTCTGATCAGAAAACAGAAAAGAATTGCCTCAACAGATATCTACAGAAGAGATGCCACGATCCGTTGACCACTGCAACATTACCTACTCTCAAAACCCAATTTACATTGGCCTAGGCTGGAACCTAGCCAGGATACCCTCCCCCTAGTAACTTTCCCACTGGCTCAGCATAAGGAAATAAATGAATATCTATTCACCATTGACGACGGCTGTCTCACTGTAACAAAAGCTTCTCCAGAACCGAAAGTGGAGTGCAATATTGACATGTATTGACTTCCAAAATTGTGCTTCTCTTTACTTTCCTGCAACTGTCCAAAGAGCAGAAGAAGAAACACGGCAAGATCATCTTTAGCCGACACTGACGAACACCCATTTATCCTTTCACATGAGAAGTGCCCAAAAGCAGGCTCAGATTACTAACAACTGACTAACCTGAAGAACTTTTCGTTACTACTTTACTTAAAAATATTTAAAAAAGAAAAAGAAAAAGAAAAAGAAAAAGGAGATTTCGCTTCACCTGCACCAATCAGCTTCTGCCTGGTTTTGTAATGTTTCGCTTTCTTGATTAACTTTCCTTCCTTTTTCCACATAATGATGTCTTCGGAAACACCTCAATCTTAACTTAAAAGTTCCTTGATTCATTCACTAATCAAAGAATTTTTAAAAGGTAATCAGTCACCCTCCACAGATACTGGAGAGGTGATTCTGATCTCTGGGTCTGAAGAATAAAGATCTTCACCTACCAAGAACTCATGGAGGGATACAAAATTACAAATTACAAAAGACGCATCAACCCAGTTGCAGAAATGTTTCTTTCTTTCTCCCTCGACGTCTACAAAGCAAATGATTCACGGGTGAGGGGGGGTTCACAATCAAAAGGCCTGTCTCATACTTTTTTTTTCGAGATTCAGAGGGGACAAAAGAATGCTACACGAGGACATAATCATGGCTACCACCTTCCATTTGTATGGGGCGAATGGGATGTGGACACGAGAAGGCCACAGCCCTTTTTCAGGAATGCATTTACACAGAGAAGGATCCCCATTAAAGAAACCCCAGCAGTTCCTCCGAGTCAAAAGACATCAAAACTCTCTCCCTCAGTTATCCCGAATCACCTCAAGCACTAGTCAGACACTCCCCCAAATGGCTCCGGGGGGACCCCCCTCCGCCGCGTTAAAACTGTTTCAAATGGTGTGTGAGCTCATCATATTCATATAAAAAGCAGAGGGGGAAGCATTAAACGTTAAAAAACAGTAAGTTTTAAAAAAAATTCTCAACTCCCACATAATGTGCTTGCCACCTTAACTGGTCCTCGTCATCTTTCCCCCAGTCTGGGCAAAGAGAAATCCGAGACGACGACGACGACAATCATCTGCTAAAAGGAACGTCACTTTGTGCGTACTTTTGTGGGAGGGTCCACGAGTCGGGTGAATCCTCGACACGAGGCAATGGGTCGAAAGGTCCATTCATGTGATTGCCTTTCTCAGATTGGCTGCAAAGTCCTCACTTCCAAGCACCCAAACCAAGAACAGTCGACAACCCTAAAAATGGTGGAATCTGTAGAGCTTGGGGAAATCACAAAAATGCAGCAGCCGCACCACTCAGACTCTCCACACCCCCAATCTTTTGATTCCACCATGTCAAGTGGTGACATTTAATATTAACCCCATCCACCATTATTAACCATAATCAGTGTCTTCTAATGTCTCTCCAGGTCTCACTCTGCTCATCAGTATCCTCTTGGTCCACCTTTGAGAGGAAGCCCGACAGACATTTCTGTGGCCATCCACTTTCAAGTTTCTGGTCTCCCATCTCCAATTAATGAACCTCGCATGGATGAAGTGGTGCCCTTCTTCTCCATTTCCGCTCAAGTGTTCTTCTGCTTCCTTTTTCGTTTTTTTTTTTTATTATTTACTATAATATATGTCCTTTAAGCAACCCCACCCCCCATCCTCCTCTCTCAACCCTTCTTTTGTCCAAATTTAGTATTTCTTATGCGTTTGTGTGGATCAACCACTAAAAGGTTTGAATGTTGTCCCTGGACAATATGTATCGAAATTCCGTTTCTTTGTTTCATAATGGTAGCATCCCATCTGAGAGACAGTACCGCCTGGATGAACCCAGTACTCTCTCATGTCTTTGAAAAACAAAATATTATACACAATTGAATGAAAGTTGTCCACTCACTTCAGAAGCTTTTAAGCTCAGAATTCACTCAGTTTAGCTTACAATTATTCATCTACAAGTGTCATTGATGATGGGACATGCTTCCTTACTATGTAGCTCTTTTTGCCCAGGAGCACTCTTTATCTGGTAATTTCATGGTTCATTCACGGAAATCCTTTTGGTCTATTATTAAGCATTTTCTTTAGGTGGGTCATTTCAGATTTTCAGTGATCAGAAGGGGAAAGCAGCTTGACTTTGGCTTCTTCCCTTTCAAGCTTGTCACTGCTCCACCAGGAGCCTGTTCAGGAACATGATAAATCTCGAGTCTTCCATGAGAGTCCGGCTGATTGGAGGGACAAGAACAGTACCTCTAACGTAAGGTCACTGGACCGACAAGAGTGTAAAAACAGTAAGCAGAAAAGAAAAGATGAGGCTCCCCCATCCCTCCAAATTTCAGATCGACCTGAGATCGCTATCCATGAAAGTGAAAGAAAAAGGGTGAAGGACGACAAAGTGCACGTTCAGAGGCCATGATCACAGACAACCAGCTATCAAGATGAGAAGGGGGGAGAAACCCCATCAGATAAGGACTTCTCTCCACAAGGAAAATACCTTTCCAGTGAAATGCCGCAGAGCGAAAGCTATCATATCTTCAACAGAACTCGACTGCTCTCAGGCTTCGTGCTGGTGGCCGTTTGCGTGTAATTCTTTCTCAATGGAGCTTAAAAGAACTGACGGGGATTACACATGGGAGATATTGCCCTACTGTATCAACTTTTTTCGGTAAATGAAGTGGAGAACATGACATTATAGCGTCCACGAAGTTTGATCTTCTGGGTCGTCGATAGCTACTCTTTCCAGAGCATGCATGGCCATGTAATAACAGTACAAGCCAAGTACATGTGGATGCTAAGATTACATGTGGGTCTACCTAAACGCCGATATTACCCACCCACAGAAACTTCTCCTTTCCTTCTCCATTGAAATGCTGAAAATTACTTCACTGAACTGTTCTTAACTTCACTGTACCTTATTCTTCTCTCGATCTGATTCACATGCAGGGTAATTAAAATTTGAAAAGGGAGAAGATGGTTGCATGAGACTGACGTCTACTCTTACCTCTGCTTAAATTAAAAGGTGATTCACATACAGAAGAGTGTAAAATATACAGCACCCAGAAAATCTAATCCCTTGATTGCGAGATTTGGGAAACCAGACATCCTGTGGGCAAGGTTTTAAGCTAAAAAAAGTCGACAATCACAGTTCTATAATAGTAAGACAACAGTTTGTGCGATTTCCCAAGCAGCTGCACATCTCAAAAGTCGCCTTCTTCTTCTACGCCTCTGAAGCAGCAGCCTGGGACGCATGTGACTCGTCAAATATCCCTGCTTTAGGTTGATTCGGAAGTTAGGACAGCTTTATCGAACGTTGATGCAATAATTAAACCTCGTTAATTAAGAGTTATTAAAATTAAAACTGCTCGTCGACACGCTAATGTTGTCCCCCTCATGCAGGATTCTGCTCTTATGAAGTACCCCAAGCATCGTTTTCTGTAATCTAAACCAACAAACAGTTCCAATATTCTACCAGTGGTAGAAAGCAACGGTGACATCTGTCAGGCTTATGCTTTAGATAAGGATTAAAAGTAAAAGAGATAATCTAGCTAGCAAAAAAGCTGCTTCTGCCTTTCCCGCTTACTTTCAGTGGGCAACTTCTGTTCCACATCTCCTGTTTAATCAATCAAAAATTCCTTCTCGACATTCCCCGCAACACAGACTCAAAACGGTGCGTATCTCGTACAAAACATACAATCACAATTCCTAACCCAATGGTACGTGTGCAAGCAGAAAATTACGAACTTCTAGCAGCAACCTGGGTGGGTGGCGGCCGGTGGTGAGTGGTGGGTGGTGGGTGGAGGCCATCGAATGAGGATTTCGAAGTGGGAAGTCAGCAGTTCTGGGAAAGGAGAAGATTAGATTTTTTTATGCATTAATGGTGACAGTCAGTGAGCATAAGTACGAGCACAGTAATGGGTACCTTGAAAAAGACTGCTTCAGGGTGATTGGGTAAAGCAGGAGGAAGGCAAAAGCAATCTAGGGAAAAGATGAAGACAGTGAGATTAGTGTACTGAAAAATGGTCAAATGAAGCAATATAAAAGTGGGGATGAACAGAGGGGAGATGGGTATATGGGAGACACAGGAGAAAGGCAGGGATTTGAGGGGGAGAAAACCCTTGTTTTTTATGGCCTTGAATAATTCAAATCCCATCAAATGTGTCTTATAGTCAATACCAGAGAACATCAATGGCTGTCCCCCCGCCCACCTCTCTCTCTTCCCACGACTACAGGTTCCCGTTAGCCGGCTCGCTAACTGTTCGAGCTTAGTTATGTGCCGTTGGGTTCGATTCGGTCTCCATGAATCTCAGGCCGAGTTCGAGATCCAGGATCAACTTATTTAAATTAACGAGTTGAGCTTGACCAAATCTAGGTTCGGCTCGATAGCTCGCGAGCCGGCTCGTTAATTTAATGAGCAGTGCGGATTTGGGAGAATCGAGACCAGGGAGCGGGACGCTGAGCGCCGAACGGAGTGGGAACGAGAGCGAAGGGGGAATTTTTTTTCCTCCCCTCATCACCGCCGAGCCCCTCCCGTCCGCTGCTTCTGTCGTTGTCAACAACTGCCTTCGCCTTTGTTTCTGTTGCAGTCATTATCCCGACGAAAGTTCCTTGTCGGCGCCGTTGGAAGTTTTTCCCTCCACGTCATTCCTCGTCCTCGGCGGAAACCAGAGGACGAAGGGAAAAATAATTTCCCTCCCCCCACATTGTTCCTCATCCTCGGCGGAAACCAAAAAGGAAAAATAATTTCCCTCACAAACCCCAACCCCTCAGCGAGATCATAAACAAGTGAAAAAAAGTCTAGGGACTAAACTATTAGTGGGTTTTTAATAAATGTTGAAAAAACCTTTTTAGTATAAATACGTTTTTAGGGACTATTAGTGCTTCATTTTTTTTTAAAATATTTTTTTAATTGGAAATTCTTATTAAAAAATCATATAATTTTCTAAGTAAGATTTTCCTGTCAAAATTCTATAGAAATTTTTTGAATAAGTATTTGACAGTTATGCTGTAATACTTTTAGCATGAGGCAATTTTCATAGCAATTTTGTGTTTGATATTTTATTTGATTAAAAATTTATCTATATGTATAGTAATATATTAGACTAATTATTAATTTTTATTTATTTCCCTATAAGAAGCAATAAGAGGTCCATTTAATTTTCCTAAGAAAAATTTAAAATATTTCTTGTAATTTTCTAGTAAGTCACTAATAGTAATAGGATTTTATTTAATTTTTTTTTTTTTGGAAATATGTATCCTAGGAAATATATTTCTTGTAATTTTCTAGTAAGTCACTAATAGTAATAGGATTTTATTTAATTTTTTTTTTTTTGGAAATATGTATCCTAGGAAATATATTTCTAGTTTCCCTATAATATAAATTTTCAACCAGAGCATTAATGAGGCCATAGTACATTTATGGCTAGATTAAAAAATTACAAAATAAGCTAGACAACATTTGGGGTAAAAAAATTAATATTAGTGCGTTCTAATCCATCATAGATATTCAATCTTGTACCTCCCCTATCATTCTTTTTTATAAAATATTTACAAAATTTTATATATAATTTATTTGACATATATTTTATGTAAACTATTAAATGTAGGTTAAGCTCGAACTCGGCTAGAGCTCAAGCTTGAACTCGGTTAAAATTATAGGCTCAAACTCAATTACAATTTTAGGCTCGAGGCTAGGGTCATCTCAAACTGGAATTTGAAATATTTAAACCAAGCTCGACTCGAACATAGGAAGGTTCAGGATCACCTCAATTCAATGCCACCCTTATTCCCAATTTTATCTAAAATGTATGCCTAATTTTATATAAAATATATATAATTTTATATATAATTTATTTAACATGTATTTTTTAAAAAATTTTAAATGAATGTTAAAGTTCGAGTTCGAGTTTAATTTAAATTATTGGACTCGAGCTTAATAACAATTTTAAGTTCAAGACTCGAGTCAGCTCAAGCTCAAATTTAAAATATTTAAATCAAAATCGGCTCAAATATAAGCAGGTTGGGGTTCGGTTTGGCTCGGCTGGATATCACCCAGTGAGTCGTGGCGACATTACGAAGAGAGACACAGGAGAAACTCGCGAAAGGCTCCAAGCACAATGCGCCCGTCTCGGCCCCTCGGTTGAGCCGTCTTCTTTGGTGTTTTCTTCTGTCTGGGTGAATCTGGTCCGTCGGCACTCCCGATTTCCTGCGATTCGGGGAGGGGCTTACAAGGGCGGCGCCAGGCGGGGACCATGTGTAAACCGGCTGAGCCGACACTGTTATGACGTTGAACTGACGTCGCGTGTGCCCCATTGCCCCGCTATTTTAGACTCTTCGGGTGACACCTGGCCCCGCCTCCCCGCCCGCTCATTTAAAAAACTCGCCGAGTCCGACTCTTGTCCTATTTTTTATATTTTATTTTTCCACCATTAATTAATCTTAATTCTTACATCCAATCATGTTTAAGTTTACATATTTACCCTCTCCCTCAATCCTCCTACAATCTCGTGACTGATCCTTAATGTGAGACGCTAAAAAAGCAGCTTGGATGTTGACTTAAGGCCCACTTCATGAATAACACTTAAATAATTAAAAAAGTAAAAAAAAAAGATATAAAATGATAATAAGGTCAACCATGCAACTTACGTGCCCAGACATGAGCCCACTCGACCACCTCCACTCCACCGAGTTGATAACATGCATAAACCAGAGGCCTAATGAATCATAAATCAATAGGCATGAACGAGGGCCAATACGTGAGATTTGAGTGGGCGTGGGCCATTGCCACCGTTAAAGATAGTTAGTTCCACAAAGTGCAGCATGTGCCTTCCCAATAGTTTATACATAGAAGCGTGATACATGTCACGTTCAATGTTGACTATTGAAGAGAGTCCGACATGCTAGAGTTGCATTTGGTCACTGCTCGTCTCTCCTCCCTTCCAGCTTCTCTGCATCAAATCTGGTTCATGCGTTGAACAACGAGTCCGCATGGTTTGTCCTCCTCCTCTTTCTCCTCTCTCTCCCTCGTTACATGTCTTTGCCTTTCCGAGCACGGCTAGGTCCACCTTTCTCATTTTTATTTCAGTTTCAACGTCGCGAGTTGCAGAAATCGTTGAGCTGTTCGGGACAAAATGCAACGGGGGAGGATCTGGAAAGGGGATTTTTCATTTTTCTTTCTTCTTTTTTTCTTTTGGATCGGAGGTTGTGTCATTGGGAAAGCTCCGTCAACCGAATTATGAGACGGGGGGTTGTTACTACTTTCAATGTCTACGGTGTTTCTGTCCATCCCATTTTTGTTTTTGAGGTGGGTGCCGTGCTCGAACTGACCAATCATCGTCTCGGTATGACAGGACACGGCTTTCATTTCGAACTGTCGGTGTTCGCTTCTGAAAGGCTAAACAATCTCCAATCTTACACCAATTATAATGGGGGAAAGAGATCTCCGGGATGCAGCAGAAACTGAGCGTTGTGCATGAATCCCACTTTTGGGCTTCAGTTTTTTACTCTACACCAAGAGAAGACATCTTCTAATTATTGGGCGAATTTCAATTTTTAACAGTGATTAACCAAACTTGACGACTAACATAGGTCTGGTTTTGGATACCAATCTCAAACCCTCGTTTCGATTTCTTTCGAGTTTCACATCAAAAGGAAGCCAGTTTACTTTAGCTGGGGAAAAACATCAAACAGTTTATCTGGGATTATGACGCAGCGAGAGAGGGACTTTGATTGCAATTAGGGGGAACCGTTACATGGAGACGTGCAAGAAAGTTTTCGTCAATTCCGTCTGAAATTTCTTTCTCTCTCCTCTTTTTTCAAGCTCCAGTAAGGATCAGAGCTTTTGCCGAGGAATTGACTCAAACCCAGAAGCTAAATTCAGCTTAACTCTCCCCCTCTCATCTTCCTGGTAAATAATAGTGAGAAACTGGAGAAGAAGGGAGACCGAGAGAGCCGGTACATGGGAGTCAGCGGTCAGAGGGGGTGTTAATGGTTTTTTTTTTTTTTTACGCGGAAGGAGGAAGAGGGAGGAGGAGGATTACGTAAGGGGGGACCTGCCGGTTCTTTGAGGGGCACCCGTGGTTCAAGCACGCATGTTCCCTAGTATATACTGGCGCATTAACAGGAGATTGCCGGTCAAAATCCCAATTTTTCTGTCGTTTGCTTCCGCCTCTTTTAACTCCATGAGATGGTGGATTCTTTACGGTTTACGGGTTTTTCTTGTACCAGAAGCAAAAAGATTAGGGTTAGTTACGAGGATGGCAGTCAATGGGTATTTAAAAAACAGAAAGAAATTCCAGAGAGTTGAAAAAGATGGAGAATTTTAGTCCCTATTACTGTTGTTGTTTAAAATCTCTTTAAGTGGAGTCCAGCCACCTGGATTCTCCCTCTATATATACACTCTTGAACCTCCTCTCAAGCACCTCCGCAAGACCATCTCCCTGTTCCTCCTCCTCCTCTCTCTCTCTCTCTCTCTGTCATTCGTTTTCTTGCCTTTCTCTTTTTAATCTTCTTGCTCGATCAGTTTCGTTCTCTTCATCTTCTTAATCTCACGGGAGTTGCTTGAGGTACCGATACCGTCATGCCTGAAGCTCCGAAGCAGTTGCAGGTGGTGGGTGGTGATAAAAATGTTTCAGACAAGAACAATAAGGCTCTGGAGTTCATTGAGGATGTGACCAGCCAAGCTGACGAAATTCAGAAGCGGGTGCTCGCTGAAATCCTCAGTAGGAACGCCCACGTCGAGTACTTGTCCCGCTACGGCCTCAATGGCAGAACGGACCGGGAGAGCTTCAAGAAGCTCGTACCTGTCGTTGTCTATGAGGATTTGCAGCCCGACATCCACCGCATCGCCAATGGCGACAAGTCCCCCATCCTCTGCTCACAGCCCATCACGGAGTTCCTGACAAGGTGAGTCTTCCTTCGTCTAGTTAATAATTTCTGATTGGTTTAACAAAAAATGTTGTACGGAGATCGATTCTGGGTAATAGTAAATAATTTTTGTTTTGATTGTTTGTGCTCTGCAGTTCTGGGACCTCGGGGGGAGAAAGGAAATTGATGCCAACTATCGATGAAGAGATGGAGAGGAGATCTCTCCTCTACAGTCTGCTGATGCCTGTTATGGACCAGTTTGTTTCTGGTTTGGATAAGGGGAAAGGAATGTACTTTCTGTTTGTGAAGTCGGAGGCGAAGACTCCAGGAGGGTTACTGGCTCGACCTGTTCTTACCAGCTATTACAAAAGCCGCCATTTCAAGGAAAGGCCTCACGATCCCTACAATGTCTACACCAGCCCCAACGAAACCATCCTCTGCCAAGATTCTTACCAGAGTATGTATTCTCAGCTTCTATGCGGGCTGTTGCAGAACAAGGAAGTGCTCCGAGTGGGAGCAGTGTTTGCCTCCGGCTTCATTCGAGCTATCCGCTTCTTGGAGAAGAACTGGACGAATCTATGCGGTGATATTCGGACGGGTGTCTTAAATGCTCAGATTACTGATCCTGGTGTGAGGGAGGCCATGATGAAGATACTGCATCCCAACTCGAAGCTCTCTGATTTTATAGAAGAAGAATGTAAGAAGGATTCGTGGAAAGGTATTATCACTAGGCTGTGGCCCAACGCCAAATACATTGAGGTAATTGTGACAGGGACCATGTCTCAGTACATTCCCATCCTCGATTTTTACAGTAATGGTCTTCCACTAGTTTGCACGATGTATGCCTCTTCCGAGTGTTATTTCGGCGTAAACCTTCAGCCCCTCGCTAAGCCAAGTGAAGTCTCTTACACCCTCATTCCCACCATGGCCTACTTCGAGTTTCTTCCCATTCATCGCAACAATGGTGTCTCTGATGCTATCGCGTTGCCCGATTCTCTATACGAGAAGGAGCAAAATGAGTTGGTGGATCTTGTCAATGTTAAACTCGGGCAAGAGTATGAGCTCGTCGTCACTACTTATGCCGGTAAAATCCCCCACTATGACCTCTTTTATTTTATTTTTTTCCTTTTCCTCTGAACGGTTTTTGTGATTAATGATCTCGATTGCTTCTCATGTAGGGCTCTATCGTTACAGAGTTGGCGATGTGCTCCGTGTTGCAGGGTTCAAGAACAAAGTCCCCCAGTTCAATTTTATTTGTCGGAAGAACGTCGTGTTGAGCATAGATGCCGATAAGACTGATGAGGTAGAGCTTCAAAATGCAGTAAGGAATGCTGTTAACCATCTGGAGCCATTCGGTGCAACGTTGATCGAGTACACGAGCTATGCCGACACTTCGACAGTCCCCGGCCACTATGTTGTCTTTTGGGAGCTTCGCGTTGGCTCTACTCCAGTTCCGCCTTCCGTTTTTGAGGATTGTTGCTTAGCCATTGAAGAGTCCCTGAACAGCGTTTATCGCCAAGGTCGAGTCTCCGACAAATCTATTGGCCCTCTAGAAATCAAGATTGTAGAAACCGGTACCTTTGATAAGCTCATGGACTACGCCCTTAGCCGGGGCGCCTCCATCAATCAGTACAAAACACCTCGGTGCGTCAAATATGCCCCCATTGTCGAGCTGCTCAACTCGAGGATTATTTCCAGCTACTTGAGTCCCAAATGCCCGAAATGGGCTCCTGGGCACAAGCAGTGGAACAGTCAGATCTGAACCAAGGGGCGTCACCTCGCCAGACTAGTGTTTTGTTTCTGGTGAAATTTCCATGCAAATGTGAAGAAAGCGGAGCAGTTTCTGTTAGTAACATCAATCATCTCAGAAGAAGAAAGACTCGCTTTAGGATAACTTTTTTTTCTTTTAGCTGTTGTTTTATATTTTTAGGCCTAATCAGCTATGTACAAAAACACTTCCTGTTCAAGGAAGTTTTTTTTTTTTTTGTTTGTTTTTAATCTTGACAAAGAGTTGTTCTTCCCGTTTTCTAATTAAACTTTGATTCGAAGAGCATTGAATTTTTGCCTTTTCTTTTATCTTCTCCGTTACATTCCTGAACCCCATGGCCTGCATCTTAAACGGCAAAAGGAGATCAATGCTTTACTCCTTTCTCCTTTCTTCTGAACCCAGAATTACTCGATTGCTCTCGTTCTGTTCCTTAAAGATGATGTTGTTCAGTTCCTCAGCAGAAACACTCCCGCAGGCTGCAAAAGATGAATTTGAAATGTAAAGAACTAAATCACTAATTTCTGTAGCTGCGATTTCTCCACAAGAAAAACACAGATTTCGGTGATGTATTGTTGCGTCTCTGGCTTTAAATAAGCTTCAAAATGTTCCAGACCACATTTACGTGCTTCTTTCAGTGGGCGGACATGGCGGATGTCAACCGTTCTCTGATATTAAATGATGCTAAAAATGTGTAGAAATCGCTAACAAATGCACAGAGACGGTAGACTTAAATTTCAGCAGATGAAAAGACGTGAACGACACGCCAAGCATCATGGTCTGAGCAATACTTTGTTCCGTTCGCTGATTCTTGACTTGTTTGAACTTGGGTTTTGCCTCTTTTCTTGTCTTTTGATGAATTGAACCAGAAATTTTCCTGCATCAATCCAATATTTCTGGATACAACTAGACCCATCTCTTTCTAGCCCTTTTTTTCTTGACAAAAAAATAACACAAGGTCAACATTCAGAACCCTCTACTCAATCCAATGCTATCCACAAAAAAATGAACTAGAAGACGTGAGGTATTCTCTTAGCGATAAATTTGAACAAAATTGGAAAAGAACTCATCGGAGTTGCTTCAGAGTTCTTTACGCAATAGCAGACAAAAACTGCCAAAGGGACGGAAAGTTTAAAATCCAAGCAGACAAGATAGAGATGATTCGATCAGAAGCTGTTCCTCCGTTGCCTCGTGTGATGAAACAAAGACTCCATGTATTTTAAAAATGAAAACAATGCATCAGGAAGATGTTTCATGAGACTTTCAGAAGCTGCCATACACCAGAAACCTGCAAAAGAGAAAGCTGTGGAGCTTTAATGAGAGGCACCAACCGATGCGTAGCTATCACCTCAGAGGAAGACAGGCAAAGCAGCAGAACCCGTCTGCTCTTGCTGGTCTAATTACTCAGTACAATTACACGAATGTGAACTTGCTTACGTCCAAACAGTATTCCACTCCTACTCTCCAACGCTTTCATTTCGGCTCTTAAATCCTGAATCTCAATCGGGTAGGACATGGAAGACGAGATGGTGCCAAAGGTGGGATCGCCCAGAAAGGATAAGCACGAAGTCGAAAAGCTGTGCAGGGTAAAATAATTGACAGAGTCTAGTCATTAGTCATTCCCGAGGCTTGAAAGATTACTGCAAAAATATCAGATTCAGCCAAAGTATTCGACGAAATGCCTATGAGAATCCACCCTCATTTAGAAACAAAAAAAATGACGGATAAGTGGCAATGTCCCAATGCTCAATTATTGAGGGTTTGGGCTGGGATCACTCTTACAGCCAGTGATTGGGATGCCATTTACAGCCAAAGAGTAACACTGGATGATTAAGCTACTCTTGCTTGATTCATAACCTAGGCCTCAGGCACTCATCTTCTTCACTCGATTAAAACTTGTTCAAACACTCCCAACTAATTTGATTTGATCAATTGTTAACTTAGGTTGGTTTAGATTAAACCACCAAGAGGAAAAGATTGATCCCCTTTGAGATGGTTTAGGGAGAGGGATACATTCACGTAGGGGGTGGGTAGATCCAACAGTTCTTCTACCAAAAACAGTGAGACATTTCAGGAGCTCCATGTTTTTGTTTTTAAAGGGTCTCATTCCATTTGACAGGTAGCTGCATAGTGGAGTTTGAGTAAGTTCAGCCATGCATGTAAAGGTAACTAAGACAAGTTGGTGAGTGAGAAAGTATTAAAACATGTACCTATACAAATACCTTTTATAGAGAACATTATCGACGTATAAGAAATGTAAAAAGGGTTATACGACTTACCAAATGAACTCGGTTGAAAGATATCGAATCCATTTTAATGATTCACCCTAAATGTAGTTGGACACTAATTAATCTTTCGAGCACTCCAACTCAAATTTAACTCAAAAACTCGACTTGGTTTTGATTGCATCCCTTTCTAACTCATTTTGGTTTGGGTTTGGTATTGATAGAACCATGAATTAAATACTCCTTTATTGAGGTCCACATTGTCAATACATAATTGTGACTAGGGATGACAATGAAGCAAGTTTAACAAGGTACCGACCCGGCCGTGACTCGCTTGAGGGATAAATTTCTCATTTTACACCACAATCTATGGACAAGTGTTACTTTAAACTTGCCCAAACACAATTTGACCTAACGTATTGCAATTCTTATTGGATTTTTTTTTTCTCTCTAGAAAGTAGACTTGTAGTGTGCTAGGCAAATTTGCAGAAAAATGAATTCAGAGAAAAATTCAAACCCTAATTTAACCCGTCCTTCCAAAATCCGGGTTAACTCAAGCTAGTTGCGAGTTAACCCAACGAGTCAGTCGTAAAACTATGCAATGTTACACTGCGCCGCTCTAATAGGGGCCCCCATTCGCCCATTCACGCCACGTTTCTAGCAAATTTAACTATTCTGTTTGGAAAGATACGGTGACGTGTACAGGTCGCCGGGGGTGGGACGCTTTATAGAAGCAGTACAGAAAATCCACGTGGGGCTTGTCGTGTGCGTGTACGTGGGCCTATCATTGACGTCCTGTCGCCTTCCTCCATCAGCTCCCACCAGCCTTTTTGTTCTATTTCGCCGTCTGTTGCTTAGGATGAGAAGGAAACACGCCGGCGGAATAGTAAAACTCGAAGCAATCAGCAGACGCTCACCAGAAAGTAACAGATAACAGGGGGTTCAAAGCGAAGTATGTACGCCTCCAACAATCAGATGAAAGCTCCTTTAATATCTATTATGAATAATTCAAAGTTAAACGAGAGTAATCGGAATGAGCAGAGGCGGCGGGAACTGGAACCACAGAAGCAGACCCAGCAGCTTCTTAAAGCACGGAAGAACAGAGAAGAAAATAATGAATTGAGAATTGTTAGTCAAAGAAACCAATCGATGCATCCAATTGGACGACCCTTTCGATAAAATAATATGGAGGATTAGTGGACAAGCCGGGGGTTGGGTAACCGCCACGTGAGCCGCGTGGAGTTGTCACTGTCGAGAAGGTGACGCCACCGGTAACAGCCTGTCGTCGTGTCCGGCGACGGGCGGCGGCTTCCATACGTGGCAACCTTCGACACGCCCCTGGCTCTCTGTTCACTTTGACCGATCGTGTCCCACCACTCGTGGGAAATTCACTTATTTTATGTTTCTTGACAAGATGAACGGGGACGCCATTGACTGGTAATCGGCATTTATGCGCAATGAGATGGGACAGACGACAGGACGGATCTTCAGGGATGGGTTTTCCTTTTCATGGCGAAAGCCGACTGCGGAAGTCTAGGAAACGTACATCTTTGATTGAAGCAAGACGGAAATAATGTGTGTACGTTAACAGTGAACAGTAACCTCTTCCGGATTCGAATTTTTTTCTCAAAAGTCGTCTGATATATCAGACCAGACAGTCCTGTTTTACGAGACCTACTGCTGGGTTTCTAAATACAATTTCACCTTCTCCTACGTCCGTAAACTCTTCTCAAGTTATTCGGGAGTGCATGTAATATCTATAAAATCAAGCAATAAGAAAAACGTAACAAGCTGCTGCGATGAGACGATGGAGAAGACGATTCTGATTTCTTCCCCGATGGGAACATTTTCTGTAAAGCTGAAATGCTTCGGAAGAGATTGGAACTTTGCAGGAGCGGTGATGCCTGGGAAAGAGTTTATAATTAAGAATAATGATTTTTTACTAAATTACTTATTTTTAATAAATATTAACAAAAATAACCCACTTATAAACTTAATATTAAGAATACCTAACTTGGACCGGTCAACTGCACACAAATACGGTCCTAGTTGACATGTCAGCTTTTACTACTTAAATGATGCCACGTCAGCAATTTATGCATCGCATTAGCATTCCACACAAGTATACCTTTTATCACCCATTTTTTCTTTCATTATTGATTTAACTTCTTTTGTAATTTTAACATATTTTAAAAATATTAATTACTATTTTTAAAATCTTACAAATTTCTTTACATTCTATTTAATATAATAAAAATATAAATTTAGTTTATTAATTATTTAAAAATATTTTATAAAGTAATTAGTATATTACATTATCAATTTAAGATATTATTTAATTTAATTTTTTTAATAAATTAATTTAGTTTTTAAAAGCTTATTTGTTGGTACATAATTTATTACATTTTTTATAACAAAAAATATAAATTTTATATATTAATTAACTAAAAATCATACTCTTACCTATTTAACACCTTTCATTATATAATTAAGATATCTTTTAATTTTAAAAAATATTTTATTTTTTAAAAATATTATTTATTGGTACGTATTTCATTACCTTCTATTTATTGTAATAAAATATCTAAATTTTACATTAATTAGTAAAAAAATATTTTATGTAATTAAAAACTTATATTATCGATTTAAGATATTTTATAATTAAAATTTTTATTTTTATTTTCAAAAATCTTATTTTTCGGTACATTTTACTACCTTCTATTTACAATAATAAAAATATAAAATTAAGATTTTAAAATAATTAATATACTAATTTAATATTTTATTACTATAAATAGAAGGTATTTTATTACTATTTGAAAAATATTATTTTTTAAATATTTAAAATTTTTGAAAATATCTTAAATCAACAATCTAAGGTGTTAAATAGATTTATAATATGTTTTTTAATTAATTAATATAAAATTTTCATATTTTATTAAATTAAATACAAGGTAATACAACACTTATAACTAAGATTAAGAAAAAGTAAAATAAAATTTTTTGAATATTTTTGAACTTTAAAAATATCTTAAATCAATAATGAAATGTGTTAAATAGATTAGAATATGATTTTTTAATTAATTAATATACAATTTTATTATTTTTTATTATAAAAAAGGTAATAAAATATGTACCAATAAAAAATATTTTTTTAAAAAATATTATATGAAATTAAATATCTTAAATCGATAATGTAAGGTATTAATTACATTAGAATTTTAAAAAAAATTAATAAACAAAATTTTATTTTTATTATATTAATTAGAAGGTAATGAAATGTGTAAGATTTTTAAAACAAAAAATGAATGTATTTAAAATGTTTTTTAATTAAAAAAATTAAATCAATAATAAAAGGAAAATAGGAGAAAAAAGGTATGCTAACATGGAGTGTTAACGCAACTGTTGATGATGTGGCAATGTGATGATGTGTCATGTGACGTTGCGTTAAATCATTTGGTTGCTGATGTGGTGCGACATAAATCGTCAAAGCTGACAAGTTGTCTTGGATTGTACGCATGAGCAGTTGACCGATCAAAGTTGGGTATTTTTTATATTAAGTTTGGAAGTTGGTTATTTTTGTTAATATTTGTTTAAAAAAGATAATTTAATAAAATTCCCTCAAGAATAAAAGACAACGTAGAAATAGTATGTAAGACATGCAGAGAAGCTTGCCTGTATAACTCTCTTTGATGTTTATTATTTGCCAAAGGTAAAAGCCTCTTAAACGCTTATTTTTTATTCATTCAATCACCCGTAGGGTGATATTATGGTAAATAGGATAACTTTGTAATAATATAAGCTGGTGTATATCCTCATATGTTAGGCATCGAGGGCATGAGTTAAAGTATTCAGCTCTAGCCTCTCTTATTCGTCTCTTTCCCTTATTTCCCCTCTCCCACGAGTTAGTGTTTCTTTTTTTTCTTCTTTCTTCTCCTAACCCTTTGTAAACATTATCAGAAAGCTCTAGAAATCAACAAGGAACTAACCGAACCATTAAAGAAGAAATAAACCATTAATTATCTTTTTCTCTAGCTCGATGCCCGATGCTCAGAACCACCTAACTAATAATGTTGAAACCAAGTGCATGCATTTGGATAATTTAGAATGTTTTGTTGTTAATTTAAAATTCTTAGTATCGTTTGCATATGTGAGAGCTATGTCTAAATGGATAAATCCAATTCAAGTTTTTCAAGAAAATAAGGAGAGAGAATAGGATCAATTGTGAGCAATGAATCCAAAAGTTATTATGCTATTCATGAAAGTGCATGCATTAATGTTGTGTGTGTAAGGAGGGTGGTTCTTACACCTATTCTTTAGGTGATCGGTGGGGATTAATCTAATGCTTTATATAGTACAACATATCCAAACTCAATGTTGTTTTCATCAAATAATGTGTTACGATATATTGTTTGTGGATTTGTTGGTTGTGTTGGCTATTCTTAGTTCAACCATGTTAGCCCACTAAGGCGTGATTTAACTATAGGCCTATTGTCATGGTGTCATTCCTCTCTTTTTTATAAAAACAACATTGAGTTTAGGCCTATTGTTATGTTTGTAGAGGACATGTTATCCCCTTCAAATTGGCCAACTTGGATGAGAACAATATATGTGAGACAATAGTAGGGAGGCAACATGAAGGAAAAAAAAAAACTCTGAAAAGTCTAATTAGAGGTTAAAACCCTAATTGTAACGCATGAACTAAAAAAATAGTAAAACATGTAAGTAACACAAATAATAAAAAAGTTCAAAACCAATGATAGAGTGATATTGAGTTAGTGTTTCTCTCTTTTCTTCTTTTTCTTCTTTCTTCTCCTAACCCTTTGTAAACATTACCAGAAGGCTCTAGAAATCAACAAGGAACTAACCGAACCATTAAAGAAAATTATCCCCTTCAAATTGCCCAACTTGGATGATAACAATATATGTGAGACAATAGTAGGGAGGCAACATGAAGGAAAAAAAAAACTCTCAAAAGTCTGATTAAAGGTTAAAACCCTAATTGTAACACATGAAACTAAAAAAAATAGTAAAACATATAAGTAACACAAATAATAAAAAAGTTCAAAACCAATGATAGACTGATATTTGAGTTTGACTAGAAAATGTGATAATAATCAAGTAGAAATAACTTGAATAAGACTTTGAGGGAATAGTTTCAATTACTTATAGTTTGTCGAGTTGAGTAAACCCAAATTGTGCTACTTGGAGCTTAAATAGAGCCAAGAGTGACAAAAAAAAGTCACCTAAATGACAACACAAAATCACCCACCTAAGGGTAAGAGAAGAAAACCCATTTAAGGTCAGCATAAAAACACTCAATTAAGGGCAAAACACATCACAAGTATCACTAATGCCTTTGTAACCTAGGAAAAAATTCCTTAAAAAATACTTTATAGAAAACTAAGTAAACTGAAACCACATCTTCTCAAATGAACCAAGTTCTAAATGTTTTTTTCCAACTATAAATAGATTAATTGGTTTTACAAATATGATCTTTAGATCATTCACTACAAACCTCAATGTATAGTGCATATGGATTTTCTCCTTTAAGTCACCATGCAAAACACCATTCTTTATATCAAACCGATTAAAGTCCCATTTTGATAATCCACCAATGCTAATCCAACTTTAAATTTTATTTCACTTTATAGAAGCATTTGCATTCAACCATTTTTTTCATACGACTTAGCAACAATAACCTGTTTTCAATTTTCATGTGTTACTTCAATTTTGGCTAACATTGCATATAACCATTTACTATCTTTATAAACTTCTTCCGAATGTAAGGGTTAGAGAATTCGTGCAATGCTATTGAGTAAAACATGACACACAATTAGTCCAATAATCCACTGCTCGTAAGGAAATTGCTTCCTAGACACTTGTAATTATTAGTGCTTTGATCAAATGGTTCTAAACCTAGAGGTGTTTTATTAGTACACTATACTGCTGATTGAAGTATATTTTAAAGTGGTTATGGGACCACCTTGTGCATTTTTCGATATCAATTAAATCGACAAAGGGAGCATATTGTGTAGTACTAAATTGTTGACTTGTATAGTTGTTTACTATTTGATCCCTCTCTTGTTGAGTTGATTGAGTTGGTGAAATAAAAAATTTTCATAGAATAGCCATATCCAAAAAAGAGACCTTTTATGAGCTTTCACAAGTAATTTATTCATGAAGAGTAGAATCCATGCGAATAAATGCAAAGTAGGTTGAGCTTCTCAATGCATTATATATAATTGAGTAGTTGGTGAGATAAACACTCTTAAGGGAACATATTATTAAGTGAGAATATTGTCGATCTATTTAGCACATACAAAACTATACAGAAGGCCTTTATCCACAAAAGCTTTGGTACTTGTTGAAGTAGTTTGAGTGGTATTTTATGTAATTATGAAAGAGAGAGGTATAAGTTGTAATTAGTGGTTAACTTAAGTATTCTATTTTATTCTTATGTATTAGGACATCCATGCCCCACCTATATAAATAAGAAGGGAGGGGGAGGAGCAAAAACTCATGTTCCCTCTTAACCCCTAAAGTTTCCCTCCTCAACTTGTGCTCTTGCCTTCTCCTTCTCATCTTCTCTTCTCTTCTTCCTTCATTCTTCCTACTTCTTTCTTCTTCTTCTTCTCAAACCAAGTTATCCATGGATTAAACCCTAGAATATAGGATAACACTTCTTATATACAATCTCGTTTAGTTGCGAATAATCCTCTAAAACTTAAGATATATATGCAATTCGCCTCTATCACTATTTAAGGTGGTGATTGTGTTGTTTAATAATTTTTCTTCCATGAGAAAATGTTTTGAAATATTACAAATAGTTAGACTTGTTGTGTTCATGAAGTATAGACATGCGTAATGAAAAAAATACCAATAAAGTGGGAGATGGTCCCCAAACATCAATATGTACAAACTCAGGTCGATGAGATGTAAGTGTCATGCTAGAAGTAAAGGGCAAATGTTTGTGTTTTCCGGTTGGTGACAATTACACATGGATGGAACCATATCTTTATTAAATAAAATTAATTGTTGTTGACATCAATTGTTCAAAGTGTCATAAAAACAACGTCCTAATAGTAGATATCAAGACTCATTGATCTTGCTAAGTGTTGTTGTTGGGGCCTATGAGAGCTAGGGTTGTTACATATATGGACTTGTTAATGCCTTTGAGAGTAACAACAAATGATTCCCTTCATGGAATCTAATTTGACCAGGGATTCCAACTAAAATCGATCGGGTCATGATTGTTTGCTTAGATACCATGAAAAATTGGACAAAAGAGTAAAAGAATAATAAGATGATAAAGAATAATAAGATGATTCATGTGGTTCAGGATAAATTCCCTACTCCACCAAAGTGATTTCCTTCGCTATAAACTGATTGTTCTAACACTTGGTTTTTTTTTTTTATTTCCCTAATTAGAATATAGGATAATTACAATCATGCCCCTTATTAGTGCAAATACAGGAAAGTAGTTTCACCATCTACACAATGCTCAGTATAAACTTTTTATCTTTTTTTTTTTAAGATTTATGAAGTTTTTATTATTTTCTATCTTATCCATATTTTAGAACTCCAAGAGAGCATCCGACACGTCTCGGACTGGCCAAACCCGAGATTATTCCCGAGATGTCTCTCGGAGTCGAACCACCGCTTTGGGGCTTGGACGTCGCCTCGTTGCTTCTCTGAGGTTTACAAAATTTTGAGCAGTAAGACTACTCCCGCGTCGTTTCAATTGAGAATTGAGACCGACTCCCAGGGAAGTTCTGTTTCTGTTGCTTCAAGTTCGAACTGTGATGAACTGGGGTTACTTCGATGGAGGCTTTGTATACGCCATCTTTATCGACATCAAAATTTTCTGTTGCAGTTTCACCCTTTAAACCTAGTCCTCTCTCTGCTTATCAAATCTCTTCAATTTTAACTTCCGGTCACCATAGTCAATATAGTCTACTCTTGAAGTGTACTTCGCGGATCTCCAGCGGCGAGGCTTCGTGCATTTTTGCACATTTTGGACGCGGTTCGCGGCGACGTAACTCGCTAAGGGAAAAACTCAATGATGAAGCTCAGGTGCGTATCAGTAAAGACTTTCTCCATCCGAAGCTCGATTTGAATAGCCAAAATAATGTCCCCAACCAGAACGTGAAATTTGAACTAAAAAAGAATGATGGTGAGTCGGAACATAACTGTTTCCCGGATGGCGGTGGAGGTGGCGGTGGAGGTGGAAGCGAGGTTGGAACTGTGGGCAAATCAAATTCTTCTGGCGAATCCCTCCTCTGGCGTAAATTGGAGGATTGGATTGATCAGTACAAGCAGGATGCTGAGTACTGGGGAATTGGGTCTTGTCCAATTTTTACAATCTATCAAGATTCCAATGGGAATATTGAACGCGTCGCAGTTGATGAGGACGAGATCATTAAAAGAAGTCAAATTGAATCCTGTTCTCTCAAGCTCCAGCAGGTAGAGGAACATGACGTAGGTGGTGTGAATTCAAAAATATCAAGGGCGAAAGTCGTTGCCAGAGAGATTAAAAATGGCAACTATAAGATCCCAGAAAATAGCTCTATCGCTAAGTTTGTAATTGAGGAGAAAAAATCTTTTTCTGTAGAGGGGCCTGGCTCAATTACTTTGAAGGGAGATTCGATTTCACGTGTTGGGATTGCACTCTTGTGTGGATGGTTTGCATTTTGGGTGATTAAGAATTTTTTTTTGGTTAGAAATGACAAGAGGCAATTGACTAGCGAAGAAAAGGAAATGCTAAGAAGAAAAATGAAAGTCAGGATGGAGACAGAAAGAGAAAGCAGTAGCTTGGAAATTCTTGGGGATAACCATGATATTTCTGTTGGAGCAGCCAGGCGGCCTCAGTTAGATAAGCATGAACTCCTGCAAAGCATTTTACAAGCAAAGTTGTCTAAGGAGCCCTTTGCATTATCAGATCACTCAAGTAATATATCTCAAAATTCTACTGATTATAGTCAGAAAATCCTTGAAATTCAAGAGATGGCTAGGAAGGCCAGGGATTTCAAGTGTCTGGAATCTGCTCAACTTGAAAAAGATGAACCAGACATTGATTCATCAGCAACTCAGTGGAGTGTTAGCGGTGAAAAGCACAATAACAACAGTGCTTTGAGCACATCACATCTGGATTGTGAGAAATTTCTGAGTAACGGATCAGATAACAGCAGTTCTCATGTTACCAGTAGGACCTTAGATATGGAAGGCGAGCTAGAAAAGAAGAAAGATGTTGATAATCCAAGTGATTCTGGCAATGTTATCTTCAATATTAATGACATTAGGAGAGAGAGTGGTTCTCATGACCCACTTTATGACAATTCATCTACTTCACAAGAAAGTTCTGTGAGCACAAAACCAAAGATAATAAAATCAGTCAGAGAAGCTAGGGAGTATCTCTCGAAAAGACAGGAACTTTATGTAGGAAATGGGATTTCTGACCATGTTCTTGCAAATTCTACAGACTCTAATGGACAACCAAATCAGGTAATCAGTTGGGGGTACAAAAAGAATGAACTTCCTCATATAATCAATGCTTCAAGTCCCGCTTCAGAAGACAGCATGCATGGAAAAGAGGATTCTCATGACCTTCCCAGATCCTCTGAGCAACCTGAAACATCTCCAGATGATGAGTCGGTGTGCACCAATGGTTTTGAAAAAAATTATGATGCATGTGATCTTTCAATGCATGTAGAATGTTCCTCTGAGGTCTCTACTGATACAAGTAGCTTTCAAAGTGATAAACCTCATAAAACCAGTCAAAGTTGGATTGAAGAAAATTTTGAGGAATTGGAGCCAATAATTAAGAAAATAGGCGATGGTTTCAGAGAGAATTACCTGGCAGCAAAAGACAATGTACAGGAAGATCCCAGCTTGACTTTTGATTTGAATCTACTTAAAGAGGACCTTGATGCGTTGGAATGGATGAAGGATGAAAGTCTTAGAGATATTGTATTTCGTGTTCGAGAAAATGAGCTTGCTGGGCGTGATCCATTTCACATGATGGATGCTGAGGATAAGTGTGCATTCTTCATGGGTCTAGAGAAAGTGGCTGAGAGAAAGAACAGTAAGCTGGTGAGTGTACATAAGTGGATCCATTCTAAGGTTGAAAATCTGGACTATGGAGCAGGTATCCAGTTCTGCTCATTGCATCTTTCCTCATTCCATCAGTGCATCCTTTAAGTTTTATGTTTTAGTGTAAGCTCTTAAATGTTGCGTCCTCAATGTTCCTTCTATATTCACTCTTATAAGTTGAATATTTATTTATTAATTTTTTTTTTCTTTTGTAGATGGTATTAGCTTGGATGACCCACCAGAAAAATTTGTTGCTCGATGGAAAGGTCCCCCGGTTGATGAAGATCCACAATTTCTAAAGAACTTGCAAGGCCAGCAAAAGCTGTTCTCACAAAACCTTGAACATTCACATGCACCAGATCAACGTGTAGTGAATGAGCATAAAGTAGCATCTGAGCAACCTTCTTCGTATGGGTCTCAAAAATTAAGGCATGTAAGTCCCCCCAAAACAGTGATAGAGAGCAGCAGTGGTTCTACCAGAGCTGGCAACAAAAAAGGAAAAGAGCATTGGGAGCATACTAAGAAATGGACCCAAGGATTCCTTGAAGTTTATAATGCTGAATCAGACCCAGAAGTTAAATCTACAATGAAGGAGTTTGGAAAGGATCTGGATAGGTGGATCACCGAAAAAGAAATACAGGAAGCAGCTGATTTGATGACACATATCCCGAAAAGGAGGCGAAAATATATAGAGAAGAAACTGGACAAACTTAAAAGGGAGATGGAAATGTTCGGTCCACAAGCAGTTGTTAGTAAGTATAGAGAATATAGTGAAGCAAAGGAAGAAGATTATCTCTGGTGGCTGGATCTTTCCTTCATACTGGTACATATTATATTAATTCAATACATGCACTTGGTGAAGTCTTGGTCGATTAAAACCAATCTTACAATGGAACTAATAAATAATAGAGCAGAATGGAGTACTCATGTAACCAACTGTGGTGTAGTTATGGCAATGCTTAGGACAAAGACTTGGTGAGAGTCAGAGCTCTATCTTGGGAACAGTTTTTTCAGTGGCTAAAGTTGAAAATTTTAGGGTTTAGATTGGTGAGGATAGTTAGACTGTGCAAACCTAAAAATATTATCTACATAATGCCTAATATTTATAAGTACGTTAGCTTTTTTTTTTTTGAAAGTCTTAAGTACTTTAGTTTCAGTAAAATATTTCTATGGAGAGTGATATAAATCATATTACTTTTTATACATTTTACAATCTTTCCTTCAATATGAATTTGTCACAAGTTGACCTCATTTGACCTGTCTCGAGTGTGAAAACTGAGAAGATTTTATTTTAGTTACAATTTAGGTTGAAAAGTTTCTACATTTGGTTGGGTCAAAGTTGGATCCAACCTGAATCAACCTGGCTCAACTTCCAGCTACGTATTGGTGTGGGTTCTTATCTGTTGTTTCATTTGTCATTTGCAGTGCATTGAACTATATAGAGTAGAAGATGGTGTCCAAGTGGTTGGGTTTTACACCTTAGAGATGGCTCAAGATCTTGAACTAGACCCAAAGCCTCGCCATGTGATTGCTTTTGAAGACCCCTCAGATTCAAAAAACTTTTGTCACATCTTACAGGCCCATCTTGAAATGCTTGGAAACGGCAGTGCTTTTGTTGTTGGCCAACCCCCAAAGGTAAACTATTGAGCTTTGATGTTATGATTTCTGTGATGGATACGGAATCTGTGCATGGTAATTTTGTTGGTTGATGGGTGATAAGCCCTTGCACGAGTAGATGAATTCTAGAAAGGTGGATTCCATTAAGAACCCTCCCAAGGGAAGTATACATGAAAAGGAATACAACAAAGACAAAAATCTACATGTTGTTTTCATTACATGAATACCAGATGTTGGTTTCCTTTGTGCACTTATTAACTATAATTTAATCGGAAGGCTGATGAAATTTCTGGTTGCTGTGGAAGAGATACATATGGGAGGCAAAGGTGGTCTCATTGTGATGCCTTTTCTATTCTAACTGTACCTTATGTTAGTTACACTTTGGAAAACACTCTTATATACTCAATTTTGGCTATGAACCTTTCCAAAAGTTGACTCATATTTTTGTCAACTATGAATAGAACCTTTGAACATTCAAATGGAGGGACCACTGTTAAGAGCGTACATTGTAATTTAGGAGGTTGGTACATAAGGAGGGCAATTTAGTAACTACAGGGAGGTCACTCATGTCTAGTAGGAGTCTAGAGTCCATTAGGAGTGTTTTGTTTGTCCTGATTGATAAAGACTTTTAGTAAGCGGAGTTGTTGTTCCAAATAGAGAGTCTAAATTAGGAAAGTTATTGGGCGTAGGTATTAAAGCAAATAAAGAGTCCAAATTAGGAAAGTCCTAGTTGGTTTATGTTTAGTTTAGGAAAGCCCTATGTTTGCTTAAATTGTAAGTTGTTCGTTTTGCTTTATGAAAGAAGAGAAAGTTTAGCTGACGGCCAGTGGCCTAATGGTCACTGGCGCAATTGATTTTTAGTTCGGTTTTTTTCTTTTTCAAAAAAAGAAGAGAATTTAGAGGGGAGTTTACGCTGAACTCTCTCCTCTTTTGCGTTATTTTCTCTCCTCCTCTGGTCTATTTTCTCACCTGTTCACTCTCCTTCTCTAACTTCCTATTTCCTTCTATTTTCTTCTCTTTCTTTCTTCCCCTATCTAATCCAAAATCCTGGTTTTATAACAACCACTCAATTGGTTGGATCATTAAGAAAACATTCCATCATGTTTTATTTTGGCCTAGCAAATTCCCAGATCCCTGCCATCAGCTTAGTTTCATTATCAGGGACAACTGGACGTCAGTGGTTTCCTCAGGATTAGACCCCTCCTTAGAGGGCATGTCACCTTAAAGTGGATACTTTAAGCTTAATGTTCCTGACAGCTCTCAAGAAGTATCCAAGGCCTGCAGTTGGTGGTGCTATCCATGACTCTTTAAGTGGAATACTCATCTAGTCTATTATGCTCCTTTTATTCTCTTTGATTGTACAGAGTTTTATTTGCTTGCTCCACTCCTTTAGCTACAGAAACACTTTGATTGGCTATATGATCCCCTCATTGTTGAGGGGGATTTGACAGTTGTCATTGGTTGGGCATTATGAAAGAAAACTTTCCCTTGATACTGGATTAGTACCTGGAGGCATACTCCACCCAGACTCGGGCAATTCATTGGCGGATGAACTTGCAAAACATGGGGCATCAAAGCAGCTTCTTGTTGTTTCTGAATCCCCTTTCGTGATTTATACTCTTTGTATTTTCTATTAATTATTCCTTTTTAATGGGATTTTGACTTTTTTTAAATCAATAAATATCTCCCACTCTTTCCTCTCCCCTCCCCCACTGACTATCTTGTTGATATCGTAGCTAGCAGTAAACCTTTTATTAACATCTGATATGGGAAATTTGATTCCAAATGATTTGTCTATTTTTTTTTTTGCTTTTTTATGTAGTTTAGTTTTTCTCGTCATCATGTAGATTATTTCTTAATCTCTTTTTTATTGTGCTGAAAATAAATAAAGAAATAAATAAATGAAGGCATTTTGATGTTTCTGACTATATTATGAATCTCTGCAGGATGTCTTTCGACAGGCCAAAGCCAATGGTTTTAATGTTACCGTGATAAGGAAGGGTGAAATTGAATTGAATGTGGATGAAACATTGGAAGAAGTGGAAGATGATATTATGGAAATTGGAAGCAAAATGTACCATGATGAGATAATGCGTGAGCGATCAGTAGATATGGGTACCTTGATGAAGGGAGTGTTTGGTGTTCGGAAATCCATTAGGAGGTAAGTTTCATTACACTTTTTTAAACTGGGTTTAACTGTATGCAAATATGTTTGACAGATGAACATGCTTGCGGAGATTTTTGTGGCAGAGCAAAAATTAAACTGATGAATTGAACAGAAGACTTGATTTACCTTGTATGTTGAAGGAGGCAGTGGGTCAAAATCACTCTCCTATTGGGACGATTGGTTTGTACAAAAAGCTCGTGATGATCAAATGAATCGTTAATTACTACTTTCACCTAGAGAAATGAATCACCCCATTTCTTAACAAAACGATGGAAAGTGAAATTCCATCTCTCAAAGTTGGAATTTTGCTTTCCATCATTTCTTGTCTTTCATCCTCCTTCCATCTTTCTTCTTCCTTCGTTTATTTCTTATTTTTATTAACTATTAAATGTATAAAATTATTATATATTTAAATATTAAATTATCCGTACTTGATAAATAAATATTTATTATTTATATTTTTTATATAATTACTTAAAAATTATGATTATTTATCATTGTTTGAAATAAAGTAATTACGAATTTAATTCATCACTTTAAATAAATATAAATCATTACTTTATTTTTATTAATTGAATTATTTTAATTATATAACATAAACGTGTATTGAATTATAATTTGTCTTTAAGATTCAAATTTATGTTATCAAATTAAAATTTTATTTTATGATTAGAGTAGTCAATACCAGATTTATATAAACTAATTAAAAGTATTTATAATTTATAATGACTTATAATAGCACGGATACCCTCCTTTCTTAGTTATTTGATCATAAATCTATTTTATCAATAGCTTCCATTTTCACTTATCATAATAATGTTACAATGACATAAAAGTTTATATTTAATTATATTTTTATAGGCTATATTAATTTAAAAAAATTAATTCCTTAAGGAAAATAGATTTTCAGGAATTCATTTTCACCTTTTCTTTCCTGATCTACTTTCCAAAAGCGAGAAGGGTTCCTGTAGTGTTTCTGATAGAAGAGGAAAACCTGGCTTCAGGTTAACGTACTGTTTCGTTCTCCCAAAAAAATCTGATTTACAGATCTCTCCTGAGGTTCGATTTTCTTTGTCAAAAGCGAGGAGGGTCTTTTGTTTGCGTGCACGAACATCTTTGACGGGCTCCAGCGGGGAGAAACTAAGCTCCTGTTTCCTACTGCTTTCTTTTTCTCTGGAGGTATCTATGCATCGTCTGTGTCTTTAATCTATTATTTGGCGAGTTAGGATTTACACTGCTTTTGTTTCCAATATAAATATTGCCCGTTGATTTCTAGTATACCAATTTTTGGTATTTTTAGGATATTTAGGTTAGTGGGTACTCCTCAAAATCGATTTTGTTGCCTTTTACGATCTTTCGATCTGTGAAGAGTGTTCTTGATTTGGTGCGTCAAGTTTTTTCTAGACAGTGGTGACTTTAACTTCAAAAGAAGAGTACGTCCACGTTTCAACATTTGGGTATACGCGTCTTCTCTACTTCAATCAAATCAAGGATTAATGTCGCTTGTAAATTCCTAAAATACCTTTGGGAAGCTGGGTGTCTAATGGTCTTATAGAAGCTTTTCCGCGAAGATGGACATCTGTCTTTCTAAGACAGTACTAAATTCCCATCCAAAAACAAAAGAAAGGGGATCAATCTTATGGTTTATGGACTAGCTTGTTCAAGTAAAATGCTGGTTATAATCTATAACTTGGCAAACATGGATGGAATTTAACTGAGGAAAGGAGGATAGTACATGGATGTTCTTCTAGTTCAATTCAAGATACTGATACACTTGGATTTTTGTTGCTTAAAACGTTATTAAGGAAGCTTGAGGTAGACTGCTATCCATATGCCCTGTTGTGGCCGGCTCTACTGCTTTGCAGTTTTGCAGTAGTTATCTCTTTCTTTTCCCTTGTGTCGCGTGATATGGGTTGCTTCAATGGTTCTTTCTCTTTTTTCAATGAATTGACTTTCTCATTGAAATGTGAATGAAGAATGATGCACTCAAAGTGTTTTTTGCAAGCATACTAGTCCTCTTTTGCTCACAGTCTTCTAGTTGGTATGCTTGTTTTTGACTGCACTTGTTTAATTTTTGCAGGAAGAATGTCAGAATATGAAAATGTTGTTGGAGGGAAACTGAGGCTTAAAGGAAAAGCTTTGGATGTGAAGGCTGGTGGAGTTAAAAAGAAGAAGAAGAAGAATCACAATCATCAGCATGAAAGGGAGTCTCAACTAACAGATACTGCACTTTCAAAAGGTTTCAGATCTTTTTTGGTTCTAGATATGATTAATTTATTTCTTTTACTTGTCTTGGTCTTATATTTCTAGCCTGTTTAAATGCTTATATTATTGTTTTCAAGATTGTGTAATATTGTAATTGAACTGTTCATTGTTATTTCCGTGAAATTCCCCCATCTAGAGAAGCGATTTCAATAACTGTTCAAAATGAAAGTAACTGGAACACATGTGTGTTAGATGTTGTTTTACTGTGGTGCCCTTCTTCTACATAAACATTTTTCGACAAAAAATTGCACATTTTTATGCATAATATGCAATAATTAAATTTCTCATGACTTTTATTTTAATTAGGGTATGCTTATTGAACCAAAGAAAATAGTTGGGTTCTTGTAACATATAATATTAGCTCTTCAGTTTTATTGCGAGACTTTATTTTTTACTTAGAAGTGCACCACTGATTGATATTCTAAGGTACTAGTTGATTCTTGGAAGGGCTTTCTTCAATTTAATGGAATAACTTTTTCTGTAGTAGATTAGTAGTTCTTGAAGGATGCAATTAAATTCTATAAAATTTTTGGGCAGCTTTTGAGAACAGTGCTTCTTTATTGTGTGTTTTTTTTCCTCAATCACATTACTCTTTTATGCTTACATTCTCAGTAACTGAACAATTCGACAGAGGAAGATAATCCTAGCAAAACAACATTGAAATTTTTGTTGTTATGCGTTTTGGAACTATGTGTATTTTTGCGGCTGCAAGGTATAAGATTTAGTAGACATGCAATTCATAGGGCTAGCAGACTTTGCTTCTCGTTCTTTGTTATCCGCATGTCTATGCTCATAGACCCTGGTGATTTTGGCTCTGCTTAGTTTTCTTTCTTTCTCCGACTAGCTTATACCTATGCAAAAAATAAAAAAGTAAAAAAAGCTCACAACTTGTGATTATCAAAGGTGTTTTCTATCAATTGAAGAATCTTATCCTCAATACAATGTAAAGTAATCTTCCAAACCACACTTAACTTTTGAAAGACTTGTAGCAAGTTGAGCTGAACTGATGTGAGATTCTGAAAGGTTATATTTTGTCACATTTAATGATCAAATGTGTTTCGAGTTCAGAAAAGAATAAATCAAGGTGTAGGTAGTGTTAGAGATTGCTGTCATTGATCTTCCAAGATAGAAAAAAGGAATTGAGATCTTCAACCTGGAGGAATATTACACAAAGACTTTGACATGGTCCTGTCCCATAACAGTGAGGATTTTCATCCTTTGCCAATATGCAGGAGTAAAAAAACACGCTTGGATTGTTTGACTAGACCCTGTTTTTATTTGTTTTATTTTTACTTGTTTTCCAGACAAACTTCACTAGTGGTACTTTAGGTAGAAATATGCTTGAACTGTTGCCGTACAGCAGTGGCAATTTGGTGGCCTTGGTTACCTTGAATCCTCTACATTGTTCTTTCTTTATAGTTTAAAAAAAAAAAAACATTGTTCTTTCTTTCAAATACTTTCCAATAATGAGCCATATAATCATTCTTCTATTTTCCTATCAAAAGTAAGTAGCATCCTGTAAAATTAAACTTTTAAATTTGGTTAAGTCTTTTCTGCCTCGAGGGAACTTATTTCGTTCAATATTTTGAACCTTACAGTTCACCATAGCCCACAGTGATACTATTCCTGAGTGACTTGATCCAGTTGGTGTTTACAGCTAGCAGGAATGATTTCTTTTTTTGGTGATGGCTTTGCTCATTAGGTGAAAGTGTGGGACAGGAGGAGCACCCTGCGGAGGATGAAAATGAAATTGAGAAGTTGGGGGATGAAGCACCTCCACCACCTTGTGATGATAATCTTACACCAGCTGAGAGGCGATACATCGAACAAAGAAAGCAGATTGAAACGCATCGGCTGGCCAAAAACTCGAACAAATCGCACCGAGACCGGATTCAAGACTTTAACCAGTATTTGGCTAATCTCAGCGAGCACTATGACATTCCAAAAGTTGGCCCCGGCTAATATGTCTGTACTGAGAGTTGCTCTCCGATACTGGACTTGTTCGGATGGACCGGCGCTGTTCTGGTTGTTGTTTGTAAGTTGTAAATGATCAGGGCAAGTAACTGCAGTTTCTATAGTTTATGAAGACAGGGCTAATGAGCGTCCGAATTGTGTAATGAATTTACATTCCTGAGCTCAAATAGAGCGTTTTGGTAGTTGATACTGAAACCCAACTTTTATTAATTGCTATAGTTAGATATTATATTTGGGAACTTATAAATATGATACAATGACTGTCTTCAGATTTCTCAAACAGCCTCTCGACTCCTCCACGCACCTCTACCCGTAGCTTCGCCATAGATAATTTGTTGCATTAAAAAAAATATAAAGAAGAACTCGAGTAATCGAAGGGCTAAATTATCAAATTAACACCAAGCCAGTTAAAGTGGTTACATTGGGAGCAATTCTGAGCAAGTGTGCTATACCGAAGATCTCCATTTCAGTGTTACTTGTTTTCAGTTCCAAGCAAGAGGCCTTTGAGAGAATATTAATCTCTTTACTTCTGGCTTGAGCAAGATCCTTCAAGAACACAAAAATCAATTTTTATCGTTGGGCTAGCGGAGAAATATTTAGCAAATGTAATTTGTTCAGGAGGAATATACCAGATTCCGCCAATTCTGCAGGTGAATAGTCTTGGCATGCTTGAGATACCCAAGAACAATCCTCCACCGAGGAAGCAATTCTTCTGTGTCCATGAAGTTGACGGCGGCGTGAAGTAGATAACCCAAATCCCTATACTCGTACTTAGAAGGTCATGAGGTTAGGTGCGGAAATCTCCACGGAGTTGTTTTTCATTGGTAATGCATGAGTTACAGCTTCTTGAGACTCCAAGAGACGATCTTGAATGCTGGACTGTTGTAGCAGTAATCCAAGCTCAACTCCACGAGTAGCGGACTTCCCAAAATGAGACTCGGAACCGCTTCGTCGCTCATTTTGACATCATCCAGAAGGATAGATTTCAGATGAGAAAAACTAAACCGAAGCATGGAATCAAGCGAGCAGTAACAGAGATTCAGAAGCCCAAACCGCCCGTGGGTGACCGGCACAGGAGAAAATGATAGGTGGGTCACCCTCATGATCAGTCCCGTAAGATCGTCGGTAACCGTTTCGCCGAGGATGGAGAGCTTCGACGATCTTACGAACGGCGAAGAGGACCCAGGAATCTACGTGGGACGAGTAGCGATGTTCGCAACCGAACCATTTGGAAGTTGGTAAGGGAAGCGACGGCGAAGAGGATGAGAGATCTGTCGACGAAATCAGAGTAGAGGCGAGGGTCATAGGGGTCGGGGAACACGCGTTGGTCGAAGCCCAAGTTGGAGATGAAACTGTAATCTGAACATCAATGATTACAGTAAAATTGACACATCGAATTTGTGCAGCTTACCTAGTTTAATGGCTCTGAGATGGAGAGGAAGGAGATGAAGTGGAGGACGAGATGGTCTAGAAGATCGATGAAGTGGAATGAGCGATCGACGGCCGTCTTTGTCCGACACGGGGGAGAGGGTTTGCTCCGGAGATAAATTTCTCATCACTTAAAAACCGGCCTTGAGAAACCTGTCCTCGGCAGCCATTTTTGCATGGTAGTGTGGAGAAGACGGCTAGGTGGGTACGGCTCATGGTTCAGATTCGATTTCGGAATTGCCGGACCGGTTGGTTCAGTAAAAAATATTTGAAATTCAAACAAGATCTCATTTAAAAGAGTACTATAGGGAAAATACCACAACACTTATCGAATAAAATTTATTTAAATTAATAAAAAAACTCATTTTAAATGAGAACATAATCTCTAGAGAAAGGATACACGAGTCTAAGGATTGTGCTGAGTTGTCCATTTTTATTACGGACGGAGATCTCCAGAGATAGGATACACGAGTCTAAGGATTGTGTTGAGTGGTCCGGACGGAAATCTCCAGAGAAAGGATACACGAGTCTAAGGATTGCGCTACGTGGAGTTGTAAGTAGAAAACTTGTAACGTTTTTGAATTCGATACCGTACACATGGGGATATTAATGAGGAGCGGATTGCCACCTAATATTTCCAAAATAGGAATAAGGTTAGCTTCTCATCTCGGCAAAAAAAAACTGAGTAATCAGAAAAAACCCGGTTTTTGGGAAAGATTGGTTTTTTTTTACCCTAGAAGATTTTATTTTTTATATTTATTTTTATATTTTAAAATAAATTAATTTTAAGAAATTATTATTTCCTTTTTATGGGGGTACGATAGAAAAAATAAATGATTTAAATAAACAACTCTTATATCTTTTAAGATAAGCCGGGGTGAGTTGGGTTTGAATTTCCAACCCCATCAGGGCGGGGTCTTTAAAAACCGGGCCCGAATCCAACCGGGTCTCTGACATCTGCTTCCGTTGCGTTCTTGGGTTGTTGACCGATGCTGCCGGTTACAGGTTCTATTTAATTTAATACGAGTGACCCCCTTCTCTTCTTCCCTCACATGCAGAAGAAGGCTCCGATGATGTCGTCTGGATTTATAATCTAGTCTGAAGTCTCAACAATCTCCTTTCCGGACAAACTCAGCGTCTCCCTTCCGGGTAATTTCTCTTTCCCAATTTTTTTACTCGAAATGAAATGTTGTCGCTGTGATTGTAGGCATGTTGCTGGGTTGGGTGCTTTCCTCCTCATGGGGCGAGAGTTTCTTGAATGCAAATATCCCTGTTTTCGTCGTTTTGGTCTTTCTTACTGGTTTTAATAATGTCTAGCGAGTAAATTTGTCCTCAAATGCTGAGATTTTTTTTGGGATTTCAAGCGTCGAGTTGGTTCACAGCAGAAAGAATAGTTATCTGACTGCAAAAACTGATCTTTATAGGTTTTTTAATCCCGTAAGCTTTATGGCCTTGTGTCTACTTGCCGTGCGATTATATCGGTTTCGTGTTTGTTGTTGACGACAAAGCATGATTTCCATTACCTATTGCAGTAGAAGATTTGAGCAATGGAGATGCCGGAGGCTATACATAGGGGAAAGAAGCCTCGCCTTAGTGAGAACGAGGAGAATGCTGATAGACTCAGTAAATTATCAGATAGCATCCTTTATGAAATCCTGTCGTACCTTCCCACCAAAACGGTTGTACATTTGAGCATTTTGTCAAAAAGATGGAGATACTTGTGGGCTTCCATTCCTTATCTCCAGTTCCCTCAACCTCTACCTCCAGTTTCTGTACCTGCTACTACTGTAGAAAAAATGAGAGCTCGGGCATGGAGGGACAAGTTCGTGGGTTTTGTTGATTCAGTACTATTTGCTCGTAATGCTTCGAAAATACAGAGCTTCTCCCTCAATTGGCGCTCCGAGGGGTCTGCAACTCGTCCGGCTAAATGGATCTCATATGCTGTTAGACATGGGGTTCAAGAAATTGATATCGGTTTCCGTGATGAAGGAAAACTGCCCCCTTGCCTTTTCACTTGTAATTCTCTGACAAGCTTGAAAATATATCTTTCTGACGGTCCTCTCGAACTTCCTTCTTCCATGAGCTTCAGCAGGCTGAAAACCTTGTATTTTCAGTGGGTTAGACTATCAGATGGCTCTAAGATCCGAGCACTCTTTTCAAGCTGCCCTGTCCTCGAGAACTTGACCTTGGACTCCTGCTCGCTTTACCTAGGCTTCAGGGCATTGATTGTTTCGACTCCGGCACTGAAGTATCTGGCTATACTTCATTGTGAGGGTTTTGCCCACACCACCTTCATCCTTTCTGCTCCCTCTATATCATCTTTCAAGTACATTGGCACGCCTGCACCCAACGAATATCGCCTTGCAATTTTGTCATCTTTGATTGATGCAAAGCTTGACTTGCGTAATTCCGGACTGGATATTCCTGATAACACGGCGCTTGCTCGTTTAACAGCAAAAGACCGTAGCCTCCGTGCGGTCAAACTGATTTATGGACTTCGACATGCTAAGACGTTGGAGCTATGTCATCGATGCATTGAGGTAGGATCTATTTCATCTCTTCTTTTCGTTGTTCATCGGTAAAATAGACACAAAAATAATTGATCATTGCTCTTCTTAATCATCACAAAGAATCAATTCTGACTCATCTATGACGAGTTACTGTATATCATCGAAGGATGAAGGATTGTCTTATTTTATTTGACGAATAAAAAAAATGTCTTGGTAATTAGTTGCATTTTTTTCCTTGTTGCAGTTTCTGGGAACATTTGAGCATCTTGATAAGTCTCTACCTTCAATGTTTTCCAATCTGAAATATTTGAAGATCAGTAGCCGCCTTTTTGAAAAAGAGATGCAATCCATTGTAACAGTACTCAAGACCGCTCCTAATGTGCAAACTCTTGTTCTAGAGTCTATCCAGGTAATCCTCATATTTCCGATCTTAGCAGAACTCTTTTTTTTTTTTTTTTTTTCATTTAACTTTCAGTTCATAATGACCCAGGTGAAAGATGTTATGTTGTGGGAAGGTGAGAAGATACCGTGGAAGCATACGATGGATCAACTGAAACAAGTTGAATTGATCAACTTTGTGGGAGCCAAACAGGAACTGGAGTTCCTGAAATTTGTTCTCAGGAATTTCAAGTTCTTGGAAAGAGTATTCATCACCCCCAAGATGCCCATAGCGCAAAATATTCTTAACGAGCAATTATCTTTTCCATCAATCTCTTCAATGGTTCAGATATGGGTCAGAAGGTGAAATTGATGAATTCACAGACTAGGAATGAATGACATCCTTTCTCTTTTGCTGGATTAGAACTCTATTCAAGCTGTTTTCTGTTAATTGGATTTTCTCCGGCTTAGTGTTTATCAGTTTTGGTTTCTTGGGTGGGTTATTTTATTTGATGTTGTTAAGATTGCATTAATCATGTCACTAAGAAAACATTGCCCCAGTGATACTCGATGCAATTGAAACGAAAGAGAAAGAGCCAGGAGAGATCTGTTGCCGGTCTATCGCCCCACAGGCATAGTAAATGTTACATCGTTTGCTGAAAAGCTCTCAGGACTACGCTCAGGGGTTATCTCCCTCACAGTCCTCGCAACAGTGAACTTGGGTTGTTTTGGCGTCTGAACAATGGAGGTCTCACTTTCCAACATCATAGCAACAAAGGACATATCAGGTCTCTCGTTTGGCATGTCTTGTACGCACAGGAGCCCCAAATGGACGCATCTCAGCACTTCGTGTCGTAAACAGGAGTCTCTAATGGAAGAATCCACCAACCCTGCTGCCTTATCCTCACTCCATAGCTTCCATGCCTGCAAAATATCCAGTGTGAAAAAAAAAACTTCGTGTCACTGTGTCTCAGCCTGTGATAAATTGACTGAGATTTGCAGCAGAAGTGCCTCTATGGGAGGCCAATGTCCTGTATTTATCAACAGTAAATGTGAAAGTGTTTGAAGTACTAACATGTCTAAGAAGGTGCAGAGATTGATCTTCATCGTAGAACCCAGAGTTCTTTTTCCCGGTGACGATCTCAAACAGTAATACCCCAAAACTGTAGACGTCGGATTTTGTAGAAAATAGTCCTTCCATTGCATATTCCGGAGACATATACCCACTGTATCAGATTATTAACCACTTTGGTTCAGAAGGACAAATAGAGAATGAACAGTCTACTTCAGATTATTAACCAAAATACAAGTCTGCAGGTTCGGTATATGCGTCGAAATACTTACTATGTTCCCACCACTCGATTGGTGGTCGCATGGTTCTGATTTCCTCCGAAGATCCTTGCAAGCCCAAAATCTGCGATTTTGGGGTTCATCTCTTCATCCAACAAGATATTTCCAGCTTTGAGGTCTCGATGGATTATGCGTAGCCGTGAATCACGATGAAGATAGAGTAGGCCTCGACTTATCCCTTTGATAATGTTAAAACGCTTCGTCCAATCTAGTCCCACCCGTTTACTTGGATCTGTAAAGATGTTTTGATTAACGGTGATTAGTAGTGAATAGATGCTGTCAAGAATTGGTAACTTGTATGGAGTTTCAAAAGAAATAAAACGCCTGAAGGCTGTCTGAAATTTACCCAAAATAAACACGTCCAAGCTCTTATTAGGCATGAATTCGTACAACAACATCTTCTCTTCGCCTTGGACACAACAACCTAGAAGCTTAACAAGGTTCCTGTGCTGCAATTTTGCAAACAGTATGACCTCATTCTTGAATTCTTCCACGCCTTGTCCAGATCCACTTGATAGTCTCTTTACAGCTATTTCCTTTCCCCCGGATAGGTATCCCTGCAAATATGACAACACTGTTTTATATTTTCTCCAATCATGGAGTTTTTCGATTTTCAAACTGTGTTAAAAATGTCGAATTTACCTTGTAAACAGGACCAAACCCTCCTTGCCCTAGCTTGTTTGCACCACAAAAATTGCCCGTGGCAAGTGCTACAGTACTAAAATCAAACAGAGGCAGTTGAGGTACTTTCTCCTTCCTATCTCCATCTCCGAGCTTAAGTTCATGTGGGAAATGTGGTGAATGTTTTTTCTCCTTTCCAACCTTCCATAAATCTGCGTGAAGCATGAAAAACAGACGGTTTCATTGTCTGTGATGAAGTGAAAATACGATTTCCGAGGCCCAGATTCTGCAATTAACAAAATAAATTTCTCTGGTTCTAGCAGACACCTACACTTGAGTTTTCGTCGACACCTCCAAAACATGCAGGGGAGAGAGATTACAACCAGGGCAGCCAAAACGATTGCCACAATGATAATTTTGGGCATTTTATTTTTCTCAACTGCATGAAAAACAGAGAGGAAAGAGAGAGAATCAGCAAATAGTTTTGAAAAACAGAGGAGATATCCAATCATAGCAATTGAGCTCTTGCACTCACTCTGTTTCTGCACTTACGGAAGGGTATTAGCATGACAGAGTTCAGAGATGAATTTTTTTAAGATCTCCCTAGCTAAAGCTGAATTTTCAACCTTACCGAGCTCTGAAGCAGTAACACGCACGTACAGCTGATTCCCTCCTTCCGGAAATCGCCGTATGTCCACCAAATTGCGCCCCCAGAGAAGGCATCCGATTCCGCTAGCGAAGGTATAAGCCCCGCAAGTACAATTATTCAAGCAACTCTGTCTGCATTCCTCTTCATCTTCCACAGCAACCCAATCTTCATGATCAGGTAGCTTTACTCCTTCCAACCTGAAGAAACCGCCGGTTTGTGTTTTTTCAGTATCAATCGCGTTGCTGTCACATTTAAGAGGGATTCTCCTGGAGCAACCACTAGACCAATTCCCCGCAGTCCACTCGTCCATGGACTTTGGCTCGAAACCTTTCAAACAACTACACAGGGGTGAATCGCCCACATTGCAGCTCCCATATTCCCCGCACTTCCCAAATGCCTCGCACGCCTCTGATGGTTCTGACCAAGTCACAGCCCACTCTTTTCTTATCTGATCCCATTTTAACTGCTCTAGCATTCCATCCCATCTTGTACGAAATCTAATCAAATCTGAATTGTTGAACAGAGTGAATGAGAAGAACTTGTTACCGTTTTGATCATCGTAACTGAGCCTGAATCCGAAAAGATACATCGGTTTCTTATCAGCAAGTCCTGTAAACGTCTCTCCATTCCATGGGGCACTACGCCAGTAGCGTATTATTCCATTCCAGACGACGATCTGGGCCACGCTGTCCGTGTCCGCAGATAAAGAGAAATTTCCTGTCGCTGGATCATTGAGTGATTTCCAAGCAGTGTAGATTTTCTGGGTCCGGGTCTGTATGTCCAGTCCAAGTTTCATCCCAGGTAGAAATGTATCAGTTGGGTGGTCGAAGCTTTGCCAGAGTGTTTTGCCTGAATTATTATCCTGAAGAATCAGATTGCCAAAATCAGAAAGCAAAGCAGTTGAATTGCTCGAGAACTCGGAAGTGTTTGTCGACCACAAAGTGGTTTTCTTGGAGTCTGAGATCACCAAATTTCCATCGTCCCCAAAAGTTAGGACTCCGGAGGAATCAGAAAGAGGAGCTTCTCTGTTGGCTACCCACACCACGGTTTGTACAGGAATCTTGTAATACCAAATTCCCACATAGCGTCTGGTTGAATTTCCAGGACTGAAGAAGCCCAAAACGAAATTCTCCCCTGCAGAAATCAGAACCTGGCCGTCTCTAATTGATTGGCGCTGTGTTATGGTGTCGGCTGCATGAAGAGTTGGGAAGACGAAGCAAAACGATATTAAGAAAGAAGAAGCTAAAACACTGAGACCCATCACTTGCAGCTGAATATCACCACAAGCAGCCTAACGGGGAGATCTGCTTACTGAAAGCTTCTGTTGTCTACCCCCAGTTCTTTTGTTTGGAAACTGAGAACATTTTGTTTGAATCTTTCCTGCCATTTGCTTGAATTTCATCACTCCTGCCTCCAAATTTGAACTGCAAAACAGAGTAACAGCGAGTTGACAGGAAGACTTTTCGTTCCAATATCGATTCATTGCACACTCTCTTAACTAATAATGGACCATGGAAGCTTTGATTGTCTGGCAGCTGAAGGTATTAATGGCGCCGCCATGATTGACGATCCCTGTGCTCTGATCATAAAGTTTAATTTTACTAATTACAGCAATTAAAACTATCTAGAGCACCTGAAGAATCAACTTCTGAGCTTCAACCATAAAGCCTCAAGGGTATGGGTTAAAACATCGAGCTCTATCCTCCTTGGCCTCATGACCATCTTGGGAATTCTTCCCTTGTCTCTTTCTCTCCCATAAGATCAAAGGGAATACCTTTAAGGTATTGTTGGCCACAAGTGGGGAAAGAATAATTGGGGTGGCAACTCTAAATCTTACCATTTGTCAAAATATTTGATTTGGGGTCACGAGTCCCTTTCGTTTTCGGAATTTTATAACTTCCAACTTTCTTTCATTTTCAAAATATATGACGCATCCTACGTTCCCCTAGTGAGACTTTGTCTCTACAATTATGACAATTAGGACACAGCTTGGGCCATCGGGATATCACAGCTCCGGCCTCCGGGGCCCGGAGCTTCTACTAGGAACCCTCATAATGTCTCTCGTTCAGATTCTTTTCATCTCAAACAAAAAGTAAAGCACAAGAAGACTACAGTTGGTGGATCATCGTCCCATAGGCAGAGTTAAAGTTACTTCATTTGCTGAAAAGCACTCGGGACTCTGCTCGGGGTTTATCTCTCTCAGAGTCCTTGCTGTAGCGAACTTGGGCTGTTTTGGCATCTGACCGATCGAGGTTTCACTTTCTAACATTAAATCAATGAATGACATATCAGGTCTATCACATGGCAAGTCTTGAACGCTCAACAGTCCTAAATGGATGCATCTCAGCACTTCATGACGTACACAGGAGTCTCTGATACTGGGATCCACCAACTCGGTTGCCTTATCCTCGCTCCAGAGCCTCCATACCTGAAAATATTTACAGCCAAGTGGGCCTCAGTAGCCATTCCCAGAAGCATCCACGGTGATTAATTTGAAAGGAGGCTGTCATGAGTCACAGTAGTTCCTGTTTGGGACTCTTGCAGTCTTGCGTGGCGTCAATGAATAAAAGAAAGGAAAAAGTAAATCGTACTTACATGCCCGAGGAGATGGAGTGATTGATCTTGGTTGTAGAACCCCGAGTTCTTCTTGCCCGTGACAATCTCGAATAGTAAAACACCGAAACTGTAGACATCTGATTTTGTGGAAAATATTCCTTCCATTGCATATTCAGGAGACATGTACCCACTGTGTCAACCATTAAGCTTGTTAAAGGAGCTCAAAACGATCAAGAAGGCTGGCATATCTAGGTTTGATTATATGCGGCGATGTACTTACTATGTTCCCACCACTCGGTTAGTTCTTGCTTGATGCTGATCTCCATCAAAGATCCTGGCAAGACCAAAATCTGAGATTTTGGGGTTCATCTCTTCGTCCAACAAGACGTTTCCAGCTTTCAGGTCTCGGTGAATTATGCGCAGCCTTGAATCACGGTGAAGATAGAGCAGCCCTCTACTTACCCCTTTGATGATGTTGAAACGTTTTGTCCAATCCAGTTGCACCTGCCGTCTTGGATCTGTCAGAATAATGTTTGATTAAGCGGAGTCTTTGATGCTAGACTGATATTTGCTTCCAAATGGCCAGCGGAGACTCTCAGATAAAGGATCGTAATCAAAGTTACCAGAAAGAAAAGCATCCAAGCCCTTGTTAGGCATTAATTCGTACAACAGCATCTTCTCTTCGCCTTGGATGCAGCAACCGAGAAGCCTGACGAGGTTCCTGTGCTGCAAATTAGCAAACAGTATGACCTCGCTCCTGAATTCCATGATGCCCTGCCCAGAACCACTTGAGAGTCTCTTTACAGCTACTTCTTGTCCCCCTTCTAGACACCCCTGCAACGACAATGCCGTTTTATGCCTGCCAGAATCATGAATTGCTTCGATTTTCAAAATCGTTCTGAATTATGACATTTTTGCAGTTCTTAAATACCTTGTAAACAGGACCAAACCCTCCTTGTCCAAGCTTATTTTCATCAGAAAAGTTGTCTGTTGCAAGCGCAACACAGCTATAATCGAACAATGGCAGCTGGGTAACTTTTCTTTTGCTATCTCCAAGGTCAAGTTCTTCTGGTATATCAATGGAAATTTCTCTCTCTGTTCCTATCCTCCATGAATCTGAATGAGGCGTGAAAAATAGAGCAAGTCATTGTTTCAGAATCTGCAGTTAATTACTGAGAAATTTCTCTCGTTGGAGCAAACACTTACCCTTCAGTTTTCGCCGATGCCTCCAGAGAATGCAGGAGGCAGAAATTACCACCAGGGCCGCTAAAGCGATGGTAACTACGATAATCTTTGGCATTCTGTTCTTCCCCGCTGCATGCCCAAACCGAGAAGGAAAAAATATGGTAAAATGAGGATGATGATCGACAACAACCTAAGAGCTGAGGAAAAACAACACATAACAGCACATTTCGTGACATTGAGAGGCCTTGCCATCGCTCTGTTTCTGCTCCTACTAGAGAAACATTAAACCAGAAGAGGGATTGCCCTGTTTTCTTGACATTACCTAGTTCCGAAGCAGCAAGACGCACGTTCAGTTGGCTCCCTCCTTCCGGAAAATGCCTTATATCCAACAAATTACGCCCCCACAGAAGGCACCCAATTCCATTAGCGTAAGTATAAGCTCTACAAGTACAGTTACTGTAACAACTCTGCTTGCATTCCTCTTCGTTTGCGACTGCAACCCAATCTTCATAATCGGGTAATTTAATTCCTTCCACACTGTAAAACCCATCTGTCTCTCTTTCTCCTGGGTCGCTCGAATTACCCTTACAGGCCAAAGGAGTTCTCCTAGAGCAACCACCCTTCCAATTCCCCTTGCTCCACTCTTCTGCAGATTTTGGCTTGAAACCTTTCAAACAAGTACACACTGCTGAACTGCTCGAACTACAGATCGCATACTCTCCACACCGTCCATAGTCCTCGCACACATTTGTGGGCTGCGACCACGATAAAACCCATTCTTCCTTTCTCTCGTCCCAGGCAAACTGCTCTTCTACACCGTCCCATCTTGTTCGATATCTGACGAAATCGGAGTTGTTGAACAGAGTGAACGAGAAGTAGTCGTTGCCGTTTTGATTATCGTAACTGAGCCTGAACCCGAAAAGATATATGGGTCTTTTGTTTGCCACACCGGCGAAGGTTTCGCCGTTCCACACTCCGCTCCGCCAATGGCGTCTTGATCCCTTCCATAGAACGACCTGGGGGGCTCCGTCCGAGTCTGCGCTTTTATAGAAGTCCCCTTCGGCTGGGTCATTAGGAGACTTCCACGAAGTAAAAACCTTCTGCAGGCCGGTTTGGCCATCTAGTCCAAGTTTCATCCCAGGTAGGAACGAGTCAGTTGGGTGGTCGAAGCTCTCCCACAAGTCGTTACCAGAACTATCATCTCGGAGAATCAGATTGCCGGAATCCGAAAGCAAAGCAGTCGAATTGCTGGAGAGCTCGGAAGTGTTTGTCGACCACAGGGTGGTTTTCTTGGAGTCCAAGATCACCAAGTTCCCATCATCTGCAATGGTAAGGATTCCGGAGGAATCCGAAATCGGGGTTCCTCTGTTGGCTACCCAAACTACTGTTTGTATAGGAACCTTGTAATACCAAATTCCGACGTAACGTTTAGTCGAATTGCCAGGACTGAAGAACCCCAATGTGAAACGCTCTCCAGCAGAAAGCAGAGTCTGGCCGTCCCTGATGGATTGGCCTTGAGTTATGGAATCAGCTGCGTGGGAAGTTAGACAGAAGAAGCAAGATGACGCTAAGAAGGATGACAAGATGACCCACGATCTCTCAACACTAAAACCCATACTCCAAACAGAATAATATGACAAAGAACCTCGCTAATATATCCAAATCTTCATTAGGAAAAACCAGAAACAACAAGGAGCTGACAGAGAAGAAGGCTCCGCTTCCAACCCGTTAGTCTGTCTTTGGAGAAAAGAGCTCAATATCATCTGGCTGGGACCGGTGTTCCTATTTATGATGGAAACGCAGTCAGGCGAAATAGTGAAAATTTAACAAAAAGATAAATACAAGAATTGTTCCAATAATGTCTGAAATCTGCTGCCACTTGCAGCAGCCGCCATGGCCCATAATCTTTGAAGGTTTAGCATGATTGCCCAGCGGCTAAGGGAATTACTCCAATTTGACCGTAGTAATTCATTTGATCCATAAAGAGGCCAGACATAAACATCAAATTAGTTCGATTTTCACTTCATGAGTATTCTTTTGATAATGCCAAAGATGGAGTTGGCTTTCTGCCATCATCTCTCTGAACAATTGCTTCATGAAGAGGATCAAAAAGATCACTGACGGGAGATTTTATGCTTTATATGTCTCTTCGGTTTTAATGCGACCTGCTATCATTTTTAAAAATAATCATGACGCCATGTCGGTGCTTAGTTAGAATAACGGGAGAAGCATAGTTGGATAATATGTAATGGTTTTATGTGACCTACCCTATCTTATTCTTATGGATTTTCTGAAATCTGCCATGGTTGGTTGATATAATCTAAACTTTTACCTCTGCTCCTACCGTAACCCTCTGCTCATCATCTTTGGTTCTGCCAACATTTGCCCTGGTTTTATGGTGCATAGAAATGGATTTATGCCCTAAATGAGAGTTATTTACCGGCATTTCTCCCTTTTACCTGTTGCGCAACTCTTCACTGGGTTGGAAATCCTTAAGTCTATTTATGCTCAAGAAATCAACTTGTTACGAGTTTACAAACTATACACCAAGATGTTTCAAGAAAGGTCAAAGGTCAATAGTATGCCTTAGGTCTTGGGTTATTTACAATCAATTATGGCACCAATTGGAAGTTTTTTTTTTCCAAGTAGCTTCAATAGACATGGTGAAATTACAGATAGAATGGATTGCCAGGTGAGCTAGAATGCATTTCAACCAAAAGTTTAACTAAAACAAGTTGGGATTGTTAATAACCATGATGATATCCTTGGTGATCTAATGGTTCAGTGGGATTGATGGTCATCCCTCAAATCTAGCGACCTTCTAACGTTGTCACAGTCATATTTTTCACAGAGCATCTCTCTTCATGTGTAGTGGATTCCCTCGAAGTTGTTAAAGTGAATGCTGGCCGTTTTGGAGTCAGAGGAATCCCAGTATCAGTACCCAGAAAAACTGTAATATCAGACATCGTAGGCCTGTCTGCTGCAAATTCCTGCGTGCAGAGGAGTCCGACATGGATGCATCTCAAGACTTCTACTTCAGAACATGTTGGACGCAGTTTTGGGTCGATGAACTCCAGAGCTTGCCCATCATTCCACAGCTGCCAGGCCTGAAAGTGACGATATGTTAATCTTCATTCATAGAACAGGGAGCATTTGAGCTCGGAAATGATGAGAGATGGCTACTTACGTGACTCAGAAGGTTTGAGAGACTGCTCCTGGTTATAGAAACTACTGTTCTTCTTTCTGCTCACGATCTCCAGAAGTAAGACCCCGAAACTGAAGACGTCTGCTTTTTCGGAAAATCGACCTTCCATGGCGTACTCTGGAGACATATAGCCACTGCATCGTATTGTTTGAAATGAGAAAGGAGCTAAAGAGAGCTGAAATAATGAATTTACAGATGCAGCAACGGGAACAATCTTCTACATACGATCTCTCCCTTGAAAGTAAACTCAGTCCGTACTTACTAGGTCCCGACGACCCGGCTAGTGTTAGCTTGAATCTGATCTCCTCCAAAAATTCTTGCCAGGCCGAAGTCTGAAATTTTGGGGTTTAATTCTTTGTCCAGAAGGATGTTACTCGCTTTCAGATCTCTGTGGATAATCTTCAATCTGGAGTCTCTATGGAGATAAAGAAGCCCACGAGCAATCCCTTCAATAATGTGAAAGCGTTGACGCCAATCTAGTTTTTGTTCGTCTGAATCTGTCAATACAAATTAGAAATCTTCTGTATCAGACCCATGAAAAAGTTGAACTGCACTAAAAACAGAAAAAGCCAAAAAAAAAAAAAAAAACAAATCTTGGATTCGATTAGCATTTCATCACCAAATATAAATGCGTCCAAACTTTTATTGGGCAGGTATTCGTAAAGCAGCATTTTTTCTTCTCCCTGGATACAATAACCCACAAGACGAACTAGATTCTTGTGTTGAACTCTGGAAATCACCAAAACCTCATTTCTGAACTCCTGCAAGCCTTGCCCAGAGCTTCTAGAAAGTCTCTTCACCGCTACCTCCTGTCCACCCGGCAATGTCCCCTGAAGACAACCATTTTAATTAGTACAATGTTTCTTGAATTTGACTCCGATGAGTTCTGCCATGGCATTGTAGTTGAAGAGAAGGCTACCCTGTAAACAGGACCAAAACCGCCTTCTCCGAGCTTATTTGCAGGGGAGAAGTTGTCAGTAACAAAGGCTACCACTTTAAAATCGAATATGGGAAGCTCTCGTCCTCCCTGATGCTTCAAACCGATCGGCCCTGAATTTGTTGTCATGGCTTGATCTGATAGCTCCGTGCCCACAACGAGATTGGCTATTAGCGCTGTTTCATCTCAGTGCCTTGATTCAGAAGCGTAAAGAAGAAAAAAATGTCGACATTGGAAAGGATCCTTACCTCTACGTTTAGCAAGCCACCTCCACACCGCAAATGATACTCGTTCCCAAAACTACAATTGTAACGATTACCTTCACCTGGTTCTTTCCACCTTCGACAAAATGAAATATCTCATTTTTGTTAATCAATGGTTAGTTGCAAAACTTGTTATAAGTAATAAAAATATTTTTTAAATCCTGTTTTACTGTGGAGTATTTCTGATAAGCGAGAATCATCTAAGCCGGAGAAGGGTCCCCGGCCTCTACCTCCATTATGCCATACGAGAAGAGAGAATGGGGAAGGGGAGGAGAGCCACCACCCCTTTCTTCCAACCAATGTGAGACTTTTGCTATCAATAGCATGAGAAGAGGAAAGATAAAGTGACATGAAACGCGTCGACCTGACCTAGTTCTGAAGCTGGAAGACGGACATAGAGATCAACTCCATCTACTCGGAAAATTTGAAGGTCTATCAACTCTGCACTCCAAAACATGCAGCCAATCCCGGCATCGAATGCATAAGCTACACAGGAGCAATTGCAAAGGCACTTACCCTCGCATCCCTTGGCATCATGAAAACTCAACGAGGCAATGGAGTCTGGCGGTTTCATCTTCCGCATCTTCAGAAAGTTGTTTTCCTCCTTCTCCGCGGTGCTACTTCCATTTGCTTCACAACTCAAAGGTTTTTTTCTTACACACCCACCCGACCAATTTCATTCATTCCATTCCTCCCTGAATCTGGGTTGGAACCCCCTTATGCATGTACACAATGGCGACGACAACGGATTGCGGACACCATAAGGTCCACACTTGTCATAAACGTCGCATTCATTCGCCGGAGCCGTCCAGGAAGTAAACCATTCTTTCTTCTTATCATCCCATTCCTGTTCCAAAAGATTTCCCGTCGAATTCAACATGAACCGAGTTTGGTTGAGCTCGGAATCGATAAAAACACCAAATATAAGGTCAACTGATCCTCCTTCAATGGTGATACTGAATCCGTCGAGGTAAACTGAACCCATCCCAGGTACCCCTAGAAATACTCGACCGTTCCATGGTCCATTGCGCCAGTATGGCTCAGAGTTTCTCCAGAGATAAACTTGAGGCGGCTTGATGGGAGAGAGCCCAAGAGAAAATTTTCCCGCAGAAGGATCGGATGTGTCTTTCCATGATTGCAGAAAACGTGATTGATTTGTATTTGACGTGATTCCAAGCTTCATCTTTGGCACGAAGGCATGACATAGATGATCAAAGCTTTGTCATATCGTTTCTCCAGTATTCACATCCAGCAGCACAAGATTACCTGTATCCAAGAGTCTGGCGCTTGAGTTCCTTACGGCAGTTGAAGTAGCAGTCGACCAAAGGAGATTCTCTCTTCCATCGGTGATGACAAGGCTTCCGTTCTCATTAATGAAGATTACCCCGGAAGAATCTGTAAGAGGGTTTTCTCTGTTAGCAACCCAGACAACGGAAACGGGCTGCTCTGGTTCATAACCGTACCATATCCCAACGTACCGATTACTAGAACGACCGGGACTAAAGAACCCCAGCAAAAACTTTCCTCCACCCGAGGCGATGGATTCGCCATCTTTGAGCGCTCTGTTCGGAGTAATTGTGTCTCTGGTCTTGCAGGGTGAAAGGCAAAATACAGAGAAGAGGAAACAAAAAATAAGAGATTTCATACCGACTCCTTTTCTCATTCTGACGCATCTCACAAACTTTGGTTGCTTTGTCCGAAAGAAGTGAAGGAGTTTCAGAGTTCGAACACTATTGGGCGCGTCTGTGGTTTTCTCTTCACCATGACTTGACTTGATTTCATTCTTCTACTTTTCATATCTAAATCAACGTCAATATTTTTTTCATTAACAAAAATATGTGAACGGGGTTGATGGCTGAGTTTATCTTCCGTCTGAAATTCTAATACGTGGGTAGCTGCAAATTATTTAGATGAAAGGAAATGACTATCCGATAGCAGTATTTTTGTACTCTTCCACCATTTTTTCAACGAGCTGATCAGAAGGGAGGGAGACGAACAACAGATTCTTCTTTTCCAAATAATGAAACTTGCTCTGCTTGGAGCAAAACACCCGATTTTCCATCTCAGTTAATTATTATTAGCCAAACCCAAACATGTGTCAAAGCACCGTGTTGTGTTCAAGTAAACTCCAGATACCAGACCAGCTCCGTGTTTGAGAAGTTTCCTCTGAGATTAGTTCATTTGAAACGAAGAGAACCGCTTTAATTCTGCAGTTTGGAGTTCCAGCATAGTCAAAGATTCCAAAAAAACATAAATCACACGATTTAAAGCATAGTAATGGCCCGGTAGCTCCAACAATGGCATCATGTAGTCATTAAAGCACATTGGATTCATTTTTAATCCGTTAGATTCAGATTTTGACCTGTTGGCACTTAGATTCAAAGGGTTAATTTTAAGCAATAAAAGCAAGAACGATAACGGAATAGCCTTTTTTGTTAACTCTATATACTTGATGGAGCTGAATGGAGTTGGATGTAGCCAAACCCCAACGTTCTCATCTTGTTCAATCATTATCAATGCTCTACATTGATTCAGACGAATAGCATAAAAAATTTCAAACGAATATGATTAATATGATCCCTTTCTATCTAACGGCCTTCTAACATTGTTATAGTGACATTATTTACAGATGCTCTCTCTTCAGTGGAAGGGGATCCCCTCGAAATTGTTACCGTGAACGCTGGCTGTTTTGGAGTTGGAGGAGTCGCAGTATCAGTACCCAGAAATAATGTTATAGCAGAAATCATAGGCCTGTCCGCTGCATATTCCTGCACGCACAGGAGTCCGACATGGATGCATCTCAAGACTTCTGCTTCAGAATATGTTGAACCCAGTTTCGGGTCGATCAGCTTCAGTGCTTGCCCCTCGTTCCAGAGCTTCCAGGCCTGAAAATGTCAATATATTAGCCTTCATATAAACAAGGTGGAATTCTTTAGCATGAAAACGATGAGAAACGGCTAGTTACATGGCTCTGAAGGTTCAAAGAGGATTCCTGGTTATAGAAACTGGTGTTCTTCTTGCCGCTCACGATCTCTAGAAGCAATACCCCGAAACTGAAGACATCAGATTTCTCTGAGAATCGGCCTTCCATGGCGTACTCCGGAGACATATAGCCACTGCATCGCATTGGTTGAAATCAATGGGAGCTGAAATAATGGATTTAACACGATATTGTATTGGAAGTAAACTAGTCAGTACTCACTAGGTTCCGACGACTCGCCTAGTCTCTGCTTGAATCTCATTTCCTCCAAATATTCTTGCCAAGCCGAAGTCTGAAATTTTGGGGTTTAATTCTCTGTCCAGCAATATGTTACTGGCTTTCAGATCTCGGTGAATAATTTTCAATCTAGAATCTCTGTGGAGGTAAAGAAGCCCGCGGGCGATCCCATCAATAATGTGGAACCGTTGAGCCCAATCTAGTTTTTGTTCATCCGAATCTGGAAATACAAATCCTCTGTATCATACCGATGAAAAAAATAGAACTTCTCAAAGAGAAGGAGAGGAAAAACCAAGATCTTGAAGCATTTCGTTACCAAATATAAATGAGTCCAAACTTTTATTGGGCATGTATTCGTAAAGCAACATCTTTTCTTCTCCCTCGATACAGTAACCCAAAAGACGGACTAGATTCTTGTGCTGAACTCTGGAAATCACCAAAACCTCATTTCTGAACTCCTGCAAGCCTTGCCCAGAGCTTTTCGAAAGCCTCTTAACCGCTACCTCCTGTCCACCCGGCAAAATCCCCTGAAGATGACCAATTTAATTAGCACAAAGTTTATCGAACTTGATAGCATTAATTCTGCCATGGCAATGTAGTTGAAGAAACTGGTACCTTGTAAACGGGACCAAAACCACCTCCTCCGAGCTTATTTGCAAGAGAGAAGTTGTCTGTGGCAAAGACAACCACTTTAAAATCGAATATGGGAAGCTCTCGTCCTTCTTCATGATTCAAACCGTCTGAATTTGTTGCCGATGATTGATATGATAGCTCCGTGCCCATAGGTATTAGCCTTTTCACACCTTCATCGGTTTGCCCTGAACCTGAAGCTTAAAGATGAGAAAATTGCTGATAAAGGATGACATCTCGCAATTAAAGAAACTACAATATCTCATCCTCACCTCTTCGTTTTCCAAGCCACCTCCACATTAGGAACAAGAAAACACAAATGATACTCGTTCCCAGAACAACCACTGTAATTATCACCTTGACCGGTTTCTTTTCACCTGGCACAATTTTAATTAGTTCACAGTGAATAGCACAACCAACTTATAAGCAAATTTGATGTTGTAAAAACCAATCTAGCAAGGTTAGATCAATCCATTCAGCTGTTGATCCAACAAATTGGGTTTGATTAACCAGGTTTTGAAATGATTCAGACTCTTACAAATTGACCGAAAAAAGGGAATGAATCCGAATGAACACGGATTGCTTCTAACAAGTTCAGTTAAAGGTATTCTTAAGAGCACAAAATCTATCTAATTCTAATATTTATGAAACTATTCGAACATTAAGAATAATAAATCTTCAAACCAAGCAGAAGAGTCACTATCACTATCATTTATGCTCATATGAAACCACATTTGTACAAATGTACCTGTTCTAATTAAAAATAACTTGCAAATGTAAAAATTCCTGCCATTTTTGTTTCAAAAAAGAATGGTAGATGAAAGAAAAGGACATGAAAAAAGTGGAACTGACCTAACTCTGAAGCTGGAAGACGGAGATAGAGATCAACTCCAGCGACAGGGAATATTTGAAGATCTATCAATTCTCCGCTCCAAAACATGCAACCGATCCCGGCATCGAACGCATAAGCCGAACAGGAACAGTTCCTCTTGCACACACCCTCGCATCCCTCTTCATCATCGAAACTCAACGAAGCAATGGAGTCGGGTGGTTTCATGTTCTGCAAGTTCAGAAACGCGTCTTCCTTCTCCCCCACAGCGTTGCTTCCATTGGCTTCACAACTCAATGGACGTCTCCTCACACACCCACCCGACCAATTTCCCTTGTTCCATTCCTCCCTGAATTCCGGTTCGAAACCCCTTATGCATGTACACAATGGTGATGACAACGGATTGCAGACACCATTAGGTCCACACTTACCATACAGGTCACATTCACTGGCCGGAGCCGACCAGTAAATTGACCATTTTTTTCTCTCGTCAAGCCATTCCAGTTGCTCAAGAATTCCTGTCGATTTCAAAATGAATAGAGTTGTGTTGGACTCGGAATCGTTAAAAACATCATATATAAGGTTAACAGATCCTCCTTCACTGGTAATAGTGAACCCGTTGAGGTAATTTGAACTCATCCCAGGTACCCCAAGAAATAGTCGACTGTTCCATGGTCCACTGCGCCAATATGGCTCTGAGTTGTTCCATAGTAAAATTTGATACGGCTTGAGGGTAGAAATTGAAAGAGAAAATTCTCCCGCCGAAGGATCGGAAGCGTCTTTCCAGGAGTGCAGTATTTGTGATTGATTTGTATTTTCAGTGATTCCGACCTTCATCTTTGGCAGGATCACATTAGTTGGATGATCAAAGCTTTCCCATATCGTTTCTCCAGTATTCACATCGAGCAGCACAAGATTACCCGTATCCAAGAGTCTGGCGCTGGAGTTCCTTACGGCAGTTGAAGCAGCAGTTGACCAAAGGGGATTATCGTTTCCATCGGTGACGACAAGGCTTCCGTTCCCATTAATGGAGATGGCCCCCGAAGAATCAGTAAGTGGGGTTTCTCCGTTGGCAACCCAGACAACGGGAACAGGCTCCTCTGAGTCACTTGTGTACCATATCCCAACATAGCGATTACTCGAACGACCGGGCCTAAAGAAGCCCAGCACAAACTTTCCACCTCCTGAGGCGATGGTTTCGCCGTCTTTGAGCCCTCTGTTGGGAGTAATTGCGTCTCTGGCCTTGCAGGGTGAGAACCAGAATACAGAGAAGAGGCAACAAGCAATAAGAGCTCTCATACAGACTCCTCTGATGAGCGTTGCCATCGCAGATACCACATCTCACAGAAGCTTCTGTTGGCTTGTCCCGGAGAAGGGAGAGCAGATCAGAGTTTGCAGGCCTCGGCGCGTCTGTGGATTTCTGTTCTGGGCAGAGTCGAACTCTTGTCGCATACTGAATAAGATCAATTATTTGAGTCGACGATAACCTTTTCTTTCTTTGACAAAAAAATTGTTATCAGAGTCGACGATCAAGTTTGGCTTACATCTCAAAGTCAAATACATCGGCTTTGACTTGAAAAAAGCAATTAATTAAGAGGAAGAAAGGAAATGCCAATTTGTGTACGAAAACCCTTCTTCCCCTCCTCAGATTCTCTACCCACTACAGACCTATCCATTCAATTTCTTAATATTAGAACTTGTGAGAAATAACATTTTATCGTTATATTTTTTTTCATGGGAATTTTAGTATATTATTTAATTTTAATAAAAATAATAACATAAGTAACCAAGTTTTGAAATTAATTGTATAAATACTCAACTTTGATAAGTCAACTGGTATAGTTAAAAATGTGACATAAACTTTCACCACTTAACGTCATAAGTATCTAAAAAGTCTTATGCCATGTCACCCGTCACATCAATAACAAACCACATCATCTTCCACGAAAGGTGACACATTATTTGCCACATCATTAAATACCATTCAAGCCCTCCACGTGAGTTTGTCTTTTTTCTCTTATTTTCTTCCCATGATTGATTTATCTTATTTTAAAAAAAATTATTTCTAATTTTAAAAAATCTTACACATTTCATTCTATTACCTTCACTTTAATATAATAAAAAATATAAATTTTGACTATTAATTATATCAAAAATATTTTTGATATAATTAATACTTTAATTTACTAAATACATTAATTTAATTATTTTAATTTAATACATTTTTTTTAGTAAATAACATTTTAGTTTTAAAATTCTTATTTGTTCATACAAATATTCTTCCTTCTTTTTCATAATAACAAAACATAAATTCGTATATTAATTAAAAAATTTATTCTCAGCTATTTAACAATTTTATTATAAATTTAAATTATTATTTTTTAAAATTTATTTAAAAAATATTTTAGATTTTAAAAATAAAATTTTCGGTATGCAATTTATTATCTTATATTGAATTTATTTTAAAAAATTAATTTTAATCATTAAAGTATTTTTAAAAATTATTTTAAAATTTTATAAATTAAATATTCAGTTTTTAAAAATATTTTAAAATTTTTAAGCTTATTTAAAAAAATATTTTAAACATATTTAAAAATATTTTATACATTTTTAAAAATAATATATACATATTAAAATATTTTAAAAAAATTAAATAATTAAAAATAATAATTTTATAATTTATAAAAACTTTTAATTTTTTCAAAAAAATAATATTTTTATTTATTTCTTCAATGGCATGGCTAGATGATGTGGCCTTTTGTTGATGTAGCAGATAACATGGTGTAAGACTCTTAGGGTGCTGATGTGGTGTGATGATGTGGTACCACATAAACAAACATAGCTTATGTGTCACTTTTGACTGTATACAAGTGTAGTTAACTAGTCAAAGTTTGTGTATTTGTGCAATTAAGTTCAAAAGTTCGATATTTGTGTTATTATTTTTCGTTTGGTGATAAACCTTTCCTTGAACTTTGTATCATAGATTGAAAATGAGATTTTTTGTTGTAAAATGGCCCTTCCATATCTCAGTTGATTGGTAGGGAAACAGACCAAGATGGGGTTTTCTTTTCCAAATAATGAAACTTGATATGTTGTGTGCATAACTCTAATTTTATCATTCTTTTCCATCTGTTGAATTTCTAAAAAAATAATTTTTTTACTAATTTATGTAATTTGACTACATTAATCTCTATTTATAATAAAGTAAATAAATAGATTCTAATTACAATTAAATTACCATTATCCCTATTACACCCAAAGTTAAACAATAAAAATAAGTTCTAGAATAATTTAATACCTTATGTAAGAATCCTGTAAAAATCCATTATATTAATTTTGCCTTTATGAGATTTGTTACTGTGAGAGTCATGTGAGACTCTTCTACACCTACTCTTCAACAAATTCAGTTTTATTAGCCAAAACCAAGTGGCAACTTACCGTTTTTGTTAGATTTACCTCTAACATCTCCGTGTCTTCAAGCAATTCAGAGCTAAGAGAGCCACTTTGGTTCTGGTTTAGCAATTTAGACTTTTAGAGTACTCCAAGGTAGAAACATTGAGTAGAACTGATTTCTGCAATTAAATATTTTTGTTTGTGAATTTTAATTCACTTGTGTAAAATGTTTCTCCCAGCAAATTTCAGATTTCTCTGGGTAAAATGAATTGATAATTATAAATTTGCAGCCACTAATCAACTTCTACCAACGAATTTTGGGAAAAAGTGAATTTTTGGAAAAAAAATAACTAATGAATTTAAAAATTCGTTGGGAAAAGTGCGAAGGTTTATTTTTGTCGAAACATTTTTCTAGCGAATTTATAAATTCGGCAAAAAAATTAATTCCATAAAACTAAATTATACATTTTCTTAGTGAATTCTAAATTTATTACATAGTTTCTTTTGTTTCTAAATGTAAATTTTTATAATATATTTAAAATTTTAAATTAATTTAGTTATTTTTACATAATAATAGTTTTGATAAAGATTGTAGTTTGTTGTATGTTAACATAAAACTAAAAATGAAAATTAAATTATTAAATAAGATCTAAAGTAAACGTAATTAATTGGTGGAATAAATTATAAATTTTATTATCAAGTTAAAAAAATAATATAATTACCAGTCTAAAAATGCATACATTTATTGAAATCGAAATGAAACATCATATAATAATAAAAAAACTACAAATATATAAGACTATTTAAATTATTGAATATAATAATTTATTATAATAACATGAATTTATTAAATTGTATTTATAATAAAAACGTTTCAGAATAAAACTTAGTTTATATGAATTTAAATTAAATTGTACACAATTAACTGCCATTTCGTTCAATTACTTAATTACTATGATATACAATATAAATTACTTCTTTTCAGAATTATCTTCATAGTCGTTATGAAATTAAAATTAAATTAATAACGATGGAAAATTATAAATTATAAAGTTTTTGAAAACATTACTCATAAAATACGTTAAAGACAACAATAAATATTTTATGAATAAAATCTACTTTGAACATTTGTTAAAAAAACCAATTGAGCTCTACATTGATTGAATTGTCTTGTGCCACACTCACGGAAGAATATGAATGGAGGCGTAATATGATGCCTTAGTTTCTAACGGCCTTCTAATATTGTTACAGATATTTGCGTTGGGATAAAGATATACCAGACTGATTACGGGCCACTTCAAGGCTCAAAAAATACTTCAATGGCCCGAGTTCTTTAAGCTTGAACTGCTTATGAAGAAAAACTTTGAAAGTATCTACAAATTCCATATCATTGCTGGCTATTAATATGTCATCTACATAGATTAATAAAGCCATGAAACTTGATCTTTGAGTTTTGGTAAAGAGAGAATAATTAGCTTTGGACTGTTTGAAACCAAGAGAAACAGTGGTTGAAGAAAACTTGTCAAACCATTGTCGGGAAGTTTGCTTTAATCCATACAAGGACTTTGTTAACCGACACACTCTTTTATCACCTTTATCACCAAAAACAGGAGGTAAATCCATATATACCTCCTCAACCAAATCTCCACGAAGAAACACATTGTTGACATCAAATTGAATTAGATGCCAACCTTTAATAGCAACAATGGAAATAAGACACTTAACTGTCACCATCTTAGCAACTGGACAAAAAGTGTCAAAATAATCAACACCCTCTTTTTGTGTAACCCCTTTGCAACTAATCGAGCCTTATACCTCTCGAGTGTCCCATTGGATCTAAGCTTCACCTTATAGACTCATTTGCAACCAATTGTAGCCTTACCAGGTGGAAGAGTAGTTAAAATCCATGTTTTGTTTGTTTCCAAGGTTGTAATTTCTTCAGCCATGACAGTCTTCCAATGAGGAATTTTGACAACTTAAGTGAAGGTATTTGGTTCAAATTGTTGAAAGAGCAAGAGTACAAGCTTTGTGTTTAGATGTAAGACGAGAATAAGAAATGGAATTAGAAAGAGGATACAAAGTACCCGTGTTAGAACCAGCTATCACATTAGAAGATGTTGGAGGTAAAGCTGTTGAAGAGGCCATATGGCAATGAAAATCATGCAGATATCTAGGTAACCTGTGAACCCGAGAAGATCTTCGAAGAGGTAGATCATTAGAAACAGGTAATGTGTGATTGATTTCATGAATGATATGTGGATGCTGATTTTGAGAATAAAGTTCAAATTCAAGAGTTATAGGAGAGAAATGATCATTTGAAGAAGATGCAATATCAGAATGATGAGAAAAAAATATCAACTAATGGTTTACCAAGAACAACTGGAACAAATGAGTGCAAATTCTGAGATAGTGATTTAAAAGGAAATATATGTTCATGAAATGTTATATCTTGGGAAACAAAAAAAATATGATCATCAAAATCAAATAATTTGTAACCTTTGATGGCAAGAGGATATCCAAGAAATATACATCTACAAGCTCTAGGAGCAAACTTGGATCTGTTATGCGATAAGGTTGAAGCATAACACAATGATCCGAAGACCTTCAAATGATCATAAATAGGAGACTTATTCAAAAGCAACTCATGAGGACTTTTGCCTTGTAAGGATGGGGAAGGAATTTTGTTTATTAAATAAACAGCAGTAAGAATTAAATCTGACCAGATATGCAATGGTAAATGAGATTGAAACATGAGTGCTCGAGCCACATTTATAATATGCTGATGTTTCCTTTCCACAACTGAATTCTGTTGTGGAGTTGCTACACAAGATAGTTGATGAATTATACCTTTGCTAGCAAAGAATGAAGGTATGGCAAATTCACTGCCATTATCAGTTCTCACAGATTTGATTTTAGTATGAAATTGAGTGTCAACTAGAACTATAAAATGTTGTAAGAGAACCCAAGAATCAGATTTGAATTTTAACAAATAAACCCAAGTACTACGAGTATAATCATCAACTATTGTTAAGAAGTACCATCCAAGGAAGAAGATTGAAATGGTCCCCATATATCACAATGTATTATTTCAAAAGGACAGCAGGATTTTGTCTGACTTTGTAAAGGAAAAGGCAATCTCTTGTGTTTAGCAAGAGGACAGATATCACAAACCATTGAATTAGGAACAACAATTTGTGGAACAATAGAGGATAACAATTACATTCGAGATTTAGATGGATGACCCAATCTCTTATGCCAAATGTCAAAAACTGAAAGTCTGAAATTAAAACTAAAAACAGAATTAGAAAACACATCTTTAGAAGAGTTCACAAGTGAATCTGGTCTCTGTAGTAGATAAAGTCCTTCACAATCTTTACCCTTCCCAATCATGCTCCAATGGATGGGGTCCTGAAGAAAACAAAAGTCATGAAAGAATGTTATACAACATGAAGAAGATTGAGTAAGCTAGCTGACAGAAATTAGATTAAAGTGGAAGGAAGGAACACACAAAACATTGTATAATGTGTGTTGAGGAAACAAATGAATGGATCCAATATGTGTAACTAGCGCAGATGAACCATTTGGCAGTTTGACAAATGAATTATGAATAGGCTGATAGGAATCAAAAAAAGATATAGAATGAACCATATGGTCCGTGGCGCCAGTGTCAATGATCCATTCACCACTAGGAATCAAACCAGATTTAACAGTGTTAAAAGAAAAAACAGAATGGGAAGATGTATAATCAAACTTACTAGATAAATGTTCAAGTGGAGATGTTACCATATTAGCATTGTGTGGTGAGGAAGATTGAGTATGGAGTAATGCCAAAAGCTATTGACATTGCTCTGGAGTTAAAGGTAATGAAGGACTAGTTGATGATTCTGCTGCAACATTGTTAACATACGCAGAATGATTAGTAGAAAAATTGGAAGAATTAGAAGAATTGGAAGACCTGCTTTTAGATCGATATCCTGGAGGATATCCATGCAACTTAAAACATTTCTCCAATGTATGTCCTGGTATGGAACAATGAGAGCAAATAGGTCTACGAGTATTAGACTTATTCTGATGAACTAGTTTAACAACAACAATAGTAGCAGCTAAAGGTATGGCAGGTAACATCACAGATCCAATCTCACGTTGACGTTCTTCTTGAATAATCAGAGAATACCCTTTATTAATTGAAGGCAGAGGTTCATTAAGAAGGATCTGACCTCGAATGTGTGAGAATGAATCATTTAGTCCCATTAAAAACCGCATGACATACTCTTGTTGCTGCATATCCATCAAAGATCTCAACACGCTACAAGAACAACCAGATAGTAGACTGTAATTGAGTAACTCATCCCAGACACCTTTCATTTTTGTAAAATAGGCACCTACAGCAAGATCGTCTTGAGTGAGAGATGCAATGGATTTCTGCAGTTGATAAATGTGAGGTCCATTCCCTTGCGAAAACCTCTCATTGAGATCGGACCACATCGCATGAGCAGAATCGACATAAATGACACTGGCAGTTATCTCTCGTGAAAGAGAATTCAAAATCTAAGAGAGAACCATGTTGTTGCAACGAGTCCAAAAATGAAACATATAAGATGTTTCAGAAGGAGATGGTAAAGATCCATCAACGAAACAGACCTGTTCTTGGCAGTTAACACCATTAACATTGAGCGACGCCATGTGTTGAAATTTTCATCGGTGAGAAGCTGAGTAACAAGAACATTTCCCGGACTATCTCCATGATGAAAGTAATATGGATTCGAAGAATCCATTGGACGAACGGAACTCGAGATCTCGTCTAGCTTTGATACCATGACAAAATGTGCTCTGGAATTTGTATGAAAAACAGAGGAAACATACACCTCTTTTTGTTATATCAAAAATAGAGTACATAAGTTACTATTACTGTTGGGAAAACAGAGTACCATCGCAGAAGGTACTGTAAGTGTTTATATACAGAAACATAAAATAAGTAAGTCGGCTAACTTAAAACTATACAACTCAGCAACTCAGTATTACAACTCAACAACTCAGCATGACACTTTACAACGAAGCATGAATACAGCAACCGAAGACTCCTAATATATAGGAAGAAGATCTCGTCTTTCCTCATGCTTCAAACAATCTAAACTTGTTGTCGTTGAATGATCTGATAGCTCCGTCCCCTCTGGGTGGTTTTCTATAGCCATTTTCCTTTGCTTCATCGTATTGCACAGATTTTGAAGAACACAGATGACAAAATTGCTGATAAAAGATGACATCTCGCAATTAAAAAACACTACAATATCTCATCTTTACCTCAACATCTTCCTAGCCATCTCCATATCAGGAACAAGAAAACACAAACGATTATCGTTCCCAGAACTACCACTTACCTTCACCGGCTTCTTTTCACCTGGCATAATTTTAATTAATTGATAGTGAGTTGCACAACTTACTTATTAATCAATTTGACGTTATAAAAACCAATCCAACAAGGAGACCGACTCCTTTGGAGATGGCTCAACTGGGTTTGGTCAAATGTATTCTTAATAGCGTAAAATCTATCTAATTCTAATCTCTTTATGAAGTTATTCGAACATTACGAATAATCAAATCTTCAAACCAAGTAGAAGAGCCATTGTCATTTATGCTTATATGAAACCACATTTGTTTAACTACACCTGTTTTAACTTTTAAGAGATTAAAACAACTAAATTTGATTGCTTATTAAAAATAAGTTACAGGGGAAATATTTTTTGTCTTTTTTTTTTCTAAAAAGTTAGTTGAGCAAAGAAATTGACATGAAAAGAGTGCACCTGACCTAGCTCTGAAGTCGGAAGATGGAGATAGAGATCAACTCCATCAGATGGGAATCTTTGAAGATCTATCAATTCTCCTCTCCAAAACATGCAACCGATCCCAGCATCGAACGCATAAGCCGAACAGGAACAGTTCCTCAAGCACACTCCACCGCATTTCTTTCTTCTTCATCAAAACTCAACGAAGCAATGGAGTCTGGCGATTTCATGTTCTGAAACTTCAGAAACCCGTCTTCCTTCTTCCTTGCAGCGCTGCTTCCATTTGATTTGCAATTCAATGGATTTCTCCTCACACACCCACCCGACCAATTTCCCTTGTTCCGTTCCTCCTAGAATCTGGGTTCAAAACCCCTTATGCATGTGCACAATGGTGATGGCAACGGATTGCAGGCACCAAAAGGTTCACACTTGCCATAAATGTTGCATTCATTCCCCAGAGTTGTCCAAGAAGTAAACCATTTTGATAGGCCGAGAAGATCGGGACGATTTCCCCTGGTCCATTGATGGGTTAGGTACTTGGCTTTCCGCAACTTAAACGGCTAGTTTTTTCGGGTTGTATCTGACTAAGAACTCTCAAATTAAGCGAGTTTGGGCGAGAGTAGTCATAGGATGGGTGACCTCCAAGGAAGTTGCTAGGTGTTTGATATGGTATCAGAGTTGGACACAACGTTCCACGTTCGAATCCCGGCGGAATCGGTAGGGAACGGGAACGGTGGGTGTTAGAGCTAGGTGGTTCCGGTCCACCTGGGTTAGGTTCCGTCCACCCTGGACCACCTAGGTTAGGTATTTGGTTTTCCACACTTAACAGACCGGTCTTTTGGGTGTATTGGCTAGCCGTTGTCATGGTATCAGAATTGGGCACGCCAATCCCGTGAGAGGCGGTAGTTTTTCGCACCTAACAGATCGATATGTTGGGTTTATTGGTTGGCCGCTGTCAAATTCAATATGAACCGAGTTTGGTTGAACTCAAAATCGCTAAAAACATCAAATATAAGGTCAACTGATCCTCCTTCAATGCAGAGACTAAATCCGTCGAGGTAAACTGAACCCATCTGAGGTACCCCTAGAAATACTCGACCGTTCCATGGTCCATTGCGCCAATATGGCTTAGAGTTTCTCGAGAGATAAACTTGAGGCGGTTTCACGGGAGACAGCCCAACAGAAAATTTTCCCACTGAAGGATCGGATGTGTCTTTCTATGATTGCAGAAAACGTGATTGATTTGTATTTGACTTGATTCCAAGCTTCATCGTTGGCAGGAAGGCATGACATAGATGATCAAAGCATTGCCATACCGTTTCTTCGTATTCACATCCAGCAGCACAAGAGTCCCTGTATCCAAGAGTCTGGCGCTTGAGATCCTTACGGCAGTTGAAGCAGCAGTCGACCAAAGGAGATTCTCTCTTCCGTCGGTGATGACAAGGCTTCCGTTCTGATTAATGGAGATGACCCCGTAAGAATCTGTACGAGGGTTTTCTCTGGTAGCAACCCACCCAAAGAGGGTTCATAACCGTACCATATCCCAACGTTCCTATTACTAGAACGACCGGGACTAAAGAACCCCAGCACAAACTTTCCTCCTCCCGAGGCGATGGATTCGCCATCTTTGAGCGCTCTGTTCGGAGTAATTGTCTCTGGTCTTGCAGGGTGAAAGGCAAAATACAGATAAGAGGAAACAAAAAATAAGAGATTTCATACCGACTCGTTTTGCTCATTCTGACGCCATCGCATCTCACAAACTTTGGTTGCTTTGTCCGAAAGAAGTGAAAGAGTTAAAGAGTATGAATACTATTGTGCAGGTCTTCTACTTTTCATATCTAAATCGACGTCAATATTTATCTTCCGTCTGCAAGTCTAATACGGGGTAGCTGAAAATTATTTGAAGTAATAGGATGAAAGGAAATGACTATCCGATAGCAGTACTTTTGTACTCTGCCACCATTTTTTCAATTTGGTGCCAAGTTTTAATTGTACGAAGTGACGTTGGCCCCTTCTTGTGCTGAGCTGATTAGAAGGGACGGAGACGAACAACAGATTCTTCTTTTCTAAATAATGAAACTTGCTCTGCTTGGAGCATAACACCCGATTTTCCATCTCAGTTAATTATTATTAGCCAAACCCAAACAGGTGTCAAAGCACCGTGTCCTGTGCAAGTAAACTCCAGATACCAGACCAGCTCTGTGTTTGAGAAATTTCCTCTGAGATTAGTTCATTTGGAACGAAGAGAACCGCTTTGATTCTGCAGTTTGGAGTTCCGGCATAGTCAAAGATTCAAACAACATAAATCACACGATTTAAAGCAAAGCAATGGTCCGGAAGCTCCAACAATGGCATCATGTAGTCGGTAAACCAGATTGGATTCATGTTTAATCCGTTAGATTCAGATTTTGACCTGTTGGCACTTAGATTCAAAGGGTTAATTTTAAGCAATTAAATCAAGAACGATAACGGAATGGCCTTTTTTGTTAACTCTATATACTTGATGGAGCTGAATGGAGTTAGATGTAGCCAAACCCCAACGTTCTCATCTTGTTCAATCATTATCAATGCTCTACATTGATTCACTTCACTTCACTTGTCTTCTGCCACACTCGAAGAGCATAAAAAATTTCAGACGAATACGATTAATATGATCCCTTTCTATCTAACGGCCTTCTAACATTGTTATAGTGACATTGTTTACAGATGCTCTCTCTTCAGTGGAAGTGGATCCCCTCGAAATTGTTACCGTGAACGCTGGCTGTTTTGGAGTTGGAGGAGTCGCAGTATCAGTACCCAGAAATAATGTTATAGCAGAAATCGTAGGCCTGTCCGCTGCATATTCCTGCACGCACAGGAGTCCGACATGGATGCATCTCAAGACTTCTGCTTCAGAATATGTTGAACCCAGTTTCGGGTCGATCAGCGTCAGTGCTAGCCCGTCGTTCCAGAGCTTCCAGGCCTGAAAATGTCAATATATTAACCTTCATATAAACAAGGTGGAATTTTTTAGCTTGAAAACGATGAGAAACGGCTAGTTACATGGCTCAGAAGGTTCAAAGAGGATTCCTGGTTAAAGAAACCGGTGTTCTTCTTGCCGCTCACGATCTCTAGAAGCAATACCCCGAAACTGAAGACATCAGATTTCTCTGAGAATCGGCCTTCCATGGCGTACTCCGGAGACATATAGCCACTGCACTGGTTGAAATCAATGGGAGCTGAAATAATGGATTTAACACGATATTGTATTGGAAGTAAACTAGTCAGTACTCACTAGGTTCCGACGACTCTCCTAGTCTCTGCTTGAATCTGATTTCCTCCAAATATTCTTGCCAAGCCGAAGTCTGAAATTTTGGGGTTTAATTCTCTGTCCAGCAATATGTTACTGGCTTTCAGATCTCGGTGAATAATTTTCAATCTAGAATCTCTGTGGAGATAAAGAAGCCCGCGGGCGATCCCTTCAATAATGTGGAACCGTTGAGCCCAATCTAGTTTTTGTTCATCCGAATCTGGAAATACAAATCCTCTGTATCAGACCGATGAAAAAAATAGAACTTCTCAAAGAGAAGGAAAGGAAAAACCAAGATCTTGAAGCATTTCGTTACCAAATATAAATGAGTCCAAACTTTTATTGGGCATGTATTCGTAAAGCAACATCTTTTCTTCTCCCTCGATACAGTAACCCAAAAGACGGACTAGATTCTTGTGCTGAACTCTGGAAATCACCAAAACCTCATTTCTGAACTCCTGCAAGCCTTGCCCAGAGCTTTTCGAAAGCCTCTTAACCGCTACCTCCTGTCCACCCGGGAAAATCCCCTGAAGATGACCAATTTAATTAGCAGAATTTTTATCGAACTTGTTACTCATTAATTCTGCCATGGCAATGTAGTTGAAGAAACTGGTACCTTGTAAACAGGACCAAAACCACCTCCTCCGAGCTTATTTGCAAGGGAGAAGTTGTCTGTTGCAAAGGCAACCACTTTAAAATCGAATATGGGAAGCTCTCGTCCTTCCTCACTATTCAAACCGTCTGAACTTGTTTCCGTTGACTGATATGGTAGCTCCGTGCCCACAGGTATTAGCCTTTTCACACCTTCATCGGTTTGCCCTGAACCTGAAGCTTAAAGATGAGAAAATTGCTGATAAAGGATGACATCTGGCAATAAAGAAACTACAATATCTCATCCTTACCTCTTCGTTTTCCAATCCACCTCCACATTAGGAACAAGAAAACACAAATGATACTCGTTCCCAGAACGACCACCGTAATTATCACCTTCACCGGTTTCTTTTCACCTGGCACAATTTTAATTAATTCACAGTGAATAGCACAACCAACTTATAAGCAAATTTGATGTTGTAAAAACCAATCTAGCAAGGTTAGATCAATCCATTCAGCTGTTGATCCAACAAATTGGGTTTGATTAACCAGGTTTTGAAATGATTCAGACTCTTACAAATTGACCGAAAAAAGGGAATGAATCCGAATGAACACGGATTGCTTCTAACAAGTTCAGTTAAAGGTATTCTTAAGAGCACAAAATCTATCTAATTCTAATATTTATGAAACTATTCGAACACTAAAAGAATAATAAATCTTCAAACCAAGCAGAAGAGTCACTATCACTATCATTTATGCTCATATGAAACCACATTTGTACAAATGTACCTGTTCTAATTAAAAATAACTTGCAAATGCAAAAATTCCTGCCATTTTTGTTTCAAAAAAGAATGGTAGATGAAAGAAAAGGACATGAAAAAAGTGGAACTGACCTAACTCTGAAGCTGGAAGACGGAGATAGAGATCAACTCCAGCGACAGGGAATATTTGAAGATCTATCAAATCTCCGCTCCAAAACATGCAACCGATCCCGGCATCGAACGCATAAGCCGAACAGGAACAGTCCCTCAAGCACTCACCCTCGCATTCCCCTTCATAATCGAAACTCAATGAAGCAATGGTGTCAGGCGGTTTCATGTTCTGCAACTTCAGAAACCCGTCTTCCTTCTTCCCCGCAGCGCTGCTTCCATTTGTTTCACAACTCAATGGATTTCTCCTCAAACACCCACCCGACCAATTTCCCTTGTTCCATTCCTCCCAGAATCTGGGTTCGAAACCCCTTTTGCATGTACACAATGGTGATGACAACGGATTGCAGACACCATTAGGTCCACACTTACCATAAAATTCGCATTCATTCGCCGGAACGCTCCAGGAAGTTAACCATATTTTACTCTCGTCACGCCAATCCAGTTGCTCAATAATTCCTGTCGAATTCAAAATGAATAGAGTTGTGTTGGACTCGGAATCGTTAAAAACATCATATATAAGGTTAACAGATCCTCCTTCACTGGTAATAGTGAACCCGTTGAGGTAATTTGAACTCATCCCAGGTATCCCAAGAAATAGTCGACTGTTCCATGGTCCACTGCGCCAATATGGCTCTGAGTTGTTCCATAGTAAAATTTGATACGGCTTGAGGGAAGAAATTGAAAGAGAAAATTCTCCCGCCGAAGGATCGGAAGCGTCTTTCCAGGAGTGCAGTATTTGTGATTGATTTGTATTTTCAGTGATTCCGACCTTCATCTTTGGCAGGATCACATTAGTTGGATGATCAAAGCTTTCCCATAACGTTTCTCCAGTATTCACATCGAGCAGCACAAGATTACCCGTATCCAAGAGTCTGGCGCTGGAGTTCCTTACGGCAGTTGAAGCAGCAGTTGACCAAAGGGGATTATTGTTTCCATCGGTGACGACAAGGCTTCCGTTCCCATTAATGGAGATGGCCCCCGAAGAATCTGTAAGTGGGGTTTCTCCGTTGGCTACTCAGACAACGGGAACAGGCTCCTCTGAGTCACTTGTGTACCGTATCCCAACATAGCGATTACTGGAACGACCGGGACTAAAGAAGCCCAGCACAAACTTTCCACCTCCTGAGGCGATGGTTTCGCCGTCTCTGAGCCCTCTGTTGGGAGTAATTGCGTCTCTGGCCTTGCAGGGTGAGAGGCAGAATACAGAGAAGAGGCAATAAGCAATAAGAGCTCTCATACAGACTCCTCCTCCTCTGATGCGCGTTGCCATCGCAGATTGCACATCTCACAGAAGCTTCTGTTGGCTTGTCCCGGAGAAGGGAGAGAAGATCAGAGTTTACAGGCCTCGGCGCGTCTGTGGATTTCTGTTCTGGGCAGAGTCGATCTCTTATCGCATACTGCAGCCATGACTTGAGCTCCTTTCCATTCCGATATCCATCAGCTGAATATGATCAATTATTTGAGTCGACGATAACCTTTTCTTTCTTTGACAAAAAATTGTTATCAGAGTCGACGATCAAGTGTCGCTTACATCTCAAAGTCAAATACATCGGCTTTGACCTGAAAAAAACAATCAATTAAGAGGAAGAAAGGAATTGCCAAGGAAATGCCAATTTGTGGACTTTTCCCTGGTTCCCCTGGTTCTCTACCCACGGTAGACCTATCCATTCAATTTCTTAATATTAGAACTAGTGAGAAATAACATTTTATAGTTATATTTTTTTCATGAGAATTTTAGTATATTATCTAATTTTAAAAAAATAACAAAAATAACCAACTTTTAAAATTAATTATATAAATACTCAATTTTGATGGGTCAACTATATATGTGTATGATTAAAGGTGACGCATAAACTTTGACCACAGTAAAGTCTTATGCCATGTCACCCATCACATCAACGACAAGCCACATCATCCTCTACAAAAGATGACACATTATTTGCCACATCATTAAATACCATTCAAGCCCTCCTCGTCAGTTTGTCTTTTTTCTCTTATTTTCTTTCTATGATTGATTTATGTTATTTTTTAAAAAAATTATTTCTGGTTTTAAAAAATCTTACACATTTCATTCTATTACCTTCACTTTAATATAATAAAAAATAAAAAATTTGACTAATAATTATATCAAAAATATTTTTGATATACTTAATACTTTAATTTACTATATACATTAATTTAATTATTTTACTTTAAGATATTATTTAATTTAATACATTTTTTAGTAAATAATATTTTAGTTTTAAAATTCTTATTTCTTCATACAAATATTCTACCTTATTTTTTATAATAACAAAATATAAATTCGTATATTAATTAAAAAAATTATTCTCACCTATTAACAATTTTTATTTAAATTTATTTAAAAAATATTTTAGAGTTTAAAAATATAATTTATCAATACACAATTTATTATCTTATAAATAATTTATTTTAAAAAAAAATAATCATTAAAGTATTTTTAAAAATTATTTTAAATTTTTATAAATTAAATATTCAGTTTTTTAAAATATTTTAAAAATTTTAAGCATATTTAAAAATAATGTATACTTATTAAAATATTTAAAATATTAATTTTAAAAGTATTTATATATATACAATTTATAAAAACTTTTAAATTTTTACAAAAAGTAATATTTTTATATATTTATTCAATGGCATGGCTAGATGTTGTGGCTTTCCGTTGATGTAGCAAATGACATGGTGTAAGACTCTTAGGGTGCTGATGTGGTACCACATAAACAGTCATAGTTTATGTGTCACTTTTGACTGTATGCAAGTGTAGTTAATCGGTCAAAGTTTGTGTATTTGTGCAATTAAGTTCAAAAGTTGGTTATTTGTGTTATTATTTAAAAAAAAGAAGGTAATATACTAAAGTTCCCTTTTTCATTCAATGAAAAACCTTTCCTTGCACTCTTTAACATAGATTGAAAATGAGATTTTTTGCTGTAAATGGCCTTCCTTATCTCAGTTGATTGGTAGGGAAATAGACTAAGATGGGGTTTTCTTTTCCAAATAATGAAACTTGCTCTTATGTGTGCATAACTCTGATTTTATCATTCTTTTCCATATGTTGAATTTCTAAAAAAATATTTTTTTTACTAATTTATATAATTTGACTACATTAATCTCCATTTATAATAAAGTAAATAAGTAGATTCTAATTACAATTATCCCTATTACACCCAAATTTAAACAATAAAAATAAGTTCTAGAATAATTTAATACCTTCTTTGAGAATCCTGTAAAACTCCTTTATATTAATTTTGCCTTTGTAAGACTTATTACTGTGAAAGTCATGTGAGACTCTTTTACACCTACTCTTCAACAAATTCAGTTTTATTAGCCAAAGCCAAGTGGCAACTTACCGTTTTTGTTGGATTTACCTCTAACATCTCCGTGTCTTCAAGCAATTCAAAGCTAAGAGAGCCACTTTGGCTCTGGTTTAGCAATTTAGACTTTTGGAGTACTCCAAGGTAGAAACATTGAGTAGAACTGATTTCTGCAATTAATTATTTTTGTTTGTGAATTTTAATTCACTTGTGTAAAATGTTTCTCCCAGCAAATTTCAGAATTCTCTGGGTAAAATGAATTAATAATTATAAATTTGCAGCCACTAATCAACTTCTACCAACGAATTTTGGGAAAAAGTGAATTTTTGGAAAAAAAATTAACTAATGAATTTAAAAATTCGTTGGGAAAAGTGCGAAGGTTTATTTTTGTCGAAACATTTTTCTAGCGAATTTATAAATTCGGCAAAAAAATTATTTCCATAAAACTAAATTATACATTTTCTTAGTGAATTCTAAATTTATTACACAGTTCTTTTGTTTCTGAATGTAAATTTTTATAATATATTTAACATTTTAAATTAATTTAGTTATTTTTACATAATAATAGTTTTGATAAAGATTGTAGTTTGTTGTATGTTAACATAAAACTAAAAATGAAAATTAAATTATTAAATAAGATCTAAAGTAAATGTAATTAATTGGTGGAATAAATTATAAATTTTATTATCAAGTTAAAAAAATAATATAATTATCAGTCTAAAAATGCATACATTTATTGAAATCGAAATGAAACATCATATAATAATAAAAAACTACAAATATATAAGACTATTTAAATTATTGAATATAATAATTTATTATAATAACATAAATTTATTAAATTGTATTTATAATAAAAATGTTTCAGAATAAAACTTAGTTTATATGAATTTAAATTAAATTGTACACAATTAACTGCCATTTCGTTCAATTACTTAATTACTATGATATACAATATAAATTACTTCTTTTTAGAATTATCTTCTTAATCGTTATGAAATTAAAATTAAATTAATAACGATGGAAAATTATAAATTATAAAGTTTTTGAAAACATTACTCATAAAATACGTTAAAGACAACAATAAATATTTTATGAATAAAATCTTCTTTGAACATTTGTTAAAAAAACCAATTGAGCTCTACATTGATTGAATTGTCTTGTGCCACACTCACGGAAGAATATGAATGGAGGCGTAATATGATGCCTTAGTCTCTAACGGCCTTCTAATATTGTTACAGATATTTGCGTTGGGATAAAGATATACCAGACTGATTACGGGCCACTTCAAGGCCCAAAAAATACTTCAATGGCCCGAGTTCTTTAAGCTTGAACTGCTTATGAAGAAAAACTTTGAAAGTATCTAAAAATTCCATATCATTGCTGGCTATTAATATGTCATCTACATAGATTAATAAAGCCATGAAACTTGATCTTTGAGTTTTGGTAAAGAGAGAATAATCAGCTTTGGACTGTTTGAAACCAAGAGAAACAGTGGTTGAAGAAAACTTGTCAAACCATTGTCGGGAAGTTTGTTTTAATCCATACAAGGACTTTGTTAACCGACACACTTTTTTATCACCTTTATCACCAAACCAGGAGGTAAATCCATATATACCTCCTCAACCAAATCTCCATGAAGAAACACATTGTTGACATCAAATTGAATTAGATGCCAACCTTTAATAGCAACAATGGAAATAAGACACTTAACTGTCACCATCTTAGCAACTGGACAAAAAGTGTCAAAATAATCAACACCCACTTTTTGTGTAACCCCTTTTTCAACTAATCGAGCCTTATACCTCTCGAGTGTCCCATTGGATCTAAGCTTCACCTTATAGACTCATTTGCAACCAATTGTAGCCTTACCAGGTGGAAGAGTAGTTAAAATCCATGTTTTGTTTGTTTCCAAGGTTGTAATTTCTTCAGCCATGACAGTCCTCCAATGAGGAATTTTGACAGCTTAAGTGAATGTTTTTGGTTCAAAAATTGTTGAAAGAGCAAGAGTACAAGCTTTGTGTTTAGATGTAAGACGAGAATAAGAAACAAAATTAGAAAGAGGATACAAAGTACCTGTGTTAGAACTAGCTATCACATTAAAAGATGTTAGAGGTAAAGCTGTTGAAGAGGCCATATGGCAATGAAAATCATGCCGATATCTAGGTAACCTGTGAACCCGAGAAGATCTTTGAAGAGGTGGATCATTAGAAACAAGTAATATGTGATAGATTTCAGGAATGATATGTGGATGCTGATTTTGAGAATAAAGTTCAGATTCAAGAGTTATAGGAGAGAAATGATCATTTGAAGAAGATGCAATATTAGAATGCTGAGAAAAAAATTATCAACTAATGGTTTAGGAAGAACAACTGGAATAGATGAGTGCAAATTCTGAGATAGTAATTTAAAAGGAAATATATGTTCATGAAATGTTACATCTCGGGAAACAAAAAAAATATGATCATCAAGATCATATAATTTGTAACCTTTGATGGCAATTGGATATCCAAGAAATATACATCTACAAGCTCTAGGAGCAAACTTGGATCTGTTATGCGATAAGGTTGAAGCATAACACAATGATCCGAAGACCTTCAAATGATCATAAATAGGTGGCTTATTGAAAAGCAACTCATGAGGACTTTTGCCTTGTAAGGATGGAGAAGGAATTTTGTTTATTAAATAAACAGCAGTAAGAATTAAATCTGGCCAGATATGCAATGGTAAATGAGATTGAAACATGAGTGCTCGAGCCACATTTAGATGTTTCCTTTCCACAACTGAATTCTGTTGTGGAGTTGCTACACAAGATAGTTGATGAATTATACCTTTGCTAGCAAAAAATGAAGGTATGGCAAATTCACTGCCATTATCAGTTCTCACAGATTTGATTTTACTGTGAAATTGAGTGTCAACTAGAACTATAAAATGTTGTAAGAGAACCCGAGAATCATATTTGAATTTTAACAAATAAACCCAAGTACTACGAGTATAATCATCAACTATTGTTAGGAAGTACCATCCAAGGAAGAAGATTGAAATGGTCCCCATCTATCACAATGTATTAGTTCAAAAGGACAGCAGGATTTTGTCTGACTTTGTAAAGGAAAAGACAATCTTTTGTGTTTAGCAAGAGGACAGATATCACAAACCATTGAATTAGGAACAACAATTTGTGGAACAATAGAGGATAACAATTGCATTCGAGATTTAGATGGATGACCCAATCTCTTATGCCAAATGTCAAAAACTAAAAGTCTGGAATTAAAACCAAAAACAAAATTAGAAAACACATCTTTAGAAGAGTTCACAAGTGAATCTGGTCTCTGTAGTAGATAAAGTCCTTCACAATCATTACCCTTCCCAATCATGCTCCAATGGATGGGGTCCTGAAGAAAACAAAAGTCATGAAAGAATGTTATACAACATGAGGAAGATTGAGTAAGTTTGCTGACAGAAATAAGATTAAAGTGGAAGGAAGGAGCACACAAAACATTGTATAATGTGCATTGAGGAAACAAATGAATGGATCCAATATGTGTAACTAGCGCAGATGAACCATTTGGCAGTTTGACAAATGAATTATGAATAGGCTGATAGGAATCAAAAAAAGATATAGAATGAACCATATGGTCTGTGGCGCCAGTGTCAATGATCCATTCATCACTAGGAATCAAACCAGATTTAACAGTGTTAAAAGAAAAACCAGAATGGGAAGATGCATAATCAAACTTACTAGATAAATGTTCAAGTGGAGATGTTACCATATTAGCATTGTGTGGTGAGGAAGATTGAGTATGGAGTAATGCCAAAAGCTATTGACATTGCTCTGGAGTTAAAGGTAATGAAGGACTAGTTGATGATTCTACTACAACATTGTTAACAGACGCAGAATGATTAGCAGAAAAATTGGAAGAATTAGAAGAATTGGAAGACCTGCTTTTAGATCGATATCTTGGAGGATATCCATGCAACTTAAAACATTTCTCCACTGTATGTCCTGGTATGGAACAATGAGAGCAAATAGGTCTACGAGTATTAGAATTATTCTGATGAACTGGTTTAACAACAGCAACAGTAGCAGCAGAAGGTATGGCAGGTAACATCACAGGTCCAATCTCACATTGGCGTTCTTCTTGAATAATCAGAGAATACACTTTATTAATTGAAGACAGAGGTTCATTAAGAAGGATCTGACCTCGAATGTGTGAGAATGAATCATTTAGTCCCATTAAAAACCGCATGACATACTCTTGTTGCTGCATATCCATCAAAGATCTCAACGCACTACAAGAACAACCAGATAGTGGACGGTAATTGAGTAACTCATCCCAGAGACCTTTCATTTTTGTAAAATAGGCACTTACAGCAAGATCATCTTGAGTGAGAGATGCAATGGACTTCTGCAGTTGATAAATTTGAAGTCCATTCCCTTGCGAAAACCTCTCATTGAGATCGGACTACATCGCATGAGCAGAATCGACATAAATGACGCTGGCAGTTATCTCTCATGAAAGAGAATTCAAAATCCAGGAGAGAACCATGTTGTTGCAACAAGTCCAAAAATGAAACATAGAAGATGTTTCAGAAGGAGATGGAAGAGATCCATCAACGAAACAGGTTTGTTCTTTGCAGTTAACGTCATTAACATTGAGCGACGCCATGTGTTGAAATTTTCACCGGTGAGAGGCTGAGTGACGAGAACATTTCCCAGACTATCTCCATGATGAAAGTAATATGGATTCGAAGAATCCATTGGACGAACGGAACTCGAGATCTCATCTAGCTCTGATACCATGACAAAATGTTCTTTGGAATTTGTGTGAAAAATAGAGGAAACAGACACCTCTTTTTGTTATATCGAAAATAGAGTACATAAGTTACTGTTACTATTGGGAAAACAGAGTCCCATCGCAGAAGGTATTGTAAGTGTTTATATACAGAAACATAAAATGAGTAAGTCGGCTAACTTAAAACTATACAACTCAGCAACTCAACATGACACTTTACAACTCAGTATTACACTTTACAACGAAGCATGAATACAGCAACCGAAGACTCCTAATATATAGGAAGAAGATCTCATCCTTCCTCATGCTTCAAACAGTCTAAACTTGTTGTCGTTGAATGATCTGATAGCTCTGTCCCCACTGGGTGGTTTTCTATTAGCCATTTTCCTCTACTTCATCATATTGCACAGATTTTGAAGAACACAGAAGACAAAATTGCTGATAAAAGATGACATCTCGCAATGAAAAAACACTACAATATCTCATCTTTACCTCTACATCTTCCAAGCCATCTCCATATCAGGAACAAGAAAACACAAACGAGTATCTTTCCCAGAACTACCACTGTAATTATTACCTTCAACGGCTTCTTTTCACTTGGCATAATTTTAATTAATTGATAGTGAGTTGCACAACTTACTTATTAATCAATTTGACATTATAAAAACCAATCCAACAAGGAGACCGACTCCTTTGGAGATGGCTCAACTGAGTTTGGTGAAATGTATTCTTAATAGCTTAAAATCTATCTAATTCTAATATCTTTATGAAGTTATTCGAACATTACGAATAATCAAATCTTCAAACCAAGTAGAAGAGCCATTGTCCTTTATGCTTATATGAAACCACATTTGTTTAACTGCACCTGATTTAACTTTCACGAGATTAAAACAACTAAATCTAATTGCTAATTAAAAATAAGTTACAGAGGAAATATTTTTTGTCTTTTTTTTTCTAAAAATTTAGTTGAGCAAAGAAATTGACATGAAAAGAGTGGACCTGACCTAGCTCTAAAGTCGGAAGATGGAGATAGAGATCAACTCCATTGGATGGGAATCTTTGAAGATCTATCAATTCTCCTCTCCAAAACATGCAACCGATCCCAGCATCGAACGCATAAGCCGAACAGGAACGGTTCCTCAAGCACACTCCACCGCATTTCTTTCTTCTTCATCAAAACTCAACGAAGCAATGGAGTCTGGCGATTTCATGTTCTGAAACTTCAGAAACCCGTCTTCCTTCTTCCCTGCAGTGCTGCTGATTTGCAATTCAATGGATTTCTCCTCACACACCCACGCGACCAATTTCCCTTGTTCCGTTCCTCCCAGAATCTGGGTTCAAAACCCCTTATGCATGTACACAATGGTGATGACAACGGATTGCAGGCACCAAAAGGTTCACACTTGCCATAAATGTCGCATTCATTCCCCGGAGCTGTCCAAGAAGTAAACCATTTTGATAGGCCGAGAAGATCGGGATGATTTCCCCTGGTCCATTGATGGGTTAGGTACTTGGCTTTCCGCACCTTAAACGGCTAGTTTTTTCAGGTTGTATCTGACTAAGAACTCTCAAATTAAACGAGTCTGGGCGAGAGTAGTCATAGGATGGGTGACCTCCTGCGAAGTTGCTAGGCGTTTGACATGGTATCAGAGTTGGGCACCACGTTCCGCATTCGAATCCCGGCGGAAGCGATAGGGAACGGGAAAGGTGGGTGTCAGAGCTAGGTGGTTCCGGTCCACCTGGGTTAGGTTCTGTTCACCCCTGGTCCACCTAGGTTAGGTATTTGGCTTTCCGCATTTAACAGACCGGTATTTTGGGTGTACTGGCTAGCCGCTGTCATGGTATTAGAATTGGGCACGCCACGTCCCGCTTTCGAATCTCGTGAGAGGCGATAGTTTTTCGCACCTAACAGATCGGTATGTTGGGTTGTATTGGCTAGCCGTTGTCAAATTCAACATGAACCGAGTTTGGTTGAACTCAAAATCGCTAAAAACATCAAATATAAGGTCATGATCCTCCTTCAATGCAGATACTAAATCCGTCGAGGTAAACTGAACCCATCTGAGGTACCCCTAGAAATACTCGACCGTGCTATGGTCCATTGCGCCAATATGGCTTAGAGTTTCTCGAGAGATGAACTTGAGGCAGTTTCATGGGAGACAGCCCAACAGAAAATTTTCCCAATGAAGGATCGGATGTGTCTTTCTATGATTGCAGAAAACGTGATTGATTTGTAATTGACTTGATTCCAAGCTTCATCGTTGGCAGGAAGGCATGACATAGATGATTCTCTGTATCCAAGAGTCTGGCGCTTGAGATCCTTACGGCAGTTGAAGCAGCAGTCGACCAAAGGAGATTCTCTCTTCCGTCGGTGATGACAAGGCTTCCGTTTTCATTAATGGAGATGACCCCGTAAGAATCTGTAAGAGGGTTTTCTCTGGTAGCAACCCACCAAAAGAGAACCGGCTGCTCGGGTTCATAACCGTACCATATCCCAACGTACCTATTACTAGAACGACCGGGACTAAAGAACCCCAGCACAAACTTTCCTCCTCCCAAGGCGATGTACTCTGCCACCATTTTTTCAATTTGGTTGCCAAGTTTTAATTGTACGAAGTGACGTTGGCCCCTTCTTGTGCTGAGCTGATTAGAAGGGACGGAGACGAACAACAGATTCTTCTTTTCCAAATAATGAAACTTGCTCTGCTTGGAGCATCATAACACCCAATTTTCCATCTCAGTTAATTAATATTAGCCAAACCCAAACAGGTGTCAAAACACCGTGTCCTGCTCAAGTAAACTCCAGATACCAGACCAGCTCTGTGTTTGAGAAATTTCCTCTGAGATTAGTTCATTTGGAACGAAGAGAAATGATTAATATGATCCCTTTCTATCTAACGGCCTTCTAACATTGTTATAGTGACATTGTTTACAGATGCTCTCTCTTCAGTGGAAGTGGATCCCCTCGAAATTGTTACCGTGAACGCTGGCTGTTTTGGAGTTGGAGGAGTCGCAGTATCAGTACCCAGAAATAATGTTATAGCAGAAATCGTAGGCCTGTCCGCTGCATATTCCTGCACGCACAGGAGTCCGACATGGATGCATCTCAAGACTTCTGCTACAGAATATGTTGAACCCAGTTTCGGGTCGATCAGCGTCAGTGCTTGCCCGTCGTTCCAGAGCTTCCAGGCCTGAAAATGTCAATATATTAACCTTCATATAAACAAGGTGGAATTCTTTAGCATGAAAACGATGAGAAACGGCTAGTTACATGGCTCAGAAGGTTCAAAGAGGATTCCTGGTTAAAGAAACCGGTGTTCTTCTTGCCGCTCACGATCTCTAGAAGCAATACCCCGAAACTGAAGACATCAGATTTCTCTGAGAATCGGCCTTCCATGGCGTACTCCGGAGACATATAGCCACTGCACTGGTTGAAATCAATGGGAGCTGAAATAATGGATTTAACACGATATTGTATTGGAAGTAAACTAGTCAGTACTCACTAGGTTCCGACGACTCTCCTAGTCTCTGCTTGAATCTGATTTCCTCCAAATATTCTTGCCAAGCCGAAGTCTGAAATTTTGGGGTTTAATTCTCTGTCCAGCAATATGTTACTGGCTTTCAGATCTCGGTGAATAATTTTCAATCTAGAATCTCTGTGGAGATAAAGAAGCCCGCGGGCGATCCCTTCAATAATGTGGAACCGTTGAGCCCAATCTAGTTTTTGTTCATCCGAATCTGGAAATACAAATCCTCTGTATCAGACCGATGAAAAAAATAGAACTTCTCAAAGAGAAGGAAAGGAAAAACCAAGATCTTGAAGCATTTCGTTACCAAATATAAATGAGTCCAAACTTTTATTGGGCATGTATTCGTAAAGCAACATCTTTTCTTCTCCCTCGATACAGTAACCAAAAAGACGGACAAGATTCTTGTGCTGAACTCTGGAAATCACCAAAACCTCATTTCTGAACTCCTGCAAGCCTTGCCCAGAGCTTTTCGAAAGCCTCTTAACCGCTACCTCCTGTCCACCCGGCAAAATCCCCTGAAGATGACCAATTTAATTAGCACAAAGTTTATCGAACTTGATAGCATTAATTCTGCCATGGCAATGTAGTTGAAGAAACTGGTACCTTGTAAACAGGACCAAAACCACCTCCTCCGAGCTTATTTGCAAGGGAGAAGTTGTCCGTGGCAAAGACAACGACTTTAAAATCGAATATGGGAAGCTCTCGTCCTTCTTCATGATTCAAACTGTCTGAACTTGTTGCCGATGACTGATATGATAGCTCCGTGCCCACAGGTATTAGCCTTTTCACATCTTCATCGTATTGTCCTGGTTCTGAAGCTTAAAAATGAGAAAATTGCTGATAAAGGATGACATCTCGCAATAAAGAAACTACAATATCTCATCCTTACCTCTTCGTTTTCCAAGCCACCTCCACATTAGGAACAAGAAAACACAAATGATACTCGTTCCCAGAACGACCACTGTAATTATCACCTTCACCGGTTTCTTTTCACCTGGCACAAATTTAATTAGTTCACAGTGAATTGCACAACCAACTTATAAGCAAATTTGATGTTGTAAAAACCAATCTAACAAGGTTAGATCAATCCATCCAGCTGTTGAGCCAACAAATTGGGTTTTATTAACCAGGTTTTGAAATGATTCAGACTCTTACAAATTGACCGAAAAAAGGGAATGAATCCGAATGAACACTGATTGATTCTAACAAGTTAAAGGTATTCTTAAAAGCACAGAATCTATCTAATTCTAATCTTTATGAAACTATTCGAACACTAAAAGAATAATAAATCTTCAAACCAAGCAGAAGAGCCACACTCATTTATGCTCATATGAAACCACATTTGTACAATTGAACCTGTTCTAATTAAAAATAAGTTGCAAAGGCAAACATTCCTGCCATTTTTAGTTCATAAAAGAATAGTGGAGGAAAGAAAATGACATGAAAAAAGTGGAACTGACCTAACTCTGAAGCTGGAAGACGGAGATAGAGATTAACTCCCTCGACAGGGAATATTTGAAGATCTATCAATTCTCCGCTCCAAAACATGCAACCGATCCCGGCATCGAACGCATAAGCCGAACAGGAACAGTTCCTCAAGCACACACCCTCGCATCCCTCTTCATTATCGAAACTCAACGAAGCAATGGAGTCGGGCGGTTTCATGTTCTGCAACTTCAGAAACCCCTCTTCCTTCTTCCCCGCAGCGCTGCTTCCATTTGCGTCACAACTCAATGGATGTCTCCTCACACACCCACCCGACCAATTTCCCTTGTTCCATTCCTCCCAGAATCTGGGTTCGAAACCCTTTATGCATGTACACAATGGTGATGACAACGGATTGCAGACACCATTAGGTCCACAATTACCATAAAGGTCGCATTCACTGGCCGGAGCCGTCCAGTAAATTGACCATTTTTTACTCTCGTCAAGCCATTCCTGTTGCTCAAGAATTCCTGACGAATTCAACATGAATAGAGTTGTGTTGGACTCGGAATCGCTAAAAACATCATACACAAGGTCAACCGATCCTCCTTCAGTGGTGATACTGAATCCGTCGTGGTAAACTGAACCCATCCCAAGTACCCCGAGAAATACTCGACCGTTCCATGGTCCACTACGCCAATATGGCTCTGAGTTGCTCCATATTAAAACTTGATACGGCTTGAGGGTAGAAATCGCAAGAGAAAATTTTCCCACAGAAGGATCGGATGTGTCTTTCCATGATTGCAGAAAACGTGATTGATTTGTATTTGACTTGATTCCAAGCTTCATCTTTGGCACGAAGGCATGACATAGATAATCAAAGCTTTGCCATATCGTTTCTCCAGTATTCACATCGAGCAGCACAAGATTACCTGTATCCAAGAGTCTGGCGCTTGAGGTCCTTACGGCAGTTGAAGTAGCAGTCCACCAAAGGAGATTCTCTCTTCCATCGGTGATGACAAGGTTTCCGTTCTCATTAATGGAGATGACCCCGGAGGAATCCGTAAGAGGGTTTTCTCTGTTAGCAACCCAGACAACGAGAACGGGCTGCTCTGGTTCATAACCGTACCATATCCCAACGTACCGATTACTAGAACGACCGGGACTAAAGAAGCCCAGCACAAACTTTCCACCTCCTGAGGCGATGGTTTCGCCGTCTTTGAGCCCTCTGTTGAGAGTAATTGCGTCTCTGGCCTTGCAGGGTGAGAGGCAGAATACAGAGAAGAGGCAATAAGCAATAAGAGCTCTCATACAGACTCCTCCTCTGATGAGCGTAGCCATCGCAGATAGCGCATCTCACAGAAGCTTCTGTTGGCTTCTCCAGGTGAAGGGAGAGAAGATCGGAGTTTACAGGTCTCGGCGCGTCTGTGGATTTCTATTCTGGTCAGAATCGAACTCATTCGCATACCGCAGCCATGACTTTAGCTCCTTTCAATTCCCATGCCTCAGCTGAATAAGATCGATTATTTGAATCGACGATTACCTTTTCTTTCTTTGATTATTTTATTTTCTTTTCATGATTGACTTATTATTTTGTAATTAAAAATTAAAAAATATTAACTTCTGGTCTTAAAAAATCTTACTCATTTCATTTTGTTACCTTCACTTTAATATAATAACAAATAAAATTTTTGATTATTAATAATTTTTTTCAAAATAATATATTTAATACTTTATTTTACTTAATATCTTAATGTAATTATTTAACTTTAAGATATTATTTTCACCTAATTTGATTATATTAATCTCCATTTATAATAAAATAAATAAGTATAATCTAATTACAATTAAATTACTTTTATCCAAAGTTAAACAATAAAAATAAGTCCTAAAATAATTTATCAACTCATCTTACACTCCACTATATTAATTTTGCCTTTGTGATAGACTTATTATTATGAGAGTCATATAAGACTGTTCCACATATTTGTCAATTTATTATAATAACAAGAATTTATTGAATTATATTTATAAAAAAAATGTTTCAGAATAAAAAGTAGTTAAAAAAACCAATGAGCTCTACATTGAGTGAATTGTTATATGTCACACTCACGGACGAATATGAACGGAGGCTTAATATGATCACCTTCTTTCTAACGCCGTTCTAACATGGTCACAGTGACATTGTTGACAGATGCTGTGTCTTCAATGGAGGTGGATTTCCCCGAAGTTGCTACCGTGAATGCTGGTTGTTTTGGAGTTGGGGGAGTCGCAGTATCGGAACCCAGAAATAGTGTTACAGCAGACATCGTAGGCCTGTCCACTGCAAATTCTTGCACGCACAGGAGTCCGATATGGATGCATCTCAACACTTCTGCTTCGGAGTATGTTGATCCCAGTTTTGGGTCGATCAGCTTCAGTGCTTGCCCGTCGTTCCACAGCTTCCACGCCTGAAAATGTCAATATATTAACCTTGACATAAACAAGGTGGAATTTTTTAGCAAGAAAACGATGAGAAACGGCTAGTTACGTGGCTCATAAGGTTCAAAGAGGGGTCCTGGTTATAGAAACTGGTGTTCTTCTTGCCGCTCACGATCTCTAGAAGCAAGACCCCGTAACTGAAGACATCAGATTTCACTGAGAATCGGCCTTCCATGGCGTACTCCGGAGACATATAGCCACTGCATCGCATTGGTTGAAATGAGAAAGGAGGTAATGGGAGCTGAAATAATGGATTTAAAAGCGCAGCAACGAGGAAATCTTCTACGATAATGTATTGGAAGTAAACTAGTCAGTACTCACTAGGTTCCGACGACTCGCCTAGTCTCAGCTTGAATCTGATTTCCTCCAAATATTCTTGCCAAGCCGAAGTCTGAAATTTTGGGGTTTAATTCTTTGTCCAGCAAGATGTTACTGGCTTTCAGATCTCGGTGAATAATTTTCAATCTAAAATCTCTATGGAGATAAAGAAGCCCGCGGGCGATCCCTTCAACAATGTGGAAGCGTTGAGACCAATCTAGTTTTTGTAAACCCGAATCTGGCAATACAAATCCTCTGTATCAGGCCGATGAAAAAAATCCAAACTGCTCAAAGAACAGGAAAGGCAAAAACAAGATCTTGAAGCGTTTCGTTACCAAATATAAATGAGTCCAAACTTTTATTGGGCATGTATTCGTAAAGCAACATCTTTTCTTCTCCCTCGATACAGTAACCCAGAAGACGGACTAGATTCTTGTGCTGAACTCTGGAAATCACCAAAACCTCATTTCTGAACTCCTGCAAGCCTTGCCCAGAGCTTTTCGAAAGCCTCTTAACCGCTACCTCCTGTCCACCCAGCAAAATCCCCTGATGAAGACCAATTTAATTAGCAGAATTTTTATCGAACTTGTTACTCATTAATTCTGCCATGGCAATGTAGTTGAAGAAACTGGTACCTTGTAAACAGGACCAAAACCACCTCCTCCGAGCTTATTTGCAAGGGAGAAGTTGTCTGTTGCAAAGGCAAGCACTTTAAAATCGAATATGGGAAGCTCTCGTCCTTCCTCATGATTCAAACCGTCTGAACTTGTTGCCGTTGACTGATATGGTAGCTCCGTGCCCACACCATCGTATTGCCCTGATTCTGAAGCTTAAAGATGAGGAAACTGCTGATAAAGGATGACATCTCGCAATTAAAGAAACTACAATATCTCACCCTTACCTCTTCGTTTTCCAAGCCACCTCCACATTAGGAACAAGAAAACACAAATGATACTCGTTCCCAGAACTACCACTGTAATTATTACCTTCACCGGTTTCTTTTCACCTGGCACAATTTTTATTAATTCACAGTGAATTGCACAACCAACTCATAAGCACAAAATCCGAATGAACACTGATTCTAACAAGTTCAGTTAAAGGTATTCTTAAGAGCACAAAATCTATCTAATTCTAATCTTTATGAAACTATTCGAACACTAAGAATAATAAATCTTTAACCAAGCAGAAGAGCCACATTTGTGCCTGTTCTAATTAAAAATAAGTTGCAAAGGCAAAAATTCCTGCCATTTTTGTTTCAAAAAGAATAGCATAGGAAAGAAAATGACATGAAAAAAGTGGAACTGACCTAACTCTGAAGCTGGAAGACGGAGATAGAGATGAACTCCATCGATTGGGAATATTTGAAGATCTATCAATTCTCCGCTCCAAAACATGCAACCGATCCCGGCATCGAACGCATAAGCCGAACAGGAACAGTTACTCTTGCACACACCCTCGCATCCCTCTTCATCATCGAAACTCAACGAAGCAATGGAGTCGGGCGGTTTCATGTTCTGCAACTTCAGAAACGCGTCTTCCTTCTTCCCCACAGCGTTGCTTCCATTTGCTTCACAACTCAATGGACGTCTCCTCACACACCCACCCGACCAATTTCCCTTGTTCCATTCCTCCCTGAATTCCGGTTCGAAACCCCTTATGCATGTACACAATGGTGATGACAACGGATTGCAGACACCATTAGGTCCACACTTACCATACAAGTCGCATTCACTGGCCGGAGCCGACCAGTAAATTGACCATTTTTTACTCTCGTCACGCCATTCCAGTTGCTCAAGAATTCCTGTCGAGTTCAAAATGAATAGAGTTGTGTTGGACTCGGAGTCGTTAAAAACATCATATGTTAGGTCTCCTTCACTGGTGATAGTTGTAAAATTCTTTATTTCCGATATGAAAATATACATTCAGAATACGTTTACATATAAGGGAACGAATCCCGTTTAAAGTTACAGATCCGTTCTTGTCGGATCAAGACCAGTTAATCTCGGATCGTAAGACCCGTTAAGTTCGGATCTTCAACACTCCCCCTCAAGTTGGAATATATGTTAATGATACCCAACTTGCCGAGTAATGCCTCAAATTGGGACGAACTCAACGCCTTAGTAAATAAGTCTGCAGTTTGGTCGTTGGTTCGTATGTGGGCTGTCTTAATCATCCCTGCTTGAATCTTTTCACGAACTAAGTGACAATCGATTTCGATGTGCTTGGTTCGCTCATGGAAGACCGGATTTGAAGCGATGTGTAGAGCAGCTTGGTTGTCACAATACAACATGGCTGGTTGAGTATGTGTGATTTTCAAGTCTTTCAAAATATTTTTCAGCCAAGTAATTTCGCAACATATAGCAGCCATGGAACGATACTCTGCCTCGGCAGTTGATCGAGCCACCGTTGTTTGCTTCTTTGTTTTCCACGAAATGGGTGATTGTCCAAGAAATATACAATACCCTGTTACTGACCTTCTTGTGTCCCTGCAACGAGCCCAATCTGCATCGCAAAATGCATTTAACTGGAGTGTACCTGTAGAGGATAATAGAATACCCTGCCCTGGAGTTTGTTTCAGGTATCGAAGAACTCTATGTGCTGCCTCAAGGTGTGGTGTACGTGGTTTTTCCATAAATTGGCTTAGAACATGGACAGCATAGACCATATCTGGCCTAGTGATGGTCAAGTAGATCAATCTTCCCACAAGGCGCCTGTATGATGAAGGATCATTTACGAGTTCACCATCGGATTGTGTAAGAGCCAAATTTTGCTCCATTGGGAACCTCGTAGGTTTTGCTCCTAGAAATCCAGCATCTTCTAATATTTCCAATGCATATTTCCTTTGGGAGAGGGTAATCCCCTTTGAAGACCTTGCTACTTCTATACCCAAGAAGTATTTGAGCTGACCAAGATCCTTAAGTTTGAACTGCTTGGATAATAACTGTTTCACATCTTCAATATGTTGCAGATTGTTACCTGCCAAAATCACATCATCAACGTATACAAGTATTGTTGTAAAACTGCCTTTGTGGGATTGGACGAATAAAGAATAATCTGCCTTTGACTGATGAAACCCAGCAATCTTGAGGGCTGTGGAAAACTTCAAAAACCACTGTCTAGAAGCTTGTTTCAAGCCGTATAGGGACTTGTTAAGTTTGCACACTCGAGTCTCCCCCTTTCGTCCAAAACCAGGTGGTAGTGACATGTAGACATCTTCATCAAGATTACCGTGTAAGAACGCATTGTTAACATCGAGTTGGTGAAGATGCCATCCTTGAATAGCAGAAACACTGAGTAGGACACGGACAGTAACCAGCTTGGCAACTGGGGCGAACGTCTCTTGATAGTCAAGTCCTTCAATCTGGTTGTATCCTTTGGCGACTAGGCGAGCTTTGTAACGCTCAACGGTGCCATCAGATTTGAGCTTGACTTTGTATACCCATTTACATCCAATGGGTTTCTTGCCAGGTGGAAGAGATGTGAGTGTCCATGTCTGGTTAGCCTGGAGAGCTTGAATTTCATCATGCATTGCTTGACACCATTTAGGATCCTTCATGGCCTGTAAGAAACTAGTTGGTTCTTGTGTAATGGTTAATGAAGTGGTAAAAACTTTATGAGATGGGGATAACCGGGCATAAGAAAGAACGTGAGAGAGGTCATAAGGTGTACCTGAGGTGGTGACCACATTGGAGGCAGAAGATTGTTCAGGTCGTGACGGTAGGGTCGCTTCCACATGAAAATCCTGAAGGAAACTAGGTCGCTTAATGGGCCTGGTAGAGGGGCGACGAGAAAGAGAAGGTACTTGGGGGGAAAAAGTATGATCAACATGGGAAATGTCAAGATTTGGTGACGGAGGAGGTGTGTCAGATAAAGGTATGTCTGGTAGAGGGTCATCATAAATAGCAGACATTATAGGAAGAGGAAACATGAGACCCTTATTTGCAGCGGAAAAATGTTTAAGAGGGAATTCATTTTCAAAGAAGGTAACATCTCGGGAGATAAATACTTTATTGAGTTGGAGATCATAAACCCTATATCCCTTTTGTCCATAAGGGTACCCAAGAAAAATGCAACGGATGGCACATGCATCAAATTTGGATGGTTTGTGGGCGTGAGAAGAGGCAAAACATAAACATCCAAAAACTCGTAAATGAGAGTAAGTGGGGATAATGTGAAATAACTGTTCATAAGGTGTTTTACCTTGCAAGACTGGGGTAGGTGTCCGATTTATGAGATAAGCAGCTGTTAAAATGGCATCTCCCCAAAATCTTTTAGGAAGGTGTGCTTGAAAAAGTAAGGCTCTAGCCATGTTAAGAAGGTGTCGATGTTTGCGTTCAGCTATCCCATTTTGTTGTGGGGTGTGAACACAACTGGTTTGGTGGATAATGCCTTTGGACAAGTAGTAAGTGGCAAGAGTGAATTCAGGGCCATTATCACTACGCACAATTTTCACCTTGGAAGCAAATTGGGTTTCTACCATACTAATAAAATTAGTTAGGTGAGTTTGAGTTTCAGACTTGTGACGCATCAAATAAATCCATGTGCATCTAGTAAAGTCATCAACTATAGTAAGGAAATATCGAGCCCCATAAATCGATGCAACATGGTAACCCCCCCAGATATCAACATGCAATTTTTCAAAAGATGATGTACTAGAAATTGTGCTCAAAGGAAATGACAATCTAGTTTGTTTAGCCAAGGGGCAAACTAGACAATTGTTTGAACTACAAGAATTTTTATGAAAAAATGAAAATGAGACAGATACTTGATGTGATGGATGTCCGAGACGTTGATGCCAAATACCAGATGGAGAATGTATGGAATAACATGATGATGGTTTTGGACGATCAAGGTAGTAGAGACCCTGCCGTTCAGTTCCCATCCCAATCATCTTCCCCGAGCGTAAGTCCTGTATAGCACAAAAATGGGTAAAGAACACGGTGATGCAAAGAGAATGATGAAGAAGTTTGCTGATAGAAATGAGGTTTAATTGGAAAATTGGGACACATAAAACATTGTGAAGAACCAAACTAGAAGAAAAAACGATTTGACCAACATGTGTGACATTAGCATGAGAACCATCTGGTAATTCCACTTTTTTGTTCGTAACAGCTCGCCAAGACGTAAGCAATGTATGACAGCAAACAATATGGTCAGTGGCACCACTATCTAGGATCCATGTGGCTTGCTTATTGGGAGAGGAAAAGTAAAGTGCTTTACCTGAAAGTTCGTCGTGAGTAGAGGAATTACCCACATGATTTGCCAATGATGGCTTGTTATGACTGAGCATTTGTAATATTTGTTGGCATTGTTCCTGAGTAAAAGGAAAGGAGTTGGATATGTTCTTCTTCTCTGTGGGCTTAGTGGATTCTGCAAACTTGAATCTTCGACAGAAATCAACGGTGTGACCCTTCAAATTGCAATAAGTGCATTTCAAATGTGCCCGACAATTTCCAGCATGGTGACCGTCTTTGTGACATTTTGTACAGGTGGAGGAGCCACCTTTCTTGAATGAATTTCTGACAGCGAAAGCTGCTGCCTCAGGTTGAATGATGCTCCGTTTATCAGATACATCTTTTTGTCGTTCATGTCTGAGTACTAGAGAATAAACCTTGCTAATCTTAGGCAAAGGGTCCATTGTCAATATTTGTCCACGTACGGTAGTAAAAGATTCACTTAATCCCATGAGAAACTTGATGATTTTCTGTGTTTCTCGATAGGATAGTTCCTCTTTCATAGAGCCACAACGACAGTGTGAGATAGGACAAATAGAATCTCTTTCATCCCACAATCCTTTGAGTTTTGTAAAATATGAGCTAACAGACATATTATTCTGTATGCAATCATGTATTTCATTCTCAATGTGAAATAATTGGACGCTGTTTACCTGAGAAAAGCGATCGCACAACTCATTCCAAACTGTTTGTGCTCCATCACAATAAAATACGCTTGCTGCAATATCTCTAGAGATTGAACTCAATAACCAAGTTTTGACAAGGTTATCACAACGAATCCACTGTTGTAATTCATTGTCGGTATTGTTGTCTGGTCGTTGAAGAGATCCATCAACAAACCCAAATTTGTTTTTGACTGTGAGGGCCATAGTCATGGAACGACGCCATGTGCTGTAATTATCCTCAGTGAGAAGTTGTGAGACGAGAACCAACCCAGGCTGATCTGAATGGTGAAGATACAGTGGGTGATTCAGATTAGTAAAGTTGGATGTCATACTAGTGATATCCTTTGTTAGAAGTTGGTGTGCGCAGACTGGGACTCTGGCTTCGGCTCAGGACTTCGAACTAGACTCCTTAGGTCCAAGTTAACTCGGTAGAAAACTGGTACGGCTCAGTATGTCGGCTCGGCTCGGCTCGGCTCAATATATCGGCTTAGATAATATTAGTTCGGCTCGATATATCGGCTCGGCTCAGTATATCGGCTTAGATAATATTGGCTCGGCTCAGTATAGTGGCTCGGTTTGGCTCGGCTCGGCTCAAACTTTGGCTCAGACCATAAAGCGTTGATTTAATTCAACGCGTAAATATTTCTTTCTCGTCTCTGTCTCTGCCGACAGAGAGCGACGAAAATTAAACTCGCCGGAATGGAAGGCGGGATGGCGCAAAACGTCGGAGCACGGTTTGCGAGCGTCGTCTGCGGCAGAGGAAGGCCGGAAGGCGGTGGCGGGGACGGCGCAGTGGCCGGATCTGGGAGACCTTTGGTGGACAATAAAAGAACTCCTGTTGCGTCTTTTAACGATCGGCGCAGGTTTATCTCCGTCCGTCGAACGAGGATTCGGACCTCGACGGAAACGTCGCCGGAATCGGAAGCGGCAACGAGACAGACGGGAAGAAAAAAATAGAAAGAGCGATCTCAAGATCGTCGCTCTGATACCATGTAAAATTCTTTATTTCCGATATGAAAATATACATTCAGAATACGTTTACATATAAGGGAACGAATCCCGTTTAAAGTTACAGATCCGTTCTTGTCGGATCAAGACCAGTTAATCTCGGATCGTAAGACCCGTTAAGTTCGGATCTTCAACAATAGCGAACCCGTTGAGGTAATTTGAACTCATCCCAGGTACCCCAAGATATAGTCGACTGTTCCATGGTCCACTGCGCCAATATGGCTCTGAGTTGCTCCATATTAAAACTTGATACGGCTTGAGGGTAGAAATCGCAACAGAAAATTTTCCCACAGAAGGATCGGATGTGTCTTTCCATGATTGCAGAAAACGTGATTGATTTGTATTTGATTTGATTCCAAGCTTCATCTTTGGCAGGAAGGCATGACATAGATGATCAAAGCTTTGCCATATCGTTTCTCCACTATTCACATCGAGCAGCACAAGATTACCCGTATCCAAGAGTCTGGCGCTGGAGTTCCTTACGGCAGTTGAAGCAGCAGTTGACCAAAGGGGATTCTTGTTTCCATCGGTGACGACAAGGCTTCCGTTCCCATTAATGGAGATGGACCCCGAAGAATCAGTAAGTGGGGTTTCTCTGTTGGCAACCCAGACAACGGGAACAGGCTCCTCTGAGTCACTTGTATACCATATCCCAACATAGCGTTTACTGGAACGACCGGGCCTAAAGAAGCCCAGCACAAACTTTCCACCTCCTGAGGCGATGGTTTCGCCGTCTTTGAGCCCTCTGTTGGGAGTAATTGCGTCTCTGGCCTTGCAGGGTGAGAACCAGAATACACAGAAGAGGAAATAAGCAATAAGAGCTAACATACAGACTCCTCCTCTGATGAGCGTTGCCATCGCAGATTGCACATGTCACTGAAACTTCTGTTGGCTTGTCCAGGAGAAGGTAGAGAGGATATAATTTTACTGGCCTGGGCGCGTCTGTGGATTTCTGTTCTGGTCAGAGTCGAACTCTTGTCGCATACTGCAGCCATGACTTGAGCTCCTTTCCATTCCGATGTCACTCAGATGAATAAGATCGATTATTTGAATCGACGATCACCTTTTCTTTCTTTGACAAAAACTTTTTTATCAGAGCGGACGACCAAGTCTGGCTTACTTCTGAAATTGAAATACATCGGCTTTGACCTGAAAAAACAATCAATTAAGAGGAAGAAAGGAAATGCCAATTTGTGTACTTTTCCCTTCTTCCCCTTCTCAGATTCTCTACCCACTGCAGACCTATCCATTCAATTTCTTAATATTAGAACTGAAATAGTAGTTTTTGTGTGAGAAAGAACATTTTATCCTTATATTTTTTCATGGGAATTTTATCGTTACAAAGAGACCATGAGATGTTGTATAATTGATGAATGGTTTTGATTCTTAGAAGATTTGGAAAAGTTGTAGAAGGAAAAAGACTATGTTTTCTTATTGATTTTGGGTTTAAGAACTCCCGAGAGTTTTGTGGTGCCAATGCTTTTATGGCGAAAACGACTTCTCATTAGACAAATAGATTCATAACTTTGATTTTATTGGAATGTGTATTTGATAATAATAAAAAAATTTAACCAAACGAATCAAAATATTATGTGATAGAAATATTTATACATGGATGGTGTTGAAACAAAATTTAACCAGACAGATCAGAATTATGATGGAGATGTCGATTGCTTGAAGGATAAAATCTCAATTTTTGGCACACACCGCAAGTGAACTAAGTGGAAGAACCAAATTAATCCTTGACCCAAATTTGTATAACAAAATATTGTAGGTTGTACTCAACAATTGCGATGGGATCAAACAATACATCTTGTAAGTACTTGTCGATTTCATCTTGTAGGTTTAGTTATCAAATATAATTTTAATCTTTTAGTATTTGTGTTGTACAATGAACACAAATAAGTTCTACAAAAGGAGGGTATAACCAACATGGACCAGTGACACGTAGAAGAGTTTGTCATTTGGGCTCATGATTCTATCAATCAAGTGTATATGGGCTCACAATTGGAGTTTATTGCATGTTAATAGTCATTATGTCATTTAATCTATAGCAGGTTAATACTCTTGCAGTTTATAGCCAACTTGAAATGAATAATGATATCTATTGTATTGGAATGGCTTATGTATCAAGTAACAACCCAAATTATATTGTTAATGACATGGACGTCCACACTTAACAACTTGAAGCAAATCCTAAGACTCAATATAGAGTGAAGGATATTATGAAGACAATTACCTTGACTGTTATAGGGTCATAACTAATATAATCGAACTATGATACTTGGGCAATAACTTTTTTTAGGTGTTTAGGAGCAATTGGTTTGATATAAGCAAAAAAGACAAGATATTAAAATAAATGATTGGTTTACCACCGATAATATCTCGTATACATGGTGCAAAGATGACTCTTTTGCATTGGCATTTCAAACGAAACAAGTTTATTTTATGGAAAACCCTAAAAATGGTGGGTTGTGAGTGCAGTTCAGAATGTGGATAGGGGAAATGTCTTTGATATGTTAAAGCAATAATTTATCCACATCTGTTGAAATGACTGCCTACCAAGAAAAGTTAACTACTAATCTCCATGTTGTCCAAGTCCACGATGATATAGCTCATTGACAAAGTCAAATATTCTTCCAAATCGTATAAGTGTACAAGTGGTAGAGGATGAAAACAATGAAGAGGGTTTAAACAAAGAAGATGGGGTTGCGGTAGAAGAGAAGTACGATGAAGAACAAGAGGAACTAGAAGAAGAAAAAGAAGATTTTGAAGAAGAGGGAGAAGAAAACAATGAAGAGATATAATGTTGCTAGACTATAATGAATTTGAATAATTTTCCATGAAAAACTAAATTAGTTTCTGTAAAATCATTCATTTCAAACATTGTAGGTATTATTATTTTTTTAGAAATAAGATTATTGATATTGATTTTATAAATATACTATGCAGCTTCATTTGATATCATGCCTCCTCGTCCACCTAGGCTACTGCTAGTCTCACACTTTGCATCATTCGTAGACATGGATTTGGTGGAGTCACTATAAAAGATGTATAGTAGTGCGCTACTTAGGGGACGATAGTGTACTAGAGACACAAGGTATGAAAGTCAATTAAATATTTATTCATTGTCTATGTTGAATTATATTTTATATGTAGTAATTTATCTACTTTGTCTATATAGATTTATCCACAATCTCTCCTTCCACATCATCTCCTTCAACATTTTCACCATCCACATCCTCACTGATGAGGCAAGCATGTCGCTTGACCAAGGGCTCTAGAGTGGATGATGTAATAAGAGAGCTCCATAGGAGGATCTATAGGGAGTTTAGAGATTTACATAGGAGGGCATCGGGACTCTATAGTCCATTTTTCACTCATTTGGTGGGCCATATCTTTAGGACTCACATGGAGATGAAAGTGGAGTTCAAGGCTTACATTGATATCAATTAGCTTCTAAATATCTCTATATTGAGGTAAATATTACAAATTGCTCAATTAGATTTTTCCTTTTATTTTCACTAGCTTACAATGTTAGGTTTGATAATGTTTTGTGTTATTCCTATTTCCAAAGTGAAGTTTGATATTGATATGCAAAGTGATGCGGTGGTTGTGCTATCATGTATTCTATAATCAATAGCATCGAACTACCGTGCATGCTTGGTATAGAGAGCATGGACCCACGACATTGTCCACTCCTTATAGAGGCATTTCCTTTGAGGATTGGTAGTGGTTGTGTAAATGTATTTTAGGGGGAGAGGGAGAGGTTCCAAGTGATTAGATTTTCAAGGGGTTGTGTGTCGAAGTCTCAATTATTTTTTATTTTACTCATGTGTAGAGACATTCCCATATAATTATCGAAAGCGTTAGCAAACAAACGGTTCAACATACGATAGGATCAAAAACTTTAATGCATATTAGAGAGGTGATGGTATATATTTAACTTAGAGTATAATTTCTTTGACTTATACTACAAACGTATACATTTACATGCATATTTCCTTTTAAATGTGTATGGTACAAATTTCTCTGATATTGAGCAATTTCGGATTACTCATCAGTCTAAGTACTGGTGGACTGAGGGATCTAAACAACAATATGTAAATACAATTATAACTTTAATTTTCTAATAAAGAATACATTTTATTTTAAGAAAAAATAATTAGAATTGTCTTATGTTATTTTTCACAAGAGGAGATGCAACGGTTGATACGAGAGGCATAGGTGGCTAGTCAGCAAGTTGACGAGTGGTACATCATGCATAGTGTTCATGGATCTAGGTCCGGGTACATTAAGGGGTTTGGTTTAGCTCAATCACCTATACTCAGGATGGTTTGACGATTTCATCTCAGTCGACTGCAGACATGGTAGAGGGGTTGAGGTATACTAAAGAGGTTTTGACCCAAATTCAAGAGCAACTGAAAAATGTACAGTGTTGGGTTGAGAAGTTTGAGTGTTGTGCTGAAGAGCAGTTGAATAATCCACAAAATGACCACAAAAGTAAGATAAAGGCCATAAAGGATAAGGTATTAGTTCTTTCAGTAGATGCAGACTCAAAGTCATCCTCCTCCATATCTTCCCACAAAATGTGTATAGTTTTTTTAAAAACTTTTTTGTCTAGCTTATAATTTTTTATATAATTTTAATTTTTTGGGTATAATTTATAAATTATTTTGGATTTTATTGTATATATTTTCTTGTTATATACATTTGATTAGATATTTTTATTACATTAATATTAAACAAGAAAATATCAATTTCAAAAATAAAAAAATTAAATTTAAGGGGTTTAAGAGGAAAAAGGGGCTTAGGTTTTTAAAAAAGATGCTGATGTGGCGGCACGTCGGATAGATTGTACTAATACGGAGTGTTGACAATTCCATAATGGACGCCCAAAGTTGAAATCTGGTATTTTGATAAATAAGTTTAAAATTGTGTTAATTAGGTAAATAAAATTTTCTAATCTGGTATTTTGATACATGTCCCTACCTTTTTCTATGAATTAGTGAATACAAATTACTGTTACATTGAAAGAACAAATGACTGTGTAGTTGAAACTATGTCTTCTTTCAAATAATGATTTCTAATAGCACTCTTTTTTGAATAATTGCATATAATTATAAAAGTTACCTGTCAAATCTTTTTCCTTTTCTCAGATGATTATTTCAAATTGTTTCCTGTGCATTTACCTAATAAAATTTCTCAAATTTCAATCCATATTCGAGCATTTACATTTTACAGCTGCATTAACCGGAAGGAGGAATGGGAGAGACAATACGGGTGGCAACTGTCACAGCCAAACCACACTGGTTGAAGATCCCATGTGCTGGGGAACTGATTCCAGCACAAGCATGATGCAAGTCATCGCCCAAGTTTTCGAGAAGATGAAAGTTCCTATCACCATAATCAACAAACCCACGTCTCCATTTACAAGAAGTTTGCTCCGCCTCTCACTCTCCAGCAGCTGTCAGATCCTGCAAGTGTCGCTGATTGCATCCATTGGCGCCTTCCTGGCCTTCCACACGCCTGGAACGAACTCCTCTACACCAAGCTTTTCTTCCTCTAAAGCCTGTATCTTCTGTGAGGAAAGCTGTCCTGAGTTCTTTTACGTGTTGGCTTCGACTGAGAATCGAGTCCATATTTTTCTTCTTCCTCATTGAAAACGGAAAGAAGAACCGTGCGTAAGTCAATTTTTCTTATTTTAAGCAATAGTGATAGACCTACACAAGCTTATGGGAGAAGAAAAATGAGTTGCTGCGCGCGTCTGTTGGCGGAGGAAACCACCTGGAAGTTTCCCATGACGATGTGAAACGAAGGAGCGCAAAGGTGAACAGAAGTGAAGAACGACGTGCTTCCGGAAAAGGTTATCCACAACTCTCGTACGATATGTCTTAATCTAATTTTGGGATTTCTCCCACGACATGTTTGATACCTTTTGAGAATGGGATCCATCAACTAACATTTCTTTTCAATTTGCTATAAATTAACCCTGGGTTACACTTAGGATTCAGTAGATTCTTCTTTCTATTCATCTCCACTCGTTGATTAATCCGAATTTGAGATGATTCAGAGCATTTGTTTTTCTGGTTGCGAGATGGTTCAGGGCTGCTTCCAGGCAATTTTACTCAAAGAATCACAGCGAGGTTCTGAGAAGGGGAAGAACTGTTTGAAGGGAGGGTCCAGCTCCGGTAAACGAGGGCAACTTTGTACTTTCTGGAAGCAAAAGGATCTCCCCTGCAACTTCGACGAAAGAGAGCGAGGTTGGACGCAAAGCCAGGAAATAACGACCGCAAGTTCACCGGAAGCTCGTAAACACGTTAGGAAAGATCTCTCTATCTGCATCTGGGTTGGCAACCCTTTTTCGTTCTCTCTTCTTCGTCTCTCTATATATACCGCACGACCCTTTGCCCCATCTTGAACTCTTTTTCTTTCTCTGTCAAAACCTTCGTGACGACGCAAGAACTTCCCATGGATCAATACCCAACGCTAGCGTTCAAGGATTTCCTGCCATCCATGGCGCAAAAACTCGGCGAGGAAGGGTTCATGCTCGAGCTCCAAAACGGGTTCCATCTGCTGACAGACAGGCAAACAGGTTTAATCACGTTCGAGAGCTTGAAGGCGAATTCTTCTCTACTGGGTCTGCATGGAATTGGAGATGACGAGGTCTTGAGCATGCTGAGAGAAGGCGACTTGGATGGTGATGGCGCGTTGAACCAGATGGAGTTTTATATTCTGATGTTTAGGTTAAGTCCAGGATTGATGGAGGGGTCAAGAAGATGGTTAGAGGAAAGCCTGTCAAAGGAAACTTAGCTCGGAGACCAATTTTTATGCATAACCCTTCATGAATCTGCGTACTATGACTTGTATCCTGCCATGTTTGATTAAAAACAGACAAAATTATTCGGCTTTTTCTTGTCTTTCATTGATGTGATGATGTCTGAGCAGTACTGTAGTCCATGGCTTGATGAGCTCAAAATTTTTCTCCCTTAGTAAAACTATAAGAATTCATGACAAATACTTGTATTTGATTAATATGGGTAGGCTTGAACCTCCCAGCCATGTCTTGGCATGTGAAGAAACCTGATTCATCCATTCACATATGACTCACATGAATGAATAATAATAATTCAGAGAAAGAGAAAAGAAAAGAAATAGGTTTCTTTTTTCTTGTTAGGATGCCCATAGAAAATATGAGAGAAAATGTAAGTGAAATATAGTTCTTCTTATTTCGATACACAGGCCCTTAATATAGTATTTGAAAGAGTATTCAGATGATTAATTGGACCAAATTTAGAAACTCGATTAGGGCAATATCAATTAACTCTATTTAAAGCTATAGGTAGCATTGAGTTGGGTTCAAACTAGTTTAAGTTGATCAAGCCGTCTCATGCCACAACTCAAGAAACTAGGGATGGGCATTTAGGGTATTGGATATATACGATATCGACTCGATTTTTAATGAGAAAGTTCTTGCTTCATTTTCACCCATTTCCCGATAAGTACTATTGCTATTTGTCATCGGTTGAAGGTGAATGAGACCATATTGTATAGATTAGTATCCCAAAATACGAGAATACAATGAGCCTAAAATAGCAACAATTGAGGAAATAATAAACTTCTTATAAAACTTTTGAAATTTATATTTAAAATTTTCGTACTATGTATGTTTAAAATAATCAATTCAAAATCGAAATAGCTTATACTTAAATTATTTTTTTATCGCTCTTGCGTTGTATGCTATGTCACACAAAGTCTTTTGTAATGTTTGAAAATATAAATTAGACTTGAGACATTTTATGATATTTTCATTGTATTGAGGCAGCTCACAACAAGTTAGGTATTATCCTTTTCTCAACAAAAAATATATTATTAATTTTCTAAGTAAGATTGATTTTTATCAGGAGCCAAGCTGATTGATACTCCACTAGAGGCCAATTTGGATCATTTTAATGAATTTGCAGCTCTTGAAGGACAAAACTCAGTTCCAATAATTTAGCTAGTATTTTAATATATGCTTCAATGACATGACTTTATGTTTTGTATGTTGGTGGGAATATTGCAAGTTTATGGAGAGTCCTACTAAAATTCATCTTGGACCAATGCATAGGATAAGAGCTTATGAAAGTTCATCTTGGTGCAGTGCATAGGATAAGAGTCCTATGAAAATCAAATGCCTGTGGACAATCATAAGCAGCAGTTCTTACAGGTCTTACCAACTCTTTGAGCACTATCTCAGGTTGCTCCTACATTTCAAGTTCTTCACCGAATAGTAGATGGTTGATACTTGTTTTATGTTGTTTTTGAAATTCTAGAATATATATGAAGGTGTTTTTAACTATTATCTTTTCTTTTGTTTTCTTTTCTAATGTTCCAAACAGAAACTTGCAGTCAGGGCGAAATTACCTTCCTGTTGTTCTGTGTTCACTGCCTCACCCTAATCTGTCCATCCTTCCGGCTTCTCTCCCCTTCCGCTTCCTCTCTCCCGACCTCGTTTTCACCGGCGTTGCCCTCTTCCGCCCAATTGTGCTCTCTCCTGCTTTCGAAGTCTTTTCTTCTGCGTCTCGTGCCCGTAGGACTGGCATCGTTCTTGGTCTCATATGGTTTTCCGTCTATTTTCTTAATCTTCTTTTTTTTTTTTTCTCCTTGCAGTAACTCTGCTAGAATTGAGTGTGTGGAAAACGTGTGTGTGCTTCCCTATTAGATATAAGGCTTGTTGCTGAGTATTCACTTCGCACGGGTAAGCATTTTATCTGAATAACTTTTTTTATATTATGAGAAAATATATGGGATTTGGTTTGGAAGCTTTTGGTTGTGTTGCCTTGGAAGAGTTGACTTGCTTCTGCTACGTCCGGAGAAGTGATGATGCTTTTCTGGAAAGGAATTGACTGGAGATAACAGTAATGAAAATTTTCTGGTTTATGATGAATGATATTGATGCATCATGAGTTGATGAATGGAATCGTTTCTTAGCTTTATTAATATAAGAAATTCTGAGTACTTGAAAAGGCTGGGTTGGCTTCAAGGCAAAGCTGATTTCTTAGATTTAGATTTAGTTGCTGTTTACTAGATGGGAAATTCTATGCACTCGTCCAAGGAAGTTTAAAGAGCAATAACTAGTTCAGGTTATGAATAGTTTATGATTCATGATTTTGTCATATAATGTATACAGTATACGCTGGAACTTTTGGAAAATAGCTAATCTCTTCTATTATTCTGTTGCGGTGATATGATGATATGAAGCCACATTTGGCAACATATATAGCTGACTGTTTGTAGAGTTTGCTTTTAGCTGCATTTTTCATTCTTTGTCCTCTTAATAGAAATTGTACTGTCATGCGTTATCAGCAAGTTTTTTGCCTGTTTTTAAAACACTTCTTCTGTTTTCCGATGAAACAGGCAAAGATGTCATTGGCCAAAGATGCTGATCCCTCTCTTGGGTTCCTCACTCGCAAAGACATTGATGTGAAGCTTCCTCGGCCCACACGTGTTAAAAATAAGACACCAGCTCCCATTCAAATTACAGCTGAGCAGATTCTTCGTGAAGCTCGTGAACGACAGGAAGCAGAGATCCGGCCTCCAAAGCAAAAAATAACAGATGCTACTGAACTTGCGGATTACCGCCTTCGAAAGCGTAAGGAGTTTGAAGATCTTATCCGCAGAGTACGTTGGAATATGAGTGTCTGGTTAAAATATGCACAATGGGAAGAGTCGCAAAAAGATTTTGATCGGGCCCGGTCTGTGTGGGAGCGGGCTTTGGAGGTGGACTATAGAAATCCCACCATCTGGCTCAGGTATGCAGCAGTGGAAATGAAGAACAAATTTGTTAACCGTGCAAGGAATGTTTGGGATCGGGCGGTTACCCTGTTGCCTCGTGTAGACCAGCTCTGGTACAAGTATATCCACATGGAGGAGATGCTTGGGAATGTTGCAGGGGCTAGACAAATCTTTGAGCGATGGATGAACTGGATGCCTGATCAGCAGGGTTGGTTGTCCTATATTAAATTTGAATTGCGCTACAATGAGATAGAAAGGGCACGTTCAATATATGAACGTTTTTTACAATGCCATCCAAAGGTAGATGCGTGGATTAAGTATGCCAAATTTGAAATGAAAAATGGGGAGGTTGCTCGGGCAAGGAGCTGTTATGAACGTGCAGTGGGAAAACTGGCAGATGATGAAGAGGCTGAGCAGCTTTTTGTGGCCTTTGCTGAGTTTGAAGAACGGTGCAAAGAGACAGAACGGGCAAGATGTATTTACAAGTATGCCCTTGACCATATACCTAAAGGACGTGCAGAAGACCTTTATAAGAAATTTGTTGCATTTGAGAAACAATATGGGGATAAGGAGGGCATCGAAGATGCAATTGTTGGAAAGAGAAGATTTCAGTATGAGGAAGAGGTTCGGAAGAACCCTCTTAATTATGATTCATGGTTTGACTATATTCGGCTGGAAGAAAGTGTTGGGGATAAAAAAAGAACAAGGGAAGTTTATGAGAGGGCTATTGCCAATGTCCCACCAGCAGAGGAGAAACGCTACTGGCAGCGCTATATTTACCTGTGGTGAGTAAGGTTATCTGTCTTTCCCTCACTTTTTGTTTTTACCGTTGTTATTATTATTATTATTATTTTAAGAATGGCAAATAACTTCACTACTAGAGAAAAAAATGCATTACATTCTCATAGCCTATTTCTTAAGGATAAAAATAATACAGGGCCAAGCCCTAAGCTTAAAGTTGGGGAGTGTTTGCGGTCATTATTTGGGGGAGAGAGACACTCTTTTACCAATTGGTTAGCATAGGAGTTAGCTGATCTTAATGTGTGCTGCCATATAACCTCCCCACCAGACCAAAGAGAAGAGATTTCACCATATTTTTTTCTCAACTTCCTCAGAGGAAGCTTTCTATTTGCAAACCAAGAGATCGCCACTGCTGAATTCCCTTTCCTATTGTTAGTAGGTTGAAAATCTTTGAGTGTAGAGGTAAATACCTTCCCGGAGAGCTAAAATTTCTGCTGGGCATGAATAGGTAAGAAGAAAGAACCATGTCTAGCCCCTGATTGTACCCACCACACCAAAGGGACTGGGTTTCCAAAAGCTGCTTTCGTCAAAATTTAATTTGAGATATCACTTTCATAAATAAAAAAATAATTAATTTGAGATGTACTGTAAGGGGATGTTGCCAAGGCACGGCTTCTTGAGGTCTGTCTTCTACGAAGGACTGGATTGACTTCCAATGATGGAGCTTGGAACTGGAGTCATGAAATCTTGAACACTCATCCATTGCAATATGTCATGAATCAACCCTTCAATTTCAATTCCCATAGATCTTGATTTTGCTCCAAAAGTTCTTATATTTTGTCAGAGAACAAACTTCCCATGGTACTGCTACCAAATCCAGCCCCTGAAGTTGATTTCTTGCTTTGGGAAGTGAACCGCGCTAGAATTGGATGGTGAAGCTTCAGATTGCTTTGGTATACATGCTTCAATGCCAAACTTCGAAAGTATGGCTCCCCATACAATTGAAGTGAATGGGCATTGCAGCAAGATCTGAGAAGCTGTTTCTACTGTGAGTCCACAGCTTACATAGGTTATTTACTACTTGATAGCTTCTTTTGTCTATTAACCACGCTTTGGACCCTCCTGTAATATGTATTCCAGAAAAAAGTATTACTTTTGAGGAGCTTTGATCTTTCATAACACACTGATTTCTGATGGAGTATCTTGCTGCCAGGCTTTAATTATCTGTAAAAGCTTGCCACCGAGAAGGATACTTAATTACATGGGCCCCAGATTGGGCAGTCCTCAAGCTGATCTAGGATGAAAGTCTTGTTTAGCAAGGACAGGAAACTTATCAACTCTGCTGATTCAGCATCATTAAGGGATCTTCTACAGTCGAAGTTCCAGTTTCTAGAGATTCTAGATTGTGAGACAGATGTTTCTATCTCTTGTCAAATTGTGCAACCAAGGAAAAGCAGCTTGTAGCTCAGTGTCTCCAACCCAAAAATCTTTAAAAAATTTACATTACTCCCTCTTTAGACATGGAATCTTAGCTGGCTGGATAGCAGCTCTTTCTGGTTGCAAATGCTCTCCATAGGCTTGATGATCTATTGCTAGGAATGTCCTTAGGAATCGAGTCCTCTGAGTTCAGATTATGCTTCTCCACCATATTTGTATACTTCTCCATTATTTTATTATTCTTGATATTTAATTTTATGTTGCAAATACATTATAGTGAGTTTTTGTGTGAGCAAGGTGTATTATAATGATTCTGTTTGTGCTTTTGTAGGATAAATTATGCACTGTATGAAGAATTGGAAGCAGAAGACATGGAACGTGCAAGAGAAGTTTACAGGTTTATTTCATACCTTCTTGGTTGCTTGCATGGGTGAATACAATACAGCTCACTTTTAGTGATATGAATTTTCTAAAAGAATTTATTGAAGCTGTAGAATAGTTATTCTTATTCCTGCATTCAGTTAGCCTTTTCGATTTATGACCATATTACTTTAAATTAGAGTATTACTTCTGATTTATTCTCAACTTCATTCTCTTCAGGGAATGCCTAAAGTTGATCCCACACAAAAAATTCTCTTTTGCAAAAATCTGGCTTTTAGCTGCCCAATTTGAGATACGCCAGATGAATCTCATTGCTGCTCGACAAATCCTAGGAAATGCCATAGGGAGGGCTCCAAAAGATAAGGTGGGATTTTTGTATCTCTTTTCTTGCACTTGGAACTTCTAAAGATAGTAAATCCTGTTGAACTGACAAAAAATTTCTATACATGAAACAGATTTTTAAAAAATACATTGAAATCGAGCTGCAGCTTGCAAACATAGATCGATGCAGAATTCTCTATGAAAAATATCTAGAGTGGGCACCTGCAAACTGCTATGCATGGACCAAGTTTGCTGAGTTGGAGAGATCACTAGGAGAGACTGAAAGGGCACGGGCTATTTTTGAGCTTGCTATTGCTCAACCGACCCTTGATATGCCCGAACTGCTGTGGAAGGTATGGTTTTGGAAGATTTATATTACTGGCAATTTTTGTGTTTCCACTTGTGCCACTTACACTTTAAGTTTAGGAGTAAAATTTCTCAAAAACCATTTGCTGCTATATGGTCCCGTATTTCATTTTCTTTTATGTTTGTTTCTAAAGTATGTTTTGAATTCTTTTTGTACTCGTGCATTGTTGTTCTGTAAGTTGAAATCAAGAGAATTTGTGGTCTTGCAATTGTTTGTTTGTTTCTTTTATGGGTAATGAGTGACATACGGCATACCTTGAATTTTCTGATTTCCCACCTTTTTCTTATTGAAGCTGCATAGTTGCTTCATTCATTTACTCTTGAGCTACCAATTTCTTTGTCGTAGTTAGCAGCAGCATGTAGATAATTTACGTCATTGGAGAAATGATTGACAGTATTATTGGTAGAAAATATTTCCAGGGGTATTTTGGTCATTTTACCCTCCAAGGGTATTTTGGTTATTTTACCACCTCTGTGGTTAAATTTCTTTATGTAATCTTATCCTGTATGGTAAGTTATGTCAGTGGCTAAATTTTCATGTACATGGGATGTATAGTTAGGGAGATATAAGAAGAATAAGGTTTATAAAGTGTATAGGGGCGTTTCTGTAATTATTATCCCAAGACAGTTATTTAAGAAGATCTGGGGGTCTGCAGCCTCTCCTGGCTCTTCAGAGAAATCTTTTTCCTTTCTCTTTTCTTCTCAATTTTCTCCTCTTCCTTCACCCAAATCTTCATTTTTACATGGTATCAGAGCAATAGATCATTGTTGGGAGCATTCTATTGTTGATTCTTATCAATTTTGAAGAGGGTGACCTGTTGGAATGAGTTCTACAGGTTATTTATACTGGTTCATCAAAGTTAAGTTTTTTTCCTCTTTTCTCTGCCATAACTTTAGGGTTACTGGTCTTTATGAATCATTGATGGATTCTCTTTGCTTTAATTGCCCTACTTGGTTTGCTGTTTGGGTTTCTTGGGATTTGCATCACCCAACCCAATGCATGATGCGTGTGTTATCATCCAACTGCTGATGTCAGCCCTAATTGTTACACATTTTGCATGTTATTGGTTGAGATTGGTTTGAATTGTTGGTTATTAGCTTGTTGAGGTGAGCATATTCTATTTTTGTGCCCTAACCCTAATTTTGTGTGTGGGGCCCATCTTGGTGATAAATTTTGAAATTGTCTGGAAGCTTTGATTGGTTACTTTGTGATTATATATCATTATTATGGCTGAGACAGGAAAAGTTTACACTCCGTCTAGAGAAAATTCTAGATTTGATGGAAAAGATACCATCATGATTACTTTTGAGAAATCGACAAGGCCTAATTATCTTAATTGGGCTAAGTCTGTCAGGATGCATCTGAAGGGTAGAAAGAAGTTGAAATTTATCAGAGATGACCCTCCAATGCCTCCAGATGATGATTGGGAGGTAGAGGACAGTTAAGTTATGACTTAGATTTTCAATAATATTGACTCTACTTTGAGAAATTAGGTGATGAACTACGAGACAACAAAGGCCATGTGGTTGTCCCTAGAATCTTTATATGCATAGGAGAGTCATCTCTTCGGCTTTATGAGCTATATACAAAGTTTTTTGGGTTGAAAAGAGGAAATAGAACTGTTACAGAGTATTACAGTACTTGTCTTGGCATATGGCAGGAGATTAATGTATGTCATCCGTTTACTATGGATAAAAATGATTTGAGAAAACAACAAAATCAATTGCTGGTTGCAAAATTATTGGATGTTTTAGGTGCTGAATTTGACGCTATAAAAGCCTAGGTGTTAGTTTCAGATGAAACTCCTACTCTCTCTACCACTTTTAATCGTATTATGAGGGTTGAGAAGACTACTGTATCTGGAATAGGTAAAGGTGGTAAGATAATAGAAACTATTGCTCTTAATGCTTCCAACTCTAAATCAGCTCCTACAGATTCTTCTAGAGGTAGAGGTAGAGGTCATAGTGATGGTAAGTCAGAAAGGAAGTGTATTGTGGCAAAAATAATCATTATTCTGACAAGTACTGGGTTAAGTTTGGGAAGCCAACATGGGTTAATTCTATAACTCTTAATAGTGGAAGTGGGAGTTTAGATTCCTCTATATCAGTTACATCGGGTACTCTAGATGCGATGCAACAGTTGATATAACAGCAGTAGTAGATTGCTCAGCGCATGGCTCAGAAATTTGTTGCTTCATCCTCAACATATGTAGCTCATGCTTCCATCCCAGTTCCTAGTTCTACTTGTGTTGACTCAGGTATGATAGCTTATCATGTTCACTCGTCACCATCCTGGATTCTTTGACTTAGGAGCCTCCAAACACATGTCAGGTATAACATCATTGTTTTTCGATTTGAAATTTTTTGTATATCAAACATGTCAATCTTGTGGATGGTTTTACCTCTCCTATTCAAGGAGTAGGTAATGTTACTCCGACTTCTTTTTTGTCTCCTTAATTAGAGCTTTTTGTCCCCAATTTTCCATTAAATTTGTTGTTGGTTAGTCAGCTAGCCAAGTCCATGAATTGTTCTCTCACATATTATCCTACTAATTGTGTTTTTCAGGATCTTGCGACAAGGAAAACGATTAGTTCCGCTCGTGAGAGAGATGGAATGTACTACTTGGAGAACCATCGGCAGAATAATATCCTGGCGTTACATACTGCAAATTCTCCTTTACAGTGGCACTTGTGGCTAGTTTATCAGTTTGCAACTAAATTGACTCTAGTCTTTCCAGAATTTCCTTTTAAGTTTTTTTTTTCAGTGCGAGTTGTGTCAACTAGGCAAGCATCACAGAAGTTTGTTTCCAATCTCATGTCATAAAACCAGACATCTATTTGAGATTGTTCACTCTGACATCTGGGGTCGTTGTCCTGTGACTAGTTAATTTGATCATAAGTACTTTATTTTATTTATTGGTGATTTAGTAGGTGCACTTAGATTTACCTTCTTAAGGGAAAATTTGAGGTCTTTGATGTATTCAAACATTTCTTCAATGAAATAAAAAATCAGTTTGCTACTTCACTTCATGTCTTGCGTACTGATACTGGCCTCAACTTCATAAGTAATAAATTTTAGATTTTTTGTCAAAATCAGGGAATTATTCATCAAATATCATGTGTTTTTATCCCTCAGCAAAATGGCATAGTTGAATGTAAGAATCACCATTTATTGGAGGTGGCTAGGACAATGATGATACATATGAATGTGTCCAAGTCTTATTGGGGTGGTGTTGTCCTTACTGCTTGATTCTTAATTAATAAAATGCCTTTGTTTGTGGTAGAAGGAAAAAATCCTATGTAGGTTCTTTTGCTGTTCGTGCCGTTATTTCCTATCTCTCTCTGCGTGTTTGGGTCTTCCAGGGATAAATTGTTCCCTTGAGCAGTTAAATGGGTATTTTTGGGGTACTATTGCACACAGAAGAGGTACAAATGTTTTTGCTCATCCACTAGAAAATTATTTATATCTATTGATGTTACTTTCTTTTAGGATTTACCGTTCTTCTCCTATGTGTCATTACCGTCTGATCCTAATGTCTCACCTGGACCGATATCTGTTATCCTTTTACCAATCGATGAGCCTATTAGGCCGTCTCAAGCTGTCATTGTTGAGAAACCATTACAAATATATGAATGCAAGGAAAAAGTCTCACCTCCAACTCTCTCATAGGACAATGACTTTAACTCGTCTCAGGATCCTGAAGGTAATGATCTACACCTTCTTATTGCTCTCAGGAAGGGTGTCACGAAAGGTATGCGGTGTCTGTTATCTCATTTTGTGTCCTTTTGTTCCTTATCTGATTCATATAAAAAGTTTACTTTGTCCATCTCTATATGCACTACCCCTTCTTCAGTGCAGGAGGCTCTTTCATCACCTCATTGGAAGCAAGCTATGGCTGTTGAAATGGAAGCTTTGATAGATCAATGTACTTGGCAACTGTGTGATCTACTATCAGGAGCTAAAGTTGTCGGTTGCCACTAGATTTATACAATGTACTTGGCAACTGTGTGATCTACTATCAGGAGCTAAAGTTGTTGGTTGCCACTAGATTTATACAATGTACTTGGCAACTGTGTGATCTACTATCAGGAGCTAAAGTTGTTGGTTGCCACTAGATTTATACTATCTAGTATAATGCAGACAGTTCTATTGAGCAGTATAAAACTCGGTTGCAAAATGGTATATTCAGACTTTTGGTATTGGTGTGTTTGAAACTCTTTCGCTTGTTGCACGTTTATCATCTATTCGTATTTTGATCTCAGTTGCAGTGAATCAGGGGTCTCTACGTCAGCAAGACATTAAAAATGTCTTCTTATAAGGTGTATATGGAGCAACCTCTGGGATTTGTTGCTTAGGGAGAGACAAAGTATGCAGACTCAATAAGGTGGTTTATGGGGTTAAGTAGGGTCCATGTGTTTGGTTTGAAAAATTCAACCTGGTTGACATCTATGGGATTCTCGAGTCATTGTGATCACTCGTTGTTTGTGGTAAAGAGGTTGTCCTCTGGAATTGTGGTGCTATTGGTTTATGTAAATGATATTCTAATATAGAGGATACCAAGTCTCTTTTATTTGCACATTTTCAAACTAAAGACTAGGGACTGTTGAAATATTTTCTGGGTATTGAAGTGGCAAAAAGTAAAAAAGTAGTGATGACACAATGTAAGTACATAATATATATTCTTCAAGAATATGGTTTGTTGGGAGCAAAGCCAGTTGATACCCCAATGGAAGTGGCGCATGATCTCCATGATGATCAGAGTGCTGAATTAAATGATAGAACACAATATTGGAGGTTAGTGGAAAAGTTAATTTATTCAATAGTTACGAGACCTGATATTTCTTTTGCAGTAAGTGTAATCAGCTAATTTATGGAACATCCTCACAAAATACACTTAGAAGTTGCACAAAGAATTTTGAGGTATTTGAAAGGGGCACCAGGAAAAGGTCTTTTCTTTAGACCGAACAATCATATGGAGATAGATGCTTTCTCTAATGCAGATTATGCAGTGTCCAAACCAGAAAGGAAGTCAACCTCTGGATATTGTGTCTTCTTAGGAGAAAATTTGGTTTGTTGAAAAAGTAAAAAGCAGAATGTTTTAGTCCGGTCTATCGCATAAGCTGAATACAGGGCGATGGCTCACATAGTGAGCAAGTTGATGTGGCTCAAATCAGTCTCACGGGAGTTGGGTTTCAACCAAGATGAGCCAATGATCATGTTTTGTGATAATCAGGCTGCATTCTTTATTGCAAGTAATTTGTTTTTCCATGAGAGAGCTAAACACATAGAAGTGGATTGCCACTTCATTCGAGATGTGGTGATGAAAATGGAGGTAGTAACTCCGTTGTTCAGTTTGAAGATCAGTTGGGAGATGTCTTCACTAAGGCCCTTGGCAAGCGAGAGTTTCTGTCATTTTGCAACAAACTGAGACTCCCAGATATATAAGCACCAGCTTGAGGGGGAGTGTTAGAAATTCTTCCAGGGATACTTTGGTCATTTTACCCTCTAGGTGTATTTTTGGTCATTTTACCACCTCTGTGGTAAAATTCTTTATGTAATCTTATTCTGCATGTTAAGCTATGTTAGTGGCTAAATTTTCATGTACATAGGATGTATAGCTAGGGAGATATAAGGAGAATAAGGTTTATTAAGTTTATAGTAGTGTTTCTGTAAATATCACCCCAAGACAATTATTTAAAAAGATCTGGGGGTCATGCACGATTCCCAACGAGCCTCTCCTGGCTCTTCAGAGAAATCTCTTTCTCCTTTCTCTTTTTCTTTCAATTTTCTCCTCTTCCTTTACCCAAATCTTCATTTTTACAATTATATTGGTGTTTCTTATCATGAAAGTAGAGTTAGATTTTTTTTATTGTTCTTAAACTTCCATTTGTCTATTCTGGTGTTAAAGGATCTCATATTAATTCAATGAATTGTTCATTTCAGGCTTACATTGATTTTGAGATTGTGGAGGGTGAATATGAAAGAACCCGACAACTATATGAAAGGCTACTGGATCGAACAAAGCACTTAAAGGTGTGGCTGAGTTATGCTAAGTTTGAGGCTTCATGTGGTATGGTAGAGGAAGGAGCGAATTCTGAGGATCATGAAAATGGTCCAGATGATATGAAGCAAAAAATGGAGTGCCTCGAGCTTGCCCGAGGTGAGTGAGCTGAAAATTAGTTTGACCTTTTACATTGTATATTAAAACAAATTTCTTACTTTTTTCATTGTTCTATTTGTTCAAAATAGGTGTTTTTGAGAAAGCCTTTGATTATTTTAGAACAAGTGAGCCTGAACTGAAAGAGGAAAGGGCCATGCTTTTGGAGGAATGGTTAAATGTGGAGAGTGGATTTGGCAGCATGGGAGATATAAGTCTAGTGCAGAGGAAGATGCCGAGGAAGGTTAAACGAAGGAGAGCTGTAGCAGCCGAGGATGACACTCGGGCTGGGTATGCTCTCTCAAGCTCCTTGAACTTTTCTCTTTTAAAGCTTAGATTGTCCTTGTCTAGGTTTTTTCTTACATTGTGTAATGAGCCTTTTGTACTGATTTGAAAGTTTTTATCTCCAGGTACGAAGAGTATTTTGATTATATTTTCCCAGAGGAAGCATCAGGAGCCCCCACTCTTAAAATTTTGGAAGCAGCTTATAAGTGGAAAAAGCAGAAGAGTGACCTCACTGAGGACTAAACGGTAATACTTTTTTCAGGGGTTGGTGTCTCATATGGGACCAAGGCATTCAGATTTTTAGGGAGTAAGATGTAAATTTGAGGTACGGGATATGATATGTTGGCAAAGGCACTTGAGGTGTCTTTGTTTTTTCTTATCCTGATACGTCCCACTTTACTGGTTATCCGTTATACTGCACTATCCTTCTCGCCGATGGTAGACATGGACCCTGGTTTCTTGGGGTAAATATGCTAAAAAATTGAAAAAAAAAAAAAACAAAACTGGTTAACCGGCTAAGCTGTACTGGTTGACTCACTATAGACCAAGGGAGCAATGGATCGATCATATAATTGATAGGATGACCGATTTTGATCTAACCAGATTCAAATTGATAGGATGCTGATATTAGATTTATTATATATTTGTTGTATTTCATTAGAATTTGATACAATCCAATAGTATGATGGTTTTCATGCAAATGTTTGTTTCACACTTCTAATGCTCTTTGCGTGTTGAACTTGGTGTGATTGTGCAGTATTCTCCTGTTATATATTGTGATAATATTGACACCACTCAGTTGAGCGTCAATCTCATGTTTCACTCCAGAATGAAACATGTAGTAATTGATTCCCACTTCATCAATGATCAGGTTCAATTTGGTCTTATGTTTCTTCTGTTGACCAATTTGTTTATCTCCTTACCAAGTCATTGTCATGTTCTCAGTTTCAGTTGTTAAAAGACAAGATCGGTCTTTCTAACCGTGACATATCTTGAGGGGGCATAAAGAACAGAGATATTTGACCCTGTAAAAATTTGTATACATGAGATTAGTTAATTAGTTGAATTTTCTATAAGAATAAGACTCTTTTGAATCACCCTTCTGTTTAGGTGATTCTTGCTGTAAATCTGTTTATAAATATGACTCTTAAATGAATGCAAAATAATGGTTCAATTAAACAAACTGACATAATAGTGAAGCAACTTTAGAAATCTCCCGTGTTATGTTTTCCTTGTGAAAATTTATTTTTTTAGGGTTAGCTTCCTTGGTGGTCAAGAATTGCTGCCAAACAACATTCTCAGAGGTCTGGATAAGATTTTAGAGGAATTCAAGAATGATGTGTGGATTGCGAAACTTCAACACAGGAATCTGGTTTACTGCATGCAGGAGACGAGAAGATGATGCTTGTGGATTTCTTTCGGTTTGGAATGTCTATGACAATACTGGTTTTCTTTGATATCATATCAAGCTAACTTCCAGCATATGAGAAAAACTTGTTTTTCATAAAACCCTTGTAAAGGAGAAAAACAGAAGCAGGCTTCTACACTGGAAAATGTGATTCAACATATTTTTATAGATTTTTTATTAAAAATGGTTAATTTTTCCTATTTGCAATGTCATCTCGAATCCGATGTGGTCACCTTTTTAGAACAATTAAATAATAATCAAGTCACCATGGAGACAAAGAGAAGCTTCCCTCTCCCCAACAAGCTACTGACCTTCTGTAAAAAATTTCTATTTTTGGCAACTGAATGGTTGGTGTGGCCTTGCGCCGCCATACTTGAAATAGAAATACGGGAAGTGGAGTCAAAACTGCGAGCGAGATGCATCAAAACGAACCACTCATTCGTAGAATCAAATGCGAAAACAGAAAATGCAGATTCGGGAGCCACAAATTTTGAACTCTGGCCCACACAGCTCCAAGTTTTTCTTCTGAAAGTTTCCGTGGTCCACTTTGTCTTTTCCAAAACACATCATCTACAACATCTAATATGCTTTTTTAAATAGAAAATCATCAAAATTTTCTAATATTTATTTTTCCACGGAGACACATGAGATTCTTATCTAGTAACGTGACAATGATATAAAATATTTATCTAGTAACAGCTTTAGTGGAAGTGGTAATGGGTGGATTAGGCGGGGCGGAATCTGTCACCTCGTGATGCGGCAGATAATCTATAAAACCTGTATAATTGGACTTATGGGATAGTTTTGGTTCATAAAATATAAATTTCAGGTCAAGTCTGTATTAGCTACTGCAATCACCAGAGCCACCAAAACTCTCATTGAAACACATTTAATAATGGCCTCCCCCACGTACTACATGCGATTAGCATCCACATTTAATAATTTTGAGTTACCCTAGGGTTCACCGGACATGTCCAAATCATAAGCGGTTTGGACCAATTAAAAACCTTAAAAATTAGTGCACATACGTACCCCACCGCATCTCTGGCCTTTAGTCCAAGTTAGCATCCCAAGTCGCAACAAGCTCCCTCCCTCCCGTAGAATTATCTGCACCAATTAAATTATTAATCATAAAATAATAATTATTGATAAAACTAATTTTTGTTTAAGCGTATCCAAATTCCAACCACTCCAACTATTGGAATGAGAAAATTGCGGAAGATATTTTTTTTTTTGGGGGGGGGGGGGGGGGGGGGGCGGATAGACACGGTTAATAGGATCGCCACGTCGGACACACGCGAATCTGCGAAGCCCTCTCCTCCACCAGATCCCTCCCACGTCACCCCCTAAATATCCTCTACCCGCCGGACTTCTTAACCCTCCGGAGCACTGAAATTCGACACGTAATCGCACGGCCTCGAGGCAGGTTCGGTGGGGGCGGAACCGCCAGGCTTGGAGACATCCTTCTAGAGCATTAGAATGACGATTACAGCCCACTCCTTGTAGCGCAGATTGAGCCAACACGCCGACATATATCTGGCGAAAAATTAGGGGTATTTTTGGCATTTCGGATCTTTTACCTTAGGTTATTGTTTGGTCTCCATCTGCCGGGAATTCTGAAGAGAAGAGGAAATAGAAATAGAGGGAGAAGGCGAACGGCCGAGCAGCGTAAGGTGGATATTGGGAGGAGCAAGGAGAGAAGGACGACGGATTTTCGGCCGAAATTCAACTACAGGAAAAGAGACTGCTTTTCAAGGAAATCAAAGGGGGTTTCAGATTATCGAAGCAGGGAAGAGAGAATTGAAAATATTTTCCGTCTGGAAGGGAAGGAATAATGAAAGAGTGCGAGCTGTGCCACCATCCGGCCAGGATGTACTGCGAGTCGGATCAGGCGAGCTTGTGCTGGGACTGCGATGCCAAAGTTCACGGAGCCAACTTTCTGGTGGCCAGGCACTCAAGAAGTCTCCTCTGCCAGAACTGTCAATCTCCGACTCCGTGGAGTGCTTCAGGCGCCAAGCTTGGCCCCACCGTTTCCGTCTGTGAGGGATGCCTCGCTGGCTGCAACAGAGAAGGACAAGTACAAGTGCGAGACGAGAACGAAGTGGACGAGGATGGCGAGGAGGAAGGTGATGAAGATGACGATGATTACGGAAATGAAGAAGAAAACGAAGAAGGAGGAGGAGGAGATAACCAGGTTGTTCCTTGGTCGTCGTCAACACCTCCACCGGCCGCCACTTCTTCAAGTAGTGAAGGTTCTCCCGTTCGAATCGCCTCAGCGTATAAACGAATGAGAGAAAATATAGATTTAATTTCGCAGGTATAAAGAAACGTTCCTCTATCATCATCATCATCTCTCCCATTTTGCTTCCGAAAGAGAGCTGTTCAGTAATGTCGTTTTATTCACTTATTTTTATTCAAATTTTCCCAAGAGAAAAAGTTTCTGTAATATCGGTTTATTCGCTTGCTTTTTGTTGTTGATTTCTATTTCTATTCCAAGCTTCACGCTTCTGAGTTTTCTTGAGCAAATCTTATTCGGATCTACGTCTTGTTGATGCTGTTATCTCTTTACTTTCGTCGATGTTCTATTATATCTCTGATCTGGCTCGTCTCTCATTCCAGGATGATGTGAACTGCTCGGCGGCTATGAGAGTCGGAAGCGATGACGAAGCTACAGTTTTCATCTCTCCTCGGCGCAAAAAGGCGATAAAACTCCGACCGTCCATAACCGAGTCAGTTCCCGGTCAATCCAGAACCGGCTTGTCGCCTATCAGTTCAATCGGAAGATTCCAGCTCGGCGACGAAAACGAATCCCCCGCTACGGCGATTCTCGACATCCGCAAATTAGGCAGACCGGCCAGAACCGTCGATCTGATCTCCGGGAGCTCTCTAGAGCGCCCGATCTGACGAAAAACAGAACTCCTTACTTTCCGTTACATCTGCCTGTCAAGTGTTAACCCTCCCTAACCACCATAGATCAAATCCCTCCTTGTTTAACTTTAATCAGATTACGCTTCTTTCTCTCTTCCTTTCTTCTTCATTTTATTAATGTGTTTATTAATTGTAGTACTAGAAAGTGTGGAATCATGTGGTGGATGTCTCCCATTAGAAATACTCCATTGTCCTTACCTCTCTCCTTCGTCTTCAGTCGTGATCGTCTTGCTAGAAACTCCATTAATGTAAAGAGCTTCTGCACCGGGGCAGGTCGACAAGGCAGCATTGGCTCCAGAATTCTGCTGTGAAGGATGGAGGAGGGAGGAAAGGGGAGAGAGGCAGCGGTGGTGCAAATAGGAACCACGCGTTCGGTAATAGTGGAAAGCGGGAAGAGTGGGAGAAGGTGTCCTTTTGTTGTTAGCGTTTGTGGTCATTCTTTCTCGTCACCTCGCTCCTTCGCTTCTGGGGGGGGAAGGTTCCGCCACGTCAACGGCAGCAGAGGGGTCCGGCTGGTACCCTTGCTATAAACTGGACCACGAGCTGCGGCGCAAGTGTACGGCCGTCAATTAAAGAAGTGGCGAAAATCCGGGAATGGGACCCAGTGTGGACTCTGAAAGAGGATGGCCTTTCAGTCATTTGCCCTCTTGTATCCCACAGTGGAAGGGGGTTAAAAAAATGAAAAAGATAGGTGAATATATCAATTTCTGTAACATATCAAACACACTTGTAATGGATGTAAAATATGTAGGGGGAAAAGATACCCACGGACTTTAGCCAAGGCCTAAAAAAACTTTTAATCTCTCTCGGTCAAAAAAATCTCCTGCGTCTTGGAGTGGACTTGTACCGTGTCCATGGACTCTTTTTTGTTGCTTCAAAATATAAAACTTTCCGATGGCAGAAATAAAAGGAGATTAAGGGTTTTTAAATTTGTGGTGGTGGTTGTGTTTAGGAGGATTGGTGGTGGGTATGGGCGAGGTGGTGTCACGAATCACTTTTATCTCTTTGCGTATGTGGTGGAGACTGGAGAGGTTGAATTGGTATATTTTCCCCTCAAACAGATGCCGCGTGGAGACAATGTCCCATTCACCTTCGTTGCTGCCACATGAAGGGCTTCTTATTATGCTTTGCTTTCGGTTTTATTTGGAAAGGAAGGCCGTAAATATGAAGAAATATTGAGTGGTGAGGAACTCAGAGTCTGTCTTTTTCTTTACGTGGAATTAGTGTAGACAACAACAAAGGAATCTCCTTTCTTTGATTTGAATTCCTTTTTGTAGACGCAACAATGCTTTTTTTCATCACAGGCATCTTTAATGACTGGATTAAGGCTTTTGAGATTGAAATTAAGTGTTTTTCATTTATGTTATAATGCTTCCTCTCTCTCTCTCTCTCTCTCTCACAGAATGGCTCAAAGTGGGTGAAAGTCATCTGCTATTACTGCTCTAACTCGTTGAACCAGGTCAAGAAAACCCTGAAACTTTCCTGCAGCAATTTGGTGATCTGAATCTTGTTCAAGGTTGAATATCATATTTTAATGTCGAACACCGGCTTCTAAACGACAGTAACGATAATGGCGAAGTAATTACCATAATAATAGCAGAAATGTATTACTGACTGAGAGAGTGAGTCGACGAGTCCAGAAGCTAGCAACTTGCTAAGAAACCGCTTTATCTTCCTAAAAGAAGGCACATTCGGTGAGAGGGTCCCAGGCTATTAACTGAGACAGTTGAGCTTAGGCGATTCCTGTGAGAGAACTTATGCACCATGGCCATTATAGACCAGAGTTGACTCAGGGTCAAGAGATTCTTTCTGAGTCAAGAGGTAACTGATAAGATTCATGACAGCAAGCGCCGAGTCCGACCGTGTGGAAGAATCTGCACAAGCTACTTCGAGGGAATTTTCTTGGTGGATTAAGAACTCGGAATTCACTCACAATTTACTGGTTTTGCCTTAATATGATGGTATCTGTTTCATGGATCAATATGGCGGTAGATTCAGTAGCTTTTTTCAATGATCATGGTTGCATAGACCTTTTTCTTTTTTGTTCTTTAACAAGTCAAATTGTCCGCATAATTGCAAGTTTCTTCAGTATAATCATGGCGGCAACATCATCTTCACTTCATTGAAAATTGCATAGAATTTCGTTTTCTTCATAATTTACATTTTTTCTTTTCGGGTAATCGGGTCCGAACCGCCATCCCCGGCTTCCTATCGGCTGTAGGGTTCATCACCTCATCATATTTTCATTACGAGGCCAGAACCCTGTCTCGGCCGCTTCTCTCTCTCTCTCCTGCAAAGGGAAAGCTCCATTCTTCCGGCCTTCCTGCATCATGGCCGCCACTTCCCACGTCAGGTCCGTTTTCCGTTCAACTTCGTTAAAAGGTGCGGCGTCTAGAATTTTCACAGAGGTCAAAGCCTGCCGTTCTCCTGTTACCATAGCCAGTGGAAGACCTCGTCTTTTCAGGTCGTGAAGAAACCATCACGTTCCCATTTTCTTCCTTTTTTTCTTTGTGATATCTTCTTTGTTTTTTTAGTAATAATTTCTAATGTTCTTTTGTTTTTTGTTGTTCGAATAGGTGTCCCGTTGAGATGACTTGCTGTGTGGAGTTGGTTCTGCCGCTTCGGAGCACCACTGCAATTGCTTGGGCGATCTCACCTATCTCTGTTTCTACCCGCTCTGGCGGTTGGGTTTTCGAAGGTATTTCGTAATGAGGCTGCCAGTGTCTTGCCAGCAGACTTTTATTACGTATTTGTAGTATTGCAGCTTCAGCAGTTCGATTAACCAAACAGTTTGCATTTTCCTTTTCCGCTATGTCTCTCTTGTATCGAGTTTGCAAAATGATGTACCTCCAAAATAGAGCTTTAAATGGGCATAGATCAGGCAAGTGCTACAGGCATTACCTAAAGCTGCATCTCCCGTGTTTGTTAAAATGCCTCCGAGGGAAATGGCAGTGATAGGTAGACGCAATCGATGATAAATAATTGACCAAATATGCATGTTTTTGTTCCTTTTCCATGTTATTGCGTAGAAGAAGTTTACGTCTTTGAATGACTAGGAAAGGTTTCCATCTGCTTCGCAGGCTCCTAAGCATTCAAACTACAAATACATGCAGCTAGGCTAGCCAAGTGGAGACTCTTCTAGCAGAAACACGCTCTAAGAAGGAAGAAAGATACAATACTTGTAAAAGCTATTGGCGAGCTTTACTTTCCTAAGCTGATTAATGCCAGGGTAGCTGCTACTTGCCCATTTTTGGTAGACGATGGATCTGGTCTTGGGATTGCTTAAAGATCCTGGACCATCTAATCTTAAACTAAATTGGAATATGTTGTCTTCCGATTGCTTAAACGGGTCTTTTCGAGCATAGATACGAACTAGTGATTGGTCCATTGATCTGATAGTTGTTGCATTCGAATGTTTCTTTTTTGCTCATATTCTGTCAAAATATTTCTGTGCACTTTGAAAAGTTGAAAAACGAAGGATCATTAAAAGTAACAGAGCAGCCGGGCTACAAATTTATTTTGATATTTCCGAAATAGCAGAAGTTGGGATTCCAAACGGAACAGAGCAGCCGGGCTGTAAATTTATTTTGACAACCAGAATAGAAAATGTTGGATATTAGTATAGTCATTGAAATGCTGTGTTTGTCAATGAGGGACTCTGTGGAATCTTTTCAAATCAAAAGCAGGGGATGTGGGGAAGTGGTTATGCAGAGGAAATTTTAAGGGAATATCAGAGAGTTCACTGGTAGCACTGGTTACTGTTAAAGGATAGTCCCATATACATTAGTGAGTATAAAGATGTTGTATTTATTAGTTGACAGAAGAGATTTCCTAAGTAGTTATTCATTTTAGGATAGAGTCTTCGACCCAAATTTAACAGTTATACTTGATCAACATTGACAAGAGAGAAGGATGAAATAATGTGGCACGTTGCCATGAGCAAATTGAGAGGCTCAGAACCAAGTGAACTTGATGGTATCATCCCTGGAGTTATTTCTTGCATTAAACTTAGTTATGACTACATGCAGGATTTGTAGCTTATTTGTTGAGGATTATATTATTCAACCATCAAAATTGAGAGCATATTGTCTAGTAGAAGGTTTCCTTAATATGAAGAATAGAACTGAAGAAGCATCTGATTACTTGCATTTTTATGTCAGAAAACTTAGGGATTCTTTGCCTTCTGTTAGAAGGGGAAGAAGAAGGATATGTAAAAATTATATTGATAGTTATTTTCACTCTTCATGAAAGGGAAACCAGGTGCCATGAGCGATGGTAATGGTCCAATTATAGATTTAGGAGGCATTTTCTGTAAAACAAAAATAATATTGATGTTAAACAATATAAAATAACATAAAAAGCATTACATCTAGACAAATCAAAATAATAATATGAAATTTCCAGAAAATATTAAATACGATATCATATAACAATATAAAAAAAATATTTATGTTATTATTTTAGGTCAAACTCAATGTGTTAACTCTAGAAAATGTTTATCTACTCATGCATGGGCTCCAAGTTCTTTTTGTACCCATAAAATATCATATCATCCATAGTAGTTAATTGTTCATTGATATTCCTCATAAGTCACCAATTGCATTGTCTTTCAATCTCAATGATAGAAACTTCATAGGTGTATCTTGATTTCTAATGACAAACTATAGTCCAACTTAACTTCATATGATTTTTGGAATAATATATATAATTGTTGAGCTTGAGATAGAAAGATGAAAGTTTCATCTTGAAAGCATATTCTTATAGTATTCTCATAAGTAAATTTTTAATTGGTTATCCAATTATTATAGGTTTTGTATAATTTAAATTTATTGTTTCAGTACTAGGCCACCTATCAAAACTTGTCACAAGGTGGAGATAGGTTAAGTTTCAAACTCTTGATGGTTTTTTGGGGTGGCGGTTTTAGGTTGACAATATAGGGATTGATTTTCAAAAATCTAATCAACACGCCTCTAAATTCATATATCATTTACAAAAGTCAATTATTGAATGACTCATAACCACTCACCAATGAAAAGATATGGAATTGACTACAAATTTAAGGATTATTACTTAACATTGTCCCTCATGTGTAGGCCCTCTAGGCTCTTATATGTGGATAATTTGGGTGGAGGTCCACGTATAAATATTTGCTCTGATACCATGTGAAGTTGGGTCCAATGTTTATCCCAAAATAACTAGTCATATTAGGAAACCTCATTCCCAACTAATAAACTCAAACATATTTGTTCTCACTAATCCATGTTGGACTATTCCTTAACACTCTTCCTCACGTGTAAGCCCTTTGGGCTCTTACATGTAGATAATTTAGGTGGAGGTCCACATATGAGTACCTACTTTAATACTATGTGAAGTTGGGTCCAAGTCCAAAGCCTAAAGATTTTGTAGCCAATCCCAATTTGAAAGAAAAAATAAAAAATTTATCTTATCTAAGAAATTTTATCTAATATATTCTCCCTATGTTGTTTCCTCCATTTCATAGAAAACAGCCAACAAGGAAGCTACAATGTTGCCTCTCCAATAGAGAAGGGCATGTTGGCTCCCTACTAATCCTTCCCTACGAGATGATGGTAAGAAGGTGAAATTACTTTGGAAGGCAAAGTGGCATCTCCCCATTGGTTTTTTAAAGCCTAAAGAATTTGTAGTCAATCCCTATTTGAAAGAAGAAAAAAACATAAAATCATCTTATTATGGAATGTTTTATCTAATATCTTCTCTCTATATTGTTTACTCCATTACATAAAAAACAGTCAACAAAGAGGGTGCATTGTGGCTCCGTAAGAAACAATGGTACAAAGGTGGAATTACTTTGGGAAACAATGGAACCTAAGGATTTTGTAGCCAATCCCAATTCTAAAGAAAAAGCAAAATATGAGAATTTTTATTTAATATATTCTTTATATGTTGTTTTCTCCATTTCATAGAAAGTACCCAATGAGGAGGCCACAATGTTGCCTCTCCAATAGAGAGGAGGCGCATGTTGGCTCTCCATTAAGAGATGGTGGTACGGAGGTGGAATCACTTTGGGAGGCAATGTGGCAGATCCCCATCGGTTTTCTTGAGCCTAAAGAATTTGTAGCCAATCCCTATTTGAAAGAAGAAAAAAAATATAAAATCATCTTATTAGGTAATGTTTTATTTGATATCTTCTCTCTATATATTGTTTACTCCATTACATAATGTTGATTTTAAGAACTCCATGGATTTAGCTTATGGAGAAAAAAGAAGAGAGACCCATTGAGAGAAACAAGAGGAAGAAGAGGTTATGGATTTGATGTCTTAACCCTCCCTCTGAAACTCAATTTATAAATTAATGAAACTATTGTATTACAATAATAACCCTAAACTTAGGGTTTAAAGTTTAGGATTTTGACCCTGGAACTTTAACCTAATTACATTAATGCCATCTCTATGCGATGATCCTTTATTTACCATCTTGCCATAATTGTATGAGCCTGTGAGCCTTAGGTCTATGGGCCTTGAGCCCATCTTCTACCTCTTGGATGTGTGGATCTTCCTTGGTCTTATGGGTTTGGGCCATACTTGGATATGTGGGTCTTCCTTGGTTGTGTGGGCTTGGGCCCTATCTTCAAACAAATAAAAAATAATCAACAAGGAGTGTGTGTGTGTGTGTGATGTTTCTCCCTAAGAGATGATGGTACAAAGGTGGAATCACTTTGGGAATCAATGAAGCTTAAAGATTTCGTAGCCCATCCCAATTCAAAAGAAAAAACAAAATATCATCTTATTTAAGAATTTTTATCTAATATTTTCTCCCTATATTGTTGCCTCCATTTCATAGAAAGCAACCAACAAGGAAGCCACAATGTTGCCTCTCCATTAGAGAGGTGCATGTTGGCTCCCCACTAATCCTTCCCTAGAGACGATGGTACGGAGGTGGAATCACTTTGGGATGCAATGTGACAGTTCCCCTATTGGTTTTCTAGAACCTAAAGAATCCGTAGCTAATCCCTATTTGAAAGAAAAAATATATATAAAACCATCGTATTAGGGAATTTTTTATCCGATATCTTCTCTCTATATTGTTAACTCCATTACATAAAAAAAAACAATCGATAAGGAGGGTGTGTGTTGTGGTTCCCTAAGAGATGATGGTACAAAGGTGGAATCACTTTGGGAATCAATGGAGCCTAAAGATTCTGTAGCCAATCCCAATTAAAAAGAAAAAGCAAAATATCATGTTATCTAAGAATTTTTATCTAATATATTCTCCATATGTTGTTTCCTCCATTTCATAGAAAGTACCCAACAAGGAAGCCTCAATGTTGCCTCTCCACCGGAGAGGTGTGTGTTGGCTCCCCACTAATCCTTCCGTGAGAGATGATGGTATAAAGGTGGAATCACTTTGGGAATCTATGGAGCCTAAAGATTAAGTAGCCAATCCCAAATCGAAAGAAAAAACAAAATATCATCTTATCTGAGAATTTTTATCTAATATTTTCTTCCCAATTTGTTTCTTCCGTTTCATAGAAAGCAGCCAACAAGGAACCACAAGAATCATTTTGGGAGGCAATGTGGCAGTTCCCCATCAGTTTTATGGAGCCTAAGAAATCCATAGCCAATCCCAATTTGAAAGAAAAAGCATAACATCATTTTATATGGGAATTTTTATCTACTATCTTCTCCCTGTTTCCTCTATGCGGATGAAGGAATCGAAGATGAATAGAGCAACCCAAATAAAAATCAGGCTGCAGTCTGCTGTCGTCGAAACCATGATATGATGCCCACAGTAGTAATGCTTATATGCCTCTCGACAGTTTCATTATCCTGGAAAGCGACCACGAAGCAGGTAGTGTTGATGCAGAATGGAGTGCGAGGTTCTAGCGAGCGTAAATCGATGCATGATTGGGTTAGCAAAGCACTGATATTAAATCCCACTAATCCACCTTTTAAAACTTTCGATGGAGGCAGATTGTTCAGGTGTCATGCTCATGGCTTTTGGAAAGATAATGGGGGTTAGCTTTACGTCTCTGTAAAGACGAGGAATCCGCCTGGTTTAGAATAAAGCTACTGGGAGGAGGTCAGGGATCGGATTTGCCTTTTGAGATTTGATCAAACATGGGAATGCAAACGGTTGGTGAAGCGAAGAAGATGCGAAGTGTAAAAAAAAGGAGTGGAGGGCCTGCAACTGGTTTTTCCTCACGGTTCTCTTTTGACTTGAAATAGCCTTCGCACCTGCCTAATTTTCACCATTCCGTTGGGTTTTGAATTCTAGAAATCACGAAAGCTTAACCAAACAGAGTAACATTAATTCCTGTCTTCAGTAGCCAAAAAACTAAAGAAAGAGTTTCTTAGCTAAACGCAAAAAAAAAAAAAAAAAAACCAATGTTGTCATCACAAGAGATCATTCAGAAAGGAAAAGAGGATTGTAGAGTAGACGAAGAGAAAAAAGAGTTGGAAAAAAACGGCAAATCTGGCTCTGGGTAAATCCAAAAGTTGACAGTTCAGTTTACGTCCCTTCTGGAGGTATTTCATCAGGTACAACAACGCCTACGATAATCTGCAAGTAGTAATTTACAAGAGGTAAATCTATAATATGCCAAAAAGCCAAAAACAAAAAAATTTGTTTGGAGGGGTACTGAAGTAAATAAGGAAACGTTCAGGGCATTTAGGAGAAGATGAGCGCGGGATTCCTCATTTATCTCGAACAAAAGATCATCTGCAACGGAACATGTCGAGTGTGGAGGCATCTCCGTTGGTCCTTGAATGCCGCTTTTCTAAGAAAGAAAACTGAAATATAAGAAAAACAAAATTAAATAAATAAATAAATAAATACTTTTTTCCAATACGAAGAGAAGAAGAAAATCTGGTTTTACGTTCCTCTCTTTTGCCCTATAAATAGCTCTCTACCTTACATCGAGCATGTTTCTGGTTATCAAAGACCCAAATAATTATTGGTTTGCCTTGGTTTTTTCTTCGTAGGGCGAAGTTTATGTTTTAGAGGATAACCACCACAAATCTGGCCAGGAAAAGGTGTGTTCTATATTCTGTTATTTGTTTATTAATTTGCTGGTGGATTTTTTTTGTTGGACCATTTTGTGACGGGTAACTAAATGCCAGATTGCTTGTTTTATCGAAGGGCGTTTTCGGATTCTTAACAGAGGCGAAGTGAGAATTTTATTTGTTTGTGCATTGGCTTGATATCTGAATAGTTTTCCCTTTTCGAAGAAAAAATATTATCGGGTATTGTTGTCATTGTGTAAATCACTTTTTCTTACGCCCTTCCTGGCTCTTTTTGTTGTTGATTTTTTATTCCTTCGTGTGACATGTGCAATTTTTTTCCATTTCAGTGCCCAGAATATTCTAAAAAAAAAAAAAATCTCTTTTAATTAAGCTAGCTAATTTGTTGTCTCTCCTTCCAGTTCGAATTTGTTGTCTCTCCTTCCAGTTCGTGTTGTAAGTAGATGAAAATAACAAAACCTGGCCTAAACATCTGTATGGAATTTTTAATGGTTGAAATGAGACAGGCATGTGCTTCACGTCGCCAATTGGCAAGCATTCAGGTGTATGAGTCAAGTGGTCATGTGGCATATGTTCTGATAATATGCTGCTGATGACCATCATCTATGTTATTGACTCGTCTGAGAATGCTACAAATTCTTATTGTTAAGTGATTAAAACATGGTTAAGGGAATGAGAAACAGTGAAACATTTCTAAATGCTTTGAAACTGCATTAGTATTGAACCCAGTTTTATGCCATGGGACTTATTTATTTTCCTTTGCTACGAGACTTGATGATTTGGAAGGACAATTGAAAACAGAAATCCTTTGAACTTTTTGGGAACCATATGTTGAATGCAAATTTTTTCAGTCCCTAAATAAGCAGGATGCACGTCTTTTGCTTCAGTTAGGTATTTTGAGAAGGTCATGCAGATTATAATCCAAAATTTCATTCCTGCATACTGAAGATATGAATCAATAGCAATAAAGTAATCACTTATCTTGAATTTTCTCTTGTACCTGCCCTATATATGGATCGTAGGCAAAGCCTGGCAGAATGATGAAAATTGTCTAGTGAATGCATATAGTCATATATGCTTATTACAATGCAAAATAGTTTTTTAAAAAACAATTTAGAAACAGGAAAGCTCTCGAGTATATGATTGTGGAAATTTAGCGGCTGTTTAATTTTTATTTAGTTGTAACTGTTTAATTGATCAGAGTATTGAGTCACTTTCTCATTTCTCTAGAACCCAAAAGTTTTCACCCTTTTTTTTTTCTGCTGCAGGTGCATCTCACTTTTATGTCTTTGGGGTCGGCTCATTCTAGTTAATCAAGCTTTTTATTCACTCTGGCCGCTGCAAAAAACATATATATATCTCACACCTCTTGGTGGGTGTGGGGCGACCTTGAGTCATTGATAAATTCATGCTTCTTGTGGGACTCAAAGTCTTCCTACATTTGGAGGCTGTGCCGAATCTTGGAAGGCCTCTCACTTGATTACGGCTAAGGTAATTCTGGTCCAGATTCTGCTATGTGCTAAGAGTACCTTGTTTGTTCCTGTTGACTGTTTAGTATTAACATCTTCAGCCTATGTAGCCCTGATTTTCATCCATACATGGGCAAAATAGTATATTGGTTGACTGCTCTTTTTTGGAGATTTGAAAATAATCATAGAGTGAATGAAGCTGAGCTGAACCCTGTAGATTGCATTATGGTCAGGTTTTCGTGTTGCCCTTCTTCGTATTATTACCACAAATCAAAGGTATTGAATTTATTTAATTCACAGTTATTTTGAAGCATTTCATTTGGGGACTTCTCTTCGAGGCTTGTATTTTTAAAAGAAAATTTTCTCATGTCTTAGAGATCTCTCCCACCATCTGTGGGAACAATAAAAACAGACTCTCAAGTCTCATTACCGGATCAGACCACAAAGCACTCCACTTTCTCTTCAGGTTCAAGCTCTCTACATCTGCCAATGTCTAAAAGTAATCCATCTGATACCAGTACGGAGTCTCCTCCCGAGGATTGCTGGAAATCAGAAGAAATGAATCATGAAAGCTGTCCAGAGGACAAAAGAGTGGTTTGTAATAAGGGATTTCTCAGAAAGAGCCATTCCCTAAGAAGTGGATTGGATAGGGAAATTATGGACCTGGAAGAGGATATAGAAACTGTGGACATCAATTCTTCTCTTGCTGTAAACACTGACCTGGAAAATCATATAGGTCCCTTCTCTATTGGAGATTTAAACCATTCAGACAGAGAGGCACATGAAAACGTTGACGGTCAGCCATCTAATGGGCCTGCTGACTACTCCTTATGCCATACTACACCTGATTTGTCTCCTAGGGTTGCAAAATCATTTTCTTTCTCTAACCTTAATGTGTGCCTAAGAGTAGATTCACCAGTTCAGGAATTCAAGCTTGCTCGTTCAAAGTCTTTTAATGGTCTAAGTGCTACATTTGGGTGGACGAGAGAGCATTTAAGTAGTCAGGATGGATACTCTATCACCCCCCACAATTCCAAAAGCGCATCATCTTGTCATGATATGTTTTATACATCTCATGTTTTTCCCAAAGGCAAAGATTGTGTTCTCTCAAACCCAAGTGGTGGATCTTTTGAAATTGTAGATGAAAAGCAATATAATATCTTTGAGATTGGAAAGAATAAGTCTGACGGCCATTGTATTAATGGACATAATTCTTGCCACTTTCCCTGCTTATTGGATGACCAGATCCCCAACGAAATAGAAGAGACAGGTCTAGGAAATAACCATCAACCAAAACTGTCATATTTCGAGCGGCACATTTTATCTCACAAACACTATAACATGAAGAGGATTGAACAGTGGGTGAGTGAAATTGATCTTGATGGTAGCGTCCCTGTTCCTGAGCTTGGGGAGTGTTCCAAATCAGCTTCTAAGAGAGATGCCCAGGTGATAAATGGTGGGATAATTGCTAAGATTGACTACAGATTTTCACCTGACATGGAAGCGGCTAACAAGTACGTCTCTGCACTGGTTCCATCATCTTCATCAGCGCAGATGGCAAATCTTGGGTTGGTTGCAGTGCCATTTCTTGGTGCTTTTGCTAGTTTGCGGTTATTAAATTTGTCAGGCAATGCCATAGGTATGATTGTCCTGCCCGTTGTAGGATGTATCTTTTTTTGTATTTCAATCCTGATAATCATTGTTTTCTTAGAGAATCAGAGATTGATTTCTTTCTTTTTTCTTTCATTTTTCGTGTTGATTAACATGGTTGTTTTTTTTTTTTTTTTTTTTGTCAGTTCGGATAACTGCTGGACTGCTTCCTAGGGGTCTTCATGTTCTAAATCTGTCTAAAAATAATCTCTCTGCTATCGAAGGTCTTCGAGAGCTTTCTCGTCTTCGTGTCTTGGATCTCAGCTACAACCACATTTGTAGAATTGGTCGTGGTATGTTGTATTGTGGCCTTCCTGTAACTGATTGCTTTAAGATACATGCTCCACTTTCAGGATATTTGACACTTGGAAATGTAATACTTATTTCAATACAATTTTCTCCTCTTGAAATAAACGTACCTACTATTACTAAATGTGCATATACCTTTCCATTTTGTGCTTCAGATTTGCCATTAGGTGGTTAACCAAAAACAATTTAACCAATATATTCAATTTTGTATTCTGGTTGATCTCAGCTAATATGTTATGTTTGACCTGTAGGATTGGCATCTTGTTCCTCTCTAAAAGAGCTTTATCTTACGGGGAACAAGATCAGTGAGGTTGAAGGTCTCCACCGTCTACTGAAATTGAGCATCCTGGACCTGGGGTTCAACAAAATCTCAACCACAAGATGTCTGGGACAGCTTGCGTCCAATTACAACTCATTGCAAGCCTTTAACTTGGATGGCAACCCTGCTCAGAGAAATGTTGGAGATGATCAACTGAAGAAATATCTACAGAGCCTTCTTCCGTATTTAATATACTTCAACGTGCAAAGAATCCGAACTAGCTCATCAAAAGAAGTCTCAGACAGATCTGCTCGATCCATGACTGCTTATCAGCATGATCGCGGGGGGATATCGGATCATAAACTCTCACGCAGGAGAAACCAGGGTGTGGCTACTCATAGGATAGCATCTTCCTCTAGCCATATTCGATCAGGTCATGGTGTTATGTCACCTAAACCATCGAAGGGCCGACATGGACGCCTACCTCCAGCTGCATCGAGAGGAACTAATTATCACATTGGAAGCAATTCATTGGTGTCGCAGCCAAGTGACTATGTGCGTAGGATTCATAGCGCTGGCACACTGTTAGTTGCTTAAGTCCGTTCGTTAATTGAACTGGAGATGGTAAATCTTCATTCTCCACAAAGGAACTTCTTTTATTCGTGGAGATGTCTTCGATTAGAGTCATGTCTGGTTATTTTAAACGCTAGAGGAAATATTTTATGAATAGTGTGCAACTGATATTGTTATGCTATTATTCGTTCAGATTAGTTCTAATTTCGTGCTTGCCAGGAAAATAGAAACAATTATAAAGGGGATATTGAAGTTGTTATACTGGTTCAGGAATATCCTGACCTCAATTCACTTTTGAATTTTTAGGCTGATGGATCTTAATGATAAAATAACAAGTCATTTGTTGATCGTATCATTAACTATTGCTTAGTTTACCATGAACAACTAATCAGTTTATTGCTCCGGCCAGGTTTCCCGTCCAAACACCTACCCCTACCCGCAGAGGAAAGGAAATCCAAAACGAAGCTGGGTTCAATCCATTAAAATCTCGGATACCTGTTGAGTAGAAAAACCGTAGCAAGAAATGACTACATGCTAGCCTGCTAATTTAAACTTAAACTACTAAAGCACTATTCTTATTAGATTAAACTTTTATAAACACAAGGGGACCCTGCGGCAGATGCCAGATGCTTTCATTAAGAATGATCCACCGGACAAGCTTTCTCCGGCAGGAAAACAGATGCACAACCAATAAAAAAAAAAAAGGGTACAGACTGTTAAAGAAATGTAGGCACATCAAACGGCTTGATGGGAACAAGAAACCCGTCAAGAAAAAACTAATTCAAAGCTCAACTCCCATCTATTTCTCACAATTTGCCGGTAGAAGGTCCCCGATGATCTTGTATTCATGCACTATCCTGTGTTTCTTGTTTATCTGGGGGATACCAGCACTGCTACTGAAAAAGATTTTAACGAATTTTTTTTTTGTCGTATCCTATATCGTGAATACGCACTGCATAACATGGCACAATTTTGAAGCTCCAAAAAGAACCCTAGGGAGACAAGAAAACCATTTGGCACTCGAAGCAACATGAAAAACGATAAAAAAAAGCAGGCAACAATTTGCAAAAAATAAACTGTTTAAAGTTTAAACGGACTGATATGTAACAAGCTGTGAAATCCAAACGACCCATCTTCAAAAGATAACAATACCATCATATCATCAAGCATAGTCCATGGCGTAGAGAAAGTACAGCATCAACACAACCACCTTGCAAGCCCATGGCGTGAATCAGCTCCACAGGACTCGAAAGATCGAGCTCTCGCACACCTGCATGAATAAGTCATCTTCACTTTCTGCAGAGCGTTGTAAAACCTAAAAAGTAAATCACTGCCTAACACATCAGCAATCTATAGCGATCTGCACAAAGCACAGCAATACAATATAATGTATCTCTGCACATTGTGATTGTTGACATATGGGTATTGTATTGCCCCCCTGCAATGCTGTTGAGTAACTGTGGATACATTATGAATACTAGGGCTTTCCGTATTTAGAAGGGAGACTTCCCACAAATTAAAGCAAGCCTGGGACAGGATTAAGAACAAGACAGGCAGATGCATGTTCCTGCTGCAGGCCATCCTCTAGTTACAGATCTTAAAGTAAATATCTTCGGGGATATGTAGTTGCTAGATGGTGGATAACTACCAGCTCCTATCACCAACCATTACTGTCCTTTTGTTGATAAGTGTGTCAACAATGAATACTAAACACCATGTATTTCAATATCTATGTACATCTATGAGGAGTAATCTCATGATATAACGAAGAGCCAAAATAAATATGTTTAACACCAAGTACTTCATGAAATTCCAGCTCAAACGTCTGCTTTCTCCCACAAACCCAAGCCTGAGTAGTCATTCTTGAAGTTGGTGAGATTTTGTTCAAGCATGAGGCCTACAATGTCTACTGACACTATGCAAAATTTGAAAGGTGTGCGACAAAGGAAAGCTCAAGCATCATTAGCACAAAAGAAACATTATAAAATTTTCTCCTTAATCTTTCTAGACCCATAACGTGCAGTGCACTTGAAAAAAAAGATGTCTTTGAGGTAAACAAGTATCCGCTTATACTACAGTATAATCAAGCTTTAATCAAGAATTTTTGAACTCAGACAACCTAGTATTGCAGGTCAAACCTCTGGTGAATCATCCAGTAACTTAAATGGAGCTTTAGCACCATGCAAATAGCTAACACGATACCCAATGATATGTTGGCAAATCAGGTAATGTCCATCCAATCTCTCATTATATGGACCCCTTTTAATCTGTAACTTCATTCTCTTTATTTGGCTTTGAATGAAATTCGCCGCTTTCTAGGGAAAAAAACACACACTTCCCAATGAGGAAAATAACAAAACGATTCAAACAGATATTGCAACGGTAAATCAAAAAAAAACTCGGATAGACTAGGCCAAGCTATCTCACAGTTTAAGAGAGCTTGGAACAAAATCTTAGGTTTTTACATCCATGATTATCCCTTTTACTGACATAAATAAAAATAAACTTTTATTCACATGCGACAAGATTCATTGGAGAAGACACCTAGTGTCATTCCAATACCTACCGAATCATGTATACAAGTAGCACAGGTGGCAGGTAGTAGTTCTTCCTAAGACTCTAAAAATAAGTAAATAGAAAAACAGAGATAACACGTTGTTCTACAATAACAACGAGGTTTTATGTCCAAAATGAATGTTAGTTATGAAGAATATTAATGTTGTTCACTGTAACTGATAGTTATCTCCTAAATCCAGAAGCAAAAGCTCAGTTTTCCAAGGTATAGGCAGTGAAGGCATTAGAGAAATGTATACAACTATCATATAAAAAGAAAACAAATTATACCAAAAAACATGTTCCAACAGGTCTAGGAGCACTAAAAGATAACAAAGCAATCAATAGTGACTCTTCTCAGTAGCTTCAACTAGGATTTACACCAAGAACAAAGAGAAAGCTGCTCATTATTGATAGGACAACACATATTATTTCACCTGGAATTCAGAAACCACGCCATGTCCAAGAAACCTTCAAGCATCTGTTGCAAAGGACAACAGATAACCTTGTTAGAGCATCATTGCTGAAGAAACATTCATAATCACATAAAAATAGCTTTCGAATTTCCATATTTTTCTTTAGTGACAAACAAACTCAGATTCTTTATATTTTATCAGCATGTCACGTGTCTAAGCACTCTCCTATAACCATGCTAGACACTTGTTTAACTCAACCTGACACATGTACATTCAAGTCGATATTTGATGATATTTAGAGGATTGTCACCCAAATACAATTGTCTAATTTTCCTTTTTTTTTTCTTTGGGGGTAGATGTACATTAATTCAAGGATATCAGAAGTTAAACATTACCCATACAAGTCAAACAAGCTAGCACAAACATGATAAGGATGCTTGCCAAGAAAGGAAAAATTAAATTTTTCAACCCCTGTTGCAGAAATCTAAAGCTGAAGACTAACTCGTGAATCCCAGAACCATGCATGACAACCAAAACCCACAAGACAAAGATTAAAGTATACATAGTAAAAAGCATATATATGTGCAAGTAGATATTTATTGGCAAACTAATGCTTAAGATTGAATATTTGCAATACATATCTGCCACACGCAGTGGAAACTTATGATGTCCCTGAATGTCACATGGTTAAAAGTACTAACCTCATACAACCTAGCTCAATTCGCACTTGCTTGCACCCTATCTACCTCAGGGCACCTCGACTTGTCTTAGTTAGCACAAAGCTCAGGAGAAAGATTTGGACAGAGTTGGACAGTTGAATGTATATTCCACTATCCAATGAATGATACAAGGTAACATAGACATGTGTAAAGCCCACCTTTAATAGTCAGGAGGTGCTCGCTCATGAGGAGAAGGTGCCCCTTCATACAGAGATATATGCCCCCTCACACATAACTGATAACCCCTCACTAGTACCCTACAGTGGACTGCAGCCAACTACCTAAACTGCCTGGCAATATGGGGCCTCACCCATGGGGCTGTGCATATGGCCCCACACCTCCTGGGTAGCACATGGCCATGTGTGCTGCCATATAGCACATAGAGCATCACATGAGCTCAGCCTTCGACATGCACACCCACCTATCCAGAGCTTAGGTTCTGCTATGTAGTGCCCCATGAGGCATTCATGGACACTCCTCCAGGTGCTGGCACCAACAGAGTGCAAGTAGGGTAGGCATCAGCTCTGTCCACATCACACGGATACTCATAACTGACATGGTACTAAAACGATGCACTGACTAGCTTCTGATGGAATATGACTCTTTAACTACTTAATGACATGATTCTCTGAGGAACTCTAAGTAGAAATACAGATTCAGATCACCTTCAGCACCAAACTGATCAAAATGCAGTACTGATTTCCGTGTGCAATAGTGACAAAATTGCAGCCTGACCTGACACAATAATATTGTTTAAGTGGCTCATTTACAACACCCTTGTGAACATCACCATTTGTTTTCAGGAAGTTTTATGCTAAGATAAATTGACCTTGATTTTCTACTTTTTTCTTCTGCTAATAACTTTTCTTGAGTCCTATTATCCATTTGAAAAAAATCTTGAATGGTGACATTATTTCTTAATCAATCAAGAGAGAAATCATAAACATAATCAAGAAAAAGAAAACACAATGAGTTATACGTCTCTCAACACCACAATGTTGCAGACTTGTAATTTTTAGCTGAACTACCTACCAGGAAATTTGTGGGGCAATAATTCCAAGAAACTAAAATGCTGCTTGAAGGGTTGCAAGAGTTTCAAAAAATTGTTCTAGACTCAAAGCACTTTTCTTCCACATCCAAGTGATCATGAACACAAAGTTCCCTTCAATAATTATGAGAACAAGAATAGTACTGAAGTAAATTTTTTATTCCTTTAAGAATACAGGGCTTTTTTTGGTGAAAATGGTGATAATCTTTACTGTTCAGCATAGAAAATGAATTCCATAGTACAAAGGTACACAACCCAAGTTACAAAGGGAAAGAGTTTCCAATGGCAAGGTGCTCAGAGAAACCCCTTTCTTAGCTAGCTGGTCAGTAATATTGTTGGCTTCTCTAGAAATGTGACTACATTGAGTAGTTCTGAGTGCACAGATGTCAAAGATCTCATCAAAGAGATCTGCTAGTCTCCAAGGGGCTGCTGCTACAGAGAAATTAGCATTTCTGAGAAGATGGGATACCACAGCATAATGACCAAGGCCACAACCACAGACAGCAGGGCCATGGTTTCCTATAAGCTACCATCAAACTTTACATTTATTCTTCCGCTAACTCCTCATCTCCTTATATTTGGCCCTTCGCTTCTCTTCCATAAAAACCCATGGTGATGTTTTCCCTTAACAGAGTAGTGGTGGACTAGTTTAAATGGAAATAAACCAAAAAGAGAAAAAATTGCTGTCTATTTGCACATATTTATAAAGAGAACAGGAAAAATTAAAAGAAAAACAATTACAAAACCATTAGAAGATCAGATGTTGGGTGAGCAACAAGAGCACAACAATTGATCGTCCACTAAGAGCTGGTAATAAGAAAAAGTTGGGAAGCATAGCAAACAAAAAGGGACGAAAGATAAATTTGAGATGTTTCAGAAAGCAGGATACATTAACTAGGTGGTCATAAAGAGATATAATTTCAATTGTTCACAAATTCATGATTATAAGAATTAAAAAACTGTTTGCACCGTTACAACCAGACAATCTCAAGTCTTAACAATGAACAGCGGTAAGGGACAACTGTTCAAGATATACATTATATATATCCCAATATAGACATATATATTGAGTATAGGTCACTAAGGCAAGCCACCAGGAATTCCATCATTTTACCAATTAGCTCATGCTTTGTGCCCCTAATAATGATTTTGACACCAATTTTAACTAAACACCAGAAAAAAGAACAAGGAACTTCATCTATAAATGAAATCAAAACAGGCTGAACAACAACTTGGAACCACCATGACCTCCATGGTAATTTGTACTCTCACAATTTCTTTCATTATGAAAGCATCCAATCAATCAGAGTTTAGACATAAAAATGGAAAAAGAATATACTAACAGGTTACTTCCAGCAGTGGACCAAATGTATGTACTCAATGTGATCAAAGTTAAGAGTTTTAAACATTCAAAACAAAAAAAAGCTACAGATCATGTTTGAAAAGAGGGAAAATGAGATGGGAAAACTAATAAGCTCCCAATATTTCAGTTAGTAAAGGTAGAAAGTGTGGGCCTCCTGAACACTTCCAAAGATACTAAAAATGAGTAAAAAATTCAAAAAACCAGGGAAAAGGAAACTGCAGGGTATTGCATGGTCAAAAACAATAGCGATGAGGGATAATATGGTAGAAAGGGCAAACAATAGGTCTATAACTTAGATCAAGGTTAGAAATACTTTCAAATGAAGAAAAGAAAATGGGAAGCATTCAATAAGAAAAAACCAGAAGGGAAAAAGCAGAGAGTTACAAAGGCAAAGGAGGGAAAACAGCCACAGGGAGGAGCAAAAGCAGCAGAGCATCAAAGTGGGAAGGCTCACCCAACAGTGAGGTCATAACTACTTAATTTTAGACATTGCCAATTCTGCAGAAAAGTGCCGTAGGGGAAATTTTTAGAGCTCTCTATCCTCCATAAAAGAAGGTTACATCTATTGTGGGACTTAAGTTCCATTCATCCTTGCCTCTTATAATCTACAACCATGATACTGGTCATTGTTGAGGGTTAATTCAAAGCCAAGATCATAGGTAAGAATTTTTGAATGACCTAACATTCAATCAGTCAAAAGTTTTTTTTTCTGTTTTTCCCATTAATGGACATATATTCTTCAAGAAAAGCAATTGAGTAGCTCAGTAGTTCTGTATTTGACCCATAATAATGCTTCAAACTCAAAGATTGCACCTTATCCAATCTGACATACAAAAGAGAACATTTTGAAATGAGATTTTGCAACAAACAGTTTTAACATTTCAATGGTAGTTGAGCCTAATACTTACAGGACAAAGAAACATAACCCTTCAAGTATAGAAGAAATCATTTGTATTTTAAAGGAAAAAAGCCCAACATCTTCACTGAAGTAAGGAATGACATCCCAGAATGTTTTTCCTAAAAACAATGACTATTTAGACATTATTGTTTAAGTGGACTGAACAGGTACTAAGTAATTTCACCAGTGCATTATCTGGCTACACTGTTGATAATACCTAAACATCAGCCATCGATGAGGAAGAAATGATCTTTGGGGCATAGTAGATGGGAGCATGCCCAAAAAGAATAGATTACATTCAACATGAACTATCAAAAAGTGGAAGATGGAAGTACATCCAACAAAAATAGATTTTCGTACAATATGAACTATCAAGAGAGTGGCAGTGTATTCATGGTTGTACCATTACCAAAGAAAAGGTAACTTTTGCACAATGCAAGTGCAATTCAAGGATGTGAACCCATTTGATCAATCTTTTATTGTTTATTATCATTGACAAGAAAATTATGCAAGAGTTGTACGCATGACAGGCTCTTATCTTAAAATAATAAATATATCTTAGCTGATACAAAATCCCAGGATTTAGGCTCCAATATTGTGATCCATTGAAAAGCTAACGCATGTTGACATTTACAACTGTTCTGCAAGAAGATAAATAAGCAAATTGCGGGCATTACCCACTTTGTCAAGTCAACCTGAGTTAAACATCCAGAATCACTTTCAAATTGCTTGAACATAATAGAACTTTGCAGAGCATCTTTAATGGCTCTTCTGATACCATAAACACAGACATGGATAGGAATAAAAGAACACTCAACAAAATGGACCAGCTAATTTACATTACAAAACGAGTAAGTTCCAGACCTAACTTTGAAAACCTAGGAGCAACAAGAAGCTCATATGACAACATTTCATACTCATCTTAAGAAGAGGAGAAACCTAATGGAAGTTTGGACGAAAATTTTGTCCACTTCTAAATAAATGGAAACAACGAATAATGAGACTGGAAAACCAGAAGAAACAGCGGAACTGATTGCTCTCAGCAGAAGCAACTTCTTGAGAACCAAGACAATGCAATGGAACAACAAATGAAAGCACTATTGGTCACAACTAAAAGGTAAACCACATTAGACTAACAGAGATTTAAAGTGAATTACGTTTCCTTCCATATTTGTCTCCAACTAATTAAAAAATGAGGGAGAACAGTAACCTCGAAACACGCCTTAACCATGAAGCAGGAGAAAGATCATAAACGATGAAGAAAGGAGCGCGGCGCTAGGTACTCTCACGAACAAAATCCATACAATTTCATATCAAAAGATAAAATTAACCGTAAACTTCACATATATTATTCTTCGTGGAAGTGCAGATTCTTCTTGTTAGCGTCGAATTTTTAACCCGCATGGACACCAGTGAAATACAGAGGGAGATGAAGCGATAGTTCCACAAGTAAACGATGACGCATTAAGCAACAGCACAATGGGCCGAAAATTCTAACCTTTTTCATCGGAGGCATCGTGGTACTCCTGCTCATCCTCCGGCAAGGGTTCAAGTTCAGCCTCCTTTTCGACCGGGACGGCAGGGGCAGACTTTGCGGTAGCACGGGGAGTGCAGGGTCCATCCTTCTCATCGGGATATCTGACGACGACAACAGGACAAACACAGTGATGAACGCAGTAATCGCTAACACTACCAAGCCTGCCCTTGCTGGTCCTCTTGGATGCGCCAAATCCCCTACTCCCCATGATCACGGCGCTGAGCCCAAGCCGCTCAACCTCGAGGCAAAGCCTCTCCTTCATATCATGATCCTTGACGATGTGGAGCTTGAAAGGGATTTGCGCCTCGACAAGTGGCTGCGCCAGATTGGTAGCCTTAGTGGTAGTGAAAGCATCAAAGTCATCCTCAAGCTTCTGCTGTGACTCCTCGTCGGTGTCAGTAGCCGCAACGGAGAGATCAATGGAGCCCCAATCCGCGCCATAGAGAACAGAAGTGGGGCGAACATGGAGAAGGATAACAGCATCGCCGGGGCGGAGATAGTTCTGGACGGCCCATTTGACAGCAAAGGCGGATTCGTCGCTAAGATCGACGGCGATGGCAATCTTCCTCTGCGCCCCGGCGGTAGGAGTCGACGTCGAGAAGAGAGGGAATCTCGGTGATGACGGCTGAATGGTGGGGTGGCTGGTCGTCTCCAGTGGTTGGGGATGCATCCTCGTCCCTTCCTTACTCCCTTTTACTACCTTTCTCCCTCCTTCCGATGACTTCCCCGGTCGTCCTGGTTCTCGTCTATCCTGTCGATCGCTCGAGGGCAAAGCTCAAGTCCCAACTCCGGTGTGAAAGAAACGCAGTCGACGCCAGAAAGGGGAACCGCGGGCGAGTCTTACACTGCAGTAGAATTTAAGCCGCCGTAATGGAAATGACAAGAACACCCTTGATTCTTTCGTTGTCTCCTTCATAAGAATCTGTCCTTATGCTTGTAAGTCACGAGTAACTGCCCTTCTGGTTCTCCCTCGAGAACAGAAGAAAACTGGAAACGGATAAGCATAACTGCCGTACAAGTTACTTCTCCCAGAAGGTACAATCGATGGCCCCCACCAGGTGGTGCGGTGGGGCCCATTGCGCGTGCTGGTTGAATCCGATTTCCTGCACGTCCTCAGAAAGAAATCAAGAACTGCCGGTGACATGGAATTGTTAATGATTACATTGCGAAACAAAACGATTCATAATTCTAAGATCTCTCTCTCTCCTACGAAAATTCATTTGTGACCCATGATCTATTATCAGTTCTGATGATCGTTCCCTTGGATTAAACTAGACTTAACCACCTCTTCTGACTTTTTAAAGAATCCAGTGTTTTTAAGTCCCAACTCGTTAAAGCAGGAAGTAAGAGTAGGGGACATGGGTTACGACTTAACGTAATATATTAAACGGCAGGGATAGGAATCCTGGTTGGAGGATAAGATAAAAAATTTTAAGTTTCTTTCTGCCTCTTTGTCTCTCCCATGAGCCTAACCCACCTACACCCATTAGCTTCTTTTACCAAAGTTTATGTTTGACAAATCATCTTCTTCCCTGTTTTCTAATCTCAATTGTCAGTCTCTCCCGAGTTTTACTGCTCATCAGTGGACTTATATCGAGCTTAAAATCATCGTTTAGTACAAAGTTTTAGGAACTGTACAAGTGTCTGGAGCATCTGGGTTGTTGATTACTGATCAAAACACTCATTTGGACGAATTAAAATAACCAGAGATGAATACAACTTTGTTATTTTAACTGTTGGCATGCGTTATTATGGTTTGGGACCCATAAGTGCAGGCGCTTTGCAACAACACCCAAGTAATATAAGCGGTCTAATAATGAGATGAGAGTCAGTTTCTGCTTATTTAATTCAATAAGTGGTGGACTCCGTCCATTTGACTAATCATAGAGGAGAGAAGAAAGGGCAGGAAATAGAGGTTGGGCTTGAAAATTTTGTGCTGCCTGGTTTTGCTTTTCCTTTGGGAAACTCTCTTTCACTTCTTGCTTCCTACTTTGGCTGATTCTCGGTTCTTGTAAAGTAATTATTTGAATTGACTAGGAATTCTGAATTCATTTTCATGGATACTAAATTTCCAGTGGCCCTAACCTCATGGTGAATGTTGGAGCTGAAACCAATAATGCATCTGCTTTTGTATAAATATTTGATGAAATTATAGACTGGTTTTGAGTTCTAATGACAAAAATAAAGGTTACCTCACACATCTAATCTTCTTTAGACTCTTCTGCCCACTCCACATTCAGTCTGAATCAGTTTTGTTCATTGGAGCATGAAGTTGAGCAGGAATTTGAGTTTCTTTCCAGAAAGGGAGAGGGAAGGGAAGATACCCATGAAGAATGAACGACCCTTTTGTTCTTTCAAGTTCAGTAGAAGAACCCAGAATTTTCTTCCAACCTTGAGAGATGGGAAAAGACAGGGTAAGTGTATAATTTGATCCACTCTTAGAAAACTGTTTTTTTTGGTAGAGCTTGATGGGAGTTCCATTTAAAGGAAATGAATTTGAATAGTTTCTGTATCTGCAGATGCAGATGCTGAAGGATTTGTGGAGATAATTATCATATGTGTAGTTGTAGACTCTCCAGGTCAGACCAAAACTCCTGTTCCAGATTCATGACCAGGTTTTAGAATGCTAGATCACTCTCATATATTCTTTAAGTGGTAAAGTAGAATCTCATTCAAGGTCAACAAATGAATCTGAAGGGTCACTTGATTTCCCTTCACTAAATCTTACCTCCATTATGTCTATTACTTTTGATACATCTCTCCATATTATCAAATGGCTTTTCTTCACTGGGGCTAAAACACAAACAAGATTGATGGCATTATTTTATGCCCCTATGATTTGTTTCATTTATCATTCTTTCAAGCTAACTAGTTGAAACTGATTGTTGCTTTGTTTGTGTTCATAACCAAACAATTTGCTCTTAATCATATTACATGGAGGGGTTAGGAAAGAACTTATACCTTCAACTCAAATGAGAATCAAAAGTAGGGTTTGATGAGGAAGAAGAAGACAAAGATGGTGTGGAGGAAGAAATTAACTAGCGAACAATCTTGGTATCTAGGAGAAGGAAGGTTAAATGAACAAGCGAAACTAGCTTATTAATTTTGTGACAATACAACAACTCAAATGTGGGTCAATGTGATATAACAAGTTTGTTTTTGCATAAAAGTAGTTTCTAAATTGATTTTTATTTTATTAGACATCTTATTCTACTAAAAGTTATTGATTGAAGTATGGTATTGTATAGTACTTTCATAGATTTTCATCCATTTTTCTGGGAAAATGCTAACAGCTACAAGGAAAATTTGAAAGATTTTCCAAATAATTTATTGGTAAGGCACTTATGGAAAGCATTTATTGGAAATATGTATCCAAGAAAAGTATTTCTATTTTTTTCTTGGGTTATAAGATATGGGGGAAAGGGCACTAACATGACCTTAATTTATAGATTTCTACTATTTAAATGATGTAGCCATTAATAAAAATATAAATAAAAAGTAAAACTCACTTTTGTAAGTCCTTTCTTTTTCCAAATCCACACTTTGTCTTATAAAACACGTTTGGAGGAGTTCACATTCCCTTTTCCTATGCCTTGATAGCAAAGTAGAGTCAGACCACGTTTGGAGGAGTTCACATTCCCTTTTCCTATGCCTTGATAGCAAAGTAGAGTGAGACCAAATTTAGAGTTTTCGAGTCCTACCCTCCACTAATTGTCAAGTCCCAAGTTCAACATATCTTATGAGCCCACAATATAGCTTTTAAATAAAAATATATCTTATATTTTATTATAATAATGATATTATATGATATTTGCTTTTAATAACCTTGGCATATAAGATAAATACAGGTTAAACACATGTAGACGCCCCGTGCAGTTGACAGGATTAACACACGCAGCCATCGGTCGGGACTAATCACACGCAACTATCGGGATGCTAGGGATTAAAACACACATAGACGCTCCACTTGGGAATAGAACTCGAGACATGTTAAACACATAACCAATAAATTTTAAAATACCGACCTTTTAGGACAGAAAGGTATACAAACAAGTTACTGTTGGAAGAATATAATCTTTATTGAAATATGCATTTGATTTTAGGAACTAAATGTAAAAAAAAACATAATTTTATATAAATCAATTTATTTATTTATTAAATATCGAAGAAATAATGGCTTCAACAATCACGAAAAAAATGAGGATAATCGGTGGATGAGATTAACGTGACCGCCACCGCCGCCATTGCCGCCACTGCTTCATTGGCAGATTCGTGATTGGATAGTGAGAGTGATGGTCGCCGAAGAGAATTGGAGAAGAAATTCTCGAGCGCACTTTCCCCGTCTCTCCGCTCACTTCCTAGTCCAAGCAATTCGTTCACCAATTTTAGAATTCCCAAAACAACCCCATAAATTCTTTAAGAAAATCTAGTCTATTATAAAAATAAATAAAAATTCTCAACAGGACAGAACACAGAGTCCCAGCCGTCGACGAAGAATCTACTTTTCACGCGGGCGAGACCGGAACCACCCGATGGAAGTAAGCGGGTCCCACGAGCGCTTTTGAACAGTTAAAAGTTCCAAAGCAAGTCTAATTTCCAAATCAGGAATCCAGACTCGTCACATCATAGGTCTCCTGGATCTCCCGCGCTAATGTAGTATAAATTGCCGCACGATGGCCCTCCATAGAAGGGCGCTTTCGTGTATGACAGTGGTGCCCTTTTAAATAAAGCGGATAAGTTTCGGTTTCTTCTCAAAGAGGGAGACAGAGCCTGCCAAGAGACCCCTAACCCTAGCGTAGCGTCTCTTCCCATGGCGGACGCAGATATGTTAGAGGCGGGAGGTAATGGGGGTGCTGGTGAAGAGGAATTGCCGGAAGGAATGGCCGTGTTGGATTTTGATCTGCTTTGTACCTCGGTTGCTTTGCAGACGCAGGGGTATTTGGCGGGGAAGAGGGGGGAAACGAGGGATTATGATGATGAGAGTGGAGGGGGATTCAGCGGAGTGCAGAGGATGTGGGAGGGGGAGGTTTTTGACTGCTTTGAAGATAGGACAATTGCTATTGAAACGATGTGGTACGTTGTTTAATTGTTTAATTATTTTATTTTATTTTATGTTTTGTGTTTTGGCTGGTTTCAATATGCGGAGGATGTTTCAGTGTTGTCGAGCCTGGTTTTTGGTGTTTCTCGTGTTCTAAATTTGGAAGAGAAAAATGGGAAATTGGAAGCTGGGGTCCTCTCGCTGCAATTTGTGGCTTTTACGGATGTGTTTTATATTGGTGTTCAAGATCCAACCGGAAAGTATGTATCGAGGGTCATTTCCTTGTGTCATGAATGCGTTTTTGTGTTATAAAATATAACGAGGAACAGAATTAAAGGAAAGAGGTTCGGTCTAATTTTTCAATGATTTTCGTTGCTTTCTATAGGTGGTAAGAGTTTGCTCGGTGTAATAGTACTCTTTATGTTTATTTTGCTTCCTATCAGGAACTTTAAGAAGCGCTCAAGTCTGTTAATCTATTCTTTTCAGAAGCTTTTGCTAAGTTCCTATGCATTTTTATATTTTGCAGTTGTCCGTGCTATAGATTTGGGAAGAATATGGGAAGAGCTGGCTTCGGGTCTTGCTTTGTTCAGGTGAACAATTACTAATTTATAGCTTGGAATTTGTCCAAGGACATGGCAATAAACGAGCAGATGAAACTAAAAACTAAACTATTTCAATTGAATGCCTGAAAGTCTTCTATCTAGGCACAACTTAGCTACTCTAAATGAATAAAGAAGCAAGCAGTATCTTCATATATATACAAGATATGAAGTGGGATCCAGATTACATGTCATTTCTTGCTCTAAATTTGAGCACCACTTTCTGTGCTTGTGTTCTGATTTGCCATGTATATACTAAATTCTGGTTTTGTCCTGTAGGGCTCTATATATCTTGGTTTTGCTGTAATTGCTCTTCTCAACGTCGTTTTCTTCATTATTACCAAGCGGTATAGCTTTCTCTACTTGGCAATTGCATTCACCATGTCACTGGCGGCATATCTTGGCCTTTTCCGGACAGAGATTAGGAAGCAGTTTAACATAAGGGTATGCTACTGTTGATGTTACTTTGTTATTTACACAGTTAGCATTAGCTTACTGTTGATGCTACTTTGTTACTTACACAGCAAACCTGTAGTCAGACTGATGGACCTGGCTAAAACTTTTGTTTAGTATTGGCAAATGAATTTGAACCCACAATTAGCCAACCCCAACATAGTGGTGACAAGTCCCCCATGATGACAGTGATGCTACTTAATTATTTGTTGGTTTGAATTTAACAAGTTTGAGCTGCCTGACATTATCAATAAAATTGAAAATGCATCCTTTCCCTTTTCTGAAGATTTTGAGTTACTATTCATAGTATCTGGGGATTATATTGTAAAAGTTATTTTTCTGCTATTGGGTCGTCCGCTTATCGATATATGCACATGTTTGTTTCCCTACTTCCTGCAGGCACAGGACAGTTCCTTGGATGATTGTGTATACCATCTTGTATGCCCCTGTTGTACATTATGCCAGGTTTGTTGTTATGTCACTTTTCTCTCTGTTTTAAAGTTAATGTTACCATTCATTTCTGGATCTCTCTTTTCCATTGTTTGGGTGCAAAAGCTTCAGAAACAAGTTTTTATTGGTTGCTCTTATTGTTGAATAGACCTATGCTAATTGTGATTTGGCTGTATTGAGCAGGAGTCAAGAACATTGGTGATTAACAATGTCAGAGATGGCTTTTGGAGTGGCCGAGGTGATACAATCTGCATAGGAAGCTATGGTGAAGGAAGTAAGGCGTTTTCTGAGCTTCACCCTCATTCTTTCCCCACAACCACCAAATCTCCCGATCTTTCTTGCACGGAAAACGGTGACAATTGTGCTGATCACTCGTGGAATATAGATGTGAAGCAAGCAGAGCCTTTGGTTCCATCAGCCAGCAGTCCTACCCGTGGAAGCTAGCAGACCCTTTCACCTGGAAAGGTTAAAATTTACCCAAAACTGGCTTTCATCCGTCATTGGATGATAATACCCCGTAATGCCACCCAATTGTCGGTCTGTACTGCAAAAGCTAGATACAGAATATATATGTGGGTTGCAAGAACTAGGGTGCAGGGACTTCCGAGTTGATAATTTATACCGAGCTCCCATTAAAAGAGGAGCAAAACTAGCAAGTGTAATTAACCATAGGCCTCCATTGCTTCAGCCAAATTGAAAAGCTGTCGAAATAATTTACTTTTGTGCATTTTCTATCCTTAGCCGAATCAGAGTTATCTTTTTGTCGTTCCTTTAAGACTCAGGACTGAATACGGGGAAGTCATTAGCTGAGAATAAAGGGCTTTCTTCCTTGCAGGAATGCAATAATTTTCAATTCGATGTATGTCATAGTTACTAGGAAGATGCAGTAATTGATCAAAACTGAAACTCAGAAACTCAGCTGGTCAAAGTTGATGTCTAAAATTTATTATAGATTTTCTCATAATTTTAATTATTTTATTTTAAGTAAAACCTGTTTTGTTTCCTTACTTTAAAAATACTTCATAGAAACTAATTGCAATAATATTTTATTTATATATTTTTATTTTTTTATAAAAAATTATTATTATTTTCAAGAACTAAGGTGATCAGCTTCAGTTGCTTGGACTGGGGTCTGCGAACTGACTTGTCCAGACAAGGAAAGAGTTGCAGGGCGGGCAGTAAACCATGGGACGAACAGCGTGCCTACGATCATAATACTGGGAGAGTAACAATTTGCTCTAGATCGTCCTTCAATTGTTAAAACTCTTCCATAATCGTCATAGCACAGACTTTGGTGCTGATCAGCGGAAGGGAAGAGAGTGAGTCATCTCAATGTATTTTCAAGAGTGCACTAAAGGATCTGACCTGTGTGGGATATGGACTAGTGTTTGGGTAGCAGGACAGGAAAAGGAGACATTTCTCGGTTTCGCATCATGCTGTGAATACTTCTTGACCAAATCTCAAGCAAGCTAGCTGTTTGAATCTGCTTTTTGAAATAGCGAGTTCTGTATGCCACTACAGTAAACAACAAAAGCATAACCTGTTCTCATTGCAGGACGCCTTCGAGATAATTTGTCTTCTGCTTGCCTGTATTTCTTCACGTCTCCATTCAAACTAAAGGATTAACATTGTTATAATAAAGAGGCAACGGAAGCCAAACAAAGGCTTCTGAAAGCCAAACCGAAAACTTTAGTTTCTGAAGGATACATTAAGAACCGAGTAAACCAAAAAGAGCTTATCTCTTGATAGCGAACCGAGGACAAAATGTCGAAAAACCATTTTTGACTCTCGAAATTATTTCGGAATGAAAGGTACTTTGTGTGCCTTGTTAAGCTATCAAATGCATGCAAGAGAGAGAGGCACGAAAACGGAGGGAAGGAGCACAGAGTTCGTCTTTCCAACTCTAGTAGGAAGATAGCTTTAGATTCAAATCCAGGAAAGAAGAAGCCGAGGGCGAGGAGGAAGCTTCACCCTTCGTGGCTTCATGTCCAGCAGAAGATCCACTGACGAATTCGTACTTCATTGCTTGGCATTCTCCCACAAAGCTGCTTTTTGTCTGAAAGGCAGCATCAGTCTCGTTCACAGTCTGCTGGCCGCCTCCCTAGGAGCAAGATAAAATGAAAAAATAAAATAAAATAAAAATAAAATGAAGAAAAATCAAGTTTAGGGTTTTTACCGCATGAACATGCGCTCCGAAATAACAGGCACGCCTTTCTCGTGTCTCACCGAAATCGACGATTTCTCCATCAGCGGTCCTCCGACTCCCCAAGTTCCTATCTGTGAAGTGGCAGCCGTCCTTATTGTATCCCACCGATCTGCGACTGTTTCCCTGGAACGCTATATCATCGGCGTAGGGACGCTTCTTCTGCATACAGACACGGCAACAAAATCCATCGAAGCGCAAAAAGATCAGGTTACCAAAGAAGCGCAGGAAAATCTAACGGAAACTTAAACCTGTCGCACCTTTGAGCAAACTTCGCAGCTACCGGAGAAGCAGTGCGTCTTTGGAATTGAAGTGAGCTCTATCGTTGACTCCGCCGCCGAGACGATGTTACGGTGCTCAAACCTCGCTTCCAACGCCGCAGCACCGAGCTGATCCATCGAAACGTGCTCGGAAGGCATCGATCTGGCGCTATAAGCTGCAGATGGGCAGTCAGCAGTTCTGGCAGAGCCGTTAAAAAGTGTGTACCTTATCGGAGTTGGCCGGGACACAGGCGCGGCGATCTGAGGCTGATCAGAAAAAGAGAAAGGGAATGGATACATCGCATTTTGAACCTGAGTTTCACCGGTTTCGGTCATCTTCTTCCATCCTTCCTCTAACCTCAGCCTCTCAAGCTGCGCGACGCCCATTCCTCTTTGCGGTTCTTTCTTCCGCGGCGGATTGGCCGACTTTCCAACTCGCTTGCCTTTCCGTTTGACGACCTCAAGTTTTGCATCAAGAGCCGGGTGCCGAGCCTTTTCCATCTCTTGTTCGAACTTCCTGTTCAAAGCAGACCAGATATATAACGGTGTCGACATGGAGTTCACAGAGCAACCCAGAAGCCCAAACAAGTATGTCTTTACAGAGGAGGCGGGAGAGAGAGGAGAGGCTCTCGATGAGGTTTTTTAGATTTGAGCAGCTCGTCTCATATTAAAAGCCATGCTTTTGGGGGGATCTCATTTTGTCTCCTTTCTCTCTCCTTCCGTTTCGTTTCTTTTCATAGTAGGCTCTGTACCAGGTTCACAAAGAGGGGAAGCGACATTATGGACATGCATCCGCTTGGAGGTAAACCTTCGTGTAATCTGTTCCACGACCCACTGTACCAGACCAAATACTTGTCTGTATTTTCTGGCTGTGCCGGCTTAGACCCACCGAAGAAGTTTTCACAAGTGTTTTAGACCCACAGAAGAAGTTTTCACATGTTTATCTGCTCCAAACGGATACCGAATAGCACGTGAATAAGTTTCATTCATTTAATTAGCTCATAAAAATATTCGAGCTTTGCAGATATGCTTAGTTGTATTTGCAGTTTTTATTGTAATTAGCGAAATTCGAATCTTTCATACGTTTAATCTCATTAATTTTTTTTTCAAATTTGAAACAAGACGTTAAAGATTCGATTTGTATTGAGTTGACTCGTGCCCGAGTTGTTGTTCAAATAAAAAATCATAAACTTGTATTATCGCAATAAAAATTCCAATCAACTAGTCAAAGATAAAACAATGTATAATTATGCGGAAGTTAAATTTTTTCTTGTTATTCATAGTTCTAAATTGAATGCAAGGAGGGTGCTTCATCGGTGTACGCTTACAAAACTACAATGAAGTTGTTTTTGTATGATCTTTATATCATGAAATTCTCAATAAAAACATAAATTGAAACTCATGAATATACCTTCTGATATGGCGTCAATTTCCGGCGTTTGGTGTCTTCATCTCAGGCGAACAGAGTGAACGGCGTTGTCTCGTCTATCGTAGAGGCTCGTCGATGACAACATTCAAGCATACCTCTGGTAAACTAGACTCCCTTTTATAACCTCCTCTCCATCAAAAGAGATCACCAAATCAACGAAAATCGTAAAGTTGTAACCGGCGACCACCATCAATGGAAAATAGCCGACGTATGGGTCACTTAAGTAATGGTTCACTTTTGAATAATCTAGCAAAAACTGGTGTTTCAAAGTCATGTTTTGTAGAGGGCTTTCTTTGCTTAAATAGGGTGAGAAAATTTTTTCTTATTTTTCTTGTAATTTGATTTCTCTTTTTTAACTTAGTTTAAAAAATCCGAGTAAACTAGTCCAACATAAAAAGTGAAAAGCTTAATAAAAATAAAAAATCAGTACTAATAATCAACTAGTACAAAATTTCCTTGAGTTATACGGGAGAAATCGAACCAAAGGCTCATACAAGTACTGAGTGGTCGCCGCCGGTCGGTTATATTTACCGGGAGAGAATCTGACGCGGCAAAGGCGATGATTTCGAGTACGATCATTGGCGGCTGGGAAAAAGCGACCAGTCTCCACCTCCCATTAAGTCGACACGTGTGAAGCGGAAAAGGCCTGAACACGTGTCAGAAGCAAAGGGATGGAGCTTTCCGGTTCAAGGCCGACAGAACTGGGATTCGGGTCGTCTAGAGACTGGATCGCTCTCTGCACGGAATGATTGGCAGTGCCGCTGCCGGAGAAGGATAACTCCACCGGTAGGGGACCATCACCACCACCGCCACTGAGATCTCACAATCGAATGGGGACCACTACCATGCACCGGTAACAAATAAAGCGGAAAACTAGTCGACGCAGAGCTCAGTAAATCCAACGAAATCCATTTCCGGTGAGTGGCACAGACGGAGAGGAGAGAGAATCATGTACGAGTACGACCGAGAGCGTGGATATTATGACTGTGAGCAACTAGAAAACAACGAGTGCTTCTGTCCGATCTGATGGAGATTTTTAGTGATCTTTCCGGCAGTCCTGTAAGAAGGGGATAAAGACGAACGGAAAACTACTGTTTTGGCCATTTGCTGATCTTGACGTGGAGTAAAGGAGAGATGCATTTGGAAAGCATGGGAGGTACTTGAATATGATGCGCAAGCTCCAGATTTAAGCCCTCAGTTGGCTTTTACGGGTACGTGGTCCTCTCCTTTATGGCTTGAGTAAACCCTAAATTAGATGTATTACCTGCATGGATTTGCAGCAATCAAGGAATCTTATATACAAAGACGCGAATTAGGATACGCTGGAGCGAGAAAATCTCCACTTGCTGAAGAACGAACTGAATCGTGGAAGTTTTATACTGGTGAAGTTTTCTCCAAATGGTTGCAGGGTTCAATATTGAAGAATATGGGAAAGGATATGCTAAGCTATTCAAGCTAAGGGCACCTATAGAGAAAATTTAAAGCTTACCAAGAGAGAAGAACTAATTAAATTCCTAGGATCAGATAAAATGTTAGGGTTATACAGGGTTGTGGAGATGATTAAGCAGGGTAATCTCATTGGTCCTCATTTCTGGAAAACTCTTCATTTAGTCCCAGAGAGTTGTCACTGTCATGGATTACCAGAAAAGCCCCATGCAGCATGCTGTTAAGATTTAAGAAGGGACAGTAATAGAGGGTCTCTTGTTACTTCAGGTAACAATGTACAGATGTTTGAAGCAACTGGTTTCTCTCTCTCTCTCTCTCTCTAGTGCAGTTTCTGTAAAGGATATCTACTTTGTGGGCAAAATGGGTGTTAAATCTCGACTTGAATTTCAATGCTTGTTCTCTCACTTCTGGAGACAAAAGGGAACCATCGGAACAATGGCCGAGATGGGGCATAGTCATTATGGAAAGGAGAGGGAGGGAGAGAAACGGTCTCCAGCCAGAGGTGCCAAAAGCAGTGCTGGAAGGAAGAACTTTCATGAGAGTAGGGACGGAAGAGGAAAGAGTCAGAAGAAAGATGAATTGGATCTGAACTAAGATACACTAATTAGCAGAATTGCCGTCGTCAAGCTTCATTATTTGTAAAAACAGAGAACCGAAAATAGTAACAGAGATTGAACGAATGGTTTTCCGATGAGTTTATTCTTCTCCGTTGGGAGGTTATTTATAATACATTACAAGTTGATTTTAGGATCAATTTAGATCCTAAAATCAAGGAATAGAATCAAGAATATAATCACGGGATCGGAGGAAACAATCACGCTATACAGTTTCCTCCGATCACGCTATACAGCTATACATTTCAATACTCCCCCTCAAGTTGGTGCATAGATATCAGTCAAACCCAACTTGTCAATTATACCATAAAATGTTTTCCCTGATACTGCCTTCGTGAGCATATCAGCTATCTGACTCGCAGATTGAATAAAGGGGAATTGTATAATCTTTGCATCGAGGTTCTCTTTGATGAAATGACGATCAATTTCAACATGTTTAGTGCGATCATGTTGAACTGGATTTTGTACAATTGTGATAGCTGCCTTGTTATCACAGTGAAGATTCATAGGTTTGTCGTATTCAATCCCTAAGTCTCTCAGTATATTCCGTATCCATAACAACTCGCATACACCATGAGCCATACCTCGAAATTCAGCTTCAGCACTTGATCTTGATACTACCTTCTGTTTTTTGCTTTTCCAAGTGACAAGATTCCCTTCCACAAAAGTAAAGTAACCTGACGTGGATCTTCTGGTTGTCTGATCACCTGCCCAATCAGAATCTGTATACCCTTCAATACTAGAGATACAATTTTTTGAGAATAACAGACCTTTTCCTGGAGCACTTTTTAAGTATCTCAAGATCCGATAGACTGCTTCCATATGTTCTTCACTTGGTGCATGCATGAACTGGCTCACAACGCTTACTGCATATGCTACATCGGGCCTTGTGTGGGATAGGTAGATTAATCTTCCAACTAATTGCTGATAACATCCTTTATCTGCTGGAATTTGATCTGGAAGAATTCCGAGTTTATGATGCATTTCCATGGGCGTCTCTATTGGTTTACAATCAAGCATTCCGGTTTCGGCTAGAAGATCCAACACATATTTTCGCTGTGAAAGGAAGACTCCATGTTTTGATCTTGCAACTTCAATCCCCAAAAAATATTTAAGTTGTCTGAGATCCTTCATTTCGAATTTAGTAGTTAAATACTCCTGTAAAGCTTGCATTTCACCTGGGTCATCTCCTGTCACGACCATATCATCAACATATACAATTAATGTTGTTACATTTCCTTCTTTGTGTTTTATAAACAAAGTATGATCTGAGTTACTTTGTTTATAACCAAACTCCTTCATTGTAGCCGAGAATCTCCCAAACCATGCTCTAGGTGACTGTTTCAGCCCATACAATGACTTCTTCAATTTACAAACTTTACCTTGAGACAAAGAACCACTTTTTACACCTGGTGGTAGTTCCATGTAGACTTCTTCTTCTAAGTCTCCATTGAGGAAGGCATTTTTAACATCAAATTGTTGCAGATGCTAGTCTCGATTTGCTGCTATAGATATAAGAATACGAATTGTATTGATCTTAGCTACTGGTGCAAAAGTATCTTGATAGTCTATCCCATACCTTTGCGTATATCCTTTTGCAACTAGCCGAGCTTTATATCTGTCAATGTTTCCATCCGGTTTGAGTTTCAATGTGAACACCCATCGACATCCAATTGTTTTTATTCCTTTAGGTTGGGGAACAAGTTCCGAAGTGGCATTTTTTTGTAGAGCCTCCATCTCTTCGTTCATCGCTTTTTTCCATTTTGGATCAGCTAATGCATCCTGCACATTACTAGGAATAGAAACCCTGGATAATTGATCAACAGTAAATGCATACGATTTAGTCAACCTATGGGAGGACACATAGTTATAGATTGAGTATTTGGTCTTGGCTTCAAGATCAGGTTTATACTGTTTTTTTGGAACTCTCCTATTCAATCTTTGTGGATATCTAGAGGTTATGTTTTCTGTAGGAAGACATGTTTCATTAGACTCATCAAACATAGGATTCGTATTTACCTAAGGAGGAACATTCCGGGTTGATTCTTCAGTTGTTGGTGCAGACGGGGGCAACTCTGGGGGTTCTTCAAGTGAAATTACAGAATCACAGTCTTGTTGCACATCATGACACTTAAAAAATTCATTCATCGCTTCTAACTCAATAAATTCGGCACCTCTTTCAGCATCTCTGTTAGTTTCATGTGGAACATTTGAAGTCTCCCCCTGATGAGATGTCCAAGAAACTCCCCCTGAATAATAAGGGATTGATTCATGGAAGGAGACATCTAAAGTCACATGGAGCTTGTTGGTGTGTGGATCATAACACCGATATCATTTTTGAAAATCAGAGTCGCCAACAAATACACATCGCTTGGCACATGGATCAAGTTTATTTCGCAAGATCTTTGGGATATGAACATAAGCGGTACACCCAAAAATTCGGGGTTCAAGATTCGGAAGATGGGGAATTGAAATCAGGGATTGCAGCTTGTGTAGAGGAGTTTGAAAATCAAGTACTCTAGAAGGTGTTCGATTGATGAGGTAGGCAGCAGATGTGATAGCTTCGCCCCAATAAAATCGAGGCATATTCATGCCAAAGAGAGAGGCACGCACTACTTCCAAAAGTTGTCTATTCTTTCTTTCTATCAATCCATTCTGTTGGGGAGTATAGGTGCAAGAAGTCTGGTGACGAATTCCATGAGTGGTCAGAAAAGTTTCGAGAGAAGCATTAACAAACTCAATACCATTGTCAGATTGCAAAACACGAATCTGCTTTTGGTATTGAGTATGTATCATTGTATGGAATTTCTGAAATGCTAGACACACATCACTTTTTTGGATAAGCAGAGATACCCAAATCATTGTAGTGCATTCATCAATAAATGTCACAAAGTAGCAAGCTCTAGAAATAGAAGGAATTTTGGCTGGACCACCAACATCAGAATGAATAACCGCAAAAGGTTCAGAACTTTTATTCAAACTCGGGAAATAAGCAATACGGTGGCTTTTAGCCAATTCACATGTGTCACAATGAAAATGCACATCAGTCAAACCTGAAAAAAGTTGAGGTTGCAATTTCTTAAGATAACCAAAGGAAATGTGGCCTAATCGTCGGTGCCATAACCATACAGCTGTTTGAGCATTATCTTCACTGCTAGCTTGATTTGTCTGACTGATTTTCGATCCCTCGTTCTCTGTCAACTCCAAATAGTAGAGTTTGCCCCGTCTAACACCATAACCAAGAATCTTTCGGGTTAGAATGTCCTAAAAGACACAAAATGAGGACCAAAAAGTTACAGTACAAGCAAGAGTGGAAGTAATTTGGCTAACAGACAACAGGTTATATTCAAGAGAGGGAACCACAAGGACAGTATCTAATGTCAGATTATTGGATAATATAACAGATCCTTCCCCAGTAATAGGAGAGGTACTACCATTGGCTGTTGAAATAACAGATTGTGAAGAAGGTGAGATGGATTGTAACTGACTGGGATCCCTTGTCATATGATCGGATGCACCTGTATCAATAATCCAAGGTCTATTCTTAGAATGTACAGAAAATACTAATGCATTAGCGAGAATACCTGGATGGGCAACATTTGCAGTAGGTAGCTCCTGATTATCTTCCGTGGATGTCACCATAGCTTTCCCAGCAATCTTGTTCCGGGTATTGTTCGAGAAATCCCACCACTCCGGATAGCCAATAATCTCATAACACCGGTGTTGTGAATGTCATTTTTCTCCACAGTGAATACATACACGATTGTTACCTTTACCAGAGGATTGAGGGTTCCGACTGCTTGAAGATCCTTGTCGGTTTTGGTTGACCAACATCGCCAAGTTCTCGGAGACTGGGTGATAGCTCCCCATTGTCTGTCTCTGTTGATATTCGCGTATGACATATGCATATGTACTCTCCAAATCAAGTTTGGGATCTTTTCGCAAAATTTCTCCACGAACTTGATCAAACTCGGAGTCAAGCCCACTGAGAAAAATATGAACCCGAAGCTTAGCCATTGCAGAGTGCAACTGGATTAGCCCTTTGACTGTTCCTTCCTGAGATATAGTTCTATGATCAATCTCCTGGAAAATAGCAACCAGTTCATTGTAGTATGTGGATAACGGTCTACCATTTTGGTTGGTAGAAAAAGATCTCTGGTTCAGCTCAAATATACACGTTTCATCGGATCCATCATAGAATGTTTTTGATACTGCTTCCCATATCTCCTTTGCAGTGGAGAGGCGAATAAAAAGCTGCATGAACAATGGACTCATAGAGTCAATAAGCCAACTTTTGACTATTTGATTTTCAGTAATCCATGCTCCAAGATTACCATCACCAGATGCTGGTTTTTTTGTTTCGCCGGTGAGGTATCCGGCTTTGTTACGTGCGCCAATTCACATCTCCCTGAGTTGGGACCATAATGAATAATTGGTCTCATCGAGGATAATTCCAGTTGGAAACGCAGAATTATCTTGGTGGACTATAATCTGTGGTGATGGGATAAGTTCGGTGGATGCACCTGTAATGGTGGCCATCGATCTGAAATTTTTTATTTTTTTCTAATCCGTTCCGGTTCGGTTTAGTCCGGTCTGGTTCGATCTGGTCCGGTTCGGTACGATCTGGGCGGATTCAATTCTGGTCCGCTCCTCCAGTGCTGGTCCAATCCGGTTCGGGTTTATACCGGTTCGGTCCGATTCGGTTGACCCGCCGGTCTGGGTCGGCAAGAAAAATAAAGGAACAGTAGTTCCTAAGTTAAAAAATACCTTCGTCTTCGTCTTCGGCAACGACAGTGGAGCGTCAGCTTCAGTCGGAACAGGGTGGTGGTGCCGTCGTCGGCGCTCGTCGGCACTCGTCGGCGACGTGATTCCGACTACAGGACCGTCGTAAGAGAACTCTATTCTCTTTCGGCAATTCGGCTTCCCTCGGCGACAGTGGTGATCGACAGTAATAACGGGAAGGTGGAACTATCGTCAGCGGTTGTCTTCGGTCTTCAGCGATCGTCGTCGGGCATCGGCGACGTTCTTTTGGCGTCGGGACAGCCGGAATACGGAGTTGCAGAAAAAACAGAGTTTTGCAACTCCGACGAATTTTTTCTTCCTTCGGCGATTACAGGAGCACTTAGCTTCGATTTTCTGCGACGGAAAAGAGGATAATTCTCCTGCTCTGATTCCATATAAAAACAGAGAATCGAAAATAGTAACAAAGATTGAACAAATGGTTTTCTGATGAGTTTATTCTTCTCCGTTAGGAAGCTATTTATAATATATTACAAGTTGATTTTAGGATCAATTTAGATCCTAAAATCAAGGAATAAAATCAAGAATATAATCATGGGATCGGAGGAAACAATCACGCTATACAGTTTCCTCCGATCACGCTACACAGCTATACATTTCAACATTATCGAAGCCACAAATGGGAAGTGGGTCTCTTTCATTGGGGCACTTTTGCTTTGGTCCCCACTCTAGATTGCTCGTAAAAATCCAAAAAGCTTTCGAGCTTCACCATTCTTGGTCTAGAAACACAATCAGCGTTATCAAACGACCTGAACCTCTCTGGGTCTAATAGTGAAAGCTGGGAGAAATTGGATTACCAGGCTAATTTTTACAGTTCGATTAGCATCGAGTTTGTTGAAGCAGGAGAGCAGAGCGAAAACCTTTCCTAGCATCTCTATAATAGCACAGTAGGTTTTCTACTCCAAATACTCAGCAACTAGAGACGACAAATTAGGAAGCAGAGGTAGAGCCACCATTCTCGATCTTCCTGGATGAAAACCTCGCTTTTCATGCCTTGTCCCATAATGGCTTATCTAGCGAAGACTGTTTACACTTATTTTCCTTTCAAAATGATAATCCTGTTTTTCTAACTTACCAGTCGGATGTAACTGGAAGAATGAACTTTATGAAATACTTCCCAGTTCCTAAGCTTCACTTGAAGATGTGCTAGCTTTCGTTGTGGCCAAAAGATGGAGATTCACTTTGTTAAACTTCATGGGCAACCGCTACAGCATCCGGGAGGATGAATGATGCACACAACATCCACTTCCCAGGTGCAACAAGCCGAACTCTATGCATCTCGATATCAAAAGCTACTTCAAAAAGAACTCTTCTTATCCGCTGCAATGGTTGGAGCAATGAATCAGTTGACATAGAATGTAAAAGAATATAGTACAAATAAATGATCGTCACAATTTTCTCCAGAACTGGAAAAGAGTACCATTTGAAAATCTAGTTCAGGGTCTCGTGCCTTGGAAAATCCATAGACATGAATCTTTGGCAAGATGGCTTTTTGCTTCTTTCGAAATACCCCCCTGAATGCATCTGCACTTGGAAAGCATCAAGCACTGGAAATACACTACATTTACAGATGATAGAGGAAAGTCGGGGCAGGCTGAGAGTTACTACTACATGGCAAAAGTTCAGAGTGATACAGAACTGCAAATCAAACAAATCTACAATCAAAGTGAACTGAATTCTTTTCTTCATGCTTAAAACATCATCCATTTATGGTCATAAGTTATGTTAAAGTGGGAATGTCATAAAATCAGCTCCAGAAAGGATCAAAAAGAAAAAAGATTAACATGGTAAGTAGAAGTTAAAAGGCATTTAGAATGAAAAGCACTAATGCTAGATTCAGAAATTCGTGTGTATCACGGAGCAAGGATGTAGATACCTAAATATTCTGCAGCATCGTTTGGCAAATTCATAACAACTTGTGTAATAGGCTCAGATCGTTGGCTGGGAAATACTGCTTTTATGAACCTACTTCCATCCATGTTGAAGACCTAAATATAATCCCTAGAAATTTATCAGCACCCAAATCCCAAAACATGCAAACGTATCATAGAAATATGAATGTTAAAACCAGGAAATAAAACAGTTGGTCAAAAATTATGAAAAGAACAGAGCATAATTGTCTCCATTAGTACCAATGAGAATTTAGTAACTGCGAGAAACAGAAGTTGGTGGGGCCATATATTAGTCAAAAAGGGAACTGAACATACCTGAATTTTTCTGTCAAGTTTGTTAAGAACTACATTACGTTCAAGATATTCAACAGCAGAAGGGTTCAGGTCATTTGCATACACATGCTTCACCTTCTTTGCTGCAGATATTGCAATAGGACCAACCCCACAGAACACATCACCTGTTACAAAATCATCTCATGTTATATTCAAGAACAGAGACAACAGTTTTAAGCACCTCATACTCACTGAAGTTCAAAAAAATTCAAAATAAAACTCACAAACAACATCTTTGTCTGAAAAGCTGTTGACAAGCCTTTGCCTTTCGGTAGCAAGCCTTGAGTTCCAATACCTGCCTTAGGAGGAATTTATGGACCCACCTTAGCACACGAGACAGTTAATTGACACAATAAAGAAAATGCAATCATACCACTATAATTCAGTGCCATGGCAGAACCAAGACCAATCTAGGATTTTCCCTTTTCCGGTATTCTTATCTAATAAGATATTCTTACAAGAAAAAATTCAGTAATATCAATTTTTAACAGTACAAAATGAACACTTACACTGTTGCTAAATCAACATGGAAATGAATTCCATTCTCAACAAGCGTAGTTACAAGAGAATGGTTTCCCGTCAAAACTTCAAGCTGCATAGTTCTGTAATCATTTTGAATGGAATCAATCTTATTAACAACAGTTTGTATCTTTGGCCTGTTTTTGTCCAAGATTACCTATTTAAGAAAAAATACTTAGTTACTCGGCTAAAGAGAAAAAATTGATTCCATAAATCAAACAATTCAAATCCAAATATTTAAGCATAACATAAAATTTGAGAAATGTAGCATTGTCTCATACCTGGGCAATGAGTTCCTTGTAAGGAAGGTATTCATCTTTGAGGTTCAAATGTGCAATGTGTCCGACAGTTTCAAAAGCTGAAGGAATAATCATACCTTCAGGCAACAATTCCTCTAAAATCTGGAAGTAAAACAGAGTTACTGTATGTCTTTAACATATAGTTGATAAAAAAAAAGTAACTAAAACAAACTAAAGGATTGTTCTTTGCAAAAGCTTGGATGGAACAAATTGGCTCACAGATAATGACAAACACAATTAAAACAATGAAATGGGAGGCAGACAAAGAATATAATATCAGAAAAATTATTAAGTTCCTTTCCATGATTTTGGTTCTATCAGTACCCATAGCTACTAGGTAAAGAATACACATTAAGAGGTTTCTGGAAGTTGTTTACCTCATTTGTCTGCCAGTACTTATAAAATAGAGTCAGCCTGCATTGCACAAGTTCACACGCTAAGGTTCCACCTTGCAATGGATCTCCATTTAGGATGGCCTGTACATATAAAAAAGAAGATCGAGCATTACCTTTGAAACCTGAAATATATAAAAATATCCTGACTCACAGAGACACAAAGCAACAACAATGAATCCATCAATCCTTAACTAATGCTGAACATAATACATGGACAAAAGCAAATTGTGAGGCATGGAGTAAGTAATATGAGTTATTTGCCTTTAAACTGTGTTTAATAGTTTGAATTAGCTTGGCTTATTGCAGGGACCCCTCCACGGCCACAAATACGAACACAAATACTATTTATGAACTCACCCACTCTTTTAAACATTTTAGTAATCCTGACAGATGCGAGATATTTGAAACCAAGCATAGGTCATTTAGCTGATAGATATGTCAGCACCCATTGGCTGGCCGATCAAGGGAAACCATGCCGAATTCTGAAATGTTCAGTTACTTTTACTTCCAGTTTTATTGAATTACAACGAAAAACAAGGGACAACAACGGACAAATGGATATGAGTCAACATCGAAACACAGTGTAGTGAAATAAAAACCAGAAGCAACTCACACACTATTAAACAGCCACCTTTACAGCTTGAGGTAACGCTTCTACATCTTTATTCGCATAGTGTTCATCCAAAAGTAACAATCTTGTTGAAGTCCTCCACCTCGTTCCCTTGAAATTCGCTCCAAGCAATCTGCTAAAATCGTCATTTTCGTCTCCATTTTCTACAACGTCCACTACTGCAAAATCATTCTTCCCAGTTCTCTCCTGTCTCTCACATGTATTTCCATCCTTATCCACCCTTTTCTTCTTCTTCTTCTTCTTTGGCCGAGATATCTTTGCCAGATTTCTAAATTTCAAAAAGCCGCGACAATTAAACGTTTTCGAAAGTTTCTCTCTATACAAAATGGGAGGTAATGGTTCGCCATCCCCATCAGCTTTTCCATAAATTCGGCGGCTCAAAGACTTTGAAATTCTCTCTTCTTCCTCCGATTCGTCAGAACTTCCAGCAAGTATGTCCCTGAACTCCGGGTCCATTTCATCGCCAGGAACCCGAGCAACATTTCTAATGCGGGGCCAGTTTAGCAGGTGCCCTCTAAGGCGGCTTTCCAAGGCGAAGCACTGATCTGCGGGAACCCGAATTGCGGCAACATCAAATATACGAACAAAATTATTGTAATCAATCAGGCCCGGAGATTGCGCTTCAGTTTCTTCCTCGACGGGCATTGGTAATTCTGTCGGCATTCGCCCTTTCCGAAGAGAAGGTCCGTAAGGTAATCCTCCATCTAGGGTAAGGTTCAAGGTTGAAGAAAAAGAGGAAAATAGAGGATTTACAGAGGATTTCACGGAGATTGATACTGGGAAAAAGTAAGTTTGAGGAGAAAATGACAGAAAAAATAAAGAGTGAGGTCTAAGAACGAGCCTTGAAGCCATGGCTGAGATAAAGAAGAGAACTGTGGCAGGAAAAATTCGCTGCTCGATGACTATTCAATGTCGTCGACGGCGCAACCATGTGACAATTTCAGAGGAGATGTCCCGGGGACGGAAAGATGCCTGTGGGCTAAAACGAAATCCGGTGTCGTCGTTGAAATGGTGAAGCGAGAAGAAATTGAGAACAACCATGAGCAGCGAGAAGTTACGCAAGATAACTTTCCCGCGAAAGCAGTTGGTTAATCGGAGTCTGCAGTCGACTGAGATGGATGAGATATCAAATTATCAATTGTAGTATAGGGCCCTAGTTTTTTCTTCATTGTTTTTCTTTTTTCTTAAATTAAGTTTTTTTAAATTTTAATGTTTTTCAATTTAATTAATAATAGAAATATAAATTTAGACCAAAAAAGGCAAAAGCAAAGTTAGAAAACTTGAACTTGTTAAACCAGATTGAATCACACTGGTTAACAAGAGGAGTAGCCAACAATGAAAGGGAGGAGCCACCATCATGCAAGGATGGTGAGGGTGTTCCTCCCCCACTAGAACTTGAAACAAGAGGGGTGGGGGTCCTTTCCCCTATTTTCTGTTAGTATGATAGATGTAAAGTGTACTAGAATGTATTTTCTTGTGTTAGTGCCTAAAATGGAAAATATAATGGAAACAAGAGATTAAGTCATTTTTTATAATATACTTAAATAAATGATATACTTAAACAAATAAGGTTACTTTCATAATAATTAATTTAATAAAATATTAAAATATATTAACATAATAAATAATTAAATAGGGTATTATTAATAAATTAAAATATATTGTAGTACAATAATTACGAATTAAAATTTAATTACTAATTTAATTAATTTTTAAAATAGAATACTTAAACAAAAAGTGTATACTTTTATAATGTCTAGATACTTATCAAATTCTTACTTTAACTATATCTTAGTTATCACTCTTAACTCACTAATTTAATATAGTATTAATGGTAATAAATATAATATTTTATTAATAACATAAGATAGATTTTAGCGTAGATATTTGATCAAATTCTTACTTTAATAATATCTATTATCACTCTTAAATCACCAATTTAATATAGTATTAACATCAATGATTATAATAAATAAATAAACATAAGATATAAATTAATATAATTACGGGAAAAAAATCGAAGAAGAGAGGAAAATCGAAGGAAGAAAGTTGTTGCAAGAGGGAAATTGAAGCCAAATGGGGAGAAAATTTTCAGGGAAATTGAGACCAAGTAGGGGTAATCAAAGGGGGTTTGTCGTTGCGAGAGAAAAATAGAAGCCAAAAGGGGGAAATCGAAACCGAAAGAAGGAAGAACAAGAGGATTTGAGACAGCGAGAGGCTTTTGATGGCGAGAGGGTTCGGCATTGAGGGCACGATAGCACGGTAAGATGGCGAGCTGGCCGAGAGAGATGAGGGTTGGGATGGAGGTAACGTTGAAAGAGACAAGGATAGAGGTGACGTGGAGAGAGAGAAGAAAGTAGAGGAAATCATTTGAACTAAGGTTGCTTTAGTATAATGCAATTGTCCCTGCCAAATACCCCTGTTTGTTTTGCAGACGGAGTTCAATTCAAACAATTAACTCCACAGGGAGCAAAGAGTACATGAAGTGAAAAGCAAGAACACAAAAATAAAAGCCGAACAAAGGTCAAAAGTGAAGAAATAATCCCATAGCAAGTGCTTCCAGGGGACCTCTTCCCTAGCTAAAGAAGCAACTAAGTTGTTAGCTAAAGAACCTCCAACGTCCTAAAACAAAAATCGAGCTGAAATTTTGCAGACAAATTCACGACTCAAGGCTCTACAATCTGAACGGTGTAGATCAGATTTAGAGCAGACTCTTTGTGTTTATAGTCATGAACAGCACCGCATCTTCTGAAGTGGAATCTCTTCTATCACATTGTTTGGTTACCAAGAAAGTGTTTTTCTTGAGATTATTGTTGATTGTATGCCTCTAGTGTTAACTAGAAAGAAAATTTATGTACACATCATTGTTGATGGTGGAATTTTTAACTGGACTAGGTCCCCTGGTTTTTCCCCTTGCTTTGAAGGGTTTTCACGTAAAACTTTCTTGGTTCTTTGTGTGTGTGATTTTTTATTAAATTACTTTCCAACAGATTCACACAAAGTAAGAGAGTATTATTTCCATTGTTTGATCATTGATTTGGTTATTCCAATTCACTGTTAACATTTCTCCCAACAAAGTCGTATCAGAGCTATTTTATTGTTTCTAGTCTTTTGAGCATTGTTCAAGTTTATTCCAAAGTATACGTGCATGTGTCTCCCCACTAATATGATTCAAAAACTTATCTCACTGTTTGGCAGGGAAGCAAAATAGAGTCTCCTTCAAAAGTTCTCCTCCTCCAAGAAAGTCAGGTATACTTGATCTAGTTCATTCAAATGTTTGTGGTCCTATGAAGACAAAAACACTTGGTGGTTCTTTGTATTTTGTGACCTTCATAGATGATCATTCAAAAGAAGTATTGGGTTTATACCTTGAAAAGAGAGGATCAAGTATTGAAAATGTTTAAACAGTTTCAGGCCTTAGTTAAGAGGCAGACTGGAAAGAAGCTGAAGTGCATCAGAATTGATAACGGGGGAGAGTATTCAGGCCCATTTGATGATTATTGCAAACAACAAGGTATTCGGCATCAAAAGACACCTCCGAAGACTCCTCAGTTGAATGACTTAGCTCAAACGATGAATAGAATACTAATTGAGAGAGTGAGATGTTTGCTTTTCACATGCACAATTGCCTGGATTTTTTTGGGGTGAGGCTTTGAATACAGTTGTACATGTTCTTAATATGATACCATGTATTCCACTTCAGTTTGATGTACCAGACAGAGTTTGGACTGGTAAAGATGTTACCCATGATTATTTACATGTCTTTGGTTGTAAAACATTTTTGCATATTCCTAAGGATGAGAGGTCTAAGCTCGATGTGAAGACCCGACAGTGTATATTTTTAGGTTATGGCCTGGATGAGTTTGGGTATAGATTATATGATCCAGTTGATGAGAAACTAGTGAGAAGTCGCGACGTTGTGTTTATTGAAAATCAAACCATACAATATATTGAAAAGACGGATAAAGTAGTGTTATGGTGCAATGATGGTTCGATTGACTTAGAGCTAGTACAATTGACTGATTTGCCAGCACAAGTTGAACATGCTACTCAAGATGACCAACAGAGTCCAAGTTACGCAAATGTTCCCTTACAGAATGAGACCCTTGATTAGTTGCTAGAATCAGAGATGCTACCAAATGTTCCACTCTGGAGGTCTATCAGAGACCGACATCCTTCCACTTTGTATTCTACAAAGGAGTATGTGTTAATAACTGATGGGGGAGAACCCTAGTGTTATGTAGAAACTATGAAAAAATAACATAAGGGTGAATGGGTTGATGTCATGCAAGATGAGATGCAGCCATTGCATGATAATCACACTTTTGAACTGGTTGAGTTGCCCAAAGGCAAAAGAGCTTTGAAGAACAAGTGGGTTTATAGATTGAAGCAAGATGAACACACTTTTCGACCACGATACAAAGCTAGACTGGTTGTTAAGGGATTTAGTCAACGAAAAGGTATTAACTTTGATGAGATATTCTCTCCAGTTGTGAAGATGTCCTCCATCCGTGTGGTTCTAGGTTTAACAGCTAGCCTAGACTTAGAAATTGAACAGATGGATGTAAAAATTGCCTTTGTACATGGTGGTTTAGAGGAAGAGATTTATATGGAGCAACCAGAAGGTTTCAGGGTGAAAGGAAAAAAAGATTGTGTGTGTCGTCTAAAGCAGGCATCCAGACAATGGTATAAGAAATTTGAGTCAGTTATGGAAGAGCAAGGCTACAAGAAGACTTCTTCTAACCATTGTGTATTTGTGCAAAAAAATTTGTGATGATGACTTCATAATATTACTGTTTTATGCTGATGACATGTTGATTGTTAGCAGAAACTCTTCAAGAATTAAAAATCTGAAGAAGCAATTAAAACAGTCATTCGCTATGAAGGACTTGGGGTGAGCAAGGAAATTTTTTGGTATCCGAATTTACCAAGATAGAAAAGAGAAGAAGTTGTGTGTGTCACAGGAGCGATATATTGAAAAAGTACTTAGGAAATTCAATATAAATAAAGTTAAGACAGTTAGTTCTCATCTTGTTACTCATTTCAAGTTAAGCACGAAGCAAGATCCTTCTAAAAATATAGAGAAGGAAGATATGGCAAGAGTCTCATATGCTTCAGTAGTGGGTAGTCTAATGTACGTAATGGTATACACAAAGCCAAATATAACTCATGCAGTTGGAGTAGTCAATCACTTCCTCTCAAATCCAGCAAAAGAGCATTGGAATGCAGTTTAGTAGATTTTGAGATACCTCATAGGTACTTCCAAGGTATGTTTGTGCTTTGGAAATGGTAAACATATACTTGAAGAGTTTACAGATGCAGATATGGCTGGTGACATTGATTTCAGAAAGTCCACTTCAGGGTCCTTAATTACTTATTCAGGGGGAGTTGTGTCCTGGCAATTCAAACTACAGAAATGTGTTGCTTTGTCTACCACAGAAGCTGAATATATTGCCATAACTAAAGCAAACAAAGAGTTGATATGGATGAAGAAATTCTTAAAAGAACTGGGTCAGAAACAAGAAAAGTATACTCTTTATTGTGACAGTCAGAGTGTCATCTATCTAAGTAAGAACTCAACCTTTCATTCAAGATCCAATCATATTGATGTGAGATATCACTAGATTCGTAATGCATTGGATATGTTGTTATAGATTGCAAAAATCCATACTGATAAGAATGGGTCAGATATGATGATAAAACCACTACCTATGCAAAAAACTTGAAGTATGCAGAGCAAAAGCAAGCATGGTGAGTCCCCCACATAGTCGGGAAGGGGGAGATTTGTTGTGTGGGTTCCCTCCTATATGGAGAGAGGGTTTAGGCCCAGCTTATTTAGGTTTACTAAAACCTAAGTGCTGCAGTCAATAGGTGAAGAGAGCGTGTGAGAGAAGGAGAAGATAAAGAGGTTGTCAAAATAGAGCGGGCCCTATAGTTTCCATCAAACGTTCCGATCGGCATAGTCTGTGGTCCGATCGAGCTAAAATTTTTCAGACACGTTCACAACTCAAGGCTCTACAATATGAACAGTGGTGATCAGATTTAGAGTAGCCTTTCTGGTGTTTATAGCCATGAACAATACCGCATCTTCTTTGGTGAAGTCTCTTCTATCACATTGTTTGGTTGCCAAGAAAGTATTTTTCTTGAGATTATTGTTGATTGTATGCCTCTAGTGTTATCTAGAGAGAATATTCGTGTACACAACATTGTGGATAGTGGAAGTTTTAACTGGATTAGGTCTCACGGTTTTTCCCTTTGTTTTAAAAGGTTTTCCACGTAAAAATTTTTTGGCTCTTTGTGTGTATGTGGTTTTTTTTATTAAATTACATCCCAATAGATTCACACAAAGTGGGAGAATATTATTTTCGTCGTTTGATAATTGATTTGGTTATTCCAATTCAATTCACTGTTAACATTTCTCCCAACAGTTACAACTCCCTCGGTAACAAAGCTTGATGGAGCTTTAGCTAAAGTGATCTACGGTTTTAGTCCTCTATCTCAGTTACTCACTCACCCCTTCAAAAATACACAATCGTATGAGGGTGATCAAAGAGCGGAAGTGCCAAACAGAAGTAGAGAACAAAATGCCGATGATTTTTATGCAGAATATGATCATATGGAGGGAAGTATGGTTTCTGGGCTTCCATTTACATTTTATACTATGAATTTCATGAAGTTAGAAATTCAGTTAAGATCTTACAATGGGTATTAGAGTGAGACCTCTGATCATGCGTATTAATTCCATTCTCACTCTCTGTTTCTGTGAGGAGCGTTATTTTTTAAGGTAGATATGATCGTCGAATAGATATCGTTGCATGGTCATGATCACCGCAAGCACCGTATGGTGTCGAAAATGGCCAACGTCGAATTCAACGAAGGTAGACCAACGACACTCAGCCAAAATGCTCCTCTTTGTGCGCTCACCGGGGCGAAGGTCGGCAGTTATCGCATCGGTGAAATGTGTCGGAGTCTGCACCGATGACCATTTCGAAAGGTCCGCCCATGTCAACGTCGTTTAGGAACGTCGACGAACCTTAGTCTTTGCGTGCAGTTGGAGGTTGAAGACGACCTCCAGTGCATAGAAACATATGGATTAAATTCATAAGGTTTAATGGTAATTTTGTCTGAGTTGTTTCGGGTTGAGTCGTTTGCGATTTGCCGCTCCAACTCGGCATCCTAGGATTGTGTAAAAGGAAGGTGTAAATAAAATAAATAAAATTTTGTCTATTTCACATCATTAGGATTGTGGAATCAAGAAATGTAAAGTTTCTTGAAAATGACTTGATCAGTGGGAGCAATCAAATTCAGAACATAGTTTCTGATAAGTATCATTCAGAATTTCAACCTTCCACCTCAAGTGATAGATTGGTTATTGTTTACGGCACCCTTCAAGTGCAAACTGGTGTTGAACAACCAATAATTGAAGTTCCACAAGTTGTTGACGACATTCCAGTTGATCAGGTAGTTCAAGAGTTGCCAAAAACTTTTGAACAACTAGATGAACCACATACTTTTTCAAGAATATGATGGTATTACATTAAGAGGATCTACTAGAACAAAGAGATCAATATTTCCTGATGATTATGTTGTGTATTTACAAAAATCTGACTACAACATTGGAGTAAAAAATTATCCCAAGTTCTTTTCACAAGCCATGAGTTGCAAAGAATCAGAATTATGGTACAATGTCATGAAGGAAAAGATGAATTCTATGAAGAGTGATGGAGTATGGGATCTTGTTGAGTTGCCTAATGGAGTTAAAACCATTGGATATAAATGGGTCTTTAAGACAAAGAAAAACTTATTGGGCAACATTGAGAGATACAAGGCAAAACTCGTTGCTAAGGGATTCTCTTAGAATCGATTATACGGAGATCTTTTCTCTTGTATCTAAGAAAGATTCTTTATGCATAATTTTGGCATTAGTAGCCCATTTTGACTTAGAATTGCAAAAAATGGATATAAAAAATATAGAGGAGGAAGTTTACATGAAACAACCTGAAGGATTCCCCTCTAGTGATGGTGAGCAATTAGTTTACAAGCTCAAGAAATCCATATATGGAATAAAACAAGCATCCCATCAATGGTATTTGAAATTCCATAATATAATTTCTTCATTCGGTTTTGTAGAAAATATTATGGATCAATGTATATACCAGAAGGTCAGTGGGAGTAAAATTTGTTTTCTTGCTTTATATGTGGATGACATTCTTCTAACAACCAATGATAAGGGTTTTCTGCATGAGGTGAAACAATTTCTCTTTAAAAAAATTTATATGAAAGATATGGGTGAGGCATCTTATGTCATTGGCATTAAGATTCATAGAGACAGATTTGGAGGTATCTTAGATCTGTCTCAGGCAACCTGTATTAATAAAGTTTTAGATAGATTTCGGATAAAGATCTGTTCACCAAGTGTATCCCACGTTGTGAAGGGTGATAGGTTCAATTTGAACCAATATCCGAATAACGACCTGAAAGGTAACAAATGAAGGACATTCCATATGCGTTTGATGTTGGAAGTCTAATGTATGTTCAAGTTTGCACAACACCTAACATTGCATTTGTTGTAGGAATCTTGGGACGATATCAGAGTAATCCAGGGTTAGACCACTGGAGAGCTGCAAAGAAAGTAATGTGGTACCTTATAGGAACCAAACACTACATGTTGATGTATAGACGGACGGACAATCTAGAAGTAATTGGCTACTCAGATTCTGACTTTGTTGGTTGTATTGATTCACGCAAATCAACATCATGATACATTTTTTTGATGGCCAGTGGAGCTATAACATAGAAAAGTGTCATACAAACTTTGACTACCACGTTCACTATGAAAGCTAAGTTAATTTCCTATTTTGAGGCTACTTCACATGGTGTATGACTTAAGAGTTTCATTTTTGGGCTTAGAATTAAGGATTCCATCTCTAGGCCATTGAGAATGTATTGGGATAATTCAGCTAATATTTTATAGCCAATAACAATAATCGTGGAAGTCAAAGTAAACACATCGACATAAAGTATTTGGTCATAAGAGAACGTGTTAAAGAAAAGAAAGTGGTCGTTAAACACGTAAGCACAGAATTAATGATAGTTAATCCTCTGAGTAAGGGCATAAATTCAAGGATCATGTCGTGAATATGGGATTTGGTTCCATTATGTAATTTTTTCATTGTATGAACAATGTAATTTAAGTGAAATTCTTAATTATTGTGATGTTTTTTCTCATATTTATGTGCACCTTAATTTTGAGAAAATTCATTTATGTTGGACCAAGAATAAACATAGGGTTTATTCATAAATGATAAGAAATAAATACATTGTAATACATGGATGGTAATACTCGTCATTAGAGGACCTATCGTCATGATTCATGTATTTATTACTTAAATGCAGATTATCGATGGGTTTAAGATTATATTAAAAGTATGGACCAAGTGGAAGAATGTTAACCGTTTCTCATAGAGACACGATTGGTCTCAACTTCTTCTAGCAGTTGTAACTGCCCCTGCAATTGCAAATCCCTCGGTAACAAAACTTGATATAGTTTTGGCTAAAGTGATCTACGGTTTTGGTCCCCTATTTCGGTTACTCACTCACCCCTTCAGAATTACACCATCTTATGAGAGTGATCAGAGAGCAGAAGTGCAAAACAGAAGCAGAGAACAGAACGCCGGTGATTTATACATGGAATCTGATCGTATGGAGGAAGGTATGATTTCTGGCCTTCCGTTTACATTTTATACTCTGAATTTCATGAAGTTGATCTTACAGCTGCCCCTCTCCGCCCCAAGCATTGATAAAGGGGGAAAAAAAATCTTGTGACACACATTGTGTAGTTATCTTAATCAATGACATGAGTTTAGCAAAGAAAACACTTGTTTAAAGCTAGAACCAAGTGCAGTAAATAACAACAAAACCAATAATGACTATTAAGATCTAATTTCAAATTGGTTGTGAACAAATCTGACATTGAAGCACAACCATTGCTCGCTTTTGTTGGTTTTTAAGGGCAATTCTCCCAATAAACCTGGAAGTGGCCAAAATGGAGCCATAGAAGGTGGACAGCTTCCTTCCTCCCAACACATAGTCTTTAAAAAACTCATGCCTTAGACTTTTAGCTACACATCTTTTGCTTTTCAAATTTTTATATTTACTCGTATACGACGATCACAATCATGTATGAGATGTTGAACTGAATCACATCTTTACATTGATTAAGAGTGGTATTTATATACAACAGTTTACAATGATAAAACCGAAATGGTAAGCTTAATTAAATAAGAGGGATAAATACAACAAAGAATTTATCTCTAAACCGAAGGAATCCCTTTTATCTGTTCGTTATCTATTCTTTATCATGTGTCCCATGATGGCGTAGTGGAGGTTTATGAAACATGCCTCCTTTCTCCGGCCATCTCAACAGAAGGAAGTTCATGCTGCAGAATCGTATTATTAAATTTTAATGCAGTTGCTTTAGAAAAGAAATGAAGTGACACTAGAATATGAATTTTTTGGGCTTTCGAATGCGATATTTCAATGGAACTACAGATTTCAATCACATAAAATGAAAAGGAAGAAATTTAAACACTTCTATTTCAGTGTTTGTGCATGTGTCAATCTCTGAAGGCCAAAGGAACCGATTAAGGTCCGAGGTTTAGGGTTTAAGAATGCATCTCATTTGCTTCTCTCTGTTCATGCGGCCAGTATAGACTCCCGTGAAGGGAGCCGTTTAAGGTTTAAGGTTTAGGGATGTATCCCACCTGCTCTTCTGTTCATATGGTGAGCATTGGATCCCATCACCATTTCTCAGATTAATAGATGGTCTGAGAAATCTTGCTAACTTGTGTGAAAAAATTCTGTAATCGCGAGCTAATGGTTCTTAATTCACCGTAGGCTTCATTGCTAGGCAATTTCTATGTGATTTGGCCTTTGGGTGTTGTCTGATAACAACAACAAAGAAAACCAATTTAGTTTAGAGATCGTGTTTATCGTGCCGGATTAGATTAATGATATTTCACTGACTTTCGCTTTTATACCCAACTTGATCTCTTTTGCTTCCTTTACCAAATCATCTTCTCTAAACAAAGAAACCGATCATGGGAATCAAACGATGCTCGCCGAATTAACGTTGATGGAAGACCATATTGGCAAACCGGAAATCGTTTTTCACTGAGGAGACTCTTTTGGATGGTTTTAAAACGTGAGGAAAATGAAACTGATAGGGATGAGACAGCAGGTAACGAATTCCAGTTTCGTAAAATAGAGCTATTTGTTCGACAGGCTGCTTGTTGCCTACCAGTTGAGACGTTCTTGTTTTCTTGCCTTACTTTCCTCGGCCGTGATTCTGGAGTCCCAGCTAAGAGCCCTAAAGAAACTTCTCTTCGATGGAACGAAGGATGATTCATGTGCCTCTCATGGCAGTTCTGTTACTGTGTGTAGATAGTGTTTGGAGGAAGACTAACTTTCAGAAAAAAATATTTTAGTTTGAATGGAAATAAGGGAGGAATTCACTTTGAGAGTTGAAAAAGAAAAACCATTTTCTAGTGAAGATTATTCATCTTTGAATAACTCTTTTATCTTTTCTTCACCTACATTCTTAGTGCACTAATCTTCTTTCATCTTTATCTAATATCAAGAAATGAAAACATAAAAAAATCATCCTTTAACGGTTTACTCTAACTGTGTTTAAAATTATATATGATTATCCTTAAACGGCTCTACAGCAATGGAGCGTTTTCCCCGAGCTTTAATGGCCATCTGGCGGTTCGACATTGTTATTTTACAGATCACTGAAATACATCCGGTTCGTCCTTTCCCCTTTCATGACCTGATTCTATCAGCACGCCAAAGGCCCGAAACCCACCTCATCAATAGATTACTTGTCAAGGAAGATAAAGTTGGCCAGATTAATGAGCCTTAGTCTAACACTTCTTCCCATGTCATTGACTGATGTATACGAGTCCCCACTCCCCAATCCCTTCTCAGAATTGTCTCCTTTTTTAGTTTCTGTTTTTTTTTTTTTTTTTACTGCAATCAAACTTCACACAGACAGAAGAAGAAACAATTTAATAGCGGAAACCACGATACTATCTATTCAAATGGAACTTTTAATGGATGATCAAACTATCAGTTATATCTTGGCAGACGGATGAGATGAGAGGACGGTTTGGCGTCTTTTACAGGTTAGTCCAGCAGAAAAAAAGTGAAACAGGTCGTCGAAGACTCGAAGTATCATGGGTTGGCCTTAAATCACAGCAAAAACTATGGAACACGAAAGATGAAATCGCACGCCGAGAATTATTACTCTGTTCAGTCTGTAGAGTCAAGGTCGACAGTGATTTCTTCCCAGCAAACCCTCCATAATGATACGCTTCTTATACTCTTTCATTTCTACTTCCGGCAACTTCACTATACTTTCCGGCGGGGAGTACGCCATCTTCTGGGAAGTCTCAGATCGCGTGCGGGGAACGAAGAATAGCCAAGCAGACGTCCAGACAATGGCGCAGAGCCGGCCCCAGAGGATCATAATCGTTAGACTGAACGCGAGTAAGCAGAGAACAGTAGTACTGGAACTGTGATATCTGCAACCTCTGTTTCCCTTTTCGCCGAGAGAGTCCAAGGAATCCGCTATTGAAGCAGACGAGGACATTGAAGAAAGGGAGAACGAACCGGATGAATCGACCTTCTGGATCTCGTGTTTTGGCGGTAGAGGATATTCGTTGGGCTTCACTGGGCATTTTACAGAATGAATTCTTCTGGTAGGAAAACTGTCGGAACCGTTCTTGTCTTCGCCGTATGTTCTGCTTGAAAAAGTCGAGGGCCGATTCTTCCCTTGCGAAGATTTCCCATTTCGACTCTTAGGCTGTGATGGACAGAGAATCGATTTTGTAAGTTCCTGGCCGGATCAAAAGTGCGCATGCAAACAGAATGAAAAACGCAGGTAAGTAATTGACGAAGGTAAGCAATCCAAAACATTTGGAATGGATTAGTAACTTTAGAATCGACAACTTCGAGGTGCCATTAGAGATTTGAATCAACACTCGCAAATCAGATTAAACTTTGAAATCAAATAAGCAGCAGTTATCAGAACTCAGAACAGAGAAGGGAGAAAAAGGGGCTCCTCACCGCTACAGTTATGAAAGCTAGCGCATCAACGACCCGAGCAAAAGCCTTACGGCTCCTCTTCCGTGGACCTGATTCCATAGTAGGTACCTCCCCAGACGCTTGGCTAACTGAATCTCCACCTGTAGCGTAGCCCGAGATATGCGTAAAAACAGCATCTCCCTCGTCTTTCGAAGCTGATTTCATCAATCTGTCGCTGTAACACCGACGAGAATACTTCATGTCCCCATCCACGGAAAAGCTCTTTCCCGGACATTTCAAATCTCCTGCCCAAATGGAACCAAACCGAGCAGATGTACTCCCTCGATCGTCGTAACTCTTTTTTCGGACGAGTCTCCTCTCTCCGTCGACGTCGTCCGCCGGTCTGAAACAGAGAAAGTATCTGGTCGTCCTTCTCTCGTTCATCTGAATTTGTGGGAATGACCGTCGCGTTCTGTGAGGCATTTAGGGAGAGGCAAGGTCGGAGAAAGCGAGGGAAGCCAGCGATGGCGCTCTTGTTTCGTCAGCCTCTCGAACGACGCTTACATTGAAAATTCTGGAATTAAATTAGTTAATTAATTGAATTATTTCTTGTGTGGGCCCAATGGGGTGTTTTTGACGTTTCTTTCTCCTACCTCGTTTGTTAACCGGCCGTTGGTCTAATTAGTAACGGAGTGGGCCCACACATGAAGTGCTAACTTTTAGTAGAGTTCATTTGATTTTAGAATGAGCCTCGCAAATTATAAACCATGACGTGGAGCCGATGTGATATATCAGGTCGGGTGGGGGTCCTGCTGCTTAAGGATGGGGAGGCCCTTTACGACAGATAATATAATTTTTTTAATCCAGACCAGGCCAAACCAGACCAGTCCGGCTGAACCTACTATTATTTACGTCTGTATATACTAAATATGGGAGGAGAAGGAATCAACAAATCCGATCAGATTTCGCAGCCTCATCCCCCTTTCTTAAACCCCTTCCTAAATTCCTAGCCACACGGCGAGCGTAGGGGAGAAACCCCACCACGTGGGGAAGGCAAAGCAAGATGGGGGTTTAGGGTTTAGGGTTTAGGGTTTAGGGTTTAAGGTTTAGGATAAATGACAAAAAAATACTCGTATGTTAGCTGTTTGTTTTGTATAGCCGTTTGGGTGAAACAAAGCATGAAAGGCTGTTCTCATTAATCATAAGAGAAGAAACGAGGAAAAATAAAATTCATGTTCATGTTATGCTTAAAACAACATATGCAATAAGTAGTTTGGACTTGTACTTTTGTATAAAATGGAATGAACATAATTGTAATAACCTATGGACCTTAGACCTGGGGCCATTTTATTTGTTTTTCTCTTACTTCACCTTATTTGGATTTGTGTGATGCAAACATTTAAAATAATATGAATATCAAATTTTAAGAGACGAATATGAGGATGATACGTTATTTCCTTGGTATCGAAGTGACAAAATATGATGGTGGTATCTTTATATCGTAAAAGAAAGGTGCAAGTGTTGGGATTTAGATCAAAATGATGGCAAAGAGTGTAAATTAGTGTCATTCTCGTAAGGATGACACAAGGGTGTAATTAGAGAAGATGATATATATTTACTTATGTCTTTCCGTTTTGAGAGTTAACGCCCTAAGGTCAACATAGTCATTTTAATTTGTAACCTTCCTTTATAAATTGAAAACAATGGCACAAGGGGTAAATCATTAATTCACCTATCTTTTCTCTCAAATTCATTGGTACGCTCTTCTCCCTCTCTTTCTCTCACTCTCCATTTATCTAGTCGTCCCTCTCTTCTTTTTCTTTCTCTCATCTCTTCTAAACGATATTTAAATTTATATATTTAAAAAATTAATTGTATACTAATATATCTAAATAATTTAAATAATTTAAATAATTAAATATGTAACCATTTGTAATTTTAAAATTTGAATGGCTTAAATTAATTTTATAAATATAGATATAAATTATAGTAATTTATAAATTATTATGTTTATTATTTTTTATAAATTAAAAATAAGAATGACTAATTTTAATGTTTCCTATTTTGTTCACTCTCTAGAATTACATTTTGGTAGTGAAAAAACTTAAATAGAATTCTAAAGTTATCGAAAAAGTTTGTGCTTTTGAAAAAAGAAAAATCCATAACTAATTTAAAACACTCTAACTTTAGAATCAATGTTGATTTGGTAATTCTTGGTAATTCTGAATCGATCTCATGTACACTAACCCCCAAAATATATGTTTTAGATATTCTTAAAATTTTAATATAATTCCTACCCCTAATTGACTAGCTAGGTCACTTGGTTTGCCGATTAAATTGATAAACTTTGTTGGGTCAATTAACTTAGACAAGAGACCGAGTTTGATTGAACCTAATTCAACCCTAAACACTTGAGAGGTACCCCATGAATTATCGAACTTTTGATCCAACTTATTCGATCTAACTCGGATTTTCAAGTGTTCAAATCAGGAAAACTCTTGTGAGAAGCCATCTATGAACTATTAAACCTAGAATTTAAACTTGAGAGTACCAGCTTCATAAAGAGACAACATCATACTATTTTAGAGAGTAACTTCATTTAACTTGAATTTTATTTAGAGAGTGGAATGCCATGTTTATAAAATCAGTTTCTTATCTCATTTTAGGCTAAAAAACGAGACAAAAGTGAAATTTCTGCAAGTAAAAATAGTAATAAAATGATTCACAGCCATTTAAGGATAAAAGAAAGAAAAAAAAAAAACAAAACGGTGAGATCTACAGAAGAAATCGCCACGACTACAAAGGTTAGACGCATAGATTGTGTTACCACTATAAGAAAGACGAACTGAGAAAGCGAGAGTGGTTCGAGACGCAACGAGACTCGAAACAAGCTACCAACCTCCTCCAGTGTCTATTATCGAGTTGCGTCCGCGAGAATAATTTACACTTTACTACTTTCGGCGCAAAAGGAAAACGAAGACTAGAATCTGATTCCTAGTCTAGCGTTTACTTGTCGTCTCTCCTTAGGTTTACAGAGAAACAATCTCTATGGAGTTGCTTCGATCGAATTTGTCTCGAGTTCGCATCCCTGAGCCGACCAATCGAATCTATAAGCAAGAATGTTGCATTTCGTTCGATACTCCGGTAATCCAATTTTCTTTTAGGTTTGCTTTATTTGAACGAAAAGAAAAGATGGTGTTTATGCAGTTTTGTTGAATGACGAGCTGTTGGTGAACTTTAGAGATCAGAAGGTGGGTTGTTCGTTGACATGAGCTCGTTTCTTGCATTTGGGAGAGAATATGTGGAGTGGAACTATCGAAAGACTGGAAATCCTGTTTATTTAAACATAAAGCAGACAAAACAGCCAAATCCAGAAGATCGCCCGCTCAAGAAGCCCACTCTTTTAGCTATAGGTACTTGTTTTTTATTTCTTTTTTATTATTTGAATTTTAGTTTATCATGTTTTATCATTTGTTTAATGAACAATAATGTGATGTTTAAATTTTAGTTGGAAATGCTTTCGATTTTTAGTACTTTTTAACCAAAATTTCGAGCTGTTTCAAATAGAATTGTTTGAGAACTGCATAATTCTGTAATATCAACTCTTGGGCTGTTAATACTTCAATGACTATAGAGTTGATCATTTGTTTATGAAATGTTTTTCGACTCTTCATTAACAGGTCATTTAGTGTGTTAATGAGGTATACTTCGTATCTTAATAAAAAAAAAGTTAAACCTTAGCGAGTTATTTGTAAATTGCCTTGCTACTTTCCCTAGTGGACTGTTGTTATAGTCTGAACCTTACGTCTTGTGAAATAATTTTGCAGGTCTAGAAGGGGGATTTGACTACCATGAGCAAGACTATGAAGAAACTTATAGTATTGTTGTACTGCCTGATTATGTGTATCTTCCATTTCCATCCGTGGAGTTACCAGAGAAGGTACTTTACCTGAAATATTGGGAACCTTGTTCGTATCTTGAAATACTTGATCTTATGTCCATGTCCAACATAACAGGTTAGATTGGCTGTGGATGCTATTTTAATGGCTGAGGGAGCAGAAAGGAAGGAGCAAGTTGCATCCTGGGTGGCTGATCAGAAGCAAGTTAGTTCATTTGCCCGGAATCTGCAACAAATCGATAACAGAGTTGTCGTTCCGCCATCTGGTTGGAAATGTGCAAAATGTGATAAGGTTGACAATCTTTGGCTTAATCTAACTGATGGCATGATCCTCTGTGGGAGGAAAAACTGGGATGGAAGTGGTGGAAACGATCATGCTATAGAGCACTACAAAGAAACTAACTACCCTCTGGCAGTGAAACTTGGAACTATAACCGCTGATCTGTCAGCAGCAGGTAATTTCTTCTTGTTGAGTTCTAAATTACTCTTGGTACTGTAATTAACATATCCAATTTATCTTTTGTAAGGTATCTGTACCAACTTGTTTTTATGTGATGGATATCAATTTTTCTGTTTACTGGCTGGTATTTGATCAGCTTGAATTAAGTTTCTGTCCGTGTATTTTTTCTTCTTTGAGTTAGGTGGAATTTGAAGCTTTGGTAGGCAAAACAAATTATCGTTTATTGTTCTTGAATTCATAGAACCTTTCTGATATAAAAAGTCAATTGAGAACTAATATCAAATCTTTTGTGGCAGTTCAGATGTTTTCTCTTACCCACAGGATGAAAGTGTTGAGGACCCTTTATTAGCACAACACTTGGCATTTTTTGGCATAGATTTTTCATCATTGCAGAAGGTTAGCTCCTTGGGGAATTGCTTGTTATTTTTGTTTATCAGTTTATCAGTTTTCCTTTCTAATATTAATCATTCAGCTTGTCAATGCAAATACTAATATGGTAGCTGATTCTTTTGCCAATTTTGACATGAGGCAGCGCATTGTATCACCCAAAGTGTTACTAGTTGTCTCCCTTCAGCCATTGTGTAGTTAACCTTCACATTGTTGAATTTCTAGAAAAGAGAAATAATTTATTGGCTTGATTATAACTGAGTGCAATGAGCCTCTATTTATAATAGAGGAAACAAGTAGAATACGATTACAATTAAACTATCCTTGTCCCAGTTACACCCAAAGTAAAACACTTAAAGATAAGTCCTTACACAATTAAACAATTGAATATAAGTAGAAGACTAACATAACTAAAACACCTTTAAATGAAGACTTTTCTGTAAAACATCTTCCTGTGAGACTCCTGTAAAACTTTACCTCTGTGAATTTTCTTGTTCTGAGAGTCATATAAGACTCTCATACATGTTCTGCAACAATATCTTTTTATTTTGTTGATTTTATTTTATTTATGAAAAATTCGCTGTTTTCATGTTTTTTTTATGTCATTTATTGTTGCCCTTTTGTGTGAAGAGCGCTAAGGTCAGCCTATCAATTCCTGCCATACATGTGGAGTCTCATGGGAGATGCATGCTTTTGTCTTTCACCTAAATGACCTCAATGCCTGATTCCTAATTATTCGTATTTCTTCTTCTTCCAAGCGATAATCTTAGACAGTTTCAGAAACCGTAGGAAATTGATTACACGTCTTAATTTCAGACTGAGTTGACTACTGCTGAAAGGGAGCTGGATCAAAATACTAACTTCGATTGGAACCGCATACAAGAAAGTGGACAGGAAGTTGAACCACTGTTTGGACCAGGATACACCGGGCTTGTGAATCTTGGGAACAGGTAAATTTGATTTCCCAAGGAAAACCATTATTTTATTTAGTTTTTTGTTGAAAAAATCTTTGTCCTGAGGCATCTTTATGCTCCTTCAGTTGCTATTTGGCATCAACAATGCAAGTAATTTTCTCAACGCATTCTTTCCGTTCACGGTTAGTGATGTGTATCTTGTTGTTTCTGGTAAATTTCAATTCTGTCATTTTCTTCCATGTATTTCATATTTTTACATATACATGTATTGTGATCCGTCTCAGCTATTATGAAAACCAGAGCTTGAAAGTTGCTTTTGACACAGCTCCTGCAGATCCAACTGTTGACTTGAATACACAATTGTAAGCAATCTTTGATTTTATTTTTGTTTGTAGTCTGGTAAGAGGTTGTTGTCATCTTGATCATTATTAGATCCTTCACCCAGCTATGTTGGGATTGGCTACATAAATCCTTGTTCTGGTTTTCATCGACTAATTGCTGGAATTACAAGCTTCTTTGTCCTTTCAATTTGTTTTGCTCTTTAGTTGTTTGCTTTTTTTTTTTGTTTTTGTTGCTTGAACTGTAAACGTTTTTCTTTTTCCCCTTCTAGCATTCAAGTGCATCATTTGGTTTTATTCCATTTAATTTGTGTTTTCTTCATGCTGGATGAACTTAGTCCTGTTAATGCTTGTCAGGTGGCTCTTTTTGTCCTAATCTTTGATGAGGACATTTATTGCCTTTGCCTTTCTCTTTTTTAAATCTACTAGTACATCCTAGTCCACTTTTTTTTATGCTGGGCTTCTGTATTGTTTCCTAAGACCTGATGCACTCGGTTGTTGGTCTATAACAAAGCTAGTAAGTGATTTGGTGGATGATGCAACTTGATTTATTTTTATATCACTTTTTCCTTGGTTTCAAACAGGACTAAATTGGGGTATGGTTTGCTCTCTGGTAAATATTCAGTTTTAGCTGAACAGGTACTTTAAAAAAAGCCATTGCTTGTTAACCTTAATATTTAATGTTCACATTTCGTTCACTGAATAATACAACTTTTTTCTTTTTGAACCAGAAAGAAGAATGTGAAAACTCCACGCCAACAACTGCAAGTGCTGTAAGTTCTCTCTTGGTGAACCTGTTTTCCACTTGAAAACAGATTCAAGAGCTTTCATTTGCAGTCTGGATAGATGTGAAATTTTTGTTTATCTGTTTTATAGAAAATTAGTGAGAAAAAAAAAAACAGAAACAAGAGGCTTTAAAAGCTTGAGTGTCCTTCATGCAAGTTGAACTCTTTTTTCCCAGAAACAAGAAGGAATACCACCTCGTATGTTCAAGGCAGTTATTGCTGCTAATCATCCTGAATTCTCCACAATGAGGCAGCAGGTAAAATTCTTTGTTAATGTGTTCTTTCATAGTCTTGAATGTCAAATTTATTCGTTTTTCTTGAGCAGTTGATGATTTAATTCTGACCAGGATATCACTATGTCTATTTAGTCCATTTTATGTCACCGAAGGGGGATCGTAATAGCTATCTAGTAGAGCTTGATGGTGGCAGAACTTTTTATCATTTTTTTTTTTAAAGAAGAAACCTTTATGAGTGGCTAATGAATCTGAATTCTCACTTCCTAGTGTTTGAAATGAAACTTACAGAATATTTCCTACACCTTTTCAACTACGCCCTTATTGGTGTTTTGGGGTTTTCTTTATACATTGTTGGTTGGACTTGCAAAGAAAATAGATAAAGAAAAGAAAAGAAAAGCTTTTAAGTAAATAATGAGGTTTTCGAAAACTAAAATTCTATTCTTATCTTTTCTTTCATTTTCTGTGAAATCAAAAAGCCCTTAGATATTCAGGGCCATCTTTACTTATGTGGAAAATGCTTGCATCCTTGAGCACATTTGTAAATTTGTCAATGCTGAGGCCTTCAATTCTTTCATAGAGTGATCATTTTATCAGTTCCATTTACAGAAACAATGGTTGACATTTACATGTCATACCTGACATAAACTAGGAACAAGCTCTCCCATCAAGAAGTTGAAAACATAACTAGAATTCCTAAATGTTGAAGTTGATTTAGTACCTGATCTGCCCATGACTTGTGATCAGCTGATGCCACTGTTGACAGCCTTGCCAAGGAAGTCAGTGATCTCCAGCGGCTTGTGGCATAATTTTCTTTTTTTCCTTGAGAATTCCTAGTTCTTTTTTTTTCAATTTAATCTAATAAAAAAATTTGCCATTCAAAAAAAGAAAATTTATTTATACGACTTTACATTGTTTGGAATCAAATATGGTTGGGCCAACTGGCTTGCTGGATTTGAACAAAAAACATGCCTGGACTTTTCATTTTAAAATTTTATAAATATATTTATAGGGGATAGTGGCTGGATACAAGTCAAGCCTATGTTGGCTGCAACCAACTTCTGCATGATTTGAAAAGTCATGAAAAAAAAGTGAACAATGGTTTTAAAAGGCCTAAAGCCCAGCAGGTAGCTACAAACAAATTTCATGAAACACATTTCAACGCGTCCTAGGAGGGTTGTTTGAATAGATGCCATCTAATAATTGCTCAGAATCTTCTTCAACTTTTAACTTCACTTGAGCCCCATACTGTTCTTCGTGGTTTGCAAATGAATCAGGCTCTTTGAGCTACATGGCTCTAAAAAGTTGGTACTGAGAGAAGCTTATCATGGCCAAATGTGGCTATAGTGAGGATATGTGGCTTCCTTCTGACATAGTCCCTTTCTGCGCTTCCAGCCTGTGGATGTCTGGTTGCAAACTCTTGTGAAATTTCGTGATAATACCAAGATTCATGTTAGAAGTAACCGTCTCACAAACTTCTAACCAGATGTTTGGGTGGGAGAGACCTCTTTGACAGCAGTTTTCTCTTCCATATTCTCTTTTGCTAGGTCCTCTCAAATTTCAGTTCATGCCTCATCTCTCTAGGAAGAAGCCTTAGGCAAGTATCCTATTACCCTAGTTTGATGACTGGTTTATCTGCTGACATGGCGCTGACAGAACTCTGGTATCTATGTGATGGTTTCCCATAGTTTGTTGACTGGCATTGATCTTTCTTAGCAGCATGCGGTAGCAATGCTGGAGCATTCCTTTCTGCAGAAAGTTACTTTTATCTGTGTGCTGGTTATGGTAAGATCCTCATTGTCAATTAGCTTGGTAGGCCTGACTGCCCCATTGCCATTGGCAATACATGAACCATGTTGAGAGTGGCCACAGTTAAGAGTTTATTCACTACTTTTCCTCTCAGATGTGGGGTGCCTTATTGTGAAAGTTTAACCTCTAGTGCTGCTTCACTGCGTCCTTTGTTGACTTCCTGGTGTGATTTTTTTCTATCCCTCTAGGTAAATCAGGGAAGGTCCTCTAGAAGCATTTTTAGCTGTGGTGTTATGGTGTGTAGGTTGAAGGAATATAACAAAGCTTTTCATGGCGTTTCTCACTCAGTTTGTGGCTTAATTGAGCATACAATTCATACCATGCTTTTATTGGCAAGCAAGCTTCTTTGAGTTTAATCTCCTCTCATGGTCCATTATGTGGGAGAATATGGAGGATGATAATTGATAACCCCTGCTTGGTGACCTGCATCATCTTGTTTCATTTGTTCTCTCCTCAGCCAGGGTGGTTCAAGCTTAAAATTGATGGTTGCTCGAGAGTAAGCTTGGGCTAGTTGGGGTGGTGATGTCACTAGAGATGTTGGTGGTAGTGTCCATCAGCATAGTTTACGCCCTTATTCAGTGCAACTTCACTGGAGTTGGGACTCGTTCCCTTCTCCGTGACCTTCAGCTCTATAGAGATGCTTTGTCTAAGCATTTTCGTATTAAAAGCGATTCAATAGCCCATTATCAGCTGGTTTATAGGGCACATAAATGCCACTTGGTGGTTTCTCCAGTTCTATGATGAGATCTTTGATATTTGTCGTCACATGTCAGTTATTTGGACTTGCATCCCTATGCATGTCAATGGACTAGTGGATTCCTTGTCTATTTTTTTTTTTTAATAAAGATGTATTGATAAAACGAGAGAGAACAAAATTTTACAAAAATTGGGGGAGCATATCCCTTACAACTAGTGATTGTAGGTTAGCTCCCTGCCTAGCAAGCACATCTGCTACCGAATTAGCGGATCTCGGAATGTGAGTCCAAATACAATAAACAATTGAGGTAATCTCTAAAATTTCCCAAAAGGTATCCCAATGCCGCCACGGGGGAGGAGAAACATTCTCACACCAACCGATAACCACTTTTTGAGTCACCTTCGATATGAAGAGGCCCACTGCAATTGTCCCTGAAGACGCAGAGACCGGAGAGGAGGCCATGTAACTCAGCAGAAGTAGAGTCGGATATGCCCAAAGGGCCGTCATAAGAGAAGAATTGATTGCTGGAATGGTCTGAAATGACTCATCCGAAACCCGAAATCCCTGGATTACCATGAGATGAGCCATCAAAATTTAACTTAAGGTAACCAGGAGCAGGAGGAATCCATTATTGCAACACTGGGATCTTTGTCCCAGAATGCATCATAGCCATATTTCTCCAGTTTTCACGAATAGGGGTTCCCAAAAAGGAAGAGAAGGCTTTCTTAGTCAAAAGCCAAGTAGATTCCTTGTCTAATTCAAAGTCTCTTTATGACATCTTGTTGTTGGGAACTGGTTCCCTTAATTTCTTTTGCTTGTATTTGTCCCTCATTGCCAGGACTTCTGACCTTGTCTTTCTTTATTTTTTTTTACGACTAACCTTCTCTCTTTCTTTATTGAAACTCATTTTTCTCCTTCTTCATGAGAAAAAAGGAAAAATAGTGAACTTGGACATTAAAAAATAGGAAAGGGAAAAATATATAGTAGGGAGAAATGAAACACCAAGCCATTAGAAGCTACTAAACTGTGTAATGGCTTTATGAGAAGAATGATGAACCATATATACATTTACTTGGGCCATGAGTCTAAATATCTAATACAACAACTTCCTTATGCAAAACATAGGAAGTATGGTTGCTCCTTGTATTTCAAAAAGAAAAGTTTAAGTTTAGTTGATGGTTCTTGTTTGTCAAATTGATTTATTCTACTAATATTTATCTCTAGTTTGTGGTGGCACAATTTTGACAGCCTTAATATCATATGTGGCTTATGCTGTTCTGTTGTTCAACATAGTTGTATCGTGCTGGATGTTATCTCTTTATATCTAGATACATGCTGGCCAGGCATCTGGGTTTTGTGCAACTTGGTTCAATATTTCAACCTACTAAGGACTCATAACATTGTTCTAGTGCAATGTATATTGGAGATGCATATGGGAATGTTGAGAAAGCATGACTTTAGACGTTTAAGAACTAGTGTTGAGCCGCTCCATTCCAAGCTTGAGCTTTTGAGTTGGATGTCTTTCTTTATGGTATGAGAGTAGGTTTTATGGGTTTCCACTGACAGTTGGACTTTCATACAAAAATTAGCCATGTCTTTGGAGCCACAAAGAGGGCCACACTTAAGGGGGGGGGGGGGGGGGGGGGGGTAATGAAGATAGTGCCACATCGGTAATTAAGTGATTCACAACCTTTTGCAATAACCATGGTTGGCCCTCCATTCAAAGCTTGAATTGGATGCCTTTCTTTAGGTATCAAATGATAATATAACAATCAGGCATGACATGGAAATTAGGAAATACCAAGCATACATGTTCTCTGTTTTCATTTTGAGAATTTGTACTTTTCTATTTGCTTTCAGAAAGGCAAGATAGGAAAAATTCTATATTTGTGCTAATTAAAATTTGATCTTGCCCTTTCTAATGAAGTTACATTGCCTATGTAGGATGCATTGGAGTTTTTTCTACATTTCCTTGATCAAGTTGAGCGAGCTCATACTGGGAGGCCTGAACAGGACCCCACTCGGAGTTTCAAGTTTATCATTGAAGAGCGACTTGTTTGTCCTTCTAGAAAAGTGGCTTACAACAAAAGAACGGACTGCATTCTTTCTCTAAATATTCCATTGCATGCAGCAACTAACAAGGGTATGGAGGTTCTTCTATTTGTGTTACAAAGCCATTGTTGAAGTTTTTCTGTTGTTTCTTCCTAATGGGTGTTATGATGTTGGAGTTTTCAGAAGAAATGGAAGCCTTTAACAAGTTGAAAGCAGAAGGAAAGGAAATGTAAATGGCACTCTCAACTTGATGCCTGACATATTTCAAGTTACTGATTTGATTAAGAAAAAGGATGAAGAAATTGTTGCTGTGCTAATCAGGGCCAGTTCTTGCAGTAATAGTGAAGCCGTTCGTCCTAGAGTGCCCCTGGAAGCTTGCTTAGCTTGTTTTACAGCCCCCGAAGAGGTGCAAGACTTCTACAGCACTGCCTTGAATTCAAAAACTACAGCAACCAAGTAAGTTTGCCACGTCTATGTCCTTACAATATCTTGCATTTATTCTTCTAGAAAGGTGGAGGATACATGTTGTATCCAAGATCAATTACAAACACAGATCATGCATTCAATATATCTGAATTTTGCATTTATTTTATTATTTAGTATCTGCACGTTTTAAAGATTTGTTTTGTCATTTTTTTTTTTAAATTTGGATCTTGTTGATTGAAGATATTCTCCACAGTACTGCAAGCAGAGGATTGAATATCATTTTTTGCTTTTCAGAACCACTGGTTTGACCACATTTCCAGATTATTTAGTGTTGCATATGCGCAAATTTGTGATGGATGTTGGTTGGGTCCCCAAAAAGCTTGGTAGGCTACAGTTTTTTTTTTTTTTTTTAATTACTATGAGATTTCTTCTGTTCCATTCTTGGCAGAAAGTTTGAATATAATTTTGTTTTGCCTCATTACAGATGTCTATGTAGACGTTCCAGATATCATTGACATTAGTCACATGCGCAGTAAGGGCATCCAACCTGGGGAAGAGCTACTGCCAGAAGCAGGTATTGGAGTAAAGCACTAGTGTCAATTGACTTTTTTTTAGTCCATTATGAATTTAATATACACACTTTTGCCACTTTTGATCTAGCTACATCCAATTATGATAAGTCAAACTTGAAATTAAACAATAAAACCTGCATGATGTTGGATAAGCACTACAAAAAGTTGTGCCCTTTCTGTAGCAAAAGGAAAAGTTGTTTGGCTTTCTCATGACAGCTCATTGGTTCGTATATCTTATATCTAGGACGCCTAAGGTGTCTTATCTGCATTGGGTTATTGGAACGCCTAAGGTGTCTTATCTGCATTGGGTTATTGGAACCATGATAGGTCAAGTTGCAAGTCTCACAAATTAACAGCAAAGCCGGGCAATCTGATTATTTGTTTCAATGTGTAACTTCTAAAATGTATTACCACTTTCAACATATTGAACTACTCACTGGTATATGCGCGGTAAGTAGGGGAAGATTTTCATCTACTCTTACCTGCTACTTTGTCATTCATTTGGTGCATCAACATTCATGCATGTGTCATGTTATCCATAATTCTTCTAGAAATTGCTTACTTAATTTTATTATTTTCTATGATACAGTTGCTGGCGGTGAAAAGGTGGTTGAAGCTAATGGGCCCTTTGCTAATGAAGACATTGTAGCTCAGCTTGCAAGTATGGGGTTCAATTATCTTCACTGTCAAAAAGCTGCAATTAGTACCTCAAATGTTGGAGTTGAGGAAGCTATGGATTGGTTGCTTTCTCACATGGACGACCCAGGTTGTTTATCATTTGAATAAAGCGATAGGCCTTAGATGGCTTATAATTTGAAATTGCATTTTCTTTTCTGTATGCCAGAACTGAATTTGCTTATGTGACTTCATTCAGATATAAATGATCCTATTTCACAAGACATATGCAATGCTGAACCTGCTCTTGATGAAGGAAGTGTCAGTATGCTGATATCATTTGGGTTTTCAGAAGAAGTTGCACGAAAAGCTTTGAAGGCTTCGGTGAGTCTGTTTTATTTCCTTATTTATTCTTTAAATGATGTCTAACATGTCAAAAACCTTAGATGAGAGTGGAAGTGTGAAAATAGAAAATATGTTGAGGAAAAGAAATTTGAAGTTAGTAATGAACTAATTTTGTCAGTAATATGAATCTTTATCTTATTCGCTGGATAATTATGGTAAAACTTTTCTGGGGATGGTTAAAAAGGCAAGTTATCTTTTACTTCCACTTGATTGTCTCAATCTGTGAGTTTTTGCTTAGCAGGCCTCTCATAGGATCTGAAATAACATATTTGACCTTTCATTGTTATTTTCGTTTATATCCTTTTAGGGTGGGAATATTGAGAATGCTACAGACTGGATATTTAGTAATCCAGATGCTGCCAACGCAGCAGATACAAATGCTTCATCAAGCACTGAGTCTAGAAATGACGAGTCAGGACTACCTGATGGTGGAGGAAGTAAGTTCCTTTGGACCCTTTTTTTTTTTTTTCTGTTCTTCTTACATTAAACTGATCGAGAGTGTTTATCAAGGTTTGATTAGGACAGCAGCTAGTAAGATCAGGTGCACCTAAAGGTTATCCAGCATTGATATCTTTATTCTGTTCTGTTTCCTGTGATCTTCATCTTATCCATTGCTCCAGCTTAGTTACCTTTTTTATTCCACGGGTAAAAATATTGCTCATCCATTAGTTTTTTTTCTGTTAAATACCATCTTTCTAAACTCAGGTGTGTAGTAAAAGTGTATATCTCATTTTTTACTACTGTCAAAACCTTGTGTCACCTATTTGGGGTTTGGCTATAACTCAGTGCCCAGACTTTCTGCTCTGAACTAAAGTTTGGTGATAGTTTATTTTTTATTTTCCTCCCAGTCACCTGTTCTCTTTTCCATTTTATTCATTTTTCATGAGGAGATAACAATATATTTACAATTTCAATTCATCCAGGAGTTCATATGCTTTGCTTTCTGATGCTGTTAAAAAACATTGGTTTATTTTTTTGCTGTTACTAAATTTGCAGAGTACAAACTTATGGCCATAGTGAGCCACATTGGTACCTCTACCCATTGCGGTCATTACGTAGCTCACGTGTACAAAGACGGAAAATGGGTTATATTCAATGACAACAAAGTTGGGGCGTCCATTGACCCACCGAAGGACATGGGCTATCTGTACTTCTTTGAAAGACTTAACAGTTGATCATCGTGCTGGATCGTGGGGAAAATCAAAGGTGTTGGCTTCAGCACGAACGTGAGGTCTTGACATGGCTCATTGTGGCGCTTCAAGTTGATATCAAATGAAGATCAACAGTTAATTTACCCTTACTGAAATTGAGCAGTATCTTCTTCTAGTGCAATTCTGGTTGGAGTGGTTACTGAGGTTTAGATTAGATCAACGAGGACAGTTTAAATTCATGATGGAGGTTATTGCTTCATTTTTTGTTAATCAAAACAGAAAGGGGTTCAGAAATGTATAGGCCAAAACAAGTCATGTCCTCACTTATCGAGCATCGAACTGCAACTGGTACTAAAACCCCCTTTGAATTAAACATATGATTTTTGATTCCCTATATTGCTCTGTTTTGTTACGTTCGTTTCTTCAGTCTTTCGCCGGATCCTGCCTATTTGTTCGATGAACCTGGCAAGGAAAAGCTGCAGGATGGTTGGAGCCAAGGTGTCACAAGGTCAGATGAGCCTAAACTCAGGCTAGTGGAACTCCCAACTCTCGTGAAGGCCTACCTTCAATCTGTCAAAGGTAATACAACCTGTTGCCCCGTCAAAGGTAGTACAACCTTTTGCCCCTTAGATCAACGTTGCAAACTCTATCCTCTCAAGTGAAGCACGAGCAATGAAAAGGTAGAAAGACAACGGAATAGGGAGAGAAAGTAACCTTGTATTAATACTAGAAAAGATTACAAGGAGTGGCCGTTCAAGGTGGAAGGCCAGCATTTTACAAAAACTCTCTCACATCTATGCTTTACAAGTTATCCCCGATGCTGAATGAATATACAAGGGTCGAATGCCTTGGTATTTATAGGCTTTGACCCCTTCCTTTTTCTCATGCTTCCGTCCAATGAGAGGAAAAATCCTCCCTTATCAAATCTCCTTGATTTGCTCCACCTTTATCAAAACTCCTTGATTTTGATCCTTCAGCAAAGATCTTCCCTTATTAAATTTCCTTCTTTGACTCAGTTACGTTTTTTGACCTTTATATGTCTTTATACAATTGGCCACCAACTCAGCCCTCAGGCCACACCAACTCAGCCCTTAGGTCATGCCATAAAAGAGTCCTAGATGCTTTAGGGGTCGGATCTGAGTGGCCCAAGAAGGGTCCCACTCGAAAAGGGTAAGTTCCCAGATTTTGCCACGAAACCATAATCATAGTTCTATATAACTCAGACGACCGGACTGTTGCCCGGACGTGTGCGCGTGCTGCTTCTGCGCCGCACGTGCATCTTACCTTTGACAACCCCATGTGCATTTCATCCGCCCGCTTGCGTTTGCATTTCTCCCTAGGCAACCTCAAATGCAGATGCACCTTATGCCAGGGCCGTGCGCACATCAATTGTGAGTATGGTTTTTGTCTTGGCCGGGTGTTAGGGCTGTTGCGCGTCTCGGTGCTTGGTCATCCATCCAGAACAACTCAAGTGCATTTTTTACTATGTAACGGGCTGGCCATATGCGTGCAAACCTTTTGGGCCATGCATGTGCACTTGACCTCGGTCTCCGTCGCTACTCTCGCTGTACTGACTAGCACAGTATTCCTTCATCCTCGGAAAGAGATCTGGGTCGGTGCCGTTCTTCTAGCTCTTGATCAACCAATCCCATTCTGGCGACAGGTGGAGACTTAAATTCGCAGCGATACCTTGCAACGAACCAGTCGGATGCCAGACTTCTCAACAGCTGCACATATGTACTGTTTATCTGTCCACTGGCCCGCAATCTCCCTCGGCGTGCACGTGACCACCCTGCGACTACCTGCATCGTTTTCTGCTAAAATAAAGAGTAAACACAGTGAAGTGTAACCGCTTCTCTGCTACTTATCTACACCGGTGTCCTCTGCAAACGCAGCGTTTATCCACTCCTTTCTGTCTTCTCTGCGTGATCGTCAATTTCCGTAAAACTGATTGGGGGGGGGGGGGGGAAGTGAAAGTGCATTAGGTAGCGTCTGAACCGGCCCGTGCACCGTGCCCGGCTATCGTCCGGCCACCGAGACTGAAAGAATGTTCCTGCTGTACTTGGACCAGGCGGCGATGCTTCAGAGGAGACCAGTCTCAGTAACATATAAATGTGCATTTATTTTAATCAATAACGTTAAGACTTCTTATGAATTAATTAATTCGTACACGTTCTGACTCAAAATCTGCAGTATATTAAATGTCAACCGAGTTCTCTAGGCTTTAACTTCATTAATCCACAGCAGCGAGACAGCCGTAACTGCAATCCTGGTTGCATTGCAGCTCTTGGAGACTTCCCAGTTTGGTCCCATGAGTTACCTTTTAGTGGGAGAAGTAGAGACACGAAAAAGGAAGAATAAAGATTGTCATCTGACGATGAGAGATGTAGGTGCGGGTTGAGGTTAGGGTGCGTCAGTTAGGAACACATGCAGCTTCGGAAAGTCTCAACCAGAATTAAATAGAACGAACTGCTACTTGACCAGCCCATGAGAGGATAGGAGCAGTCGAGCAGATTTTCAATACCGAGCAAATTCTACTTCCCAATGCACCAGTAATGAACGGGAAAAGGGTAAAGATGAAGAGTACGGAAGAGCGTTTCGATTCAAGAGCAATGATCTTAACATTTAAAGGTAGTAAATGAAACGACTTAGAAGCACGCTTTCTCGTGCTTCGTCTGTGTCAGTCTACTTGTGGCCCTCCGGCTCGAGGAGAATGACCATCATATATATCTTTACGGTAACGTGACTAGGCCAAGGGGCGGGTTGGGTCAGAGTAGGACTTGTCCTTCGTTTTTTCAGCGAGTCCTTGTTGATTCGATCTTTCATTTCAACAAATGAAATAGCGAGTATCTTTTGGGCAACAGAGTCCGGTCTTTGACCCGGAGATGTGAAGATACCCTCGTCATTTTATACTGGAGCAAGCTGTAGGCGTGATTCGCAAATAGACAGCTGGAGTTCTAAGTCAAACGGAATTTTCCAACTATATTTTTCTCGAGTAGATTACTGGTTACAAATTCAACTTTCAACTCAAGAGGACATGAGGAAGAGATATGTCAGAGTCAGTGGATGGTCGTACCACCTAACCTTTGTCTTGCGTTGCCCAATAATCAAACTCTGTTAACAGGTTATTAAAATCTATGTCGACAAAAACTAGAAAAAGCATGTCATTTCAGTCGCTAGTTTCATCAAAGCTAGTCTTTTCCACAACTGCTACATTTAAGATAGTTTTTTAACAGCTTATACGTAGATCATGACAATACATAGATAACCTTTTTCTTTTTTGATTTTTTTTCTTACAGAGATAATGATGATCAGTAGAGGGAGAGAGAGTAGTTGGATCAACTGATATGACGATCTGCGTGAAAGCAACGTCTTCAAACAACTGGGCTCGTATTTTTGGATTTCCCATTGCGTTGACTGGTGTCTAGACGAATCGCCCACAGAAAAGCAAAAGCAAAAAACCATCTCTGCCTGCTTCTCAAAATTATCTTCTCTTATTCCTGACACTAACTTAACTACTCTAACACTCGAAAGAAAACAAGTCTCCCCTTAACCAAAGCTCTGTTTTGTCCTTCTCCGTCCTTTCGATACACACGTAACAAAGGCGAACAATTTTCTTTGAATTTTCTGTTCTCCTTTCCATTTTGTTTTACTTCCGTACAGGATCAAGGTGTGGCGATTTTGTGTCTCATCTTTCAAATAATAATGTTTCGGTTTCGTGGTCTTTCCTCTCTTTCCTATTCAGCACTGCTGAATCTGCGAAAGCTGAAATGTTTTCAGTTTGCAGAAATCGCTCATCTTTGGTCTCTTGAGCTCCGGCTCCAGTCTCCCGGTACTGGTTTTCTCACTTTCTGAGCTTGAGCAATGGCGGTCGAGGACACACAGAGGGGTCCCTGAACTGTACAGCGATGAGGTGTCAATCGTAGAGGCGTAGCCTTCCATGACCACTTCTTGCATTTCAGCGAAGCAATCAAACAACTTATCCTACATGCAAAATCCAGATTTGTACCAATGAGTTGGAAACAGAAAGGAAACGAGAAATACGACTGCAGGAAATAACATATTCTTATTCAACTTACATTATTTACAAATATACATGTGGAGATCTCCTTCCTGAAGGACGGAAATTGTATAGGCAATAGCTCATGAGATGCAGAGAGTAGCGCGGACGCAGCGATGATAGACGGCTTATATCGAAGAAGTTTGACATCTGTTACAGAAACAAGAGTTGTGATCAGATCTCCACAAACTTAAAATGCCAATATAACAAAATATTTGAGGACCGTCTACTTTACCGTTCTGAGCTTTGAGGATGACCTCTGTAGCTCGAGCTTTAAGACATTTCATTAATGAAGGATCGTTGAACTTGAAGTAGGCGAGCAAGAAAGATACAAAAGAAAAAGGCGTTATCGAACGCATTCGCCACTTAAGAGCTCCGAGTATGAGAAGCTCCATCCTTCGAACAGTTTCACTGTCGAAAATAAATCCTTCTTCGCTCTGTGAATGGACCAAAATGTTACTCTCCCAACCAGATAGAGAAAGAGCCAAATGCCGCTTTTTTCTTCCTTGCATTTCTTACCTGAACATCATTCAGAGAGAAGACTATTTTCTTCATCTTGGCGGCAAGCGAAAGGCAAGATATCGCTACAAGTTTTAAGATCTGTGGCTTCCCTTGCTGCAAAATCAAGGACATTAAACGAACCGGATTAACTAGAGACACCTCCAAAAGACGATTGAGAAGAGTTCTCATAGAGAAGAATGATATTATAAAAGAAGAAAAGGAAATCTCTAAAATCCTTCACCGGAATTTCTAGGCTCGAAACAAATCGATCAAGGTAATTAATAGCAAGATAGGTGATGAACGGATCCAATCCGCAAGAGAACTGCGCCTGAAAATTCCAAACAAAGGTCAGAAACCGGAAAGACTTCATCACGAAAAAAAAAAAAAGAACAGTTATCTGAGTCAATGTTTCTCTTAACAATTAACCTTCATAATCAGAGAGACCGCATTTTGCCGGAATGACGCGTCAAAATCTCCACTCATAAAGCTTCGACAGTTTTCAACGGGCATATGATCGGATTCGGCTTCGAAGAGCGATGCCACCGTTTCCGACTCGTGAAGTTCCTGGAACGGATTTTCCAGATCAAACTCTTCCATCTCCCTTCTCTGTCTCGCTCGCCAGGATTCAGGTGCGGTTTCCAAAAGAGAAGAAGACCACCATTGGTCAGAAAAAAAAAGCACACACACAAAAGGTTCGCACTGCGCGTTGAAGACTTTAACTTCACTCCTCCGGTTCCCTTTCCGAGCACTCTTAGAGTCTTATCTATGGCGAGCCTTGATTTTCATCAGCTCTCTAGGTACAGCTCTTTTGGCTTTGATTGCCTATGTTCACGCCAAGGAAACCGTGTATAAGAAACGATAAAATAACAGTATTTATAAGGAGAGAGAAAATAAAAATGCTTCCGTGTCGTCGGTTTTACAATGGAATGCCGAAAATACCCCTGAGATGTCGGGAAGCTGCTACAGTTGTCTCGGTCATTGGAGTGGCCGCGACCCGCGACAATGATTTCTCACCAATTTCACGGATGGTTCTCGTCTCGGGCCAAGCTTAAATTTACTAGAAATTCCCAAACATTTCCGATAGACCCGATGCGTCCCTGGGCTTTATGTTATATATCCCTAGTTCGAAGGATGAAACTGTTTTCTTTTACCTTGCGGCAACTAATGCAACGATCCTTGAAAAGGATCAGGGTTCTCGATAAAATGAGACGATATAATGAACAAGAGAAATTGAGAAGACGTCTCGTGTACATTGCTACGCTATCGACTTTCTGCAGCCAATGAAATGTCTTACGAGATGGTCAACGTCAATTAAGTTATACTTATTTTGTATTACTGTATATGTATTTATTATCATTTGTACAATGAATAAACAGATAAGTACACAAAATAATAATATATTTATCAATAAAATTTATATACAAATAAAAAATACATAAAACACTTTAAAATATATATTAAAAAATTAGTAAATATTACACAATGTATCACCTAAAATAAAAAAAAGATTAAAACTAGGAGTTCTTTTTGCTTGATTCAGTATCCTCACACTCTAAGTATGCAAAAGAAAATCCTTAAAAAAATCTAATTAAAAAAATAAAATATTAAATGGAAAACTTACGATAAACATATGTAACATACACAAAATAAACTTTTTACCCAAAGTATTCGATCTCATCTGATCCTTCACGCACATAAGAGCACACATAAAAACCTTTTACCTAGAACATACATTGTTTTGTTTCAACTTTTAACACTTGTTTGGGGGGGTTAGTCAACTTGAAGATGAAGATGAAGATCAGCCGCATTACTCAGTTCAAAAGATGAACTTGTTAGTGGAGCGCTAGACTTCATGTCATCTGGATGTTGGAGATGAAGCGGAACATCATCTCCACGTTATAAAAAATAGAATCTGGTTTTCGACTGTTTTTGCCAATTATACGGATGAAGGAAATGCAGGGGTTTGAACCCTCGATGTTTTTTTTTTTTTTTCCCTCTCTCGCTCTCTTCTCATTTTCATTTTTTTCTTCCTCTCTCTCGCACGCCCTCTCTCGTCTCCCTGTGCCCTCGACGTCTCTGCTCCCTCTCTTCTCTCAGACTCACCCTCTCTCGTCTCCCTGTGCCCCCGACGTCTTTGCTCCCTCTCTTCTCTCAGATTCACCCTCTGGCCTCTGTCTCTTAGTCTTCTCCTCTTCATTTTGTTCGCCCTCTCTCGTCTCTGTGCCTCCCTCTCTTCTCTCGAACTTGCTCTCTGGTCTCCCTCTCTTGCTTCTCCCTCTCTCTTATCCCTCTCGACCTCCCTTTCTTCTCTCTCTTCTCCCTTTCTTCTCTCTTTCAGCCTCCCACTCCCATCTCTCTCTCGTTATTATTTTTTCCCCTAAAATACCTTCCGATTTCGTTCGATTTCCCCATTTTCCCCATTCCGATTTTGTTAAATTTTATTATTATATTAAACTTCATATTTAAGTCTCTGGTAAATAAAATATAATTAAAGTATGCATTTGATTAATTAATTATTTTTAATTTTTTCAAAATATATTATTAATTAATACCATGTAAAAGATCTATATTATGTTATTAATATAATACTTTTTTATTTATTAATCATTTTTTATTAACTTTATTGTATTAGTGATTTAATAGTGGTAATTAAAATATTTTTAACTCAAACATTTGGTTTAATTAACTCATTTTTATAATTAATAAAATTAATGGTTTTAAATTTAATGGAAAAATATATTTAATTAATAATATGTAAAAATATATAGTGTGATAGATTTTTCCTATTTAATCATGACTTTTTTATGTTAAAGAACACCTTACATTATCAATAAATTAATAACTAAATGTATTATATTCGTTTATGTCATTTTTAACGTTATTTTTTTATTTTTGTATGATTAATCATGTGCACAGTTAATTGATTCACGTAATTACTGTATTAATGTATAATAAACAGTAATCATTAACTAATATAATATATAATTAAATTAATTAGTATATTAATATATTTTAGTTGTACATTAAATTTGTTATTCGTGTAGTAATAATATTTATTTTACCTAATTTAATTTTTAAGTTATATGTTAATTAAGTATACTTTACAAGTTACTAATTCCCTTATTTTCTGCGTTTTTCTCATTAGGGGGAACTAACACTGGAAATTGTTTTCCAGTGGATATGAACTCGTCCACACTAACACCCATTTCGAAGATGAATTTCATGTAGATGCATGAAATGAGGATAGACTTCAAATTTTATGTTTATTAACTAACCCCCCCCCCCCCTTAGTCGAAGTGGAATTGCCTAAAATTACCTGATAGTAAACATAAATTATCCAAATCAATGGAGAAAATTATTGAAATTTTATATTAAGTTAAAAATTTTATTACAAAAATATATGTAAATAAATTTGACTAATGATAATAAAGAGTTAAGAATATATGGGAATGACCAAATATTGGCTCCATGAGAATGGAAAATAATTTTTTTTTAAACCTTTTTATATAAAAATAAATTGAGCATAAATATAACTGTAATAGGATTACTCATGGGATTGGTACCTTTGAAGATAGTGAAAAATTATTGGTATGTATTAAGGCATTATATTTGACACATCCGAAATCGGATACTTATGCATGCTACATATCAAACAAAACAGTTTATTTACTAGGCAAGTCAACTTATAACTTTGATTAATCAACTCACAACTTACTTCTAAGTTGGATAACTCAATTTGCAACTTGGGTGAGTTGACTCACCTTTTAGGGGTGGTAATTCAAGTTGAGCCCCAAGGATTTTCCCATTGATAGAGTTTTCTTACCCAATCCCTAATCTTTGACCCATGCACTTCAAAACCCGGGTTGGTCCGATTCAAGCCAAGTTTCGACTCGCTAAAAAAAAAAGGGACGGATCTAAACCAACTTTGACCTGGGTCGACCCGATCAATCGCAGGACATCCTACGTATCAGACAGATTCTGTCCCCAGAAAGACATTTCGGACTAGATTAACTCGTTATACTCGAAATCTACGGGAAACTGGAGTCTGGAAAAGAATAACCACATAAATTCGTTTTCCCAGAAAAAAAAAGAAATATTAAACTCTTGTGAGGTCGAGTGGTCCAGGGGAGTAATGGAGGTCCGGCAGTCGGCAGATATAGAACAGAGCTGATACATCCACCGCTAAATACAGACCTGCTGCGCAGGCAGTGATTTGGCCTGCCTTTCTTTCTTCCCGTTTGCCGCCCCACGGATTTTGCCGGAGAGAAATGAATGAGCCTTTGGTAGAGATACAGTGGGGACCCTAATCACATGCCCCCCGCTCGCGCGCGCTGTTCTAATTCTTATTTTACCTCCTTCTCTGCCTGACCTGTGATGGTCTTCTTCAAACTACGCCTCGTTTAGGTATATTATTGCATGGTTGATTGGTCGTCAGTGGTCGACGTCTATGTTTATTTCTCCGAGCTTTGCATCCAGTCTTTCTTTATAGGAGCCTTGAGACGATCACGCGGGTATCCTATGGTCGTTGCATGTGGTGGTGCTTTGATTCTTTGACCGCCTGACCGTCCCCCCCGCGCACTGTGCGCCTAGTGATCGATTAGGCCAGTCCATTTTTTTCATATTTTATTACGCCAGAAGCAGTTCAGGTTTCTCATTCAATTATATCATCGAACACCATGCGTGCATTTACGAAGAGTGGACTATGGAGTGTAGCCGAAGGATAGAGCCAAGCGCTTTGTAACCCGTGTGTAGATGCAAGAAAGTGCCAGCTTGTGATGGGTTGCATTTCAAATTATCCAAGGCCTCTGACATATTCACACCAACTTCATCTCCTTACGTTCTCCACTCTGAGGAGGAAGCCGAAGAATAGCATTAATACCTTCCCTTATCCAACTCCAGTTACCAGCTAGGGTCCGTGTCCTCGCGCTGAAACAAGTTCGACATGGGCCAAGGAATTATGGAAAAACCCAGACGCTTGCTTCTCATGTGAACCTGCATTCTTGCAATAAAATCTAGTAGCAGATCTCTCTGCGGATCCTTTGACATTTTATGCTGCTGTCCATCTTCTGACCGCGAGTTTGAAGCATTTGGCCTCCTTAGGAATGATGACAAAACAACTGGAAGAATATAAACCCCATGCTTTTGCTTTAAGTGAATTAGACAATGAGATGGACACATCGTGTGGCATCGTATGTATCAAACAAAGCAGAAATCTGAGGGAGAGAGACATGCAGACATACAGAGACGAACAAGGAGAAAAAACTCCATTATCAAATGGTCCTGTTCTGGCTGATTTGAGCACGTCGACTGTGGATGTTGTGACTAGGGCGGACACCACAAGAGCTTGGAAGCTTCCAAAAGACAGCTTAATCTTTGTCCTTAATCGTCTCTAAATCTTCTCCCCTTTTTCATTATCCTATACTAGTGGAGAATGGGTGGAAGACACAGGCAGAAGAACTGCAATCATTTACTCGTTCGTAGCGAGAAGACTTGTCCCTTGCGGCTTGCTTTTTCTTCCACGTTGGGCACGCTCTTGCCCTTCACTTAAAATGCCGACCATCTTTCCAGAAAATTCCGAAGTCAGTCTGCTCATGATCTCCTAGCTTGATCAAAACTTAGTTGAGTCTAAATCTTTGATAAATTAGTGTTTCATTTGGAGATAGAAATGATATGGGAAGATGTCTCATTTAACAAGCCTTACATCAATAAAGCTGAACACCTTACCAGAGTACCTCGGCTTCTCTCTCTGTGACCCTTTATTTGCTTTCACAATCAAATATGTATTCCTTTCTTTTCGGTGACAATCCCCTTCGGTGATACGACGGATTCTCCATTGCATTGGTGTAAGAGAAAGCCTAAAGGATATGTGTGTGTGTCTGTATCAAAAAGGTGGGTATGGGAATGAAGCCCGTTTCGACTCATTGCGAGGAGAAGCGGCCTTTTGCTTTTGCCGCATCTGGGTTCCTTCCCCCCACCCCCCTCTTTTTTTTACTTTCTTTTTTTACGTTTTAAGCTTTTCTGGTCACAGACCCTTGCAGAAACTTCACCAGTAATAAGTATAACGATGAAGACGAGGAAGACTTGGATTTTCATCCCCTCCTTTTCAGTTTTCACACTGTACAGTATTTTTTAAGGAGAAACGGTAAGCTAGTTCGTGCACGCTTTGGAACAACGTGGCTGTGGTCATTATAAGCTGCTCGTTTAGGAAGGGCTCACATGAGTACGAACGCCACGCCTTACTCCCCATGCAGATGACACCATTATTGTGCATGTCTTCGCTTCGATTCAGCCCCCATGTCATTTCGCCACACCACCGGGCCACCTCTGAGTCACGTCGGTGGAAGAGAGAAACCGGCTGAGAAAGCTTTGTAGTTTGTGAGGCATAGGAAATTAGCAGGCGGAAGCAGGACGACGAAGAGTGATCTGATTATGCTTGGACCAGGACCCCATTGTGGTAGAGATCCGAGAAGCTTCCTGTCAAGAAAAAGGTTTTAGAGAACAAGATCCATAGACATTATAACTTCACGGAAATAACAGCCTAGAAGTCGGATTAGTCTATTTATTAGATGGATGGAGAGAGATGAGAAACGATTTGGATCGTAGCCTAGAAAATTTGATGAGGCCAGTTTTGCTCCTCGAACAAGACAAATGAGGCCTTCACCATGAAAACAAAAAGCAGTCACAGATATGTCCATGATAGAGTGGGGACAGTAGCTCTAGCCATTGCCCAGATGTTAAGATTTGAGACATTCAAGTCTGAACAGGAACTGGTACTCTCTGTATCTCCAGCAGAGCTCGTACTGAATCTGTTTAAGTATGGTAGGCTAACATGAGGAGAGGACCCAGAAAGGGCAAGGAGATATCGGTAACGTCCTTCTGCTAGGTCTGAATCAACGTCCTTCTTGTGTGTATCAACTGCCAAAGGATCTGAATTGACGTCCTTCTGCGAGGTCTGACGAACTTGTGGATCAGGGAAAACTGTGTAACGGCAAAAGCAACTGGATCGATGTGGGTCTAGTGTCTAGTGTGGGGAAGATGGTCCAAGCTCTGAAACCTGACTCTCTGAATGTATAGTGTGACCAGTGATCCTTTCTTTTTAGCATTTAGTTTGTACCAGAGAAGAGTTGTGACAATAGGCCCATTTACTAATGGGTAAAAACTTGGGGTGAACTAGTGGTCCCTTTTTCATCGGTGACGTCTGGTAAGCTCAGTCCATTAGTACGTTTTGGCCCAAAAAGCCGTCTTGGGCGCGTGAAACCCCCTCGTCTCCAGATTTGGTTAGTTTCTACTCTTTTGTCCATGCAACTTGCCATCTCTTCTCTCATGGAGTCCAAAATAATCCACCTTAGATCATAATTCACTGTTGAAGATGAAAAATGGATATCTGTTCAGGACATCCGAAATCTTCAGCTCCCAAATTTGCAGATTCCTTCCTATAAGACACAACTACACTTCTTCCATCACCAGTCTTGCTGCTCTCTCTTCGGCTATTCAATACTACATCGATTCGGTTTCACCTTCAGAAGGGCAGAAGTTACACACCCACATCCTCAAAAGTGGACTCAAACCCAATACCAACGTCTCCATCAAACTCCTTATACTGCACTTGAGATCCGGGTGCTTAGACTACGCGCGTCGGGTGTTTGATCAGCTGCCTAGACCAACTACCTCTTCATATAATTCTATGTTGTCTGGATACATAAAACAGGGCCAAGTGCAAGAATCTCTTGGTATACTTCAAAAACTTGCTTTTTCTGATGAAAGGCCTGATGGATTTACCTTTTCCATGATTTTGAAACTATCAACGGCCTTAAATTGGCTCAATCTATCAAAAGAAGTTCATTCCCTGATAACAAAAATGAATTGTGAAGTTGATGATTTTCTCCTTACTGGCCTGGTTGATGCGTATGCAAAGAATGGCAGAGTTGATTATGCAAGGAAAGTGTATAACAAGGTGTTGGAAAGGAACATAATGTGTTGCACAGCTTTGATTTCAGGGTACATGAAAGAAGGGCTGATACAAAATGCTGAGGAAATATTTGAAGAAATGAAGGAAAAAGATGTTGTGGTCTATAATGCAATGATAGAAGGATATAGTAAAAATACTGTATCTGCCATTAGATCTTTAGAAGTTTATAGAGATATGCAAAGATCAACTTTCAAGCCTACAGTATCAACTTTCATCAGTGTCCTAGGAGCTTGCTCTATTTTGGCAGCATTTGATGTTGGTCAACAAATTCATTGTCAGCTCGTGAAGACAGATAGTCTCTTGGACGTGAGATCAGGGAGTGCTCTAATAGATACATACTCAAAATGTGGGAGAGTTGAGGCTGCAAGGAGAGTATTTGATGACATGCAGGTGAAGAATGTCTTTTCTTGGACTTCGATGATAGACGGATATGGAAAGAATGGAAATTCTGAGATAGCTCTTAAACTATTCCATGAGATGAGGCAGAATGACAATGTGAAACCCAATTATGTCACATTCCTTAGCGCTTTGTCTGCTTGTGGCCATTCAGGGTTAGTTTCCAAAGGTTGGGAAATTTTTAGGAGTATGGAAAGAGATTACTCACTCAAGCCAAGGATGGAGCATTGTGCTTGCATGGTTGATCTATTGGGCCGGGCAGGTAGCTTGTATGAAGCACTAGAATTTATCAAGCAAATTCCTGAAAAGCCAAATTCTGACGTCTGGGCAGCACTACTCGGGGCAAGTAGGCTTCATGGGAATGTTGAAATGGCAGACTTGGCAGCAAATGAGCTGTTTGATTTAACCAGAAGCGAAAGGCCAGGGGCTTATTTGGCTTTTTCAAATGCTCTTGCTGCTGTAGGTCAGTGGGATGGTGTGTATGAAGTAAGGGAACTAATGAAAGAAAGAGGGGTCTCAAAGGAACGTGGATGCAGCTGGGTGAGGAATGAGAGTAGCCTGCACAGGATCCATATAAAAAGGGATTCTTGAAAGGCTTTCATTGTTTCTATGTGAGAAGCAGAGAATGAGAAAAGACAAAAACCTGAGATGGCCAGATGGGTCTAGAAGCACGATAGCAGAGATCATGTATCTTGGGAGTGAAACCTATGGGTAATCTATAATCATCTGTGATTCATCTACTCCCATCTTGGGGTTGACTGATCAAAGGATCAGGCATCAGGTGACCGTTGAAGCTTACTTGTGATTCCACATATGACTGGTGTTTTCATATTGTGAATCTGATTAGGAGAACCCAAAAGCTATCATATTCAAACAAGCCCTTCAGAGATAATAAGGGAAGTTTGGCAATATGGCACGATGATTGATTTGGACCCATAATTGTTTGGATAAGTTGGTTAGAAGTGTGATCTCCTTCCTAGAGATTGCAAAACATGAAGAACATGACCATCCTCCACTCTAAAGAAATAGATTTCTTTTGAAAGATTGGTTTCTGTATGTGCTCAAGAGCCAAGAGTAATGATCAAATATCCTACAGAGAAGTTATTGCAATGTAGCATTGGTCTTTTTGCTAGGTGATCTGAATCCTCAATTAACGCGATGTTGTCTATTCTCTGAGCTTGTGCTGAAGTTCATCTGATTTAGGCTTACTCTAATTCAACTTCTAATCTGAATAGCTCTTTAGGATGCAGACTGCTATTGCCAATTCAGACGACCTGGGCAGTTGTTTTGAAGGCCGGAACATCATACTGCACCAGGAGGAGACAACCATGAAGATTGTTGTGACTTTGAAAAAGTCAAAATAGATATTGGAGAGAAACTTTCCTATGTCTCTCTCAATTGGAACGTTGGAGAGCTCCAACATTCACCTCCAAGTCCTTTATAAAAGAGATATTGGGTGTGAGGGAGAGGCATGAAGTGAGATGTACTTCTTTCCTCTCTCATATTCTCCTAATTCTCTATCAATCTTTTTTCTCATTCTCGGTGATTTTCAATTCCGATTATGATGTCTTGAAATCTATGATTCAATCTTCATGTTTCACCAGAACTATTCAAGTTTATTCAACCCTTATGGTAAAGTTCTTAATGATTGGGGAAGCAAATCTCTTTCGAAGGGAGTAGTGCTTAAAGGTAAATGATAAGAGGAGGTGATGCTGGAAAAAGGAGTAATATGTCTAGTGAATACATATGGCTAACCTACCCTCCAAGTATTATCTAAAATATGTACTTTCAGTAGTTCTGTGAAGAATCGGTTCGTGAAAGAGGAGTGCATCAACACTGAGTTTATTTCAGTGGTTTATTTGAGTATTTGAGTTTCCTCCGGTTATAATTTCCTACACCTAAAGAGATTCATGTTTGGTATAGTAGAATGGGAAACTCCAAGAACTAAATAAACGAAACACTGAAATCAGAACTTTTCGATGGGAAAAACTCAGTTAAGGTGGTAGAAGAGAATGAAAGAATTATTAACCACTTCAGAACTATTTTATGTGATTCTGGATGATGCACCAATGAACATCACAAAGGAATATGAACTCGGAAGATTGGCCTCCCAGCACATATGAAAAGGATGACTACTTGTGTTAGCTGTTGATTCTTAGTGTTTTATTGTATGATATTTACCTGAACACTAGAAGTGCTAAAGGACTACGGGGAACTCTAGAGGCCTAACTTTGGGGAAAAAATTGAATCAAAACTGTTGAGATATCGACCGGGCCGGTCTTTGTATAAGGTCCTGTTGCGCCTTTCACTAAAACCTTGAGGTTTTAGCGCAACTGGTTTCAATATGGTATCAGAGCAAGCCACTTTTTTGACAATATTATCGATGATAAATCTATAATTTATCATATACATGAGATACAAAACATCTCTTGTGAAGATGATAGTGAAGGGCAACTCCAGTGTTGCACAAGTTGTTGGAAAAAGGAGAGGTGAAGTTGAAGTTCGCATTAAGGAATACTGTCACTCTCCATTGAGAATAATATGAGTACTCAAAAAAATTCTTGTGGAGTGCATGTGAGTTCTTAATTCAATACACATTTAAGAACTTAAAATTCTATTGTATCTTGAGAAGGGATCGTCACAAATCGTTGTACATAACAAAGCAAATCTTATTTGAAGATAGTGAATACGCAAATTAGACATATCCTAATGGTATTATTTAAATTATTTATTTTCAGTGGATATGTGAAGAAGTGATTTGTCAAAAGAGGTATGCATCAGCACTAGGTTTAATTGAGTTATAATTTCAATTCACACCTAGTTTAAGAGAAGAAAAAGAAATCCTTTGAATTCTATGAGAATATCTTCAAGTTTTGTCATTGTTTCCAACAGTTTAACGGGCTCCAGATAATTGAGTGATGATTCTAAGCCTTGACGAAGAAGGGTGTCATCAGGGAAAAGATTCCTATCCTAAAGTCTGTGGCTATGTGTGACCACGCATTTTCCATCAGAAATTATCCTATCTTCAGTACCCCTCTCTCTGTTCACGATCAGTACTCCGTCCCCGACCTCTGACACTGTGTAAGGCGATGCTCTTGCATCGCAAATCAAAATTGGATGTAGTGATGGTGAATTCTGATCCAGAAACACTGCAGAGATAAAGATGAGTTGATGGCTGGTATCTTCATTACTTGTGTCTGTCCGGTAACGCGCGTGTTTATCGTTGCCTTCTTCGGAGGTATGGTACCAAATGCCACTATGCTGCCGAGGCTATGCATGTCCGGGACGTGGCTGTTTCTTGCTATCACAGTGACAACACTGATACAGATAAAGAAGATGAGCTACAGTCACGTAAACTCTAATCCTTATCATTCTGTAACTAGTATCGAGCATCGAGAAATTATTATATCTCTCGGATTTCTCCTCTCTGCCGCCGCCACACCGACGATCCCCGTCGTCGCAATCGCCGCACCTGAGCCTCGGCCTCCCGACACCGAGCTCAGCCTCTGCTCCCTTTCTGCAGAGCCCGCAACTCTCTGTTCGTTCGACAGTAACGCGCCACAGCGCGCCCTCCCGCTGCCGCCGCCGCCGCAGATCCTGTCGTCGCCGTCGCCGCACCTGAGCCTCGGCCTCCCGACACCGAGCTCAGCCTCTGCTCCCTTTCTGCAGAGCCCGCAACTCTCTGTTCGTTCGACAGTAACGCGCCACAGCGCGCCCTCCCGCTGCCGCCGCCGCCGCAGATCCTGTCGTCGCCGTCGCCGCACCTGAGCCTCGGCCTCCCGACACCGAGCTCAGCCTCTGCTCCCTTTCTGCAGAGCCCCGCAACTCTCTGTTCGTTCGACAGTACCGCGCCACAGCGCGCCCTCCCGCTACCGCCGCCGTCGCAGATCCTGTCGTCGCCGTCGCCGTCGCCGCACCTGAGCCTCGGCCTCCCGACACCGAGCTCAGCCTCTGCTCCCTTTCTGCAGAGCCCGCAACTCTCTGTTCGTTCGACAGTAACGCGCCACAGCGCGCCCTCCCGCTGCCGCCGCCGCCGCAGATCCTGTCGTCGCCGTCGCCGCACCTGAGCCTCGGCCTCCCGACACCGAGCTCAGCCTCTGCTCCCTTTCTGCAGAGCCTGCAACTCTCTGTTCGTTCGACAGTACCGCGCCACAGCGCGCCCTCCCGCTGCCGCCGCCGCCGCAGATCCTGTCGTCGCCGTCGCCGCACCTGAGCCTCGGCCTCCCGACACCGAGCTCAGCCTCTGCTCCCTTTCTGCAGAGCCCGCAACTCTCTGTTCGTTCGAGGGTACCGCGCCACTGCGCACCCTCCCGCTGCCGCTGCCGTCGCCGCCGCCGCCGCCGCAGCAGCAGGTATTTCCCTTACTCTTCTTTCTTCCCGATTTTTTTTCCCGACCTTTGGTTTAATCTGAGGTCTGGATTTTAATTCCGGGAAGAAGAAGAGCGCGCATCACCTTCCACAGTCAAGAGTTGGGCACTGTTACTTGAGTTTCTCCGAGTTGTCCAGACGATCCTTTCGCCATGGCCGCGCCCTCGACGCTTCTTGCGTTCGTCGAAAATGCTGTCACAGATGACTCCAAGAAAGGCGTCAAGCACCTCGTCGATACCCGCCCCAATCTCAAGACAATCCCTCCGCAGTACATCTTGCCGGTGGCCCTCCGCCCCTTATCCGTATCCCCTTCTCCCCTCCCTGTCGTCGACCTGAGCGGATTGCACGGAGCGCCCGCCTCGAGGGAGCTCACCGTTAGGCATATCAAGCTGACATGCCAAGAATGGGGTTTTTTCCGGGCAAGCATTTCTGGCCATCTTTCTTCTTCATGATCATTTTTCCCATTAAGAGTGCGCATTAGCTGTATATTAACCTGATTTAGTGCGATTAACAGATCGTTAATCACGGGGTCAGAGATAGTTTAACGGAGGAGATGATGCGAACAGTAGAGGCTTTCTTTTCCCTCCCCTGGGAAGAGAAAGCCAAATATGCATCCAACGACGTAATGTCCACTGTGCGATACGGGACGAGCATGAACACCCCGAAGCCGCATGTCTTACAGTGGCGAGACTATTTGCGACATTATGGCCATCCCTTCTCTACTAGCTTTTATCTCTGGCCAGATCGTCCCCAGAATTACAGGTACAAGAATCTCACTTCCCTTCCTGGTCGATAATCCTACCGGACCTGATATTGTCAATCTTCTTCTCTTGTATGTATAAAGACCAGTTGCAAAGGAGTACTTGGAGGAGATATGGAAGGTAGTTATGGATTTGGTGGGAGCAATTTCAGAAGGGTTAGGCCTCGAGAGAACTTACGTCGAAGAATCAATGGGAGAAGTTACACAGATATTAGCAGCCAACTACTATCCGCCATGTCCGCAGCCAGAGCTCACATTAGGCCTTTCTCCGCATTCAGACCACGGTGGACTCACCATTCTGGTCGACAATGGAGTCACTGGTCTGCAAGTGAAGCATGATAACGATTGGGTCTCCGTCCCTCATGTCCCTGGCTCATTTCTGGTCAACATCGGGGACTACTTAGAGGTAATCTCCAACATTAGTCGGATGAAAAGAGAAATCAATGATATGAATATATTTGCTTAATTGTTCTTGTCCAGATTCTGAGCAATGGAAGATACAAGAGTGTGGAGCACAGAGCTGTGGTGAACAACATAAGGACGAGGATCTCGATCGCTGCTGGGCATGGGCCTCAGCTGTCAGCCTCCATTGGACCCGCTAGGCGTCTTGTTGAACGGGATGGAGAACCCAAGTACAAAACCATGACGTACTCTGACTTCATGAGAGACCAGCAGAGCAGTGTGAGCAGGGGAAAGACAGCCCTGGAAGCAGTGAAGAGCGTGATTTCGTAGGAATTGCATGGCGGATTTATCCTGAGCATTATCTCTGAAGCATACTTCGACGAGGACTTTATGAGATTTTAGATGGAATAAGAAGTAAGAATAGATGACGATGAGGACACACCCATGAACAATGAAAGGGAGCTTTCAGTTCTCAAATCAAATCTGACATCTTGTCACGTCATGTCATAACATGTCATAGTAACAGGCAAACTTCCGTAAGAAATAAGATTTCAATTTTGTGTTGTATTTTAATTTACGGATTACATGATTTTAAGATAAGGAAAGAATATATTTCTGTATTTTGGGAAAAATCTCAATACTCTCCCTCAAGTTGGTGTATAGATATTATTCATAACCAATTCGTTGAGATAATTGTTAAAAATTTGGTAAGACACTGCCTTGGTTAGCACATTGGCAAACTGATCTTAAGACCGAACATGAGGGACTTTAATGATTCTTACTTCTAGTTTTTCCTTGATAAAATGCCTATTAATCTCAACGTGTTTAGTTCTAACATGTTGGACTGGGTTGTGGGAAAAATACACATATTGTCTTACTATCACACTATAATTTCATAGGACTTGTTTGCTCAATGTGTAGTTCTTGTATCAGATTCTTGATCCATAATAATTCACATATTGCCTTGGCCATTTCCCTGTATTTGGCTTCCGTTGACGATGTAGCCACCACCTCTTATTTCTTTCTCCAAGTGACCAAATTTTCACCTACAAATGTAAAGTATCCAGATGTAGATCATCAATCCTCTATTGACCCTGCCCAATAGGCATCGGTATAACCTTCAATTTTTAAGTCACCTCCCTTTTTTTAAAAATATATTCCTTTCCCTAGAGATGATTTCAAGTAGCTCAGGATACGGTTGACGACATTCATATATTCTTCACTTTGAAATTGCATAAATGGATTAACCACATTAAATACATAAGCTAAATCTGGTCTGATATGTGCAAGATACATTAACCACCCAACTAGTATTTGATAATGTTCCTTGTTAGCAGGGACTTGATCTGAATGTGTTCCCACTTTTAGATTTTCTTCTATGGGAGTATTGACTGGACTACATGTCATACCAGTTTCCTTCAACAAATCCAAAACATATTTTCGTTGAGGCACAAAAATTCCTTCTTTCTTTCGATCTTGACACTTTAATACTACGAAAATATTTAAGTAGCCAATATCTTTCATTTCAAACTCTCTAGCAAAATGACTTTGCAATTTTTTTCTTTTCTTCTGGATCATTCCCAGTAACTATCATATCATCAATATACACAATAAGAGCTGTGATTGTTTCCTTGTTAGATTTTAGGAAGAGAGTATGATCTGAGTTGTTTTGCTTGTATTCGATAGATTTCATAAAATTGGTGAACCTTCTAAACCACGCCCTCGTGGACTACTTCAAACTATATAGGGGCTTCCTTAGTTTACATACTTGTTTGCGTCATTTTGTTTACATAATACATCCAAGGGGTAATTCCATATATACTTCTTCTTGGAGATCTTCGAGCAAAAAATACATTTTTAACATATATAAGGATCAATCAAGATTCACAACCAGAGATAATAGAATTCGAACAATATTGATTTTGGCCACGGGTGTGAAAGTCTCCATGTAATCAATCCCGTAAGTTTGAGTATATCCTTTGTCGACAAACCTTACTTTGAACCCTTCAATGGTACCATCAGCTTGATATTTAATAATAAATACCCACCTGCATCTGACTCTAGGTAGTAGATTCGGCACAACAGGTGAACTTATGGTTTCATGAAGAACACTTAAGGGAGTTTGAAACTGTAACACACTCGAGGGTATTCGATTGATAAGATAGGTTGCAGTTGTGATGGATTCACCCCAATAACTAGCTGACATATGAGCTTCAAACAAGGAAGCATGAGCAACCTCATGAAGGTGTTGGTTATTTCGCTCTGCAACCCCATTTTAGATATTCTTTCAAACTTTGATTAACAAATTCTCCACCATTATCACTGCGGAGAGTTTGTATCGTAGAATGGTACTAATTGGCTATCATTCTGTGAAATTGTTTGAACAACAAACTAACTTCAATTTTTTATTTCATTAAGCCAATCTAAGTCATACGGGTGTGATCATAAATAAAATAAACAAACCACCATTTATCACTAAGAGAGGCTATATTTGTTGGACCCCATACATTAGAGTGGATAAACATTAAGGGTGTTGGACTCCTATTCATGTTTATTTGAAATGGAACACGATGGCTTTTAGCCAATTCAAAAACCTCAAACTTAAAATCTAAAACAGATAATTTAGCAAAGAGTTTTGGAAACAATTTATTTAAATAACCAAAGGATGAGTGACCCAACCTTTTATGCCATAACCAAATCTCAGAATCTACAGATTTATTCACGGAGAATGCTTGAGCTAACTGATGAGAAATCTCTAGCTTTAGATCAAGGTAATAGAGCTTCCCCCTTCTAGTGCCATAACCAATTGTCTTTCGAGTTCGAATGTCTTTAAAAACACAACGGTTTGGCAAAAAAAATCACAATACAATACAAAGTGAGAGTTATTTGAGCCATTGATAATAAATTATGATTGAGGGTTGGAACAACTAATACAGAATCAAAACTCAGATTTTTAGTGAGGGTGATGGAACTTTCTCCAATAACATGAGAGGGAGCACCATTTGTTGTGGATACAATATGTTGTTCGATGGTTTCATAATTTGAACATGATGATTGTCAAAAGTCATATGATCAGTAACTCCATAATCAATTATCCATTCACTAGCAATTAAAATTGATGCATCTTCAGTCTTGTTGGAGGTGGAGGGTTTTGCTACTGCAATTGAAGTATAATTATTTGGTTTCGAGTTCCATTTGTGAGGTGCTTTGGTAGGATCCCACCATTTTGGATACCCAATAATTGTTGGAACATAACCTTGATCCACGAAGCCCGACAAAAAGAAGCTTCGGATTTTCAGTGTGCTGGCAAGAGAAGTCGGCAAGAACCATGCGATGGCAAGGAAGTCGGCAAAGGTCGACAAGCACAATGCGCTGGCAAGGAAGATGGTAGAACCAGTGAATGTGTTCGGCAACGATGAAAGGTGTATGCGGTGCCGATTAAATCCAAATGTCTATTAATAGGACCTTAAGCTATGTAATCCACAATCCAGAAATAAAACGAAAGTTCAGAGGGCTTTGTTGTCTGAGAGAGTTTAAATTTTCGGTAAGAGACGAACGTTGATTATTTTCAACAGTGGTATCAGAGCTAGTGAAGGCTTGAGTCGACTGTTCGACGCCCGGGGAAGGCCCCCGAAGGGGCCGTTCCAGGTCCATCCCTCGCTACCACTGTCGTCGCCGCAGTAGCTCTGAAAAAAATTTCATCCCGCTGCTTTAACCACCGACGGAGAACTCCAAGGAGCTGGAAGAGGAGAAGGAGAAGGCCAAGCGAGGAGAAAAAGGAAAGATTTTCTGGCGGAAGAAAATCCAGAAACAGAGATGACGATGTCTCTATTTTTCGGTCGAAGGAGGAAGACGAAGAGCAGGTGAGTTTTTAAAATTTGTTTTTTAAGTTCCGGGTCGACTCGTCCCGATTTTCGTTCGTTTGGCGACTCGTCCCGCAAGCTCGACTCGTTCGGCTCAATTCGTCCATCCAGCACCAAGGTGCGCACGGACAGACTCGTCCGACTCGGCTTGAACTCGGTCAGTTCAACTCGCTGAGTTGACTCAGTAAGTTTCTGGAGGCTTGTAGCAGCTCATCCGACGTCCGATCAGGGTGATTTTGGAGGCGTTGGATTCGTATTTTCGAGGGCTTCGATTTGATAAGGTAGAACCTCTTCAAAAAAAAAAAAATATAAGTTTTTTTCTTTGTGAAAAATGACAAATAGTGTGACATCTTTCCAAGTTCCTATTCTCAAAAGTGATATTTATGATAACTGAAGTATCAAAATGAAAGCTCTTCTTAGAGCACATGATGTCTGGGATATCGTTGAAAATGGCTTAAGTGAGCCAGAAAGAGAAGATGCTCTTACACAAGAGCAAAAGACATCTTTAAATGATTCAAAAAAGAGAGACAAGAAAGCTCTTTATCTCATCTATCAAGCATTAAATGATGATGGGTTTGAAAAGATTTCAAGTGCAACCTCCGCCAGAGAGGCGTGGGAGAAGTTGCAAACCTCTTACAAAGGAGTCGAGAAGGTGAAAAAAGGTACGTCTCCAAATACTAAGAGGTGAATTTGAATCCTTGCATATGAAAGCATCCGAGTCTATTTCGGGTTATTTCTCACGAGTAGAGATGTTTCTAATCAATTGAAAAGAAACGGTGAAAAACTAGAAGATGTGAGAATAGTAGAAAAGATACTTCGTTCATTGGATCCCAAATTTGAGCATATCGTCGTAACGATTGAAGAGACCAAAGACTTAGAAGAAATGGCAATAGAGCAACTTCAAGGATCGTTGCAAGCCTATGAAGCACAAAAAGAAGCAAGATCTTTCTGAACAACTGTTCAAGACATAGATCAAAGAAAATGATGAAAAACAAGGCTACGCAAAAAATGAGAATTCCAACAACAACAATGAGAGAGGTGAAACCTCAACAAGAGGTTGTGGAAGAGGAAACATGAATTCCAGGTATGACCACTCTCATATTCAATGTTATAATTGTCAGAAATTTAGGCATTATGCTTCAGACTGTAGAGCTCCCAAGAACAAGTTCGTTGAGGAGACAAAGTATGCTGAAGCAAAGACAGAAGAAAATAAACGATGTTATTAGCATACAAAAACAACAATGAAGAGCAAGAGAATACTTGGTATCTTGACTCAGGGGCAAACAACCATATGTGTGGAAGAAGAAGCTTATTTGTAGATCTCAATGAATAGATCAGTGGAAATGTCTCTCTGGGAAATGATTCCACCATGGCGGTACAAGGAAAAGGTAACATTCTTATTCGAGCAAAAGATAGTAGTCATCAATTAATTTCAAATGTCTATTATGTATCAAATATGAAAAATAATATCTTGAGTTTGGGTCAACTCTTAGAAAAGGGCTATGACATTCATATGAAAGATGATAACCTTTTTATAAGAGATGACAGAGGAGATTTGATAAAAAAGGTACATATGTCAAAGAATAGAATGTTTCCTTTAAATATACAACACGATGTTGCCAAGTGTTTACAGGCTTGCTATAAAGATACATCGTGGCTATGGCATCTTCGCTTTGGGCATCTAAATTTTGAGTTTTAAAGCTATTGTCCAAGAAAGATATGGTGAGAGGCCTACCTCGAATGACTCACCCGAATCAAGTGTGTGAAGGGTATTTATCAGGGAAGCAATTCAAAAAAAACTTTCCGAAAAGATCAGAGTCAAGAGCCAAGAAGCCACTTGAGCAACTACTTTCTTCTCTTTATTGATGATTTTTCAAGAAAAACATGCGTATATTTCTTGAAACAAAAATTAGAAGTGTTTGAAGTCTTTAAGAAATTCAAAGCTTCAGTAGAGAAGGAAAGTGGTAAAGAAATCAAAGCCAAGCGATCTGATCAAGGAGGAGAATTTACTTCCAAAGAATTTCAAGAATTTTGCGTAGTAAATGGAATTCGTCGACCACTGACATTTCCTAGATCTCCCCAACAAAATGGAGTGGCAGAAAGAAAGAACCGAACTTTTCTTAATATAGTTTGGAGTATGCTTGAAAACAAGAAATTACCTAAGAGTTTTGGGCAGAAGCTGTGGCGTGTGCGGTTTATTTATCAAACCGATCGCCAACAAGAAGTGTTTGGGGAAAAACACCACAAGAAGCATGGAAGGGAAGAAAGCCTGGTATCTCTCACTTAAGAGTCTTTGGGAGTATAACTCATGCACATATACCAGATGAAAGAAGAACCACGCTTGATAACAAAAGAGAAAGTTTTATCTTTATTGGTTACGATGCACATTCCACAGGCTATAAGTTGTATAATCCAGATAGTAAGAAGACAGTAATCCGCCGAGATGTGGTGTTTGACGAAGAAGGATTATGGGATTTTGGATCTCATAACAGTGACTTCAATATCGCCACTCCATCTGAAGATGGACCAATATCGGTCGAACAAAATGGAGAAATGCCACTAGAGCCAACAACTCCATCTACTGCAATTACACACGAAGATGAGTCACCTTCGTCACTTTCAAGTGGGAGCCAGAGAATCGCGCCACGAATATGAAGTCTTTGATAAATATATGAAGAAACTGAGCCATCTGGTAATCTCATTCTTTTTTGTTTTTTTGCTGATTGTGAACCAGTAAGCTTCCACGAAGCTGCTCAAGAGAAGAAATGGCAAAATGCCATGGATGAAGAAATTAAGGCTATCGAGAGGAACAATACTTGGGAACTTGTTCCACTCCAAAAATGGCATAAACCCGTTGGTGTCAAATGGGTGTACAAGACAAAGAGAAATGCCAAGAGAGACGTTGAAAAACACAAGGCCAGATTAGTGGCAAAAGGATACAGTCAGAGAGCCGGCATTGACTATGATGAGGTATTTGCTCCTATTGCTCGTTTAGAAACTATACGACTAATTATTTCTCTTGCAGCTCAAAACAAATGGAAAATACATCAAATGGATGTAAAGTCTGCATTCCTAAATGGAGTTCTAGAAGAAGAAGTTTACATCGAGCAACCTTTAGGATATAAAGAGAAGGGAAATGAAGACAAAGTTTTGAAGTTAAAGAAGGCTCTTTACGGGCTAAAACAAATACCAAGAGTATGAAATAACCGGATTGACAAGTATTTCCAAGAGCACGGTTATACAAAATGTCCATACGAGCATGCCCTCTATATCAAGATCAAAGAGGAAGATGTGCTGATTGTGTGCCTCAACATGGATGATTTGATCTTTACAGGTAATAATACAAACCTATTTTATGACTTCAAGAAAGAAATAGCCAAAGAATTTGAGATGTCAGATATCAGGCTTATGGCGTATTATCTTCGCATCGAAGTGAAGCAAGAAGAAGATGAAAATTTTTATTTTACAGGAAGGCTATGCAAAAGAACTCTTGAAAAAGTTCAAAATGGAAAATTGCAAGCCAACCAACACACCGATGGAATACGGAATCAAGATATCCAAGCATGAAGAAGGAGAAAACGTAGATCCAACTTTTTTCAAAAGTTTGGTAGGCAGTCTACGTTATCTAACCTGCACAAGGCCGGATATTTTGTATGTAGTTAGACTGGTCAGCCGCTACATGGAATCTCCAACAACTACCCATTTTCAGGCCGCAAAAAGAATTCTTCGTTATTTAAAAGGTACTATGCACTTAGGCTTGTTTTATTCAGTTTCTAAAAATTACAAGCTTATTGGATATAGCGATAGCGATTGGGGTGGAGACATAGACAACCGAAGGAGTACTACTGGCTTTGTCTTTTTTATGGGAAATACTGCCTTCACATGGATGTCAAAGAAACGACAAATTGTTACATTGTCGACTTGAAGCGAAATATGTTGCAGCTACCGCATGCATGTGTCATGCTATTTGGCTCAGAAATCTATTGAAAAGAGTAGGCTTACTACAAGGAGAACCTACCAGAATCTATGTTGCCAACAAGTCAGCCATTGCTCTAGCAAAGAATCCAGTATTCCATGATCGAAGCAAGCACATCGACATTCGCTACCACTATATACGGGAGTGCATTGCAAGAAAGGATGTGCAAGCTGAATATGTGAAGTCACAAGATCAACCTACAGATATCTTCACCAAGCCATTGACAAGTGAAGACTTCATAAGATTAAGGACTCTACTTGGAGTTACAGGATCAAGTTTAAGGGGGAGTGTTGGAACATAACCTTGATCCACGAAGCCCAACAAAAAGAAGCTTCAGATTTTCAGTGTGCTGGCAAGAGAGGTCGGCAAGAACCATGCGTTGGCAAGGAAGTTGGCAAGCACAATGCGCTGGCAAGGAAGATGGTAGAACTAGTGAACGTGTTCGACAACGATGAAAGGTGTATGCGGTGCCGATTAAATCCAAATGTCTATAAATAGGACCTTAAACTATGTAATCCACAATCCAGAAATAAAACGAAAGTTCAAAGAGCCTTGTTGTCCGAGAGAGTTTAAATTTTCGGTAAGAGACGAGCGTCGATTATTTCCAACAATAATTTCATAACATCTTGACTTTGTATGCCCAGTTTCACCACAGTGAGTACAAATACACTCTAGTACAAATACACTCTAGTTTTGTTGCTCCAATCTCATAGCTGCAATTATATGATTCTGATGCCAGATTTTGATCACTGGTAGGACCAGTTGGTCGAGCTATTTTAGGCTTGCTCGACATGCCACCATTGCAGATGACTCAAAATGATCAACTTCACCATTTAAAGTGGTTTTACGAATTGAGTCATGACGTACGTAAGCATAGGTTTCTTCAAGATCCAATATCGGGTCCTTTCTGAGAATTTCGCCTCTAATTTGTTCGAATTTTGTATCCAATCCGTTTAAGAACATGTGTACATGCAATATTTTAACTGATTTTCTATAGACGGTAATAACATCATGATCTTTCATTATAATCCTATCACGATGATCAAGTTTTTGGAAAATTTTCATAAGATCACCATAATATGTTGACAGAGGGTGACCAGTCTGTTTGGTGGAGAAAACTCTTTGATTCAATGAAAAAAGTTGTAATTCTTCTAACCCATCATAGAAAGCTTAGACCGGAGCATTCCAAATTTCGCGTGCACTGCGCAGCCGAATATAACGCTTCATAATATCTGGAGACATAGAAGTTAACAACTACCCCTTGACCTTTTGATTTTCAGCATACCACTTCATATAGGAAACATCAATTTCTTGTGGGATTGGCATTTTTCCCATAATATATTCAAGATTCTCAAGTCTTGCAATTTGCATCTCTATGATTTGGGATCATACATCGTAGTTAACTTTCGTAAAAATGACTCTAATTGTAAAACCAGAGTTTTCAGATTGAATATGAATAATCGGTGTTGATTCCTTCGCCATGATGTAAGGAGAATGATGGTGATCATAATAAAATAAAACACCCAAAGAATTGGTCTGGTTCGGTTCCTACCACTCGGTTGACCCGATTTGGGTCTCTGATTCTGGTCTGGTATGGGAACTGGTCCAGACTGCCGCAAGGCTAACCCGATTTTGGGTCTCTAATTCTAGTCTGATCCGGTAACTGGTCTGATCTGCCACTGGAATGATCCAGTTAGGATTTTGGTCTGGTCCGCTGGGTTGACCTAGTTTTGGGTCTCTCATTCTGGTCTGGTCTGTCGCTGGGTTTACCCGGTTTGGATTTTGGTCTGATCCAAGTCCGAATGGCACTTAGTAGAAAAATAAATGAACAGAAGTACCTAAGTTAAGATAAAATAAAAACCGATCGCATCTTCGTCTTCTCCGTCTGCGATGCTGGTGCAAGTCGCTGGAACATGGTTCAACTGTTGTTCGTTGGCGGCTTTCAGGAGTCCCACTGGAGTTCGGTGGTGACAATTCTGTTTTACAATGACGACTGAGAGGAAAGAAGAAAATAAAAACGATTGCACCTTCTTCTTCGTCCTTCACTTTTGTCGTGTTCGCCAAAGACTATCACCTCTATCATCATCGCGGTCCTTCACTTTTGTCGTTGTCGCTGAAGACCATCACCTATGTCATCATTGTCGAAGACTGGGAGCCAGCCAATCGCGCTCACCCTATGTCAAGCTTTGATTAATCAATCTGATTAATTGAAGCCCTAAAAGGGAATTGCACACACGTGTGACCTAAGTCACTTACACATGCAAGAGAAAAAAAATTCTCACAGTCAACGACTACCTGCTCACTGTTTCTCAATTCCAACTCACTGAAAATCTCTCTCCAAATTCAAGCCTCTCCATCTTGGTTGAAATTTGTCATTGTGAGGTATGATATCATTGGGTGCATTGATGGCTCCAAATATTTTCTACCGAAAACCCGCACTGCAAATCTCTTTCCAAATTGAAACATGTCACTCTTGGCTCAAATTCTTCCTTGGGTAGATGGATGACTCCAAACCTTGTCCACCGAAAACTCTCACTGCAAATCTCTCCCCAAATCAAGCCTCTCATTTTTTGTTCAAATTCGTTCTTATCGGGTATGATCCCATTACAAAGCCATTATCACTTTCATAGTTTCAGTTGCTAAGATACAAGATTGGCCTATTTAACCGTGTTCTATCTTGAGGGGGCATGATATTGGATTATCTTCCCCTTGGTTTAGGAGATAAGATTTTTCATAACCCTTCAGTTATGAGATAAGATCTTTCATGATTGTATTTATCTTTTCTGTTTTAATATATATATATATATATATATATATATATATATATATATATATAAATATCACTTTCAATCAATGCAAAAATGTGATTCAATTTAACATCTCATTCTGCAATTAGTATGTATTATATATATAGTTATTCATATAAGGAGGGTGAACGAGACTTGCCTATATACATAGGTTTTATTTAGTTTCATTATTTTTTACACAGAGAAGATACATGTAATCTGATTTTTCATGTAAATGTGTCTTACTCGCCTTCTTTTATGTGATTGAAAAGATCAAACTTAAATGTTGATATATGGATAAACAAATCGTGGCATGCACTTACTTCAGCACTTTATGTTCAACACGTTGTTTTGCTTTGTTCCGTGGAATGTGTCACCGTGATACATATTTATTGATATTTGACAATTGAGTATGTTTTTTCTAGACTTAAAAACTCTTTTTTATTTAAATTATGATTTTTTCAAGTTGAGTTCTTCACATGGAGTTGAATTGTGTGCAAATGGTAACATCTGGTGGATTGACAATAGCAGACTGTTATGTGGGTGTCTTGAATTAATACTCATTTGCGACCTGATTACCCGATTAGTGCACACGGTATGTCCCGACCCGGTTAAGTTAATCAGGGTTTCATTTTATAGGGATTTTTCACAAAAGGGGATTGGATTTTGAAAAACCGACTGTAACAAGCTTTGAGCCGCACAACTCTTCTCTCTTGTGAGTGAACATCTCTCGTTGTCTTCATTCCATGGATGTAAAGGCTATTTTCCAAACCACGTAATCTTTTGTGCCTTGTGTGTGATTGATTCCTTATTTTTCCGTTTTCTCATTTACTTATACACCTCATTGCTGGATAAATCTCGAATTGTTTGTCGGTTTTCTAACAAACTGGTGTCAGAGCTATCCTTCTGGCAACATCGCCGGATCTCAGCTCCTCTCTCTGCTTCCGCTGCTTTGAACGGCGATAGAGATCTCTCTGTCCTAAGAGAGAAGCCTATTTTTCGGTGAGTACCGAGGGAGCCCTGTTTTTTCGCTGATTGTTTCTGTAAGTGCCGATAGGGCTTAATCAACCGAGCAAGGGAAACTTTTTTTTCCCTTTTGCGATTGAGATTATTGGTTATAATGGCTGCGAAGTATACAGTAGAGAAGTTCATTGGGCAGATGAGTTTCAGTCTATGGCACGTGAATGTGCGTGCTCTGTTGGTTCAACAAGGTTTCTACAAAGCATCAAATGGGAATGAGAAGCTTCCAGCGACGATGTCAAAGGAAGACAGGGAGGAACTTGACATCAAAGCACTTAGTTCAATTCAGTTGTGCTTGGCGGATGAGGTTTTGCGGGAGGTTGCGGATGAGACTACCGCGGTTAGTTTGTAGCTCAAGTTGGAGAGTATTTATATGACTAAATCTCTCATGAATAGGTTGTACTTGAAACAACGCCTCTACACTCTTCGGATGAAAGAAGGTATGTCTATTAAAGAACATCTTAATGAATTCAATAAAATTGTTATGGATTTGAAAAATATTGATGTTACTATTGAATATGAGGATCAAACACTGATTGTACTGTGTTCTTTACCTTTTTCTTATGAGCACTTCGTTACGACTATGCTCCAAGGGAACAATACCATATCAATGGAGGATGTTAAGGCGTCCTTATACTCTAAGGAGTTGAGGAAGAAGGTGTTTATGAATGGGAGCGAGGAACAAGCAGATGGTTTGTTTGTTAGAGGGAGAACGAAGGAAAAAGGTTTATCAAATTCTAAAGGTAGTGGCCATTCTAAGTCGAAGTCTAAAGGAAAAAAAGGCAAGTGCAATTATTGTCGTCAATCGGGTCACTTTGTATGAGACTATCCAAAACTCAAAGAGAAGGAGAAAAGGGAAGGAAATAAAGATGTTGCTGGGACTGTTGAAGATCATTCAGATGGTTTAGAATATGTTTTCTCAGTTACTGTTTGTGTTGCACACTCACAAAATGAGTGGATACTTGACTCAAGCTGCTCCTACCACATGTGTCCTACCTAGGACTACTTTGCGACATATCAGTCGATGAATGGTGGTACAGTTTTGATGGGGAACAACATGCCTTGTAAAACTGTCGGGATTGGAACGGTTCAAATCAAGATGCATGACAATATAGTGAGGACTTTGTCAGACGTTCGGCATATACCAGATTTGAAGAAAAATCTTATTTCTCTGGTTCTCTTGATTCCCTTGATTGCAGATATACTGTTGAAGGTGGAGTTATTAAGGTCTGTAAAGGTGTTTTGGTTGTGATGAAAGGGAAAAAGATTGGTAACCTTTATGTGCTTCAGGGCAGTACAATTATAGGTACTGCAACAGTTTCCTCATCTGCAGATACAGATTCAAACACTACTCGACTGTGGCATATGAGTGAGAGGGGTATGACAATTTTTAGCAAACAGGGTCTGCTTGGTGGTCATAAAACAGGGAATTTAGACTTCTGTGAATATTGTATTTTTGGAAAACAGAAGCGACTTAAATTCAGTACGACAATCCACATAACCAAGGGTACAGTGGACTATATTCATTCTGACTTATGGGGTCCCTTTTATGTTCCTTTAAAGGGTGGTGCTCGATACTTCATTAGCTTCATTGATGACTACTATAGGAAGGTTTGAATTTATCCGTTGAAGACAAAGGATGAAACGTTTCTTACTTTCAAGCAATTTAAGGCCATGATTGAGAACCAAACTGGAAAGAAGATCAAGTGGCTGAGGACTGATAATGGTTTGGCGTTATATTCAGGGGAGTTTAATGATCTTTGCAAGAATGTGGGAATTGTTCAGCATCGCATAGTTAGGAAGACTCCTCAGCAAAATGGTGTCGCAGAACGCATGAACAAGACACTCTTGGAGAGGGTTAGGTGTATGCTCTCTAATGTGAGTTTGGGTAAAGATTTTTGGGTTGAGGCAGTTTCCACAGCATGCTACTTGGTGAATCGGTCTCCATCGACTGCTATTGAGTGTAAGACTCCTATTAAGGTATGGTCTGGTACTCCTGCTAATTATTCTAGTTTATATTTTTTTTGGTTGTCCAGCTTATGCTCATGTTAATGAGGAAAAATTAGAACCTCGTGCTAAGAAATGTATATTTCTAGGTTATGCATCTAGGGTGAAAGGGTATAGATTATGGTGTCCTGATCCGAAATCACCCCCAAGTTTCTTATTAGTAGAGATGTTACTTTTGATGAAACTTATATGCTTCACTCGAGAAATGAGTCTGTTGAAGCAGGTAGAAATAGTGGTATCAGTGAACAGGTGGAGCTAGAGTGTGACACTTCTGGGAAAGACTTACAAAATACTCCAGTTCAGTCTATTGAGGAAAAGGTGCAAGATTCTAGTTAGGTAGAAGATGCATCACAAGAGCAACTGTACAGTTTGGCTCGAGATCGAGTGAGGACGCAGATTAGGCCACCTCAAAATTACGGCTATGCAAACATAGTTGCTTATGCATTGACTGTGGCAGAGACCGTTCAGTTTCAAGAGCCCTCTACATACCGTGAAGCTGTCACGGGTAGTGATTTTGCAAAGTGAATTGTTGTTATGAATGAAGAGATGGAATCTCTCCAAAAGAACCAAACTTGGGAGCTTGTGAAACTACCAAAGGGCAAGAAGATTGTTGGATGCAAATAAATCTTCAAGGAAAAGGAAGGAACTCCAGGTGATGAAGATGCTAGATACAAGGCACACTTAATGGCAAAGGGCTATAGTCATAGAGAGGGTGTAGACTTCAATGAGGTATTCTCACCCGTTGTGAAACATGACTCTATTTGTGTGTTGCTTGCTATGGTAGCTATGTTTGACTTAGAGCTAGAACAACTTGACGTCAAGACAAATTTTCTACATAGTGAGCTTGAAGAGAAGATTTATATGCATCAGCCTGATGGGTTTTCTGTTTCGGGAAAGGAAGACTATGTTTGTTTGCTTTAGAAATCTTTGTAAGGGCTGAAACAATCACCTAGACAGTGGTATAAACAGTTCGACATGTTTATGGTGGACCATGGTTATTCTAGAAGTGAGCATGACAGTTGTGTTTATGTCAGGGAGCTCTCAGATGGTTCATTTGTGTATCTGCTATTATATGTTGATGACATACTTATTGCAGCCAAAGATATGTCTGTGGTCAACAAGTTAAAGGCTCAACTTCGTGGTGATTTTGAGATGAAAGATTTGGGCGCAACAAAGAAAATATTGGGCATGGAGATTTGCAGAGATAGAAAGGCAAACAAGTGTTACCTGTCACAAAAGAGTTATATTGAGAAGGAACTGAGCGTTTTGGGATGCAGGATTCTAAACTTGTGAGCACTCCACTTGCTGCTCATTTCAGACTTTCAGCAAAGTTATCACCGCAGATCGAGTAGGAAAAGGAGCACATGTCTCATGTTCCATATGCTAGTGCAATTTGGAGCCTTATGTATGCCATGGTTTGCACTCGTCCAGATATTTCACATGTGGTTAGTGTTGTGAGTAGATATATAGGACATCCTGGCAGTCTATGAAATAGATATTTCGATATCTGAAAGGTACCACTAATACTGGTTTGGTATTTGGGGTTGCAGAGATAATGATATTGTTGGCTATGTTGATTCTGATTATGCTGGCGATCTTGATAAGAAGAGATCTCTGACAGGTTATATTTTCACTCTCTCGAGTTGTGTTGTGAGTTGGAAAGCAACATTATAGACTATTGTTGCCTTATCCACTACAGAGGCCGAGTACATGGCTGTGACTGAGGCAGTGAAAGAGGTTATCTGGTTGAGAGGCTTACTTGGTGAGCTTGGTTTGCCACAAGGTGCTACAGTTGTTCACTGTGATTGTCAGAGTGCTATACATTTGACTAAAAATCAGATGTATCATGAGATAACTAAACACATTGATGTCAAATATCATTTTGTGAGAGATATTGTCTTTCAAGGCCAGATTGAGGTAAAGAAGATTGTTACCGCAGATAATGCAGCAAATATGATGACCAAACCAATTTCTATACTCAAGTTCAAACATTGCTTGGACTTGATTGGTGTTTGCAGAATCTGAAGTGGATGCCCTTAGGGGCAAAGTGGAGATGGCAATAGATAGTTTCATTTTTCCAGAGGATTAATTGAATTCAAGCTAAGGTGGAGATTTTTTATGTGGGTGTCTTGAATTAAAACCCGTTTGCGACCCGATTACCCGATTAATACACATGGTATGTCCCGACTCGATTAAGTTAATCAGGGTTTCATTTTATAGGGTTTTTTCGCAAAAGGGGGATTGGATTTTGAAAAATCCACTGAAACAAGCTTTGAGCCACACAACTCTTCTCTGTGAATGTCTCTCGTCGTCTTCATTCTGTGGATGTAGGCTATTTGCCGAACCATGTAACTGTATGATTGATTCCTTATTTTTCCGTTTTCTCGTTTACTTATACACCTCGTTGTTGCTGGATAAATCTCGAATCCTTTGTTGGTTTTCTACCAAACCATAAAAATCATGGTCGGAGAGACGAAAGAGACGAAGGATTGAACTTTTTTTTTAAAAAAATGAGTTCTTCACATGGAAGTTGAACTGTGTGCAAATGACACTTTGATGGATTGACAATGGCAGATGGTTTGCTTGTCAAACTGACTCTCATGCTGAAAGAAACGAGTTCGGACCTGTAGAATCAGGATTAATTGTGGACCAGAAAGAGAAGAATCAATCTAAGAGCCAGAAACTGATACGCAACGTCTATCACGGATACAATTAGTTGCTGTAAGCCTGTGAAAACTGTAGGGATCGAAATCTAATTACAGAAACCGAAAGTTAGGGAGGGATAGCTCCTCTCCTCTAACCTCTTGCTTCGACTTATGCGAGCAGCCAAACGAGAGGAAGCTTTTTCCAATATTCTCCAGAAACTGTGAAAAGGAGGAGACCTTTATGCACTTCCAAATAAATCCATCATCTGCTCGCAATCAGTCCGTCCCTTCCCTACACGGAGCCGCCGCGCGCTGGCATTACTCTTTCATTCTTATGAAAATTTCTCTGCTACTTTCTTGATTCTCATTTTTGTCAATGTCCGAGTAGAAAGAGCAGGGAGACGGAGACAGTCTAATCAGGAAAGAAGATGACCAATAGCCGTGCTTTGCATTTTTGGCGTTAGCTCAGTAATGCCAGGGACAAGCAGAGCTTTGGCCTTTTTCCATGGTGGAGAAGTCGCATAATTAACTTACCTTTAATTCAGCTCTTTAATGAAGGGAATAATTGACATGAGTGGATGAACTACTAGCTATACAGACCCCCTCGGCCTTCCTTTCTCTCTGGGTCGAGTAATGCCAAGAAAGATTAATGGCGACCAGTTTCGACCGCGATTGTCCAAAGCATGACGTCCAAGTAGGTGAGGAAGAAAGTAAAATTTGATAAGCATTGTTCAATATAATGCAGGGAATAGGAGAAAGATAACAGTCTCGAATGGTGGTGACGGGAGGACGCGCGTTAACTTGACGTTTCGGAATTCTATCGAACCTTTATATTGCTTTCATGGCGATAGGGAAATTAAGTGGGAACCCAAAACCGATCACGTAAACCCTTAAAGTATTAGCCCTTTTGAAATTTATTAAGCAGTACTTACTAGCAGCATCAACTCATCCATTCGCCTGAATTTCAACTTGAGATCTTACACTAAGCTTTCCAACTTTGGATTCGAGCCTGCATTAGAGTTACTTGGATCTGCATGTTGTCTCAGTTAAGGAATAGTTTAACATGGTATTGAGTTTATTAATTGGGAAAGATATTTCTGGGTAATCATTTTAGGATAGGCGAAGATGTTTTACGAAATTATTCACTCCATCGATTGCATTTCGAATAGACTAGACCTGGTTTTAGTTTTTTTTTATGAATTTCATACATATATTTATAAATTCTGATTACAGTGTTCCCAGCACACTAATATTGACCTTTGCGGTCAAACATGTCGCACAAATCAAGTTTGTTAAGAAAGAAAAACTTGCTGCTTCCTTCCCCTTCTGAAAGACTGAAGAAATCTGAGAATTTTTGTTTTAAGAGTGATAGGACGAAGCCATCAAGAATCTAAGATTTGTTCAACCTGGTGGTTTTGCCCAACAAATCGTCGGCCGTCTCCTTTATCAGCTTCCACGCCGCCACTACGTGTCTCTCCTCCGTCAAGGTGGCGCCAACCGCGAACCTCAACACGTACAGCCCGCCCACGGCTGTGTGCGTTATGTAAACCCGCCCTGTCGCGTTCACCTCCTCCAGCAACGCCCGGTTCAGCCTCTCCAACCCCTCCGCCTCTCCCGTAGCCGGTCCCAAACGGAAACACACCAGAGCGAACCGTCTCGGCACCACAATCTCGAACCGTGGGTCCTTCACGACGAATCCCTCGAAAATCCCCGCCAACGCAACGTCGGACCGGATGTGCTCTTGCAGGTTGGCCACTCCGTAGCTCCGGAAAATGAACCAGAGGCGGAGCGCCCGGAACCGCCGCCCCACCCCCACCTGCCAATCTTTGTAGTCGACCACCTTTCTGCTTTGGCTCGGTTTGTTTTTCAAGTACTCGGGGTCGATGTTCAGGCCCTGAACCAACAGTTCCGGGTTCTTGACCCACAAGCAGCAGCAGTCCAGATACGACAGGAACCACTTGTGCGGGCTCATGCTTATCGAATTCGCCCGTTCGACCCCGTCCAGGTATGGCCGGAACTCCGGGCAGATGCACGCGCTGCCGGCGTAAGCTGCGTCGACGTGGACCCACGCTCCGAAGTCTGCAGCTACTTCCGTCAGAGCTCCGACCGGATCCACCGCCGTGGTCGACGTCGTTCCCACCGTCACGCAGAGGAAAACCGGCACCAGCCCCGCCGCGACGTCGGCCTCCATGCATGTGCGGAGGCGTTCCGGGGAGAGGGAAAACTTGTCCTCCGCGGTCGTCTCGATAGCCCGGATGTTGCTCGGGAGAATACCGGCTATCTTGCATGCTTTGGCGTACGTCAAGTGCGTCTGATCGGAACTGTAAGTTACGAGTTTGGCAATGTTTCCAGGCCCAACTCGTTCCAGTGCGCGGTCACGAGCTGTGACAAGAGTGCACAGGATGGCTTCACTGGTGGTGGTCTGTATCACTCCTCCGCCTGTCCCGGAAAACATGAACGACGAGGGGAGCTTCAGGAGATTGGCCATCCAATCCATCACGGACATTTCCAGCTCTGTCGCTGTGGGGGAAGCGAGCCAGTTAAACCCGACAGAGTTGAACGAAGTGGCAAACATGTCACCGATGAAACCAGCCGTACTGATGGTGGCGGGGAAGTAGGCGAAGAAGTTGGGACTGGCCCAGTGCGTCATACCAGGCAATAAGACTTTACGGACGTCTTCGAGAATGTCATCGAGGGGTTCAGGATTGGATGGGGCTGTATCCGGGACGCTGTTTAGAAGGAAACCCGGCTCAACGCTGCTAAGAACGGGAAGGGATTCAACGTTATTGTAATAATCAGCAATGAAATCAACAGCTCGATGAGCTTGTTTACGAAAGTCTTCGGGATCCAACGGTTTGAACTCGCTGAAGGAAGCTTCAGGGATTTTGGTATCGAGACTTCCCATCTGTCTCTCGCAGTAGTAGATGGTATCAACGAGGAGGCGAAGGAGAGAGAGAGAGAGAGATCTGTGGCACGGCTGTGTTGAGAAAAGAAGGGGAGGTGCGGTTTAAATAGGCGTCGAGCTGTAGCATCACGAGGGACAAAGTAGCAATTTCCGATAATTTGGTAGGTCAAGCTAGGTAACAAAAGCTGAAAAGCGGCTTTCTTCTAGTAATCCGATCCATCGAGTTTCCCCTTCGTGATCTCATTACTCTGTATTTCTTACACATCTTAAATCGTTAAGCCGAATGGAATCAGTCTTTTTATAATCAGTGTAACGGATAAACGGATAAAAATGAAAATGGCCATAACACCTTATATTATAATAACGGAACATTCTACAAATCAATAAATTACATGCAGCACGTCAAAGATTTCGTGAGGTTTTCACCAAAATACAAATAATTAAAAACGTTTGCCAAAACGTAAAAACCAGCACGCTTTCCACTGGAATCAGAGACTGCATGCAGAAGAATGAAAGCCACAACGCTGGAGCTTACGTGTGGCTGAATGCGAATCCGCGATGCGGGAAAAAGCTGCAAATGCATCCCCGAGTTTTCGCCTCTGCCTTTCCGACCGTCCAGCGACCATGCCTGGGAAAATACTACCTGGAGCAGAAAAGAGCTTTCAGGAACAGGAATAAAATACAATTCAAAATCAAGACCAGGTCAATATAGTTTTCTTTAATCGCACTCTTCGTCTCTTCCAAGTTCTAACTTAGGTGCGAATTGTTAAGGTCAAAAAAAAAAAAACAAAAAAATGGTAGAAATCTGTCAAGAGAGTCGATGTCACTCCTCTTTCTATGGCTCTCTCTATCCTGCCTTAAGCCTTAACTTCTAGATTCTCAAGAAAACTGATCAAATTTGGTCAACCTACCCCCGATTTCATTGGGTCGATTCAAATACGAAATCAAACTTATGAATCCGTAAATCAACAAACGCTAGATTTTAAAGCATGTATAGATTATAAAATATTTGAAACAAATAGTAATTTTCTGGCTAAGTGCAGAACTGTAACCGATGATCAGTATATCATATAATTTCAATTAGAATCAAGCCCTTTTCAAGTTATCCAAAACGCTAGTTGCGTTCATGATTGAAAAAATTATAAAACGACGCACATCCACCTTAAATATAAGATGGGACTCTCATCTGTTGTAGTACGAGGAGAGTGCCTTTCAGGTGATTAAAGAGGCCTTATAAAAGATAAAATAGATGGTTATCGCAAATAAGACACTGCAAGCTGATGCAAACAAATCTAATTCTTTATCCTAGCCTATCTTCTTCATTTCATATCTCTCTCTCTCTCTCCACCTCCCGTTCACCGAGTACTATGAGTGGAATTTTATATCTAAAATGTTACTTAAATAGTAAATATATTTGAATAATAAATATATTTTTCAAATTAAAATAAGAAACGTGAGTTTCCTAACATAAAACAGTTAGTTATTCTGATTTATCTCGGCTTCTCTCTGCTCCCGCTGAGAGATCCAAAAAAAAATTATTCTATTTGATCACATTCGGTGCCGCAACTATTACAACCGGTCCGACTTCTGCTGTTTCGGAAGCCGTGATTGGTCCAACTTCCTTTTAGTTTCGGAAGCAATGGTCCAACGTCTCTCATGGAGAATGTGGTTCTGTTTTGGAAGTTTATGAACCCATGTCCCCACGTCTATGGAAGTTTATATCCCACGTCCCTCCCATCGTCCATTACAGAAGCCGATAAACTTGATGGAAGTTTGATTTATAAATAGTGTTTGGTCCCCAATCTCGTTCACTCATTTAAAACCTTCAACTTACACCATCACTGAGAGTGATCAGAGACCAGAAAAGCCAAACAGAAGTGGTATTTCTACAAAATTTGATCATATGGAGGGTGGTAAGATTTTGGGCTTCCGTTTAAATTTTATTCAATGAATTTCATGTGGTAATTAGAAATTCACGATGAACTTACAGTTGGTATCAGAGCAGACCTTTGATCCTGCGTGTCGGTTCCATATGTTAGAGTTACAGTAGTTAGCTTTGTTTTTGCACTCTGTTTAAAAAATTTATGCGCTATTTGCATGCGACAACGTGGGCTCTCTCATCAGCGATGAACAACGTCGGAGAATGACGTTGGCACCGGCGACCATTACGAATGGTTTGTTGGCGTCGACATCATACAGAAAGCCCACGCCGACAGTCGTTGTGAGCTCTCTGAGCGCTCACCGCGGTGACAGTCGACGGCTCTGGCGTCGCCGTAAAACATCGGAGCCGGTGTCGGTGACCTTTCCGACAAGTTTTCCGGTGCCGACGATGTTTGGGAAAGCCGACGGAACGCCAACGAACAGAGTTTGCCCGCGCAGAAACATAAAAATTAAAGTTATAAGGTTTATTTGTAAATATAGGTTGAGTCGACTCGCCGTTCCAACTCGGCAATCAAGTCTCACGTTGGGCTAAATCGATCGGTGTAAATAAAAAAAAAAAGGAGTTTGAGTTGACTCGAGAGAGGACTGAGTCGACTCAATTCTCAAAAACTTAATTTTCTTGCACCAACGGGATTCGAACCCGTGCGCTGAACAGCTATATGGTGCCAGTGAGCATTCGGCCATTGGCCGTCGTGTGTAATATGTGTAGTATTTTATTTATTTATTTCCTTTAATAGTTTTATGCATTTCTAGCATATAATTAAATGCATGAAATTAAATGTTATGCATAATATTATAGTTTTTAATTATGCATCTATTATGAGAATATTTGTGCATAATGATCACTTGTTAGTGTTAGTTAAAATTATGCAATTCATGCTATTCTCATGAAAATTTTGCGTTATGCAATTTAATGTCTAGTGATCCATATAATTTTTTATTAATTAAAGAGTAACCACAACATCTTTAATTGCATAAAAAAATATATATTATGATTAGGATCACATAAAGTATATTAGACATTAATTGTAACTAATTTTACTTAATATAATAAATTTTATCTCATAGGAATTTTTATTATAATTGAGTTTATTAGTTAGGATAAAATATCATATTATTCATAATTTACCCACAGGAATTATGACTTCATACATAATTTGATAGTTTTATCATAAAAAAATAATTGAATCTGCTTGAATTAAAATTTTTAGCCCATAGGCATTTTTTTATGTAAATAGATTCATTTTTTAGCATGATTTACATCGGTAAAGCATGATATTTATTCATGCTTTATTTTTAACATAAGCATATCGTTTGTAATTTTATGTAGTTCTTCAACCTGTCAATTTTTCTGATATTTGTTGTGATATCCATGATCTTAAGGGAGATAACTATAAGGTATGGAGGGAGAGAATTCTTCTTCATTTAGGGTGGATGGATATAGATTATGCTATTAAGAAAAACGAACCACTAGCAATTCCTAATACCAGCACTGCAGTTAAAATCACGCTTTATGAACGATGGGAGCGATGTAATCGCCTTTGCATGATGTTCATTAAGACGAGAATTTTTGCTGGTATTTGTGGGTTCGTTGACCAACATGAAAAGGTCAAAGATTTGCTAAAAGCCATTGATGAACAATTTGTCACTTAAAACAAGCCTCTAGCAAGCACCCTAATCATGAAGCTCTCATCCCTCTGACTCACCAGTATACGAGGTGTGCACGAGCACATCATGCAAATGAGGGATATTGCGGCACAATTGAAGAAACTTGAGGTTGATATGTCAGAATCTTTCCTGGTGCACTACATCCATAATACCCTTCCGCACCAATATGGACCCTTCAAAATCTCCTACAATACGCATAACGATAAATGGTCAATTAATGAACTTTTGTGTGTTCAAGAGGAAGGGAGACTGGTGATGGAACAAGGAGAAAGTGTCATGCTGGCAATGCATGGAAAGGGAAAACTACAAGCCAAACTGAAAGGGTAAAATACTCCCCCCTCCCCCTAAGCTGGAATTAAAAAGGATTCCAAGTGTTTCTTTAGTAAAAAAAAGGGACACATGAAGAAGGAATGCGCTAAGTTTCAGAAATGGGTTGCTAACAAAGGTAAACCAACTTCATTTGTTTGTTATGAATCTAATACGGTTAATATTAATATTAACACATGGTGGATTGATTCTGGATCAACAATCCACATCTCGAATTCCTTGCAGGGTTTGCAAAACCTTAGTAAACCAGTGGGAAGTGAGCATAACGTCTTCTCAGGAGACAAGATGAGCTCACATGTGGAAGCGATAGGAACTTGCTATTTAAATTTAAGTAGTGGGTTTGTTTTAAAATTAGATAAGAACTTTTATGTTCCAAGTTTTTTCTAAAAACTTGATTTCAGTTTCAAAACTTGTACCTTATGGTTATTCCTTTATTTTTTCAGACTCATATTTCAGTTTATTTTATAATGATCGTGTTATGAATGGTATTTTGTCCGATGGACTTTATTGAATCAATTTACAAACACAATGCTACTTATGATTCAATGCATGTTCACATTGGTACTAATAGAAGTGTTCTTAATGAGGATTCCTCTACATTGTGGCACCGAATATTAGGTCATATCTCCATGGAAAGAATTAAGAGATTAGTAACTGAAGGGGTACTTAATACTTTGGATTTTATTGATTTTGAGATTGTGTAGACTGCATTAAGGGCAAGAAGACTAACAATTCAAAGTAAGGTGCCAATAGGAGTTCAACCATATTAGAGATCATACATACTGATATTTGTAGTCTAGACATGGACTCACATGGTAAAAAATAACGTCATCTGTTTTATAGATGATTACTCACATTACATGTATTTCTACATGCTTTATAACAAAAATGAAGCATTAGATGCCTTTAAGATCTTTAAGGCTGAAGTAGAGACACAATGTGGTAAGAAAATTAAGATCATGAGATTAGATAGAGGTGGAAAATACAATGGTAGATACACAAAGAATGGACAAACACATGAGCCATTTGCAAAGTTCTTCAAGAACATGGGATTGTTGCCCAATATACCATACCTGGTTCTCCGGACAAAAAATGGTGTAGCAGAAAGAAGAAACTGAACATTATTAGGCATGGTGCAGAGTATGCTTAGCAACTCCAATATTCCTAGATCCTTGTGGGCTGAAACACTTAAGACGATAGTGTAAATGTTAAATCGAGCTCCAACCATGGTAGTTCCTAAAATGTCATTTGAATTATGAAAATGTTGGAAACCTAGTTTGCGATATATGCGCGTTTGGGGATGCCTGTCTAAAGTAATAACTTATAATCCACACGAGAAGAAGCTAGACCCAAGGACCATTAGTGGGTATTTCATTGGATATGTTGAAAGGTCCAAAGGTTATAAAGTTTATTGTCCATCGCACAACACTAGGATTGTGGAATCAAGGAATGCAAAGTTTCTTGAAAATGACTTGATTAGTGGGAGCAATCCAACTCGGAGCATAGTTTCTGAGAAGGATCATTCAGAATCTCAACCTTCTACCTCAAGTGATAAATTGGTTATAGATCACAACACCCCTCCAGCACAAACTGGTGTTGAACAACCAATCATTGAAGTTCCACAAAATGTTGACGACATTCCAGTAGATCCGGTAGTTCAAGAGTTGCCAAACACTTTTGAACAACAAGTTGAACCACATACTTCTTAGGAATATGATGGTATAAAATTAAGAAGATCTACTAGACTAAAGAGATCAACAATTCATGATGATTTTGTTGTGTATCTACAAGAATCTGACATGGGAGCCGCAAATGATCCTAAATACTTTTCACAAGCCATGAGTTGCAAAGAATCAGAATTATTGTACAATGCCATGAAAGAAGAGATGAATTTTATGAAGATTAATGGAGTTTGGGATCTTGTTGATTTGCCTAGTGGATGTAAAGTCATAAGATGTAAATGGGTTTTTAAGACAAAGAAAGACTCATTAGGCAACGTTGATAGATACAAGGCAAGACTCATTGCTAAGGGATTCACCCAGAAAGAAGGAATCGATTACATGGAAACTTTTTCTCCTGTATCTAAGTAAGATTCTTTGCGCATTATTTTGGCATTAGTAGCCCATTTTGACTTAGAGTTGCAACAAATGGACGTGAAAATGACATTTCTCAATAGAGATCTAGAGGAGGAAGTTTACATGAAACAACCTGAAGGATTCCCCTCTAGTGATGGCGAGCAATTGGTTTGCAAGCTAAAAAATCAATATATGGATTAAAACAAGCATCCCACCAATGGAATTTGAAATTTCATAATTTAATTTCTTCATTCAGTTTTGTAGAAAATATTATAGATCAATGTATATACCAGAAGGTCAGTGGGAGTAAAATATGTTTTTTTGTTTTATATGTGGATGAAATTTTGCTAGCAACCAATGATAAGGGTTTTCTACATGAGATGAAACAATTTCTCTCTAAAAATTTCGATATGAAGGATATGGGTGAGGCATCTTATGTCATTGACATTAAGATTCATAGAGACAAATTTCAAGGTATCTTAGGTATGTCTCAGAAAACCTGTATTAATAAAGTGTTAGAGAGATTTCAGATGAATTTGTTCACCAAGTGTTGCTCCCATTGTGAATGATGATAGGTACAATTTGAACCAATGCTCGAAAAACGACCTTGAAAGGGAACAAATGAAGGACATTCCATATGCTTCTGCTGTCGGAAGCCTAATGTATGTATAAGTCTGCACAAGACCTGATATTGCATTTGCTGTTGGAATGTTAGGACGATATCAGAGTAATCTAGGGTTAGACCACTGGAGAGCCGCAAAGAAAGTAATGAGGTACCTTCAAGGAACCAAAGACTACATGCTGATGTATAGACGGACAAACAATCTAGAATTAATTGGTTACTTAGATTCTGACTTTGCTGGTTGTATTATATCCCGCAAATCAACATAAGAATACATTTTCTTGATGACCAATGAAGCTATATCATGGAGGAGTGCCAAACAGACTTTGACTGCCACGTCGACTATGGAAGTCGAGTTAGTCTACAGTTTGAGGCTACTTCACATGGTGTATGGCTTAAGAGTTTCATTTTTGGGCTTAGAATTATGGATTCTATCTCTAGGCCATTGAGAGTGTATTACGACAATTCAACTGTTGTTTTTATGGCCAAGAACAACAATAGTAGAAGTCGACATAAACACATCGACATAAAGTATTTGGTCATAAGAGAAGGTATTAAAGAAAATAAAATGATCATTGAGCATGTCAGCACTGAATTAATGATAGCCGATCTTTTGACTGAGGGCATGCCACCATTTAAATTCAAGGATCATGTCGTGAATATGGGACTTGGTTCCATTATCTAATTTTTCATTTTATGAACAATGTTATTTTAGTGAAATTCTTAATTATTGTGATGTTTTTCTCATATTTATGTGCACTTTAATTTTGAGAAAATCATCTATGTTGGATCAAGAATAAACGTAGGGTTTATTCATAAAGTATAAGAAATAAATATATTGTAATATAAGGAAGGTAATACTCGTTATCAGAGGACCTATCGCAATGATTCATGTATTTATGACTTAAATTCAGATTAACGATGAGATTCAGATTACACTAAAAGTGTGGACCAAGTGGGAGAACGTGGTTCCATTTTAGAAGTTTATGAACGTCCCTCCCATCGGCAGTTACAGAAGCCGATAAGCTTGATGGAAGTTTGGCTTATAAATAGTGTTTGGTCCCCAGTCTCGTTCACTTATTTAAAACTTTCAGCTTACACCATCACTGAGAGTGATTAAAGAGCGGAAGAGCCAAAAAGAAGTAGAGACCAATGGTATTTCTACGGAATTTGATCGTATGGAGTGAGGTAAGATTTTGGGTTTTTGTTTAAATTTTATTCAATGAATTTCATGTGGTAATTAGAAATTCACGATGAACTTACATTTCTGAGTTTTTTTTTCTCCGTTCTCTTTCTATTCCTTTGCCATAGTCTTCCCTGCTGGAAGCCTGGAACTCGGATGGACGAAGCCCATCAGGGTCGTGTCTATGGGTCGACTGCCACACCATTGGACGCCAGATTCTTGGTCCCGTAAGCCTGAAGATGCTCTATTTCTGCACAGCAGATGATAAAAGGAATGATCTGTCAGTTGATCTTGATTATTTTTTTTTCCCAGAAGAATATACTACGCATAGCGATAGATTGAAGTAGCAAGCGACATACCTGACTGAAGAATGATCGATGCTTGCCTTGTTATGCTGTTGATATAACAATGGCTTGTTAATGATATCAGACATGGAGTCCAAGCAGTGACAGGTGCTTCATTGGAATGTTAACAAGAAATGATGAAAGCAATCAAGAATTCCATGAAACAATTACAATCATCTTTTTACAAAAAATGCAAATTAAGAACATTTATATGTACACATTTCTTTCAGGAAAAAGACGTCTAACGAGATCCAAATGTTTTCCACTCTTGTAATAACAACAAACAAACAGAAACTTTTACAGTTCTATATAGTACCACGCAAAACCCAGCAGCCAAAATCCAGAAAGAAGAACTCTTACGTATCGCCTAAAAAACGCGTAGAGACACCGCGACGCGCTAATGATCTTTCCCTCCATAGTCGGAGCCGGTCACATGCAGGGATTTCTCTGCCCGTAGAAGACTTGCCCACCATCTCCAATCACTCCCACGGGGAACTCGTACGTCTCCGCTGAAGGGCGAACGACTTGCGGCACTTGCCCATATATCTGACCTGCTGCTACTGGATTAGCTATCATCGGGTTGTGATACTGTTGTGCCGCCTGCATTGGGATCCTCTGCACGTATGGCATCTGGACTTGAACAGGCCGTACTGGCATATTCCCTGCCGGCACGTAGTAAAACGGCATCGGTTGCACGGTCTGACCTTGCAAATGGGGTTCGGAAACGTAGTGCCAGACGGGGCTGCCGACGTATCCTGTCTCCCTCTGAACCGCCGCCTCGGGCGGCTCTATCGGGTTCCCCTTCGTTTCTCTCGCTACAGAGAGGTTCTCCGGTTTGGTCTTCACCGGCGGTAGATATGCAGGCACTCCGGCAGCGGACGACGTGGAACAGCATGGATACGAAGCTACCGAAGGCGCCGGGGAACCTGGGTCTGAGAACACCGACACGTTCTCGGATGGCAAGTGAGGATTCCTTGTCTTAGTATCGGAGTCAGTGTCCAGGCCGAAGAGATAATCGGGCACTTCGGATATAATGGACGACACCTCGGACCTGCCTCGCTCGAGAGAGGCTGAGCCACCGTTGAGCGCGTCCAGGAACCACTGTTTGGTGCCGCCCCCGTCGAGTAGAGAAGCTATGGAGGAAGCCCTCGAACAGGCCTGCGAAAACAGAAAAAGGCGTAGTCGAGCGGTTTTACTGTTGCCACCACTGGAATGCGACAAGCGGTCGAACTCTTCCAACATGTTATCCAAGTCCTCGTCAGTCGTGACGGAGATGAGGGCGTCGAGGTCTTCGTTGGGGAGCTGGTACTTGACGGTGAAGTCGGTGGAACCGGAGAGCTTGGAGAGTTTGGAGAGGAGAGACGAGAACATGGAGTTGCGGTGGATGGCCACGATTCGTGTGTCCCCACCCACGTAACGAAGCTGGTTGTCATGGGGCCTGGGCACGATCCGGCCGCCAAAGCTGCACATGAAACGTATACGTGGCTGCCCCTCTTCGTTCCACTTTTGAAATTGACCGGACCTGGGAGTCGAGTTGACCGAATCGGTGGCACCAGAGTCCGGTTCGACCGGATGGTGGGATGCCATGCTCCCGTACCTGAGGAATGAGTATGCTAATAAGTCTGAAAACCTCTCTTTACGTTGAAAAAATAATTCTAAATTTTCTTTATAAAATTATGGTTTTTTTTTATTACATTAAAAATACAATTTTTATGTGTATGTACTCAAACAAGAAGTAAAAGTTTTCTGGTTTATTTTTCTATTTCTTTTAGCATTTTAAATAACATGAAAAGCCAACGACAACAAAAATAAAATTGGGTCTTCAAAAACTCTGGTATCGAGATTCGAGACCCACGAAGTCTAGACCGTCACTACCGATCCGGTTTGTCATGAACAAGTTTGATGAGACCGAATCAGACAATTATGCGGAAATTATCGTAATTAACTTGGGCCAAGCAAATATAGACCAGATTAAACTGAGCCAGACCGGTTGTAGGGCGGGTCGTTCTAGGTCCAAACCAGTCTTTTACAAGTTCGAGTACAGACCCATAAAATAAAGCTGTCAAAGCAAGCAGAATAAACTATGTTTTCAACCTGACGTGGATGCATCATTAATCAGTCGAAAACTTGGAGCTCTTCCAATTTCAGGAGAGTTAAATCTCTGGTCTCCAAGGTGCGGCAGTGCGAATGGGGAATCGTTTCTGCCCACAGCAATCGCATTATATCAACGCGCATGACCAAAAATGGACGTGAATTACTCAACAGGAGCAACTGGTGGTGAAAAGGAACATGGCTCTTTGATCTCGTACAATCAGTCAATTTATTCCCAATAAAGGAGTGGTTATGAAGCGGTGAAAAAGAACTGCTCCCTTGTTTCTTCTCTTCCATTACATTGATCATTTTCATCCTCGATTCCGCCTTAAGAGGCTTCAAATAAAACCGTCGAACAGAGCCTAATTTCTGATAATAATGACTAAGAAAGCAAACGAATCATTAATTCAGATTCTTCATTTCGATGAGCGTTTTAAACTTTTGTCAACACAATTCCTCATGAGAAGCGCAGAGTCCTAAAGAAAAAAAGCAAATTTTCGCGATAACCAAAGGATATTAACTCAATAAACCACAGCCTCGAATGGAAGGGATACGAGTCGGAAATCCGATGCTAAATCATAAAGATCCACGAATCCAAAATCAAGGAAGCAAAACCAAAATTATTTGTTCTAAAAGAGGGAAGAGAGTCGAAAGCAGAAGAGTACGCAGAAGCGATTACCGGTCGAAGGAAAAAGCGACGGCACAGGCGGTGATTTCTACTTACTTGTACCGGATTCCGATGACCGCCTTTCCTCAGACAATCGACTCGTTGTTGTCGCCGCCTCGCCTCCGACGGAATCCTCAAGTTCGCCCGGCGATCATCGTGGAGGAGCGATGGAGAGGGAGACGAAGGCAGGGGGAGCAGAGGGAGGCGTTAGGTTCTAGTGTACTTTTGGAAGCAATGGCCAGGTTGCTGACGAAGAAAGTGGGCCCCATCTACTTCCGTTTCTAACTTTTTAACGTGGTCACGTAGACGTGCCTCCCCGCGCCACGCCCGCAGAATCAAAAGTGTTATCCGGACCGAACCAGGTCAGTCGTTTAATTTAAAATTGACTTGGTTTGGTCCATGATATTTTGACCCGGATGTAGCACCGAATTCGGGATCCATGAAATCCGGGGTTGATCTAGTGAATTGGATAATCCTACTTTGCCTAATTCATGCGAATCTAGAAGAATTCAAAATAGCTTTTACGATATTAGCAAGATCAGAAAGATTTTTTCACTAATTCTTGGGCCATCACAAACGAACAACAAATAAATACAATCCAATTTTAACATATTTAAAGAGATGTGTTTTACATTTAGTTAGTCATTTTGGGAAGAAATTTTATTAATTTTTAGTCCATTAGATCAATTGAACCAATTGAACCGGACCAACTACCATTTTGGGTCAATAACTAATTTGATTTTCAAAAAGAGTGATTCATTAGAGAAATATATTAAAAGGGTCCCAGTTCAGAATATATTTATATAGAGATAGGAACATATAAAATGCATAAAAAGCCAACAGACTGAACGCCAAAAATATTACAAGAAGGTCCATCCTAATGAATGGGGGCGTCGAATAAAGTTAGGTAATTCAACATAAAATATGACCTAGTGGATGAAATATAAAAGTATCTTTCATTTTGATATTTGATACCTCCCGCTAGGAACACTGACATTAGGGAAAATCCAAAGCGGTGAGGGGGAGGTGAGTGCTGAATGGTCTCTCGTGGGGCCTTGGATAGGTGGCACCACGTAACATCTTACGACATCCTTATCCCTACAAATGTAGGGTTGGGGTTCTTTAAAATCTGGGTTGAGTTTCCGAGTTAGATCAGATGACCCTTTAAGTGAATTAAACTCAGGCGAGTTCAAGGGGGCTCCCCAAGACAGAGCAGTTGAAGATGGTGACCTCAAGATTCCGTTAACCGGAGCCACTGGAGAGCTCCGTGTTTTAGGCCCTGTTAGTGCACAAAATTTCGTTAGTGCCCTCTATAAGTTCGGAGTGTAAGTGAATTCGCTAGGGTATTCACTTTCACTTCATTTACTCAGAAAGTCAATTCACTGATTTAGCATGGCTTTCAGAGCGTCGATGATAGTCTCAATTTCTTTGGCAGGATTTGTTTATATATGGGCTACAGATTATCCTGAAAATTGGAGTGCATTTGCTCCTGATTTTAAAGAGCCGGAGGAGAATGAAGAATATAAGAGAGAGAAGATGAATTTGATTTGATGCCTGAAACCGAGACGGTTTGGTAGAAAAACTTCAATGCGTGGATCTGAATATGTTGGCGTTGGACAAGGATTAAGCTGATTTGTCACAGGAAGAACTCTGTTTTCCGCCAGCAATTCCTTCTCCAAATGTAAGGGAGTTCCTTGAGTTGCAGGCTGAGAAGGGACGGAAACATTCAACTAAGAAAAAGTGCGCTGGTAAGCTGTCCAAGAACAAAAACAAATCCGAGGGGACAGGAGAATGGTAATGGCGAAATGGAGGACTTGTGTCTATCTATCTCTGATTGTGTTGTTTCTACCCACGACTTTTTAGAGATTTACGAGTTTCCTTTTTGGCGAGTCTACTCCACACTCTAAAAGATTCAGGATTCCTTTCATCTCTATCGAATTCCGGGAGTTTCGTAAATCATAACCTCTTTTCCTTATCATCTTCCCCTTCTTCTCCCACTTCCGAAAATCGTAAGTTCCGTAAGTGCCCTTCTTTCTCCTCTGCTTCATGAAGAACGGAACTCGAGGGGACGAACCCCTTAAGTTTTCCCAAACTTTGTTTAACTTCTGCGTCCTTCTCATCTGTTAGGTGTTGCTAGCGGTTTAAGTGGATCGGCCATGAGTCTAACGGACGGAAATGAAGCTCCTGCTCGTGTTGAAGTATGTAACGTGATTGTGATTTTCTGCATTTCTTTCTGGTGCTCTGTTTTCGTCTTATAGGTTGTAAAGGTCCCGGATTTATTTGTTTTGATTTCGTTTTTACAGGGGAGGTATAAAGCTATGGCTGTATGCTGGCTGTTGGGGACCGGTAGCCTTTTCTGTTGGAATAGCATGTTGACGATCGAAGATTATTATAGCTATTTGTTTCCGGTTTGTAAACTCTCTTATCTGCCTGATATTTGTACCTGAACGATGATGATCTCAGTCCAGAGTAAAACTTTTCCCATGACTTTTTTTCTTGCAGAAGTACCACCCAACAAGAGTACTTACCCTCGCATATCAACCGTTTGCCCTGGGAACGATTGCTATACTTACGTACAATGAGGCAAAGCTGAATACAAGACTTCGTAACTTATTTGGGTTTTCTCTGTTCTTCCTAAGTTCACTTATGGTTCTTGTTGTAAGTATGACTTGTTCTTTGAAGTGAGTTTTATAGCTTTTCTTCTGTTTGACATCTCCTGTGCTTTAATTAGTGAACATTATGTTTCTTGTTTAGCTGGACTTAGCGACATCAGGTAGGGGAGGCCTTGGCCCCTTCGTTGGTGTTTGTGTCGTCGCTGGAGCTTTTGGGATTGCTGATGCTTGTATTCAAGGGGGAATAGTTGGCGATTTATCATTCATGGACCCTGATTTCATCCAAGTAAAGTTCTGACCATCTTTTCTGTAACTAATCCTTTACTTTTTCTTTTCTGAACTCTGTACCTCTGTCAAATCTAGTCATTTTTAGCTGGAGTTGCTGCCTCTGGGGCTCTAACTTCAGCTTTGAGGGTGGTGACAAAGGCGGCATTTGAGAATTCTCAGAATGGTCTCCGCAAAGGAGCAAGTATGTGATTTTCTTTTTTTTGAAACTTCTTCCTTTACTTCTCTAAGAAAATTATTAGATTCCTTTTCTAATCTGATTTTACGTCTTGGCAGTTCTGTTCCTTGCTATTTCAGTATTTTTCGAATTTCTATGCCTGTTGCTCTATGCATTCATCTTTCCCAAGCTTCCCATTGTAAAATACTATCGAACAAAAGCTGCAAAGGAAGGATCTAAGACAGTATCAGCTGACCTTGCTGCTGGTGGCATCCAATTTCAACAGGACGAAAATGTATGGAAAATTTTCTTTCGTTTACTTTTCTTCGTCTCTGTGTCATGCTGACTTTAGTTAACACAGTAGTTGTTATTTATTAATTGATGTTGATGCTTATCAAGCCTATTCTGCAGGGTGAAGAAGATGCAAAACAGCAAGATCGCCTAAGCAACAAACAATTGTTTTTGCAAAATATTGACTATGCAATTGACCTGTATCTCATATATGTGCTCACTTTATCTATTTTTCCTGGATTTTTATCCGAGGATACTGGAACACACAGCCTTGGTAACTGGTAAATGCATATGGAACTTTTTATCTTGCACAATTGGAGATTTACTTATAAAATCTTTGACATTTGACCTACTTAAAAAACCATTGCAAGTTTTGCTGCTTCTAGTCAATGCTACATGAGTCTTAATTAGTGTTGGTTTGTTTTTTCAGGTATGCAATTGTCTTAATTGCAATGTATAATGTGCTAGATCTTGTTGGGAGGTATACACCTCTCGTTAACTGCTTGAGGATTACATCTAGAAAGGGTTTGATGTTATGGGTTATTGCCCGCTTCGTATTCATCCCTGCATTTTATTTTACGGCTAAGTATGGAGATCAAGGCTGGATGATCTTGTTGACCTCCTTGCTTGGACTAACAAATGGTCATCTTACAGTTTGCATTTTAACAATTGCACCAAAAGGGTATAAGGTTGGTTTTCATCTACTCTTATAGCATTCTTCTTGGCCATGATTAATCATTCTTTAATTGGGGTTTTGAATTGAAAATTTTGGTGGGCAGCTTGTGAATGAGTGTTTTGGTTTTGGGTTTGGGTTTTTAGGGACCTGAGCAGAATGCGTTGGGGAACTTGCTGGTGTTATGTCTATTGGCAGGTATTTTCAGTGGTGTCACACTCGACTGGCTGTGGCTCATAGGCAAGGGTTGGTGAGCTTGTCGAAGACGTTCCATTTCTTCAACAGAAACCGGAATGCCTGGTTGAACATAATGATTCCATTCAATAATCACGAAATCCATAAAAAACAGACTCAGTTATTCTTTTTGTCATCGCTTGTCTCTCTCTTTTGCTTATGCAAGTTACAGATCACGGATTTGTCCTTATTTTCAATTGATAGAAGACAGTAGTCATAAGCCCCTTACATCTTGACCTCCCATATAAAATGATAAAGCAAATGATTTCTGTTTGAGTGGGGTGTAGTTGCATTCATAAGCAAATTGAATGCTGATTGAATTTTTATGTATTCTGTTTTGAACTTATTAAAAACACCCTACTGTTCTATGATAATGCGCCATTGGAGTATGCAGATAATGAGTTTCTTTCGGCTTGTGGAAGCTTATTTTTAACCGTTGAGCTCGGTGTGTGGGCACCAAAATGTGATTCCTTTCTGCTGAAAAACTAAGCTTTGAAATGTTGTTGGGCGCCTTTCTTCAGTGTGTACCTCATTAACATGCAAATGCTTATGTTTGTTAAGATGACAGTAAATGCAGAATGAGTTCTGCTTTGGGAAAGGGAGTTGCAGCTCCTTGCCCAAGTGGTCTCGGCTTGAAATTCTATTCCCAAGCTCCCTCTCCCCTGTCTACCACCTAGGTAGGTGCTTCTTCTCTTCTTTTATAAAGAACGGCCATTGTAATCATTCACATGTATAGAGACAGAGCAAAGAAGTTCCATGTCAAGTCATAGCATCTCGGCAAATAGTAGAAGCAAGGACAAGTTGTAGTTCTAATGTGCGAATTAGGGGAATATTGCTGCAAAATGCAGCATAAATGATAAGCTTCCAAGTTCTATTAAGAAAAGAATTGGCAGTAAGCTACTGGGTAAATTCCAACGCCAACCATTATAAAAAAGGTTACCCAACAACACTATTGATGATTCTCTATTGGGTCTTCAGTAAACGGTTTGGGGGTGTCAACCCGTTGGTCTTATGTAATGGGTCTCTCTTGGTCAGGGTTCCACAGGCTATGTTGCATACATCAACATGGTCCCAGTATGTGAAACCCTTCAGGTACTCATTCATTTCCACCAATTACAGTAGTAGAACGGGGGGTTCTTCTCCTACACAGTGGGAGGTGAGGGAGGCCCATTTGTTATAGGGTTAGCGAATCCTCCTTCCCTATGAAATCTACACCTACAGCCTCGTTATGGCATAACCAGCCTAATATATATAAAAAAAATTAAGAATGTAACCCAATTAGACCCGGTTAAACAAACGGTTGAGGAACAAAAACCAGTCTTCCTACCAGTTTGATGATGGTTCGATTTTGATGACATTGGTGCTATTTAAAGGGTAACAAATAATTAATCTTTTCATTTTTTCAATAAATTTCTGGAAGAATTGGAGAAAGCCTTTTTACATCTATCACCCAAACAAAGAGGGATATTTTCTTAATTTATTTTTAAGTGCAGGATGCTCACAATTCTTCAAACGGATGAAGATTCAAATGAGGCTGCCTCACTTTCTGTTTAGAATTCATCTGAGCAACGAAATTTACAAGATAAATTACTGAATTCATCTAAACTCCATCGCCGGGACAGGTAAACGCATTGCTTCTATAAACCCTAATCCTTAGAATTGCACATGGACTGGAGCAAGTACTGAATCAGCCTAGTACAGCCATATGAGTTGCAGTACTGAATCCAGTACAAGTGTGTTGATCTATTGTACGACCTTCTCGAAGTACAACCACCGAGCCCTGGCGAGTACGGGAGTTTGACGCCGACTAATACGATGCTCCCGAATCCCGATCCATTCCCTCCAAATTTGCAGGACTTTGACATGAGTGTCAACGTTAAATTTTCTTGGACAGGTATTCGAGCTTATAAATGAAGAAGCTGAAGGGCGACAGGAGAAAGACGGAGGAACGAAACCCGGTAGAAAATCATCATTGAGTGCAGCGTTGATGAAATCGGGGATTTCAGCAGCGCTGCACTTAATAATGTTTTTCAGTTTTTGTCTCTCAGGTTGTTTTATCCAACCTTGCCTTCTATTTCTTGCAAGTTCGCGTCTCAGGTGAGATCTGATCGTTGGTGGAGTCTCTCTGCTTGCGCCATCCGACCAGAACAGAGGCGAGTCATTCAGCAGGAAAGATTCTTTAGTTTTTTTGGGTTAAGAGCTGCAATCTTTATTCAATCGTTTAAATGGTTAACAGTGGAGAAAAAGCAATGGCTGCTTGACTGATCTTTTCTTCTGTTGGCGTCCTCTGTGCGACGAAGGCCTCCCGGGAACGACGCCAAGGTGTACAAAGCCATCCTCGGCTCTCGCTTTTCCGACGACAAAGGCCTCCCGCTTCTAATGTACAAGGAGAGAATTGGCGTACCAGGGGAAAAGAACCCATCTCTTCTTACAGTGTAAATTATAATTTGTAAAAGGGCAGTATTTTCCTAAAAAGATTTGTGACCCAACCCAGACTTGTCATCCAGGTTAGGTTAGGTGACCCGAGTTCAGATTTAGACTCAAGGCCAGGACGAGACTCCCGCAAAATAGAAGGGGAATTCTGATTCCCCAGCCATGCCCGCCTCCAGAAACATCTGGGTCAAACCAATTTAGTTACAAGTCATGTATACCCGATTTAAACCTACCCATCTCCACCCCATCTCTTAATCTTGATCCATCTCTGCCCTATTCCCCTAAACCCTAAACCCCGCCCATCCCTATCTTGAAAATACGACATTAAAAATGGTATTTACAGTTTACCCACAAGAAAACAGATGGGCTTCCTTAGTGCGCTGGGAGCGCAGTGAAGAGTGAATAAAATGGGCTCGTGTAGTCTCTGCCTTGGGCCAAGACTTCCAGTGATGGTACCTGTAATCTTCTAGGTTAGTCCAGGATAAAAATATTGTCTACTATAAAAATACAAAACTATTCACGACAGAATGCATTCAGTTTAAAATGAAACGAATGCATTCAGTTTAAGGAATGCAAAATCATTAAAAGGGTTCAATGAATCTTCTCTAAAAAAAGTATAATTTTTAATACTGTCCAACTCCTGGGATTTCATACGTTTCAGAAACAGATAATAGGTAAGATTTGATACGGATCTTCGTGGTACTTATCGAAGGGTAATTGAACATGAAGCTCCAGAGAAACCCCCCCCCGCGTTGGGTTGGATTCTTGGCTGTTTACAGGAACAAACTTCTGAAGCATGGCAGCATACATGGACGTGGCTCATTCTTCTAGGCTTAGGAAGATATGGAAGGGCATTCCCGTAACAAGAGAGTAAAGGCTCGATACATTGGCAACTTTGGGGATGACATCTACGCTCAAAGCTGGCAGAGAGCCTTATTAATTTCTTTGTTTCCTGGAATGAAACGGAAGACTCTTCCTCTTCGTCTGGCACACTGTTAGGTTCTCTCCTCGTCTCTTTCGCTCGCCTCTCTCCGACCAAAAAACGGAAAAGGGGAAGAGCTCCCTCTCTTTGCATGGCGGTGTACTTGCTTGCAGAAATTTTTGGGAATGGTATACCCGGCTGTTTTTTATTTCCTCAGATGGTTTCCCGCTGAGTAGTTTCATATTTATCTGTTTTTGTTTGCGACATTTCGATTATGGAAGAAAGGGAATTGTTACCTGGTCACCTTCGTTGCCGGCGGAGTGATGGCCGTCGTTGGCGTTGCTTCAGGCGCGCCGTGGACAACAAAAGCTTCTGCGAGCTTCACCTTCTTCAAGCCCGCTACAGGCAGAGTAAACAGGTGGTTCCTCACTGCATGAAGCTGCAAAGGAAGATTCGAACTGCCCTTAACCGTGCTGCGGTCTCGTCGACGGAGAAATCGCCCAGTAAAATAGAGGTAAAGAAGGGTGACTTGCGGATGGAATTAATCTCCATGGTCCTGCGCCGCCAAATTGAGAAGAAAAAGCGGTCCCGTGATTCAGAGAAGCAGGATAAGAATGAGAAAATCTTAATGCGGGATTTACCTAACGGTCTTATGGCAATATCTCACTGTCCTCTTCCGTATTTTGGAAATGCCTTCACTCCCTGTGAGAAAAAATTAGGGCTTGATGGAAACCATTTCCTACGAAGGTGCATTCGTTCCAAGAATGTCGAGCCAGTCCCACTGAGCGGTTACCTGGTATGTGTTTTCAGTTTGCTTTTATTATTTCTTAAATTCAATTCCTTCATTTTTTTTATTTCTTTTACTTCGCTTTTTAGATTGTTCCTCGTTGCCGCAATGTGGAGAGCTTGAGAAGTTTACGGAAAACCTGTCATCAGTGTGGCAGTGGCCGCTTTGTCAATCTTGTTCGATGTTCGGGTTGTCAAAAACAATTTTACTGCAAAAACTGCATTGCTGACCGGTAATTACTTGTTATAAGTATTTTTCTGGGCCTATCATTTCTGACGATCGTCTTTCTCAAACTGCATCTACATTGCGATCAAGCTGTGGTTTGATGTTAAGATGCTTAAAATGTGTAAGTGAATTTTAACCTTTAATCCGTAGGTACTCTGGAATGTCTGAAGAGGAAGTGAGAATAGCATGTCCCATTTGTCGTGGCCATTGCAATTGTAAGAAATGTTCGCATAGTGAACCTGAAGACACTGGATGTAAGGTCTGATCTCTTGATAGCTCTTTCTAAACATTTAAGCCAGAGGATTTGTTCTATATGAAAAGCCTTAAATCCTGTATGCATTGATTCTCACAATTATTCCATTTCTTTCAGGTTTTTGTGAAAGGTCTGAGTAAAATTGAGAAAATACTTGACACCCATTATTTGATTTGTTTGCTTCTACCGACGCTAAAGCAAATCAACTGGGAACAGAGAATCGAAATGGAAATAGAGGCAAAGTTGCAAGGTAACTGCTGTTCTTTGTACATTATGTGAAATAGATACAACCGCTTGCATATCTCTTATGCAAAAGGCGAGTATTCAGCTTAATTTAATGTCTTTTCTGTTGACAAACAAACTCTTTACTTATTCATGAGATAACAGGAAAAGCCCCAGGTACTTATCAACTTGTGCAGGCAGAGTGTGGATGTGATGAAAAACTTTTCTGGTACTTTCACAACTATCATTTTAGTATCTAATAATCAGTATATATGTATACTGTTTATTACATAAGAGTATATGCATATATTTCACATTTTCTTATACATCACAAGATAGTTTATATGCAAATAAAGAATTACAGTATAAGCTTGTCCATCAGAATCAATTGTCTCAGTATTGGTTCAAGAGAGACTACTTTCTTTAGAGTTATTTGAGCATGTCAAGCCTTTATAGTTTAGCTACAGCATTCTTATGAAATAAGTTTGTCTTTTTTAACAACTTTGTTATATGTTTTTAAACAGTGATAGATGCAAAGCATCCATTATAGATTTCCATAGAAGTTGCCCACAATGTTCGTATGACCTTTGTTTAAGCTGTTGCTGGGATATCCGAAGAGGCAGCCTACCTGATCATATTGAAAAACCCAATAATCATAACAAAGAAAATGCTCATGGTCAAGGTGGATACGTGTTTTCAGGACAGAGTCAGGAGATTGATCCCACTTTGAGATCAATCCCACTCGAATGGAAAGTTAGCAATGGTGATGGGGTTATCCATTGCCCACCCAAGGAGCTAGGCGGCTGTGGGACCAGTCTACTTGATCTGAGATGTGTTTTCCCATTAAATTGGACTCAAGAACTTGAAGTAATTGCAGAGGAAATTGCATGCAGCTACGACTTTTCAGAAATATTGGATGCTCCTCCCTGTTGTTCCTTTTGTGCTGAAATGAATGATAAAGGGGGTGAATTTAATGCTAATTTACGGGAAGCAGCCACTAGAGAAGATTCTAATGATAACTATCTGTACTGTCCCACTACACAACATATTAGAGATGAAGGCATAGAGCATTTTCAGAAGCACTGGATAAGAGGTCAGCCTGTAATAGTTCGTAATGTTCTTGAAAGTACTTCAAATATAAGCTGGGACCCTCAAGTGATGTTCCAGTCTTTCATTGAAAGCCATGGGGCAGTATTTCAGAATGATGAAAAATTGGTGAAGGCTATTGATTGCCTGGACTGGTGCGAGGTAATTTCCTTATACTCTTTAGAGTGAGAGGGAGTGAGAGAATTGATTGTTAAACATAGAATCAACAGTATTACTTACATCACAGGTTTTTTATTTTTAAACTTGGCAGGTAGAAATCAATATTCAACAATTTTTTAAGGGATATTTAGAGGGAAGGATGCATGGAGATTTGTGGCCTGAGATGCTCAGAATAACAGACTGGCCTCCATCAAATTTGTTTCAAGAACAGCTCTCTAGTCACTATACTAAGCTTCTTCATGTTTTACCATTTCAAGAATATACTAATCCCAACTCCGGGTTATTTAACCTAGCTGTAAAATTGCCAAAAGAGATCTTGAAGGCTGACCTGGGTCCACGGGTATGTATTTCCTATGGAATTGCTGAAGAGCTTGGACGAGGTGATTCTGTAACAAAGCTGCATTTTGAAATATCTGATGTGGTACATCCTACACTCATTTGGTTCATTTTGAATGCATTTTAGGTTGCTGCTATAGTTTTCTTCTTTGTCCGATTTTTTCAGGTTAATGTTCTGACACATGCAACAGAGGTAGTTCTTCCCATACAGCAGCTTGACAAGATAGAAAAGCTCAAAAAGAAGCACAAGGCTCAAGATGAAAAAGACCTTATTCATTTAAAGGACAACAAAGTTGGGGATAAAGTCAAACTGGAACCAGATTTGGCTGGCATTAGCTTGAGAAACCAAGAAACACACGAAATTGGTGTTGAATGGAACAAAATGCAAAATATGCAAGGGTGTATAAAAACTGACTGTAAGTCCCCATTTCATGGATCCCCAAGCTATGTAAGATCTGTAGATGGAGAAAAGATCATTCAGGATGAAAAGAAGGGAAGCGATCTTGTTTGTGGTGAAAAAATAATGCCCGAGTTTTGTGGGGTTCAATGGGATGTTTTTCGTAGAGAAGATGTACCAAAGCTTGAGGCCTACCTCAGCAAGCATTGCAATGAGTTCCGGCACACATATTGTTCACCAATCAAACATGTAAGATTTTTATTATAGATTTTTTTATAATTTGCAAGGGAAGGGGGAGGAGGTTGTTGTTGAATGCAATCATGTTTGATGTACCTGATGATAGGTACACTCAAATTGATTGCCTGCTCACATAACATTGTATATTGGAGGCTTGATCCTGCTCATTGAAGGTTTCACAACAGTGTGGCCCTGCCTAAAAGTCTCAACATAGTTTAGTCCTAGAAATAATTTATCTTTTTGCTTGTTTCATAGTCATTAACCAGAATTTTAGGATTTACTATTTACCTAGAACTGTTTGTGACTGAGTATCCTTATTGATTGGTGGTTCCAGCTGGCTAATATGCATGCCATATGTATGATAGGCTTCTTTTTTTAAGTCATAGGAATACTCTTTGAATGTTATCTTATCAGTACTTTTTATTGCAAACTCTTGATTGATGCCGGTATGTATGTCCTGCCCTGATAGGTTGCTCATCCAATCCATGATCAAAGTTTTTTTCTCAATGCATCTCACAAGAGAAAGCTCAAGGAAGAGTTTCGTAAGCAGTAGCTTCTTGCCTTTGTGTTCTTCATTAAATTTTTTGCAGTTGTAACATGCTTAATTGAAGTCAATTTTCCCTTTTATGTTGTTTCTAGAAGTGGAACCCTGGACTTTCTATCAGAACCTAGGAGAAGCTGTCATGATTCCTGCTGGATGTCCATATCAACTTAGAAATCTTAAGGTAAGATCTATAAGGAAAATCATGAAGTTCCTATTTCCCTGATCCAAGAATTTTTCCATTTAATGAGCAGGATGTTGCAAATTTTCCATTTAAACTTGGTCAAAATGTTGCAAATTTTTTTAATGCTCATTTACCTATAGAACTGTCAACTGTACCCTTTCCATAATTTCGGTTGATTGATTTCAGAGATGTGGTCATCCAACCTTCATCAATGCCTAACTTTATTAGGCTCATCACTGTTCTGATGTTTAAGCAGCATGGTGAAATCAAAATGTGATTATCCACTTTTGTGTTTAGGAGGACTTGGTGAACTTTTAATTTCAGTGTTTTTGTTGGGTCATCTGTTTGGCATTCTGGACGGAATTCTGCCATGCATGGAATGATTTTTTGTTTCATAAGTTTAGTTGCTGATAAGAAATATTTGGAGTTCATTGCTTGTTAATTCAATTCTAGGCATGTCCTGGACTTATTATTTCTCCCATTCACTTTGTTTCATAATTTCATTAAATATGATCAAGTCTAGGCTGAATAGATTACTGTCATCATGGGCATGCAAATTTGATGGTTTCTGAGATTTTAATCATGAGATCAGGTGGGATGGTTTTCCCTTTTTGAGATTGTGCTTTGAACTATTTTGCTTTGCTAATTTCAGTCTTGTACAAAAGTGGGAATGGATTTTGTTTCTCCTGAAAGTGTGAGAGAGTGCGTCCAGTTGATAGATGAGCTCCGTCTTCTTCCCAACGATCACAAATTCAAGGAGGACAGAATAGAGGTCAATTTTAGTCTGTGTTTCTACATAATTTTCTCTGTTCTTATGTTTTGTGTGCGCCGCATGTTGAAATTATCAGTAAACAGGTTGATAGTATCTATTTGTTGTATGATAAATAGGTAAAGAAAATGGTCATCTATGGTATTAGTTCTGCTATTCAAGAAATCCGGGAGTTGACAACAAGTGGAATGTAAGTTCATCTCTTGAAAAAAATTAAATAAAATCTGTGCAATTTTCACTCTGAATTACTCAGTTTTTCTTTTGAGTACTAGTCCACCCAGGCAATCTTCAATATGAATTACTCTATTCTACTTCGAATTGTTGTCCTGATTGTATCTTCCAAATTATCTGTCCATGTTTCCATACCATCTTATCTAAGATTGATTTCCTCTAAACATTACACAGCAGAGTACAATCTAAAGGAACATCCTATTTCCTTTGTTGTTGCTTAATCTCATTACAGCATCCAGCATCTGCATTCTTCATATTCTTCTGCCTGTTTGGCAATAGGGTGCTGTGCAAGAAACTAAAATAATATGATGTGGTGGTTTCTGTTGCTATATCTTGACTTTTTTGGTATAAATGATTGTCATCTCAGTTAATGTAGACACAAACATGTATATATTCTCTTTTACTTAACCTGGAAAACGACCAAACATGAGGGATTTACATGCTCTTTATTGAACTGGACATCAATTTTATTTTTATTGGAGTTTAAGCATGCTATGGACTATGACAGGGAGCGTGTCAAATAAAGGTCATTTTATGCCTTCTTAATTTGTTATATACGTAATATTTCCCAAAAATGTAACAAATAGATGGCAGACAGCATAATGTTGATGATGACATACTGCAGTAGAGGATTTAAATCACCAACTTCAACAGAAATGGGATAGGGCTATAAAGACGATTGGGTGCTCTGGTTTCTCAACTAATGTTTCTGCATGCGTAGTTCTAGGAAGATCATGTTAAGTTGGAATTGAGAAACTCATTGTTTTCTTGCCTAAAAGAAAGAAAAGAAATGGCCTCTCTTTTTTTATGCTCTGTTTACATATTCTTGCTGATTATCTATTCCCTGGTCCAAAATCTACTGATATGGTTGTTCTCTTTCTCTATCAGACCGTGCTACTAAGAAAACCATACTCGTCTGAATGTATTGATTAGTTTCTTAAAAATTGTTCAACAGTGGAGAGATTGCAGTCTATACATATTTAATCTGTCTAGCCTATACATATTTATGTAAGTACATGTGTCAGACTCCTGAAGGTATAGTCAAGCAAGGTTTAGCTGTTTCTGCTGCCTACTCCTGAAACACCCAGTCAGAAGAAAATACTGAAAAACCAGAAAGTGGGTATAGGCATTTGACACTCCTATTAAGACTACATGTATCTCTCTCTTGAATCAAGTTCTTCAATTAAACCAAAATACTGGAGCTCTTCTACCCTCTGGCCTGTGTTTTTTATGCTGTGAGCTTTCCAAAATGCATGTAAACTTGCAGTGCTTGTTTATATGAAATTTTTACCCATTCATGACTTCTTGGGCTGGTGGGAGCTACTTGTTACCAAGGAAAAGTTTTATGCTTGTAATCTCTTGGATGAATTATGCATCTTAATAAGTCTTTAACTCTTTTTTTTTTTTTTAAATGGTTGATAGTTTACTTCTGATACACAAACTAACTGTGAACACTATTTAGGCTCACACCCGCGTCATGACTGACAACCGCAAGAATAGAACAGGGAAAAAAGAAAGGAAATTTGATTCTTTTTTTTTAGTTTTTTTTTGGGATCTCCATTTTTTTATTTTCCTGTTTTGGAGTTGACATGTGGCTTTCTTGTGGATCATTTTTCCAGCCAGCCATCTGTTTCGTATTTCACTTTTTTAGTATTTTTTACTTCAATGACAGGATTGCTGATGATTCTTGAACTGGAGAGGCTTTGACAAGAAAAGGCAAGGGAAACCTATTTATGGTACACCTGGTGTCACATCTCTAAATTTGCAAATAGCCTGAACCCAAGATTCGGAATTCCTCTTACCTCGTTGGTACTAATGTTTCTTGCCATTGCATGTACTACATGCAGAAGTTTTGTCTGACATGCATTTTCATGTCTATTCTTCCCCCTATCCTTCTAACCTTAATGTGGTGAAAACCCAAGATTTCTAATGTAGCATTTATCCGGTGTCTCTGTACATAATGTTGTTTGTAATTAACAGTTCTTCGCTCACTGGAAATAATTCAATTTATTGAGTCTATTAATTTTTCAGTTGCTTCTGGAAAGCCGTAGCATCAACAACAGCACATCAGCTTCAGTATCGTAACGACCTGATGAAGGCAATGAGCCAGTGAATGAGAGAGAAATTTTGAAGCCCATTTCAGTTATTATAATTATCCTGATCCCTTGCCTTGTGTTAAGAAAAAGTGGATAATCATTGCCTCTAGTTGATAATTCTACAGGTAATCAGATTTTTGGCGAAAGGAAATAATCATAAATAAATGGTCGTTAACTCGTACTTCAGCTTCAGGACCTCATCAGCTTATGTTTGGCAAAAGATTGCAAGGTATCATCATCACCTTCTTCAGAATTTAGATGTGATAAATTTTCATAACACCTGGGTTGGTCTGTACTTCCTCAAACATTGACGAGTGACTCGACTCCAGCTATGTTCGAACACATATCCGGTTTTTGGGAAACAGTAGCTGCGTGTGGCAAAAATCAGTACAACGACGAACCCGTACGTCAACACATAGGTGATCCGTAGTTACCAAACTCAACTCCAATGAAACTAAGCTACAGTAACGACAGACATTCAGCCGGACTTCGCTCTTCGCATGTGATCATCACTCACATCAGCTGATACATCTTGACCCGAGGCACCGGACCAACATCCTTTTAAATAACCGTTCCTTTGGTTAAATGATTCATCTTTTCTATGATCCACAGAGTCACGACAAAGGCTAAAAAGTAGGAATTTTTTTTAAAAACGACTGATTCCCCTCGTGAAGCGAGAGAATCAATTCATAATTAAAACTAATCACCTTAATTTCAACCAAAAAGGCCGAACAGATCGAAAGATGACCTCACAAGGGTAACTTTCCAGTTTCCTCATTCTGAAGTCGTCAACGTTAACACAGATAGGGTAATTTTGATTTGTATAAAAAAATTCACAAGAAAGCCAGATTCAGAACGGAAAATGACGATCGATGGCCCGCAAAAAACTGGGAAAAAGCCTTCTACAGTAGTTAGAAATTTCCAAGTCTACTTTTTACAAAAGAAGAGACTGAAATGAATCAAAGAAAGTGAAGGGTGAGAAGAAGAAATGGCATCGAAAGCCGGAGAAGAAGGTGGAGAGGTGAGGAGAAAATGGGTAGCGAGGAGACTGAGAAAGCGGCGGAATAGTCGAGTTCTTGAAATTGGAGAGAATCGACAGCGAGGGGCATGTTTTCTTGGTCGGGGCTGCACTTGGACTCGTGGGGTGGGTGAGAACTGTACATGATGGCACGGAGCACCGCTGACACCGTCGGGATAAACGCAGTTTTGTTGCGAGCGAGGAGCCATGTAAGCCCCATGAGTTGACAGTCCCTGCTGAACATCTTCCGGGCCCGTTCATTCCCTCCAGTGGTGCCATTAACGCCTCCCGTCAGCTGCAGGAAAAAAAAAAAACCACCGCCGTGAGAGTCGAAGAAGAGATATGAATGGGAATAAATTAATTTTACAGAAGACACCTCGTCTTTCTTCAGGATGCACGCCACGTGAAGAATGAAAAACAATTATGCTAAAAGACAATATTTGCCAGTTGATACGGCAACGGAACGCATTGGCAGATACCCCGAAAAGCTAACAGAAGACCTTTTATGGTTATTATATTAATTTAAGAAGGTGGGTTTACAGAGATGCGCACACCAGGACCCATTTTCTCCCCAGCGCATTGCGATTAAACGACGATGAAAAGTTAATATGATTTTATTTCTTAAACAATTAAGCCTGATTTTGAGCTCTGTGCGTACCAAGGAACACAAAATCTCTTTTCTTCGAAAGATGAAAATGGAAAAAGTGAAAACGAAAAGACATCTGCAAAGAACCCCAGCATGCATTAGCCTGAAACTTTCCTTGTCAATGCAGTGAAACTTTCAAACTAGTAGCAGTAAAGAAAAAAAAAGAAAAAGCAAATTGGGTTTTTCCACGTGAAAATGTATTAAGATTAAATAAGGAAAAAGGAAGAAGGGAACAATGCTAATGGAGGGAAGCCTAACCTTTCCGAGCGACTCCAAGCATCGAGTGCACCCGGCGTAGGATGAATTCTTACAGTTCCGTTCCAATATCTTCACTGCAGCAGTCGGCGTCGCGTTCCGGTACGAGGAAACGTTGAAAGCAGCTGGGCAGCTCAACGAGCTTATCTGATGTAAGCGGATCCCACAAAAACAAAGAATAGTGTCGCAGGTGGCGTTCGGCTGCGGAAGGTGGATGTTCCGTCTCTGCAACGAGCTCCGAAGCGACTCTACGCATTTCTGGGAGTCATCGGGCATCATTGGCATATCGGAAGAAGCCTGAGCTTGAGCCGGAATCTGAAGGGCCGTCCGAGCGTGAGCGGCGAAGAGCCAAGCAGCTAGAACAGGGCAGCATCGGCTGCGGTCGAGGTTCCCGCCGCATGCGTCAGCAACGCCCCCGAATAGCTCATCGGACAGGTCAAGGCGGCAAATCAGTGCTCGATTCTGGACAGGGAAGGCCGGAACCGTGTTCGGGGTTGAGAACTGACCTGGCTTTAGAGGCTGCTCGCCGCCGGTGTCGGACTGAGATGAGATTCCGGCGAGTGCGAGAGGAAGTGCAGAAAAGATAACAGTAGAGATTAAGAAACGAAGACGGAAGATGGAAGCTGGCTGCATGGTTTACCGCGGAATGTTTCAACTAGAAAAGAAACTCAACCAGAGAACCAAACCTTCCCCAGTTCACATAAGAAACTCCTCTGTTCGTCCACTCGAAATGCTTTTCAAAACTTCTCAGAAGCAGGAAGCTGAGGATGGGGTTCTTGGTATCAACCTTTACACACAATTCTTACAGAGATTCATCAAGAGAACCTGCATTTGCAGCGGATCCTTTCAAAAGACGCTCGAACGATTCGAGAGATATTCAGCTACTTCGCCCTCTCCGCTTTTTATCCATTCGAGAACAAGATCAACACATCACCCAGGAACAAAAACCTGAAATAGGAATTGAAAACGATAAAAAGGGTACGGGTCCGTTTCCTCTCCGCCACACGAATAACAGATTTATGCAGAGGGCACCTCTGTTACAGTGAGGACGAAGATAATAATATAATAAAGTGTTTGAATGTGACAAAAGGAAATGAAAATACCCAGATTCGTCCATGGAAACAATAATAACAGACGATATTAAAAAAGGCAATGGGAAAGGTATGGGAGCCTGAGAGAGGGGGAGTTTTGTCTGATTGGGGCGTCCTATTTCTTTTTATTCTCTGTGATTAGTCAGATTAGAGGAGCGAGGAACGGGGATCTCTCTTTTTCTGTCCTTTTTACTCCTTTTGCTTTTGTCTCGGCGCCACCCATCGGGCCTGAGAGCATGTGACCCCTCGAGCGTACGATTCCAGGTCTATTTGGCCTAAGCGAACCGCGGTGTTGATCGCCGCCTTCCGCCGGACATCTGCCATGGGCACGATGGTTGCGTTGGTCATACAGGACGCAAAACCAGCTTAAATGATACAACTGAATACAAAGAGTTCCACACAAACTGGAGTCCACAGGAAATTTGATTTTTTTTTCACTGAATTTTTAAGCTTATCTGATCACTGTCTAGGATGATCCAAAACCAGAACTTTGGACTCAATAGATCATATAACGGATGGCTCAAAATTTCTTTTAAATTTAATTAAATAACAATAATTTTTATTGAAGTGTTTTAAGAGGCAATAAAACACCTCTACATCTCGAATTTTAATCACAATTAGAATTAAAAATAATGATTTTCCAATCCGATCTTTTGTAACTTTCTTGGGTCCATATATTAAAAGAAAAGATAAAATGATTGCTCGATCAAGGGACTTTGATCGATCAATTACGAACTATGCTGGGCTCGTATCGTCGCCATATTTGGAAGATTTTAAAAAACAAAAACGGGAAGAAGAAGAGTAAGTAGTGTGTATGGTGCAACAGACGGCAGGATGGAAAACACTGTTTGGCTGCAGTGAGTGGTTCTTTCAAACTACTGGAAGACAAGCATCGTACCTGAATATCAAGCTGTCTTCCACGAGATGTTGGGCTTCTTCTTATCCAGAATCGAATTATTGATGCCTGATAGGAAATAACGACACGTCCATCAGGTTTTTGGTAGACCCTCATGTCTATGAGCAGCTCTTCCTCTGATAAAGAGTCCATATTATATATAATACATGCTCAACACTTTAAAGCATGATTTTTCAATTTGTGGAGTTGACTTGCTGCTGTTCTGTTGAGTTTGATCGGATTTGGACAATAGTCAAAAGGATGGACTACACCCTTAATTCCGGCGAGTTCCCTTCAATTCGCCCCGAGTCCAACCATCAAACTGATGATCTACGCAGAGATGGAAGTCGTGGAATTTTGATACATGAAAACGATCTGAGAAGAACAATTTCAACAAGGGGAGACATTGGAACCGTTCCAGCTCGCGAGATTAGAAAATGCCGTCTTCTTTAAACAGCAAAACGCCTGGTTCGATTCCTAATAATATGAGAGAGAGAGAGAGAGAGAGAGAGAGAGAGAGAGAGAGAGAGAGAGAGAGACAGACAGACAGAGAGAGGTGGGGGCAGAGGTCGTTCACGGAGGTTCCGATATCGCTGCCTTTGTGAAAAGGTGGTGGTCATGGCCATAGGTGACGTGTTTTTTGGACGGATTTGGTAGAAAGAAGAAACCTCTGCGAAACTGAATCGTCGTCGTGCGATCATGTAGCGCGTTATCTACAGACTGGAATCGTGCTTGACAGCAAAAGAAGCTCACTTAGTCACTTTTCCGAGAAAAATATACAGAGAAAATTGCAAAAAGGTAGAAGTGGCGAAGAAAGCAAAAGCAAAGAAGCAGCTGCAGAATTGACCACCCTCTCACATCACATGTATTCAACTGTTTCTTCCCGATTTACTCCGACAAAAGAAAAGCAACAACGTCCTGGACCAGCGACTGCTTCGATTCCCGATAATAATCTTTCCCACCTTTATTTTCTAAAAGAGAGGAGTAAAAAAAGACTTGCCTTGCTCCGTCTTCCAGAGCGAGAAGGACAAGAGCTCTGAGTCAGAAGGGAGAGTCGTCAGAGTGAAAACATAGGAATTAGGATAAAAATGCTGGGACGGAAACGCCGGCCCTATTAGCCTATAACTGTTAAGCAAAAATTAACCAGAGCACGCATGGGGGGCAATGTGTGACTACAGTGACAATTCACCAGATTCAATTTCTGCTCAAAAGCGATTAATAATGCACAAAACCGAACGGCTCTTGCTCACCGCTTTTCTATTTAAGCTTTTGTAAAGGGGCTCTGCATTTTTACGTAGGTAATTGTGATGAGATGATTTTAATGAGGGCTTGGAGCACGAGAGGATAGGCTTCAGTTGCTTTTGAAGCTGCTTCCCAGAAGCTTTCATGGCGATTTCCGTTGGTAATTGGTCTTAAAAGGGTGGCGCAGAAAAGGGTAAATCATGTCTCAAAAGCGTCGTTTGAAAAGGCACCAAAAATAGGAGTGAGACGACACGGAATCCACTCTTCTGGATTCGCCTGCACGAAATATATATATTATCAATTTCTGGGTTCCTTTCTCGTCTCAAGTTCTGTTTCCTCCCGAGTCCCGGGCATCTCACTCATCGCCGGGAACAAAAACAGCCTGGATGCCGGTAAGGAAATGCAAATTCTCAATCCCCATGATTGATAATGTGAGGTTCGTTCATCACAAGCTAATCACGTCAATTAATATTTTCATTAGTTTATCTAATGTGATTTATATGTTCTCAATTATGAGCTCTTCAAATTGACTTCAATGAGTGAAACGGAAAGCCTCTGTTTGATCTGAGTTCTATTTGCGGCTGCAAGTTACTCTTTCACATTTTGAAAGGTAAAGGCTTCTTCCAAGCTCAATCATTGTAGGCTCCGTTAACGTCACAATCATGACTTGTCTGCCAAACCGCACTGACAATTGAAAATTTCAGTATCATGGTCTGGCAGCCGGAAAGTGAGACCTGTAATGAAAAACGAGGAGAAACAAAAAGGCTTCAATAACTCAGGACGGAGATGAGAGAAGATTGGAGGCTGTCATCTTCAGCACTTCTACAGTGGACGGATGGGGGGAGAGACGCCAAAGTAATCTTTTCCCTGGAGATTATTACTGGAGGGCGCCATAAATGTCCATCCTGAAGAAAACAAAACAACAAAGATGTATTCACAGATGACGGATGATTCATGTCACAGATTTTAGTAAATATTAAAGATCAACAGTTTCCAAATAGGAAATAGAAGTTCGCTCGTTCTTTACCACAGATGTTCTGATTTTCTCTGCACACAGACCCTATAAAATCCTTCAACAGGCTTGCCATCGTGAGCAATATTAGCAATGGGATCATACTTTGACCTAAGCTTCTCCTTCTCCTTAGGAATTGGTAATGGAATATAATCCTTTTGTTCAAGATTCTTCACCGGAAAGTTCACTGATCACAATTAACACCAACAACCCAGAAAACCTAAGGTAAATGTCAAGTCCTTACCACATATGACAAGGAATCTACCCTTCTTTCTAATTAATCCTAAGATTGTGCTTATAATAAAATTAGGGATCTTACAAGGTTCTGAAAATGGTAGTGGCCATAAAATTTGATTCAATGAGTCAATAAGCATCCCAACTCACCCAGGGTGGCGTTTCTCTCTATGAAGAATTGTTCTTTGTAACCCGCAGCATGTGAAGAATTAAAGAATGTGGAAGCTTTGTTACACGGTATCTCATTCTTGCTAGACAAGGCCGTTCAACTTCAGTGGCTAACTGTCCATCAAATTTCTTCACTATGTTGAAGAGCGGAATCTAAAAAAGTTAAAATAAAGGCAACAATGAGATCATTATTTTGACCCAACAATGTCAGAGTGGACAGCGTTTAGCACACTAGATACAACTGAGCCAGAAAACGGAAACATTTCTCACAGAATACAAAATAAATAGAATTATCTAACATTTGTCAGCCAAGAATACCTGAGGTATAATATTCTTCTCCATGACATCTTTGAGAAGCGGAGGTGAAGGTAAATCAAGTCCAAGCATTAAGAATGGTGTTCTTGATGTTTTTGCGACCAATTTTGGACGCTCTGTCCCACTTTCAATGACACTTCATTATTCTGGTCATCCTCCCTCTCTGCAGATGCCTTTCCTTGTATTTCCTTAACTACTACTAGCACTCCCTTCCAAAAATCACCCTAGGTTACAGAACGTAATTCAAACGATTATGCCCCAACAGCAGCTACATGAATACAAACTTCATGAAAACATTAATTACCTGAAGCATTTGTGGATAATGCTACTAGAATTTTTCTTTGACCCCTTGAAATCTGCATGAAGAGTATTAAGCAGCCAAGACATAAACTCAATCAGGTCTGACTGCACACCTAGTTGAAACCTTTTCATGCTATCTTTCATAACTGCCTGTAGAAACTCAAGAGGGCTAACCTGAAAACAAGTTTGAAAAACATCTCATAAGAAGACGAGATAGTATGTGATATGTTGTCTCATAGAAAATGGGGATAGAAAAGGAGCGAGAATACAAACTAACACCACCTGTCCCTTAAGATTCCTTGCATGCCAAATTTTTCGAGTAAGCTCTCCAAACAGATGAACAAGAGGAGACTTGCAGTTCTCATAATTTTCAGGGATTAAGGGAGAAGTTCCTCAAAGGAGTAACCTGCATTAACAATTGAATTATAACATTCACAAAACCTGTCTCCTTAATGTTATTGAGGCCAACCTGAATGCAAAAATTAAATTAGAATAAGCAGTTTTGCAATCACAGGCTTTGCATCGAGAATGAATCAAAGGAGAAAAAAGTGCATCAGTCATACAAACAACAGTAAAAATCCATTATCATCAATACCATCTAAAAAGAATAATAGCAGTAATTTATTTTTTACATGTTGAACCCTCTAACCCAAGTGACTTTACAAAAAAAAAAAAAAAAAAGCTGGATCTCCTTACACTAGTGAGACTTAAACTCAAGACCTCACACTAGAGCCTCCCATGTGGCCATCAAGTCAAAGGCCCAACTCAAAAATAGAAATAATTAACAAATAGTTGTTCTAATGTTCAACTCAAAAGGAAAATTTTGGCATTCATTGGATGCCAACTAATGTAAGCCTTGGGTCAGGTCTCAGCATCCATAATTGAAAGCTGAGAAGGAATCAGACGCTGCTTGTTTATCCCACTGTCAGACATTGTAACGACAGCCTACTACCACATAAACACATTTAACACCGATAACAACACAAACATGAAGAAACCTACTATGGGAGGCTGATGAATCACCAGCATCCCCCAATTGAAAGTACATCATGATAACCCATTCCTCAAAAATGATTTCTCTAACAACACAATCCAGCCCATTTCACCGAAAAAAATTCGCAGAGATGCAATTCTGCTTCTCTTACTATTTATAATGACCTCCACAAGCAAGTTACTTATCATTCCAGGAATCAGACACTGCTTGTTTATCCCACTGTTAAACATTGTAACCACAGCCTCGTGACCACATAAACACATTTAACACCAACAACAAAACAAACATGAATAAACCTACTATGAGAGACTGACAAATCACCAGCATCCCCCAATTGAAGGTACTACATCATATTCTCTAACAACGGAATCCAGCCCATTTCATCACAAAAATTTCTCACAGATGCAATTCTGCTTCTTTTACTATTGATAATGACATCCACAAGCAAGTTGCTTACCATCCCAAGGAGATAGTCAGAACCATCAAGTGCCCTTGACGACTGCTTATATTTGTCAAGTTGTTCCACTTGTTCTGAGTGAATCTGCATGAGTACAGCAGATTATCCATAATTCAGCCAAATGGAGTAACCATAGTAAAACTAAAAAGGCTTTTCCAAAAAAAAAAAAAAGTAAAAATAAATTGATCAACTATGTAGAGATTCTTTCAATGGTGAATGTTCTTATTAATCAAGGGGGGGAAAAAAAAAGAAGAGGACAGGGCAGGAAAAGACCCTCACCCCAAAACAAAGCAAGATATAGAACTGAATCATCCCCAACATGTGATTGCAAGGCATGCAGCTCCAGACTATCAGCAGTACAGTTAGCGGATCAAAGGACAAGCCACTAAGTGATAGGATGAGTAGAAAATATTGCAAAGCTCTTCAAAGATAAGGATCATTGACCATGGTGTATGGGAACCTCTCTTCATCCAGTTAATTACAAAACCAGTACCCAGTCAACAATCAAATAAGGATGGTCTAGAAGAGCTACTAGAGTAATTCCTCGAAAGAAAGCAGCTAGATCATCCTCCATAGAATCGGCAAAGCCAGCATGGCCTGATCAGAAGAGCATGGTCAAGAAAGAACCATTGTTAATTGCTCAAGAGGGCCAAGAGAGGAGAGTAGAAAGTAGATCCGAAGACCAAATTTAAGAAAAGGAGAACCCTCAGACTTGGAAAGTAAAAGGGAAGTGGAGGATATATTCTGGTTTTGAAAAAATTTCACTCTTTTAGTAAAATTATCCGTAGCGAGGATCAAATCTTTTGCCACTAGCAGAGGAAAGTAGAAGCTTTTGATGGTGACCAATACTCCCAAGAGATTGGAGCCACAAGCTGATTAGGTAGATGTGTTAGCAGATCATAGTGACCCAAAAGAGCTTCCTTTTTAGATCAAAATGTCATATCCAACACCTCTTATATAAGTGCTCTCGAGGAGGAAAAGAACGAATTCCGCATGAATAGCGTTTGAGACCATCAGTGCACACCTGGAAATAAGATCCAAATAACCCGAAATTTGAAATAGAAAGGATGGATTTGTAGATAAGAAATTCTAAAAGAATTGGAGAAGGCCTCCAACTAAAATATTTTCTCCGGCTCAAAAACCAAGCCACAATCTAGAACCCATGTTCAAATTGGGCCTTGAGCAATATTTTTATTCCCCAAGGCAGGAAGGAATACAAGGGATTGACTCAGAAGACACCAAAGTTGATCATTGTACCAGTATATAGTTCCTATTAGCAACTGAATTCCATTTCCATTCCATCTAAGTTGGACATCCCCAGCCATTTCCCAAAAAATCATCACACCTGAGTTGAACTTCAACAGCCATTTCCACTACACTGCATGATTCCATCGCCATCTAGGTTGAACCTCCAAAGTGATACCATTTCACATAAGTGCAGGATTCTTTGTCCGTATTCTAGACTACCATAACACTTTGTCGACCCAGTTCAACCCAGCCAGTTGAGCTGGCTCAACCGGTGCTTGGAAGATGGAAGCAACACAGGGTTTTCTGCAACAGTTTACATGTGTTTGTAAATATTTTGGAAAAACAGCTCAGGTTGGACAAACCAACTTAGACCCACCTGTCCCATTCCTGTTGGATTCACAATCTTTCTTGATTGTTATTGAAGCTAAAATGAAGCCAGCATCTCTCAAAGTGGTAACTGCTCATTGTTACAGCAGGAAAGCCACAGACCAAACACTTCCAGTTGTAGGAAAACTGGCTTACTTTTATTTTATATAACAATAAGAAGCTTGAATCCATTGAAAGAGCTCCCAAGGGAGAATAAGCACGGACAAGAAAGCCAGAAATGAAAGGTAAGAGGATCAAAATGCAAGGGAAGTGAAAATTACAAGTTATTGCTAACTAAACCCTCGCCTTGCCAAAGCAACAGCTATGCTATTGGCGCATCAAGGTGTGTGTGATCAAACAATGTTCCAATTTTTACAAATGTCTTCGATTTCATACAAAATGGTGAACCACCTTAATTACCAGGTAAAAAACCAAAAAAACGTGGCTTACTTAATTACCTATATTTAAGAATGCTTTACTTAATATCTTATTTTTAAAATGCACAAGTGCAGTATGTACTTACATGGGCCATAAGTACTTCTATTGGAATTCATAATAATTAAATACTTTAAATGGTCGACAGAGAATTTTATTATTAAATTAAATAACATTAGAAAATAAACAATCACTAACAAAATTAGTTTTTGTCTTATTGTCACCAACTGGAAAATAACAGGAGAATTAGTTAGTGAAGAAATTCGTGATTTGCCAACTTTAACAATCAAAGTTTAGAAATGATCTCAACTAGATTATCAATTACATATAAGCATACAACAACAAATATCACAGCCTGATCCTAAATAAATAGTAAGCCATATAATGAATCAAGAACAGCTTCAAATCAAATAATCCATTGCAGAATACTATAGGATGCCGAAAAAACACCAAAGTTGTGAACACCGAAACTGACATGAATGTAACATAGGCAGGAAGGGATACAAATAGAAGAAGCCAAGTAAGAATAGTGAGGCAAATAAAACCATTTAGTGATTCAGAAATACGCAGAAAATGGTTGGCAAATAACAGAGATTAATTCAAAAATATAAAACGAGTTCTGAGAATCTCTCACCTAGATATGATTCAGTGGCAATGCGCTGCAGAAGAAAGAGATAAGCTTTCTCGCAGAAAACCGGTGTGTGTCCCTCCAAGCAGATCGAGGAAACCACGAAGGAAGCTTAATCGAATGCACGTGCGACGACAGCGTAAGAATAACGGAAGTGGACGAACACTCCGTCCGTAGACAAATAGAGATCGGAAGAGAAGTAAGAGATTGAATATGGAGGAGGTCACCCGTTAAAAAGGAGAACAGGGTTTCGCTCGAGCTGCATCATGCTTTCTGGAGAACAGTAGTTCAGTGAACTGTGAACTCAGCGAAAGCCGAAGGGGAGCACTAATCAAACTCATTTCGCTCAGAGATCCCAATGACTGAAACAGGAAAACAAAGGAACTGTTCGGGATCGGGATTTCCGAATGCGACTCGGCCAGATAATATCCGTATCCAAATCCGAAAAAATTGGGCACGAGGTGGATAAAGAATAAAAATCAACCTTTTCTGATTTTTATCAAAACATTTATGAAATATAAGTAATAATATTATATAAAATAACATTCTTTTTATGAAAATAAAAAATAGGATACAATTAAAGTTGCATAAACTTGAATTCAATTACTTTTATATCGTAGTATCAGGTTGAAATCTTCAGAAACAGATAGTAGAGTATCTGATCATAAATGGTTCTTTTGAGTGGAACGCATTTTTCTGTTTCAGCAAATCTCAACTCAGTGCCCACTCCAGAAGATATTCTGTTTTATTCGATGAAATAAAGTAGTATTCCCAGAATTGGCATTCTTTGGCAATTCAAATAGCTAAATAGAAAAACCAGGTCATAATCACCAACTTACGGAGAGAAATGAGGAAGATTCTGATCCACCTACAGCACCTCAGTTCTTAGTGGAAATCTCTGTATTGCACCTCATTGATGAACTTCAACTTGATTTCAAAACTTTCACCTAAAACATCTAGCGATTTCAATGCTTCCACCTAAACATTATCAAGTGAGGTAAATAGAATTTATTTTCGCTAACTACCCCTACCCCACTCTCAGAAAACCAAAGACGCTCACCACTTTTAGGCTATAAAAAATACAAAAATACACCCAGTATCGTCACTCTCCTGCCTCGGATTTCTTGTATGATTCACTGAACAACAGGTTAGGCCATAAACAAACGAGAAAGTTGAATTACCAAAGAACAGAAAGGACTAATTGCCTCGTTCAGTTCTCAAAGTTCCCAGCGCGTGGTTGCACAAAACAGTAGAGCGCTGTACACAGGAGAGATGAGAGACGCGGATCCAGCAGTCTCGAAGAAGTTTGACGAACAACTGCTCATTTTCGTTCATATCTTGGCAAATCTATATATTTCAATTGCGCCTGAAAAGCAAGAGCAACAAACTCGCAAGCAACTTATGTACTATAGATCAAACTAGTATATATAAGGCTCAACAAATAGCAAACGCCCGGCCGCACACACTATAATGGTCGATCAGCGTTTCTTAGACGCAGGCTCCTTCTGCGCGTTGAAGTAGACCGCAGCAGCTGCAGCTCCCGGTCCATGTCTCTCTGCAAATTTCCGAGTGTTGAAGTTCCCACGAGCATCTGGTACCTGGACGCCTTCCATCGGACCCGTCTGCTCAAACAGCGCAAAAACGTAGCGGTGTATGCCGGTCGGTGGCTTTGGTCCCATGTATGTCACCAGCTCTTTCCCTGTAAAATTTCCATGGCGGCCGTTTAAAAGGGATTTAATTGGAAGAAGCATTAACTAGTGGAGGTAATTAGCAGCCCAACAAACCTTTGGTCACATCCCCTCCTCCTGGTATATCCACTACCAACCTTCAACGAGTGATATGCCATAGTTCAGACCAGAATGCAGATCAGAATCGAGCTAAAAAGACGTGGTATTGATATGAAAAACCTAATCCTAGGCTTACCAATGAAGCCACTCTCTCATATTGGGCTCACTGGGGCTGGGAGCATCTGGATCTGTCATAATCTGTTAACAGGAAAGAAACTACTCAAAAAGGAACAAGGGTTTTAAGTCTTTTATCAGTTTAGATTCATCCTGAAACAAAAGCAACGAGTTCATGTACTGAATTACAAGATACGATGAACCAATTCTTTCTTCATATAAATGGAACGGTTCAAATTGTTCAGTGACTTGTAGGTCACGGCATGCATACGACCGTCCAGAAAAGCAATCTGTTCACTGAAAGAGAATTTGATAATGCAATATTTGTAACAAGTAACAAATTGAAAGGACAATTGTATTTGTGTTTTCTGCTTCAACGGCCTCACGGTGGGGATCAGAACTAGAGGCCGGTGTGATTACCTCATAAAATTTTCCGCTTTATGAGGCGGGCCTGTAATTGTCGATGTTTATCTCTATCCGGGAGACAATAAAGAGCGTTCATCTTTATCCAACAGAATTATTTAAGAACAATTTGAATGTTTGTATAAGTAAAATGAAAGAGAAATAGGTGGAATTTAAAAAAATGGCAACTTGATGATAAATAATGATTCAAAAAAAATGTATTACTTTCAATTCAACTTTCATAGATCTTATTGATATTCAGATAATCCCAGTGCCAATAGCCACACCTCGATTCATATTACGAATATTAAAATCAAAACATAAAATTAAAGCAAACAGCTCGGATGCAGAATTGCATGCGCTAAAAGGTAAAAAGTTCCACCGATTCTGTAATGCTACGACAGCAATCAGCATCTCGGCGCCAAAAATGGACCTAAAGATACTTGATTTTTTTAAACAGTGTATTTCTCCGAATCTCAAATTTGAAGGAGAAAAGAAAATAGATCATTTAATGCTACTGGCTCGACGCCATCCATTCTCGATTCAACAAAAAGAGGTCGAACACTTGAAGAACTTTAAAATGACGGAAAAAAAAACAGCTTACCAGAGTGTAGAGATGGTTGGAGAGACGAGCTTCATGGATTTGGACCCGCGGCCTGTCGATGGTGACCGACGGCTTGATCTCGCAGCCATTAGCAACCTGCTTCGATCCATAGAACACGACGATCTCGACGGTCGGAGAGAACATGTCGAGCACGTCGCCAATCACCTTGCCGACAACCAGAGGCTCAACGGACCGGGCCATTTGCGAGGGACTGGAGGCGACGGACGGACCACAACAAACTCAGCTCACTCTTCTTCACACACAGTAAACTGTAGGGTGCGCAGACGGGGAATTAGTGAGGGAGACAAGGAGGGAGGACAGAGAAAAGAGGGACTCGATGCCACGTTGCAACATCGCTTATACAAACGACACGTAGTTCGTCGTCTTACGGAGGTGGTGCCGTTACACGTGGACGTCTATTATCAGTTTGACGCTCGTTCCGTCGTAAAACCTACTACCCGCTGTTTCTGACGAGACGAGCTTATCGTGAGAGCTTCCTTATACTTCCTCAGTGGGGTCCATGAACGCGGGGAAAACCGGAAAACTGATTGAGAGAGAGCAATCGAGATACACTAACGTGCACTAACTCAATTTCCGTTTTAATTAATATTCACGCGCTTAGCAACTCTAATTGATTGGTAATCCAACCCACCAAAATAGATTTCATAGATCTAAATGACGTCGGAAGCTTCCACGTAAAAGGCCGATGGCCCTCCACTACCACAATTAATTACCATAACCGAATTTTTCGGACTAATACGTGGTCCAAATCCCATAAATCTCTGCCACGTTTCATATTGATGACTACAGACACTACAAGCTTATAATGAAAATCAATAGACAAGATCGTGCTATGTAACATGTAACATATTTAACAAGTATTAGATGTGTTACAGGGTGACACAGGCATTATGTAAGATGTAACGCTTGACTTGCTCTGTCTCTATTCTGAGTCGACCCGCAGGTCAATTCGGTGAATCTGAAAACCATGACTCAACAATCAGTCCAATTTTTCTATTATTTTCTGATGGCAGACAAACGCACGAAAACCCTAAACCCTAAAGGGAATTTTTTTTCTAATAAGAAATTTTTTCAATGAAAGCACTGACAGAGGGAAAAGAAAGATCCTACGCGTTTCTTCCTTCCACTTACGATGCTCTGGTTTCCCAAGCTTGCGTTTACACAGCAATCATCAAAACGGCATTCATATTCTCCACATTGTAAGAAAAGAAAGTTAGGTTTCAGGGTCCGAAGAGGAAGACGGGATGGAATTCACGCACGAGGTCAATAAATCCACAATCCAAAAGTACAAAAGGTTGAAATAATTATCTCTCCTTTCAGCTGAAAGATAAAAAGTCGGAAGACCAGAAAAGTCGTTCTGGCAAAAAGAATAAGATTCATTATTCTCTCCCCAAGCTAAAATCACTGACTTTTCTTCCGAAACGAAAGCTACCCATTAATGGGTTATGGATTCCTGAACGAGGGCGGCCAACATTTTTTATCCAAACAATCCATTGATCAAGGCAGTGGTCATCTTCTGAAAATCTCTCGGATCAAAGGTTCTGGCCAGTTTGGCGGTCCTGAAATGGACGTCTGAGGATTTTGATGTTCGATGACGATGATCTAACGATTAAGACGGATAAAATAAAGACTTGTTTTGGACAACAGTAAGGCTTATGTGGCTCATATCTGGCTCTCCAGAGACAGATGAGTGAGAACCACATCACTGCTGTGGTAGCTTCACGACAATTTTCATGAATGGAGTCTGCAATTATGGGAAGATATCTTTAGCAAATGAGAAATCGTAGCTAAGGCCGCAGATCACAGTGAAGATAAATCATTTAGTGATATATATTTTATATGGTAATCTGTATTTACCATTGCAACACGACCGATTCACAAGGGCTCTACATTTTCTGTTTGAGGAGACACAGCCTCCCAATAAGAAAGCTCCTTTAGAAAAAGCAATACAAAACAAAGGAACAGGTAATCTCTGATAAACAAAGAGTTGAATGAACTAATTGGAAGCAATCAAGCATTAAAAACAAACTCAATTTCTATTCTGGTGATTAACCTTAGCAATCATCACTTGGACTTGACTATGATGCACATTAAAAAAGAAAAACAAAACGATTAAGCTCATTAATTGAGTTATTGATCCACCCATTCTCAAAGGTCTCATCGAGTCTGACTTGAACTCCATTTTTTTAGTGATCGAAGCAATAATGGGTCAACCAAAGTTGTTTGCAAGAGACTAAGATTTCCAACCCCATTACCACCTTTAGGTTATAATACTTAATAGTATACCAAATAATTATAGGTGAAATTAGTTGCAGCTAATATCTCTCTTTCAACTAAATCGATGGAAATTTGCTTAACCATTGATGGATGGATACTAAATACAAGAACTCAACCCATTTGAATATCAATAACCAGTTAAAAAACTAAATTAACGGACTTAGCTCGAATAAACATACACACAACTACGAAAAGTGAAAGCTAATATTTACTTTTAATGGATTTTTTAAGTTTTTGTATTCTTCCACGGCAGAGCAATAGGATCCTTCAATGGCGCCTAATGACCTTTTTGGTCAAACGATAAGGAGACCCCTCACATGGCTACCAGAGTTTCCAGGCGAACTCTGTCATGTCGTTTGTACCAAAGCGATTCAAAACAGCGAGAAACGACATAAAGGATGAATTCTAGGTTGTTACTCAACCTCGATTCGCCCCTTTTAGCGTTCGGCTGTTGTCCAATTCAGACATGTGGTTCACGAATCGAGAACGAAAACCACGTCGCGAATGAACAGAAAATTGGCGACTGGCATATAAGCTGATCATTGCTTCATCCAGTCACCGCAAACAGAGGCCCTGCCCGCGTCATCTGTTCCAAGCTTTGGTTCCACGTTTCAGTACTTTTGCCGAAGCTTGAGTCCCATGGGTGGCTCTATGGGAACCGAAGGCAGAAAGTGCAGAAGGAAAAGATAACCGGAGAAGGACAAAAACGCGCTTTTATGCGGATCAGGACGGTGGAAGGGATGAAAGGGGTCTGTAGCAAAGCCGCAGACGCTAGTCGCCATTAGAGCCAAAAGAGGGTCGAGTCGGTGGGTCCTTAGGCTGGTCGACAATTCGTCAAAGGGAAAAGGGTAGGGGGGGCGGAAGCCGTACAGCTCATACTCGGCAGAGGAGAGGAAGGGGCGGTCGGAGCACTGAGACACCATGTGGACACGTCCAAATCTCGCAGAGTTGACGAAGACCGTCTCTCGGTGTCGCTCTGCTCCCTTTCTCTTCCCCTTTCCTGCATCCTCAGAGGCAAAAACCCAAAAAATAATCAGACGAAGCTTTCATGATTCGTACGAGTCGACTTCGTTTCTTTTTCTTGCGTCTGCGTGACGAACTGCTGACACCCACTGTATGGGGGAGTTACTTGTTGGAGAAAGGAAGCGTGATCGGCCATTCTACTACCAAAGAGGGAACCTCGGCACCAGATCGCCGCCTTTTTTCCCGTATCGAACCTAAACACTTAAAAAATCGTCCCTTTTGTCCCCGTGACTTCCACTAGAGTGGATATTTTTCAAATATTATTTTCTTAATTTATCGATTTATGTTTTTAATTTAATTATATATAAATTTTCTAAAATTTTAGCGGTCGTGGGTCCCAAACAATAAACCCTCCCATTCTCGTATATCATCACTAAATTTATTATAAATCGATATAAAAAATAGATTCATTAAAATTTTAATTTAAAATTTAAAAGTATTTTTATTTTCATCTCAAAATTATGAGCGGCGATTTTTTTTTTTTGCGGCCGCGGAATTCATTAGTTGGGCAAAACTAGGGGTAAACACTGAGGCGGCATGGCCGCACCACTTTACCACTTACCCGTACGATCCAAATCAGATATGAAATTTAGAGATAAGATCTCTATTTAGTCAACTGGGCCCACAACAGGCGGCAAGACAGGAAAAAGCGCCTAGTTCAGTACACGTAGCAGCAACGCTGACGTAAGCACCCTAGCCGAGGCTTTGACGACGCCCCAATTAATGGCCGATGGCAAAGCTACACGACATAAAGCGCAAGAGCCACGCTTAGATTGTCAAAAAGCCAACGTCTCCTTGTGGTCCCCGCCGGGGCCATCACCGCTCCCGCTAGAACACGTGTGTTTCTGCCTCGAAATTGAAAGCAATTACTTGCACGAGATACAACAGGTGGTGGACACGTGTCCTCAATTACTGCTCAAGAGTGAGCTCGGCGACTTTGCTTGGCCGGATCTCCCCTCCCACCGTCGGGATCCCAAAAATCGGGACGGGTTGCTGCTTTGCTTCCTTACTCTACGAATCCTCTGAAAGCACTTCTGCTACTTCATTTCAGATAAGTGTAGATTGTCTCCGAGATGTGTAGCTTCCTTTACGTCTTCTACAAACTCTTCCTTTCCTCCCTTTTTTGGCTATGATTTGTTTATTTTTTACTGTATGCTTTTAGATAATGAGACGCCATAAATCCTTGAGGAACCGAGGATTAATTGAAAATGGTTGTTGTCGAGAGCAGAAGTCCTTGTTAATCATATTGTGTTTGAAGGTGTGCTATAAATAGTTAAGCGGTTTAGCTAAGAAAAACATTGTTGAACTGAAACGGAAAGGATAAGTGTAGCAGTGAGCTTTTTTCTGGTTTTTTATTTCTCTGTTTTTGTAAATGGGAACTTACCATCTAAAAGGGGAAAGAAGAGTAATAAAAAAGGAACCCTTTTATGAAACAGTCGCACTTCTTGTGAGTGACAGCAAGATATGTTTTGTTCTTCAAGCGATCTTTTCAAAAAAAAAAAAAAAAAAAAATTATCCATGGCTGGTTTTCTTACTATGATTTAAAAATTGTAGTCTTGAGCTTTTTTATTGTTTCCTTTGATAGGGAACCGCCGTTGATCGACATCAGTCAATTGTTGCTTAGATTTAGAAGAGATTTAGAAGAGACAGCGGAAGACTATTAACAGTAAGGAGGAAGGAAACTACAGATGAGGATGCAGCTTAAAATGAAAAAATAAAGGAATATCATGAAAGCAAACAAGCTTTCTTGAAACAGCAAAAGCACTAAAAAAATTTCAACAATTCGTGTCGATTGTACAGTATTTGGACAATACAAACAGCTGAAAGATCTGG